>NC_084488.1:16815000-17415000 GCF_030035675.1 Rhineura floridana | reverse complement strand
AGTCACCCGAGGCATTTTCTCGAATCCAAAATCTGTTCTACCTCATATTCCTCCTCCCCCCTCTACCAACAATGGCGGTACAGGCTCAACCCGCAGGTAGTGAGGGTCGGGAGGAGCATCCTTGGTCAATAACACCCGATGAAAGACCAGGTGCATCTTAAAAGTGGAAGGCAATTTTAGTCTGTAAACCATGGGGTTAATCTGTGCCTCCACCTCAAAAGGCCCTACACGTCGATCCTGCAGCTTACGACACCGGCCAGGCATAGGTAAATAACATGTAGAGACCCACACCTTGTCTCCCGCTTGACGATGCTGGTCAGCTGCGCGTGTGTAACCCACCTTGACCCATTCCAGTTGTTCCTGGAGTAGCTGTTGCATAGCGTGAAGTTCTTGCAGGAAATCCTCAGTGGCTGGAACAGAGAGGTTGTCCTTCGGGGCAGGGAATGCTCGGGGGTGGTAGCCAAAGTTAGCAAAGAAAGGAGTCTGTTGCGTGTGTGAATGTACAGCATTATTATAGGCAAACTCTGCTAACGGCAGGTAGAACATCCAATTGTCCTGCTGATACCCCACGTAATAACGTAAATATTGTTGAAAAATTGCGTTTACTCTTTTGGTCTGCCCATCCATTTGGGGATGATGAGCAGATGACAGTCTTAATTCGCTTTGCAGCAACTTCCACAATACTTGCCAAAAACGCACGGTAAATTGTGTGCCCCGATCGGAAACCAGGCTGTCTGGCAGTCTGTGCAGCCAATACACGTTTTGCACGTACAACTTGGCGGTGTCTTGAGCATTTGAGAAGGCATCTATTACCACCAAAACTGTGGTTTCCCCCTGCGAACGGGGAAGGTCTGTGATAAAGTCCATAGTAATCATTCACCAGGGTCCTGAGAGAGTAGGAAGGGGTTTCAACAGCCCCGATGGCTTCCCTGTGGCATGTTTGGCCCTCATGCAAGTGGGGCAAGAGCGAACATAATGCTCTACGTCCTTCTTCACCTTGGGCCACCAGAACTCCCGGGTGACAGCTTGAATGGTCGTAAAGACCCCAAAGTGGCCTGCCGTGGGGGTGTCATGGCACTGACACAGTACTCTCACTCTCAGTTCTCCAGGGGGCACATAAATAGCTTCCTGATGGTGCAGTATGCCATCCTTCCATATAAGGTCCTTCTGATCTGCCTTGGGTGGCGCGTCCTCTTTGACCCGCTGCCCCTGCACGAAAGGGTCCTGTTGTTGCGCCTCACACACTTCAGCTTCCTAAGAGTCTTGGCAGGCCCCTACCACTCCCCTCTCGGGAGGAATAATGTACTGTAATGGTCTTGGGGTGGAATCCCCCAGATATTCAGGTTTCCTTGAGAGGGCGTCAGCCCGCTTATTCTGCGCTTGGGAGATATAATGAATTTTGAAATGGAACCGTGCGAAGAACTGAGCCTAGTGCACTTGCCTTTGATTAAGTTTGTGGGCGGTGTGAAGACTCTCTAGATTACGATGGTCCATGCGCACCTCAATTTCATGCTGCACCCCTTCCAGATGGTGTCTCCAGGCTTCAAAGGCATCTCTAATGGCTAGCAGCTCCTTTTCCCACACAGTGTAGTTTTGTTCAGAGTCGGTTAATTTTCTGGAAAAGTAGGCACAATGTTTCAGTCCCCCCCCCTTTCTGGGCAGGTTGCAAAAGGACGCCTCCGATCGCTACATCTGATGCATCTGTCTCTACCACAAAAGGGAGTGCCGGATCTGCATGTTGTAGAATGGGTTTGGTAGCAAACCTTCGTTTCAGGCTCTCGAAAGCCTCCTGGGCGGCTTCTGTCCATCGGAAAGGTCCTGAGCCCCTCAGGCAATCCGTGAGCGGTGCAGTCTGCTTGGAGTAATTGGCTATGAACTGATGGTAGTAATTGGCAAACCCCAAGAAGCGCTGCAAATCCTTCTTGGTCTCGGGGGGTTGCCACGTAAGTACACAACAAACTTTTTCTGGGTCCATTTCTACTCCTGCGGGAGAGACCTGATACCCCAGAAAGTCCAAAGTGGTCAGGTCAAACCCACACTTTTCCAACTTCATGTAAAGGTGGTATTCCCATAACGTCTGCAGCACTGCACGCACATGTGAGTCATGTTCTTCTGGAGTATCAGAGTATATCAAGATATCATCCAAATACACGATTATAAAGTGGTCCACAAAGTCCCAGAAGATGTCATTCATGAAATTCTGGAAGACTCATGGAGCTCCCGACAATCCGAATGGCATTACTAAATATTCAAACTGACCATAGCGGGTTTTGAACGCAGTCTTCCACTCATCCCCCTCCTTAATCCGCACCAAATTGTAAGCTCCTCGCAAGTCCAGTTTCTTGTAACTTTTGGCGGAACACAACCGCTCCAGCATTTCCCTGATGAGTGGCAACGGATAACTATTGGGGATCGTGATCTGGTTGAGGGCTCGGTAATCATTACATGGATGGAGCTCCCCCCCTTTCTTCTTAAAAAACAGCAGGGGTGCGCCAGCTGGGGACTGTAAAGGGCGAATGAAGCCCTTTTTCAAATTGGTATCCAGAAACTCCCTTAGCGCTGCCAACTCTGGTTCAGATAGAGAGTAGATCCGCCTGGCGGGGATGCATGCCCCAGGCATCAAGTCAATGGCACAATCATAGGGCTGGTGAGGAGGGAAGTGGCTGGTGAGGAGGGAGTTGTTCCACTTCCTTTTTGTCGAAGACATCCCGAAAGCTCCCATACTTGGCAGGCAAAGTTATCTCCCTTGGGGAAGGCACCCCTGCCAACACCTCCAACTTCTCCTCAGGCTGGCAGTGTTGATGGCAATACTTGGAGGTAAAAACCACCACAGCTTCATCCCAAAAGATAGTGGGGTTGTGCCTAACCAACCAAGGCATTCCCAGCACCACCAGGAAACGAGGCAACGATGCTACATAGAACTGGCTGAAGAACTCTCAGAACCACTGTTTATTATATTTGCGAAATCATGGAGGACTGGAGGTGCCAGAAGACTGGAGGAGAGCTAATGTCCCTATCTTCAAAAAAGCCAAAAAGGAGGAACCGGGGAACTACAGACCAGTCAGCCTAACATCAGTCCCTGGAAAAACTCTGGAGCAGATTATAAAGCAGTTAATCTGTAAGCACCTTGAAAACAATGCAGTGATTATTAGGAGCCAACATGGATTTATGAAGAACAAATCCTGCCAAACCAATCTTATCTCATTTTTTGACCGGGTAACCTCCCTTGTAGACTGTGGGAATGCTGTGGACATAATATACCTCGACTTCAGCAAAGCTTTTGACGAAGTGCCCCATGATATTCTGATTAGCAAGCTAGCTAAATGTGGGCTGGATGGAACAACTATCAGGTGGATCCACAGTTGGCTCCAGAATCGTACTCAAAGAGTGCTTATCAATGGTTCCTTCTCAAACTAGGCAGAAGTAATGAGTGGGGTACCACAGGGCTTGGTCCTGGGCCCACTGCTATTCAACATTTTTATTAACGACTCAGATGAGG
Source organism: Rhineura floridana (assembly GCF_030035675.1). Lineage (NCBI taxonomy): Eukaryota > Metazoa > Chordata > Lepidosauria > Squamata > Rhineuridae > Rhineura > Rhineura floridana. Next base: position 17,411,501 of record NC_084488.1, on the reverse strand, counting down.
AGGTACAGAGCATGCTTATCAAATTTGCAGATGATACAAAATTGGGGGGGCATAGCTAATACCATGGAAGACAGAAACAAAATTCAAAGGGATCTTGATAGGCTGGAGCATTGGGCTGAAAACAACAGAATGAAATTCAACAGGAATAAATGCAAAGTTCTACACTTAGGAAAAAGAAACCAAATGCACAGTTATAAGATGGGGGATACTTGGCTCAGCAATACGACATGTGAGAAGGATCTTGGAATTGTCGTTGATCACAAGCTGAATATGAGCCAACAGTGCGATGTGGCTGCAAAAAAGGCAAATGCTATATTAGGCTGCATTAACAGAAGTATAGTTTCCAAATAGTGTGAAGTATTAGTTCCCCTCTATTCATCACTGGTAGGGCCTCATCTTGAGTACTGCATCCAGTTCTGGTCTCCACACTTCAAGAAGGATGCCGACAAACTGGACCAGGTTCAGAGGAGGGCAACAAGGATGATCAGGGGACTGGAAACAAAGCTCTATGAGGAGAGACTGAAAGAACTGGGCATGTTTAGCCTGGAAAAGAAAAGACTGAGGGAGATATGATAGCACACTTCAAGTACATGAAAGGTTGTCACATAAAGTAGGGTCGTGATCTCTTCTCAGTTGTCCTAGAGTGCAGGACATGGAATAATGGGCTGAAGTTCAGGAAGCCAGATTTTGACTGGATATCAAGAAAAGCATCCTAACTGTTAGAGCCATACGACTGTGGAATTAATTACTTAGAGAGGTATTGGGCTCTCCAACACTGGAGGCATTCAAGAAGCAGCTGGACAGCCATCTGTCGGGAAAGCTTTGCTTTGGATTCCTGCATTGCGCAGGGGGTTGGACTTGATGGCCTTATAGGCCCCTTCCAACTCTACAATTCTATGATTCCATGATTCTATGAATGGGGGAGAGCAGCCGGAAGTTGTCAGGCCACAGGAAATGAAATGAAAAAGTGAGGAGGAAGGAGTGGGCATGGAGAGGGGAATGACTGACACACCCACCTAAAAGCATCAGAGCAAACATCTTCAAGCACTAGAGAGACGAAGTGAAGACATTTTTTCCTTCCATTTCATATTATCAGTGGTTTGGGTTAGTATGGATTTACTGTGTGATAGGTTCTATTTGCCAGTAACGTCATGTGAACCATCCAAATTAAAAGGGGGTGTGAATAGCACCAAACACACACTAAACCATAGTGTAGATCAGCTCCATGTCCTCCCATGTGATCCAGTCCCAATTCTTCTCCTTGGGCTGCTCTGCCAGCTGAACCATTGCAATGCTGGCACCTTGTTTGTGTGGAGTGCCCTTTTCTGGTAGGTAAGGGAGCCACCAGCACTTTGAAAATTTAGAGCAAGGATGGCAAATCTAGTGCCCTCCTGATGTTAGAGTACAACTCCCATCATTGTCCCTGACCTTTGGCTGTGTTGGCTTCTGGGACTGCTGGGAGTGCCAGGTGGTGGTTCTCCCTGCCAGGCTCTCCTTAGATGAAAAAAACCCTCATGCCATCAAACACTTAATTTAAACATCAGTGTCATGGCCTTATTATTTATGTATATCCCGCTTTTCCTCCCAAAGGGAGCTCAGGACAGCAAACAGTGATAAAACACTAAAAAAAATCTTTATTTAAAAAATCATAAAAACAAAAAAATATTGAAAAGCATCTTAGAAACATAACACGTTTAAAAACATCTAAAAACGATTACAATACAGATGCAGACTGGGATAAGGGTAAGGGAGTTCTGAGAGAAGGCAGAAGATTGAAAAGTTATTGTTAAGTCCTGATGGTGAAGACCATTTTCATAGGTCCATGAACTCAGGGCCGGAGTGAACGTACAAAGAAGAGAAAAAATAGATAACAGATTTTTAACAGAGATAAAATGTTTAAACTGTGTGAAGGCATATACAAGTCAGAACTTAAGAATAATGATCAAACAGGTGAGAAACTATATTTTACATTGTTTCATGGCAAACTCCACATAAAGCCATATGTATTATGGTGCTCTTCCACTCTATCTTAAATTCTTGTTGAAAGATGGAGGGGAAATGTGAGATTGTGCCCCATCCTGTCCCCTCCAAATCAGAACCTCTGCATGTTTCATGGGATCACCTGTCAATCTTAGTTTTCCAGGCACTGACTGCCTTTCCTTACACCACTCCCCCCATTGCCAATGCCTGATTACTATGAATTAATATCCACTTCCATCCAAAAACAATTTACCTCAGTTTGTAGTTGGCTTTATATGCCATTCTCATTATCTTCTGGGGATATGGGAAATGCTTCCATTTTCCCATGATGTCCTGTGGGAGATCAAAGAGCGGCAGAGATAAATCATTTCCCTGTGGACATCACAAGACTGCTCCAGTCCTAAACTCCAGTCTCATGGTTTGATTGGCATTTTGGTTCCATATGCCTGCACAGTCCTCCTCTTGGTCAGATTCACATGCCTTCCTTCCACAGAAATTTTCCCAAGGCCTCCCACCCACCACCCTACTGGATTTTGCATGCAGCATCTCATTCATGATGGTACAAGAGACGGAAAGATCTGTCCATTTCTGTTCTCTCAGTTTCTAGTTTTTCCAACATTAAATTCAGTTCTCCACATTTCTAATTGCTATTTAAAAAAAAAAAAATCCTCATGAAGATTCTCCAGCTTGTTAGTGTGGATTTCTCCTAATACACACTAACAATTTCTCATCGCATGCATTTTTGTTTTATTTTCACTCATATAATCATTTTTATGACCTCCCCCTAACATAAGCATTTTTATAAGTGGTGTTTGGTTGACAAACTACATTGCAAAATTCAAAACAGTGCAAATATCAAAGGATGGCTGTATTTTGGTTCTCCTATTGTTTCAGAAAGTGAAAATTTGATAGATTTGGCTTGAAATGCACACTGAATCAAATTTCTCACCCATTCCTAGATGATACCCTGGGTAGCAGCGTCTTTTGAATAATCTAGGGTTTCCTGCTCCTCTGGCAGGCTTGTGCGCAGGTGTCTGCAATGCACATCAGGAAGAATCCATCCTGAGTAAGTTCCTGAAAGTGGCACTAGTGAGGCAATGAATGAGGGAAAGACTTTCCTCCATCTGAGACTGAAGAACTGAGAAAATTATGAGAGAAACAGAGATGCTCTGAGATCCCAAGGGGAAAACACCATAAGCGGACATTGCCTTGGGCTTGGGTGGTGGTGAGTTCCTATGCTGAAGGATTTCTTAGCTGCTCTTTCCCCGCTGATACTAACCCCAGATGATGGGAAAATGTAGTTGATCCTGTGCAGTTTTGCAATGGGAGAAACAAGGAAGGACAGGTTAGTCCATGCTTTAGTATTTGCCACAATTATTAAAACATGCTACTTGATCTTTCTGCTTCCTTTGTTTTAAGCCCCTTAAGACATTCCCCAGGCCACACTTTCTCCCCTAGGCCACACCCTGGCTCTGTTTCATATCTTCTGTGATAATCTATATTTCTTGCCTGATGGAGGTGAGAGTTTGTGTGCGTGTTGTGTGTGCAGAACTGACTGGATTTTCCATGGCTGCAATGTAACATAGTGTATAAAGGAAAAAGCCACACCCATAGCCTACCCACTTTTGCCTCTGGCCCTGATTACCATTCACATGTGGCCCCCGGAATATTTCCCACATGGATGGTAGTCGTGGTGGCTATGTAATACCCCCAGTATTCCTCTAAATATTTCCAATTTTTGGTAATCACAAGTGGAATAGGGCTATAGTGCCCACAAGGGGATAGTAATTGGGTTGAAAAATGTTCTCTACCCCTGTTTTTTATCAGACGTCTTTATGGACTGCTTCTTGCAAAAATGCCTTTGCTTTTTTCTCACTCACTATGATCCTCATCAGATTCATTGCTGGGTAACTACCCCACAATCTTCTTTGCTCCCATCTGCATCTTCCCCTTGCGTCGCCCTATCACTGGAAGACCTTTCCTTTGGCCTGGCACCCAAATCCTTTCTCTCTGTTTTTCATTTTGCACCCTCCTTCTTTTCCTATTCCTCCCTTTTTAATGTGTTGTGTCTTAATCCAAACACTTTAAAGACTAGGGGTGCATAAAACGATGCATGGGATGGGAACGGCAAAGGGAAGTTTTTCTTCCTCTCTTGTAATACCAGTACCCAATAGGGTCATCAGGTAAACCCAGAGAGTGGGAGATTAAGACAGGAAACAGGAAGCGCTTCTTCACACAGCACTCAGTCCTGTGGAATCCTTACATCAAGATGTGGTGATGGCCACCAAACTGGACAGCTTTAGTAGGGCCTTAGAAAAAAATGTGGAGGATGAGGCTATTGATGGCTAGTAGCTATAGTGAAGATGTATTCCACCAATAATGCCTCTAAATATTACCATTTGGGAGGGGTGTCACAATCAGGAGAGGGCTATCGTGCTGATGTCCTGTTGAGGACTTCCCACCAGAGGCATCTGCCCCCATTCTATACCCTGTGCTGGCTGCCATCCTAGCCTTCTCCCTCCCTCCAAGGCAGGAAACCTGATCACCAGCAGCTTCATCTGGTCCAGCTTCCTCTAGTGGGGGCACTTTATTACTCCTCTTCCTTGAAAAGTGGAACGTCTGGTTCCTTGGCTGTTTTGCCAGCTACAGTTCATTTAATTGTAGAACTTTGTGCTGGTGGGAAAGGAGCAGAAAAGAGGCAGCCAAGATGATCAAGGGTGTGATCAAGGAAAGTGGACAGAGAGGGAGTTTTCCTCATGTAATACTAGAACTTGGGAGTGATCTAATAAATAACATTGATCGGGAAGATTCAGGGCAGACCATGGAAAGGACTTTGTAATTAATGCAGCCGCATAATGTGATGAGGATTGCTAGCTTGGAGGGTTTGGAAAGGGGATTACACAAATTCATGAAGGATGAGAGGTGTATTTATGGCTATTGTCCATGTTAGATGTGTAGAACCTCCAGCTTTAGAGGCAGTCTACCCCTGAATTCTTGCTGCTGGAGTGCAAGCAAGAGGGGTGGGCCTTCATCCCCTGCTTGTAGGCTTCCTGAAGTCATCTGTTTGGCCACTGGACTAGATGGCCCTTTGCTGGGATCCAGCAAAATATCAAGTTGTAAGAAAAGATTGAATAAATATTTCTTTACTGTTTTAACTCTGTGTATTCCTGTCTGGGCACATTATAATTTTAATATAATTCCCTACACACGTCTTGTGTGGCATACTAAGGGAGGGTCCCACTGCTGTCTGTATTTTAGTTATTATGTGGACCATTAAGGGAAGCCTGGACTCAGCAGAGCAGCTAAGCAGTTCCAGTGGTCAAGGAACCTCAGTCCATGATATAAACAGAAGCAGAAGAAATCATACTACATTTTGAAGCTTTGGAAACTTCTCTTTGAAAACATTCTTTCTAAAACCTAAACAATTCCCTGATTATCAAATCTACCCTATCTAATCTCCCCCAAACTCTGTTTATGTATATAATCTATCTAATCAAGGCATAGGTAACGTTTGCCCCTTCAGATGTTCCCGAATCACAACAGCCACCAGGCGTAGCATGCATAGCAACATCTGAAGGCCCAAAGTTTCCCCATACCTGATCTAATTGTATCAGAAGCAAAAATTCCTATCTATCCAACTATCCCTCTAATCTCTCCTTCACTTAAACAAAAGCATACAGAATCTAAAACTCCATGTACCTATCTACCTATTTGATACAACAAACAAAAAAATAATAAATAAGTACTGCCAATCTATCTTCTCAGCACCCTCTTTCACACACACTCTCACTACCTCTCCTAACTCCTTCACTGGACATTTCTTATCCTTGACTTTTAAGAGATCAGCAAAGGATGTCACAAAGCAAAGTGTGTCATTGCTACCTTGACAACCTGCCTACCTGGACACTGAGCACTGCTCCTCTTGAGTCTGGATTCTAGATTTATACGCATATACTGCCTGCTCCTGTAGGTCCCCCTACAGTGATGCAAAAAGCATGTGTGTCCCCCAATCCCCCTCACCCCAATGTGTTCATTTTACACACACACATCTGTTTTTGGTTACCTGTCCGAGAGTATATGGAGTGACTGCTCCTGTAGATCCCCCACTGTGATGCCAAAAGGTTTTTGTGCCCCCCCCAATTTGTCCATATATTTGGCTGCCTGTCTCCAGAATTTCAAATGTCATACATAGGCCATGGCCATGTTCATGTGTCAAAACTGTGCCTCAAAAGCCCTTCTACCGGATAGGCCAAGAGTGGGGAACATGTGGCCCTCCTGCTGTTGTTGGACTCTAGCTCCCATCATCCCTGATTACTGGCCACGTGGGTTGTGCTGATAGCAGCTGGAATCCAGTGACACCTGGCAAGCCACAGGTTCCCCAACCCTGCTGTACGGCTATAAGACAACAGAAATATGTACAACCTGCTGCTTGGGAAATGGATCTTTTGCACCAGGGATTTGCAGAGCACCCACCAAGGAGCTTGGGGAAATCCATCAACTCCAACCAGGTTATTAATTTCCCACTTGATTAGGATGAGAATGGCCTTTTGGGTTTCCAACCTCCCCTCCATTTCAGAGAGTGCCCTGATCAGCACGAAAATATTAAAAGGGTATATTTAATTAAGTTGGGTTGTACCACCCACCATCAAAACTGGGACACATAAGCATGGGCTAAATAGGTTCCCCACCCCTGAACTATGTCTATATGATTATATCAGTAATGTCGGTGGGGAATTTTCCTATGCTTTATTTTTTCCATGGAAAATGTTCTGTTTCATAAATTAGTTTGTAAAAGTGAATGGATGTAATGTGCAAATACAGTATTAAGCAAGCTTGGCAATTCCAGAGTTTTCAGCTTTGTTTACTAAATACAAGTAAAATAAACATGCTAAATTAGATGACTCTCCAGGGCATCAGAAAATGTTCTAAACTGAAAAACATCCCAGTACAAATAAGCCTAATCTGTGAAGAAAATTTTTCCAGAGTTTTTCAATTCAATTCAATTCAGTTTAGTTCAGTTTTTTCTAGAATACCCCCATCATGGATTCTATGGTTAATTTTCGAGTTTAACCAAGTGAGAAATCTATTCATCATTAATTTCTTCATGTGAACAAGGATGGTTTTTAACATCCATGTAACCTTCTGGGCCTACAAAAGAAAACACCAAATTCTAGTAAACCCAAGCTCCAGACCAGTTCAATTCTGCTACAAATGGACAATTAAATCTGCTACAGAATTCTGCTTTGGGTATAATTCAGCAGTGTATCAGTGAGAAAATCAACTAGTGAGGAAATCTTTGTATGCAAGAAATCACAAACAAAACAGTGGTCTAGCTTCAGTGCAATTTCTTTGTTTACATCTAGACCTTTCTCTCTTACACATACACACATATACCCAATTTTCATGATCTCAGCCCAAGTGGAAAAGAATCATTTACGCTTAGAAAACTGCTTTGAGTGGCAAATTGCCAGAGCTTTCTGTTTTCTCTTTTAACTCCCTATGAAGACTGCTTTTTGTTTCTGTAAAAAATGTGGGATAAAAAAGAAAAAAAGCGCTTGCTGTTTCACCAGTTGTCTGCCCTATGAGTTTTATTATGCAACTGCTTAGCTGGCATAAGCCTGAGATGGTACATTTTCATGAATCATTTAGGATGTCCAAAAAGCATTGGACTGTTTGTCAACATTTTACAACATTTAAGGCTTTTTTTTTATTTCCAAAGACAGTTTAGCATGTCAGTCTGGTTAATTAATGTGGTAGTTGCTCCCTCTGTTAGGATTCAAATTAGAGGTGCATGTAAGCACATGGTTGAGCCTTGACTGTTTGGCCCAATCCCGTACAGTATGATTCTAACAGTGTTGTGGGGTGGAAACTGGAAAACTGGGGATTATGTATATATATATATATATATATATTTAAATCCATGAAACATTAACATCAACAAAAGCAGGCAGGAGATGCAGAGACAACTCAAATCAATATTGTGGCATGGGGGTGTGGGGAGGGGGGAGGAGTGATTCATTCCTTTCTCATGTGATGACCCCAGCCTACATGGCCCTCCTCACATGCTCCTGTTGCTTCAAGAGGAAGCTTCAGCAGCAGTCACCGGGGCAGAGCAGGCAGGATGCCATTCTGCACCTGATTTCCCACCATTGAGCATTACTGTTGCTTACGGAGGGAGAAGGAGGAGCTTGGTGTGCAGAGCTCAGTGTGGTGTGGAGGTGGCCGCAGGAGCATTGGATTAGCTCTCTCATGCTCTGAACTTGCCTTACACCTCCCCCTCTTGGTAAGCAGCAGCAATGCTGCCCTACCTGTGCCGCCCCGCCAATCGCTGCTGGGAAGCTGTAATTGGCCCTAATGGCTGGAAGTTAATGACAGTTTTATCAGAGCTTGGAAAAGTTACTTTTTTGAACTACAACTCCCATCAGCCCCAGCCAGCATGGCCACTGGATTGGGCTGATGGGAGTTGTAGTTCAAAAAAGTAACTTTTCCAAGCTCTGGTTTTCCTCTTGTGGCAAATAGCAGCAGCAGGGGCTCCCAATCTGGACTGAGACTGCAGTAGGAGCAAAGGGTTAAATTCTCTCTCCCATATACCATAGTCCCAGTCTGGATTGCCCCTCATCCCAGCCTCTATTTAATAAATAAAGCACATGTGCACACATAAACACAAATCATGTGCTAAGCATCACATCTAGTTTGGCTCTTGAATTTGGGGACACACAAAGGACAAAGATAGGCCCAAGAATACAGTAGGAATGTGTTCCTACACACCGAAAGGTGGGGAACCCCTCAGAAGCCAGAAATTGTGGTTAGAAGGTAAAGAGAAAGGATTTTAAAAAGGACAAATGTCCTCATGTTTGGCCTGCTCTCCTTTGTCTTCACAACATTTCCCCCAAGGTTTCACACTTTTTAAACAAAACAAAACAAAATCATCAATCATAAAAATTGTGCTTCAGGATCTCTTAAAATCTTTTTCTGTGCTCAGTGATAGTGTATGTGTAGTGTAACCCTTTATATGTCTACTTAGAAAAAACCCTACTGACTACTCTGTACCACTCACCATAGAAGGTTAGTGGGAAAAGATTGCCATGGGCTCTAGGGCTGGATAGTCTGAGTAGGGTTGCCAGGTCTCCAGCTATTGTCTGGAGAATCTGGTTTTGGGGGGGGTCCTCTCCAGGTCTTTGGGTGAGTCATGTTACTCTCCGGACTCTTAGCTTTCATTTAAAAAAAAATAAGTTTCTAGGTGGTCTGGTTCAAAAGATATAAACCAAAATTCCAGCTCCCCCCCCCTGTGACTTCTGTTAGTACCAGCTGCCCTTTCAGGCTTTTAGCTAATAAGTGAAGTCAGGGTTGTGAGTGACAATAGCAATAGCTAAACTCCATTTCAATTTCTGAGAACAGTTTACTTTTCCTGCTTGTCTCAGGAATTCAGTAAACATATAGCTTTCAGCATCATAAAGAGTACTTTCTCTGGACTTGCTTCTGAGTAAACATGCATAGGATTGCAGTACAATAGAAGATCACAGCAGGCTCTTGGTAGGCATAAAACTGTACATGCATTTTTTTAATTACTTGCAAAAATGGGATATGATACTTTTTATCTTTCAAATAATTTTTGAACAGATGTTTTAAAAATGTACATGCTGCAGTGTTATACTTTTCTAATTAAGGGGTCAAACAAGTTTAAAGTTTACTGGACTGTTGAAAAGAGAAATTTATTTTTCTTATTCATAACCTGTTTTGAAAACTTTCCCAATATGAAGTTTATCGGGACTAAAAAGCCATTGTAGGAAGAAGGGAGCCTAATGTTGTGGAGATGTTCGATGGGAGCACTCAGGAGTAAAGATGGATGCCCCTGAAGGCTGCAATTCTAAACACACTTACTAAGGGACTAAGCCCAATAGAACCCAACAGGACTTACCTTTGAGTAGATATTGTTAGGAATGTGCTGTTGGTAAGACTTGACTAGGAATCCTCTGCAAAGATATCCATATCCAAGCAGGGTTGGCAACCCCCTGCCTGGAATGCTTGACTGCTCCAACCTTCTTTACAGACTTGACCCTTCACTGCAGAGAGAGTTTTCAGAAATGATTAAGAAGATTCTCTACTCTTTCCTCATTCTGTGGGCTGGTATAAACTCACTTTGACAGCCAACCCAGTTCCAGTGAGTAATAACTGACAGAGAGAAAACACACATGGTTTGGTCTACCTTCACAGGCAGTAGCTTGGAAACAACAGCAATTGAAGCCACACTTCCCAGTATGTGAATTCTTGTTTACCACTATTGGGCAAGAAACAAAATGTCATGAAACCAACAAGGTGTATCATCAGTGGGTTTAAGGGGGTTGAGCTGACCACATGGAACCACTGTTGTTGCTCCTATGGATGATAGGGAGTAAGGTCAGAGGTAAATGAAATGCAAATAGAAAAAGAAAAGACAGTGATCATTTCCTAAATGCAATACCATACCAACTACAAGATTCCTATGAGTAAGACAAAAAACTCAGCATCCCACAACTAGTCAGCATTCTTAACTAAAACTAAAAACCTGGCATCCAGTCAGCCAAGTTCGAAGAAAAGCCCACACAGCAAAACCTAACCCAGGTGCTGCAGTTGGTGCAGAATGCTGTGGCACGATTGCTGACATGAGTGAGACCTTATCAGCACATAATACCTCTGCTCTGAAATCTGCATTGATTGTCGATTTGCTACCAGTCCAAGTTCAAGGTGTGCTTTCCATGTTATGGGTTCTACATAGTACTTGTTCTGCTCTTGTAAGATATCCTTTGGTGTGGCAGTACCTACCCTTGGGAACTCTCTGCCTATTTATATTAGGCAGGGGCTTTCATTGTACTCATTTTGGCGCCTGCTAAAAACATTTTTGTTTAGGTAAGCCTACCGAGGCATGTAGAAGTTCTTATGTTTTTTATCTGTTTTTATCTCATTGTTGGTTTTATTATTTTGAATGTTTTAAAATACCTGTCTTTAGCAGTTTTTCCAATAATTTTAATTCCTTCTATAAACAGTTTTGAGGTTTTTTACAATAAAGCAGTATATAAATGTGGTAAGTAAAATACATAAATAAATGTTTGAGTCACTGTGGCCCTTGGGTCTCTTTCCTCTTTTGTACCGAGTCAGGCCATTTGGTACCATCTAGCTCAGTACTGATGACATGGACTAGCATTGGGTCTTCAGGATTCCAGGCAATAGTCTCTTCCAGAGATTGAATTTTGGACCTTTGCATGCAAATCATGTGCCTTGCCACTGAGCTACAGCCCTATTTAAAAATGTATCTTTTAAAATTGTTATGAATGCACGGCATGCTAAGGCAGATCCACATCATGCATTTAAAGCACATTCAACATACATTTGAAGCACATTAATCCCACAACAGAATCATAGGAACTGTAATTTGTTAAGGGTGGTAGGAACTATAATTGTGAGGGGGAAACTACACTTCCCAGGATTCTTTGGGGGAATTCATGCACATTAAATGCAAGTTGGATGTGCTTTAAGTGTATTATGTGGATCTGCATTACTTCAAAAACATTACCTGCATATAAATCATTTTAATTAAATATTAAAATGGAAATAAGCCACAAAATTCACTTTGTAGACCATGAACTATGCACCACCTCACAGCCTAACCTGCCCCTCAGGGTGAAAACAACAGAGGGGGACCATGACCACCCCAAGGAAGAAGAGCACAGTTAAAATGTAGAGGAAATAATAATTTGTAACTAATAATTTATAACCATAGTGTGAAATCAGATACATATCAAGACATAGTATGAAGAAATATTTATATAAGCGTGAATGTCAATTATGTTTATTATTTACACAACCTGTAAAGATATTTCTAGTGCAATCCTATGCATGTTTACGCAGAAGCATGTCCCAATGTATTCAGTGGGGCTTACTCACACAGGGAAGTGTGCACACGACTGCAACCCCAAGTGACATGGAACTTCACTCACCCAATCCAAAATTTAGAATCATGCCACTTTAAGCTGTTTTGCAACTGTTATACTTGTTTTATGGTTATTGGATTTTAAATGGCTTTATTTCTTGTGAGCTCTCCTGATTTCCAGTGCTACCTCACAAGGTTTATTTATTTATTTATTACATTTATATACCGCCCCATAGCCGAAGCTCTCAGGGCGGTTCACAGCAACTAAAAACAACAAAAACAAATATACAATTTTTAAAACACAAGAAACAATTTAAAAACACAATTTTAAAAAATAAATAAAAACAATTTAAAAACACATGCTAAAATGTGGTTGTTGGAAATATTCCATACACACACACATTGGAGATGCAAAACTACATACACCCCATATAACAGTTTATTGTCAAAACCAGCTGGCCAGTGCACAACATTAGTTTCCTGCCAAATAAAAGCAGTGACACTTAAATAAGCCCTGCCTAAGGAAGATGGAAGCAATACACCAAAGAACTCTATAAAAGAGATGCCAGGATGACAGATTCATTCATGGAGGAACCATATGATGAAGAACCAGAAATTTTAGAATGTGAGGTGAAAGCTGCTCTTAAAATACTTGGAAGAAACAAATCACCAGGAACAGATGGCATACCAATAGAGTTGCTACAAGCTACAGACTGAATCTGTCCAAATTTTGACAAAAGTCTGTCAACAAATATGGAAAACTAAGGAATGGCCCACAGACTAGAAGCGTTCAATATATATCCCAATTCCAAAGAAAGGGGATCCTAGAGAATGCAGTAATGATTGAACTATTGCCTTATTATCCCATGCAAGTAAAGTAATGCTCAAGATTCTACAACAAAGGCTCTTACCATATATGGAGCAAGAAATGCCCGATGTCCAAGCTGGATTTAGAAAAGGGAGAGGCACCAGAGATCATATCGCAAACATACCGTGGATAATGGAACGGAGCAAGGAATTTCAGAAGAAAATCACCCTGTGCTTTGACTGTGTAGATCATGAAAAACTATGGAATGCTTTAAAAGAAATGGGGGTGCCACAGCATCTGATTGTCCTGAAAAGAGGCTACTGTAAGGATAGAATATGGAGAAACCGAATGGTTCCTAATTGGCAAGGGTGTGAGACAGGGGTGTATTTTATCAACATATTTATTTAATCTGTACGCAGAACATATCATACGGAAAGTGGGATTGGACCAAGATGAAGGAGGTGTGAAAATTGGAGGGAGAAACATCAATAATTTAAGATATGCAGACGATACCATACTCTTAGCAGAAACCAGTAATGATTTGAAATGAACGCTGATGAAAGTTAAAGAGGAAAGCACAAAAGCAAGACTACAGCTGAACATCAAAAAGATTAAAGTAATGACAACAGAAGATTTATGTAACTTTAAAGTTGACAATGAGGACATTGAACTTGTCAAGGATTATCTATACCTCGGTACAGTCATTAACCAAAATGGAGACAATAGCCAAGAAATCAGAATCAGGCTAGTACTGGGGAGGGCAGCTGTGAGAGAACTAGAAAAGGTCCTCAAATGTAAAGATGTATCACTGAACACCAAAGTCAGGATCATTCAGACCATGGTATCCCCGATCTCTATGTATGGATGTGAAAGTTGGACAGTGAAAAAGGTGGATAAGAGAAAAATAAACTCATTTGAAATGTGGTGCTGGAGGAGAACTTTGCACATACCATGGACTGAGAAAAAGACAAATAATTGGGTGAGACAGACCAGAACTGTCACTAGAAGCTAAAATGATGAAACTGAGGTTATCATACTTTGGATACATCATGAGAAGACATGATTCACTAGAAAAGGCAATAATGCTGGGAAAAGAGAAGGGAGTAGAAAAAGAGGAAGGCCAAACAAGAGATGGATTGATTCCATAAAGGAAGCTGCAGACCTGAACTTACAAGATCTGAACAGATGCTCTTGGAGGTCACTGATTCTTAGGGTCACCATAAGTCGTAATCAACTTGAAGGCACATAACAACAACAACAAATTGCTTTAAAAATAGGATTGGAGAGGGAGAGAAAGATTTACAACACAATCCCTTGCTATGTTCACTCAGATTTACAGCACAATCCTAACCATGTCTACTCAAAAGTAAGTTCTTGAATTAAATAGGGTTTACTCCTGGTATGTGGGATTAGCATTACAGCTTGACTCCCAGAAAAGTGAGTGTAGGATTATAGCTTCATATTGGGAAGGTTTTCAAAACAGGCTATGAATTAGGCAAATAAATTGCCCTCTTCAACATCCCAGGAAATTTAAACTTGTTTGAGTCCTCATAATTAGAGAAGTACAATACATTGTAATCACATATTGCATGTACACTTCTTTTAAATTTGTGTTGAAAAAATATTTGAAAGATAAAATATATAATATGCTATTTTTGCAAGTAATTTTAAAAACCCTGCATGTACACATTTAATATAACTGAAATTGTTTACAGTAAACAATTACCTGCCAAGATCCTGCTGTGATTTTTTTGTTCTACATCTCATGCATACACAGAGAAAGGGTTTTAGCTAAAGCTATATACTTACTCAGTTTATGAGATTTTTGCACAAGCAGGAAAAGACAACAGTTTTCTGGCTTTTCAATGGGTTCAAGCCATTGCCTGTAGGTCAATAAATCCCTTGTCAATCACAACCCTGACTTCACTTATTGGCTACAAAGGGCAGGGTTAGAGCAGCCAGCTATGAGCTTGTTTAACAGAAGTTGTGTGTGGGGGGTGATGTTTTGGTGTGTATCTCTTGAACCAAACCACCTACAAACTTACTTTTATTAAAAACCTGAGAGTCCAGAGATTGGGGTGGGTCACAAATCTGGAGTCTCTGGGTGAAAACTAGACACCTGGCAACCATAATCGAACTTTAAGAGGAAACTTTCACAAGTTCAAACTCCACCACAATCCTCAGCTTGAAGTAGTCCAGAATTCTATAACTTCATTCTACATAACTCTGAATCCAGTTTTCAGACATGGATCCAGGTGGGAAACATTGCAGTCCCATGTGGCATTTCGTAATGGAGGCATGTGCAGTTTACACATGCATGTACGTCACTTCACCCTTCAGTTTCATCATTTATACCTTGAAGGCTATCAACTGAAAGGATTAATCACTTCCATTGGGAAGATTATGTATGAGGTGATATGAAAGTCGTATTTGATCCAAAAGTCCTTTCACACATGTAATTTTTTCATTTGAGATTACAGACACCAAGTGATGAACATGCAAATGTTAACAGGGCTTGTGTAATACAAATAAATGGGAAATGAAGAGAAACAAACACAAAAATTAACCAGTTGTATCAGGAGGTATTTGGTATCAGCATACAAACATGGCAAAATATAAAGCTCAGGACAACTATGACCGATTTTGAAATTCATTATGGAGCTAATGATGTTCACTTCCAGAATGCAGTGCTGTCTTGAATGATAAAATACCAATAAATACCCCAAATTGGCCAGCTTCTGTATGTATTCTTTTTATAGTGCCAGATTCTCGTCTCAAAAGCACAAAAATACTCTCACAGGAATAGTTTCTCTGAACCAGCCCTTTCTCCTGAGAAAGTTTAATCTTTGTCCCAAGCTGTAAATTGATCCAGCACATGTCTGTGTGACAGGTGAACCATGTAAAATCTGCTTTCAGGGGTTTTTTAAAGCCCTGCTGCTGAACAATTGGTCTGGGGGAAGGATGGTGAAAATAAATGGAATCCATCAAGGTCACAGTGGAACAAGAAAAATTGAGTCTAAAGTACTAGAGAAATTGGTCAATTGATTGGGAGAGAGGGGACTCAGAAGCCACCACCCCAAACAAAAGAAACAGCAAAACTTGTTTCTCAGGTAACACTTTGGTGTCAAGGAAATGGGCAAGTTGACCTGCTGTAATTGCACAAATCTTAGCAGCCCCACATAGAAGTGCTCAACTGTATGACAGTCATCAGGCATGGCTCAGTCATCAGTCTGGCTGCAGCTCAGCACTTTCCCAAGGTGGCTTGCATAAAGGCTCAAGTGTGTGTGTATATGGGCTTCAGTGACTCGCAGAAAGTTTTAGAAACTTCTGTGTGTTGTATGAAAGAAGAGAAAGCCACCAACATATCCCTGAACCAAATGCAAACAGAACATGGGAGAACATTCTCAGACACAACAGCTTGGAAATTTTAAGGAGCACAAGAGTTTTAGGAAGAAGACTGAAATTTCTCAGAAGGGCTTCACACATCCTTCAGTTGTCTCCAGAAGTCAGTGTAAGATATGACAATAATATACTCCTCCTCAGATGCAGCATCAAAAGGTTTGTTTGTTTTTTAAAAATATACAACTGGTGAAGTTTCTCAGGGGTATGTGTGCCATACATTCCTAGTTAGAGAGTATAGTTTTGCTTTATATACACTCCAGTTTTCTTCAATAATTGGAACTGGTTGTATTCAACTAATAGACAGAACTTACTTAGGTACATTTCTTTCAGTGGGTCTACTCTGAGTAGGACTAGCATTGACTATCACCCAATGTTTACAGATTACCATAAATCTTTAATGCATTGATGCACAGGCTGCGAGAACATCTTGCACAAAACCTTACTATTCTTATAGCAAATTGTCACAACCATGGAGTACCTTAGTCTGCCATATTTTAAAATACATTTCCATGGTGAATAAAGGGGGTGGATATAGTATTCCCTGACCTCAGTGATGAACAAATATAAAAAAATTAAGTAACAGGCAATATGTCATGCTGAAATGGTGCATCAAATCTGCTACCTTGGCTGCCTTTTTTTTATTCTACCTTATAGTTGGGGTGGGCTGACTTCATTTAACGTGCCTGCAGTGTTCCCCTTATTCAGCATATAAAGCATCATAAGAATTGCTATTAATATACTATAGTATAATGGTATCATGTTGTATCAGAGACTTGATGCAGGGCATGCAGGCCACAGTTTTGGAGCTAATGACAATTTCTTTCATGTCCACTGAACTTTGGAACAGCTTGAATGAAGGCTGTTATTGAAACTGTGTTGAACTGATTTATCATCACAACAGGACATTATATAAAGCAGAGTGTTTCTGCTGAAAGCATTAATCTGGGGGAAAGGGCTCTATGAAATTCTCTTTTAACACAGCAATTGAAATGTTAACTGCCTCTTTATAACCAATCTTATCATTTTTTAAAAATACAGCATTTATGGAAAACTAGGCTATTGTGTCATTCATGGCATTGTCAGCAGGAGCTAAGTATGCAGAGATGTGCCGGATGATGGACATGTCAAAGGTGAGGACTCTACTAGCTCATTGTCCCACTCATTTGCCATGCCATTTAACCTCTCATCACAGTCAGAACCAGTTGGCAATTTCACAGACAGTACCAGATGATAAGTTGTATGATGTCACAAAAGGACTGATGTGCTTAAGCAAGCAGAAAATTTGCTCCTGGCTATGGGTTTCACTCCAGTTCTGTTTTGATGTATAAACAGGTTAGCTACAACAGTATATTCAAGACTGCCCTCTTGGTACATACTTGTACTTAAAATATGTAGATTGCACACCTCAGTGGATTTAATAAACTTTTAATAAACTTGAATCATGACAATGAACTGGACTAGGAGACACAGTGAAAATCCTGGACAGCTCAAGAGTAGATTTAGCATCTGTAACATTAAGGAAAGTGAATTGGAACAAGGGCTGAGCCAAAAATACTCCCAGGAATTTTGGTTAATGATTGCAAGTGTTAAAAATTGCCTATCCCTTTCAGTAGTTCTTCTTTGCAAAAATAAAAATAAAAATCACTAATCCATTCTTCAATTACTTTGAAAAGTCATCAGCAGTTAGAGTTGCCAGTCAGAAGCATTTCAAACCCTGAGATTTCAGGGGCGGGTCCTAGCGATGTCACAGGAGCGGGCCTGAGTGATATCACAGGGGTGGGCCCAGGTGACATCATTAAGCATGATACATTAAGCATCAACCACAGTTGCTTGGAGCATACAAATAAAACAAAAAAAATCTTAGCTAAAAGATAGATTCTGGGTAGGGAACATTTAATCTAGCATATTTGCTTCTGGCAAGAAAGGTTTAAGTGCCCTCCGGCCTTGCCAGTCACCAGAAGGCCATTGTAGGAAGAAAGGAGCCTAGTGGTGTAGAGATGTTAGATGGGAGCACTCAGGATTAAAGATGAATGCCCCTGAAGGATGCAATTCTAAACATACTTACTAAGCCACATAGAACTCAACAGGACTTACTTCTGAGCAGATATAGTTTGGATTGTGCTACTGATAAAGCTTGACTAGGGTTCCTCTGCAAAGGTATCTATATCCAAGAAGGGTTCATAACCCCCTGCCTGGAATGCCCTGCCTGCTTTTTAACACGGCTGCTCCAAATCTCTGTACAGATTTGACCCTTCACTTCAGAAAGAGGTCTGAGAAATGAGTAAGTAGATTCTCTACCTTTTTCTGTCCACCTTGTGGGCTGCTATAAACTCACTTTGACAGCCAACCTAATTCCAGTGAGTTACTGGAAGAACAGGCAGAGAGAAAACACACATGGTTTGGTATACCTTCATAGGCAGCAGCTTGGGAACAACAATTGCAGACACACTTCCAAATATGTGAAGTCTATTTTACCACTGTTGGGCAAGAAACAAACTGTCATGCAACCAACAAGGTGCATCATCAGTGGGTTTAAGGGGGTTGAGCTGAGTGCATGGAATCACAGTTGTTGCTTCTATGGATGTAAGGGAGTGAGGTTAAAGATAATGAAATGCAAATAGAAAAAAAAACAAATACAGTGATGCTTTCCTAAATGCAATACCATACCAAACACAAAAAGATTCCTATGAGTAAGGCAGAAAACTCAGCACCCCACAACCAGCCAGGATTCCTAACCAAAAACCAAAACTAAAAAAATCCTGGCAGCCAGTCAGCCAAGGTGACAGAAATCCCTGTGCAGCACAACCTGACCCAGGAGCTGGAGTTAGTGCAGAATGCTGTGGCACAATTGCTGACATGAATGAGACCCAATCAGCACATAATACCTCTGCTGTGAAATCTGCAGTGGTTGTCGATTTGCTACCAGGCCAAGTTCAAGGTGTGCCTTCCATGTTACAGGTGCCACATAGTACTTGTTCTGCTCTTGTAAGAAATCAGTCCTTTAGTGTGGCAGCACCTATGCTTTGGAACTCCTTGCCTATTGACATTAGGCAGACACCTTCATTGTACTTTTTTCAGCATCTGCTAAAATCATTTTTGTTTAGGCGAGCCTATCCAGGCATGTAGAAGCTATTGTGTTTTTTATCTGTTTTTAACTCATTGTTGGTTTTATTATTTTGAATGTTTTGAAATACCTGTCTTTAACCGTTTTCCCAATAATTTTATTGTTTTAATTTCTTTTGTAAACTGCTTTGAGATTTTGTACAATAAAGTGGTATATCAATGTTGTAAATAAAATACATAAATAATTTTTTGAGTCACTGTGGACCTTGGTTCTCTTTCCACTTTTAGGAACAAAGTAATCTGCCTTAAACTGTCTCAGGCCATTTGGTACCATCTAGCTCAGTACTGATGACATGGATTAGCATTGGCTCTCTTAGAATTCCAGGCAATAGTCTTTTCCAGAGATTGGATTTTGGAACTTTACATGCAAAGCATATGCCCTACCACTGAGCTACAACCCTTCCCCTATTTAAAAAAGTATATTTTAACATTGTTCTTTTCAATTCACTAATGAATGTACATCATACTTAGGGCAAATCCACACCATTCATTTAAAGCACATTCAACACACATTTGAAGAACATGAATCCTGGGACCTGTAGTTCGTTAAGGGTGGTGAGAACTATAACCGTGAGGGGGAAAACTACACTTCCCAGGATTCTTTAGGGGAAGTCATGCACTTTAAATGAGAGCGGGATGTGCTTTAAATGTATTGTGTGGATCTACTTAATAAAATAAAAGGTAGAAGCAAAGACAGGAGCTCATGATCTTTCTAATTCTGGTCTTATTTCATGTGAAAAAATAAGTGATTTTCTTCCTAGTCTGGAAACATTTTAAAAATATCTCTGATAATGCCAATGCGATAATGCCCATCCTTATTATATTGAATGCTGCAACTGAAAGTGTGTGTTACTGCAGCCCTGCAAAGTAGACCAATGTTGTTATACTCATTCAGCTGATGGGATGGTGAAAGTAGTGTATTTATTGCAACTATGAAGTGTAGTTTACCCAGCATTTTTTTAATGGGAAATACAGTGGAAAGGGGACTATGAAGTTGATTGTAGGTGAAGGTAGTAGCCAGGGAAAGAACAGAGGGTGAGAGGAAAGATGTCCACCTGTAGATCTACCCATTGAGAAGGTTAGATGTGAACTGTGAGTTTTTCAGAAGCCAGGTCTACCCAGGCCTTTCCACCACTTAGTGATTTATTGATTGATGTGGAGTATTTACTTATTATTCCGTCCCTGAAAAAATCCTATGGATGCCTCTGTGCAGATCCCAAAAAATCAGAAGTGCCTCAAGAATAATTTAAAGCTAGTTTGGGGTTCCCTGTTGAATTTATGAAAACAGCAGGACACACTAGATTTCTTTAATTCTCTAGTATTACAACTTATTTTTGGGGGGGGAGGCAGAAAATGTAGTGGAGAATTAGCACGTATGAATTATTCCCTTGTTACTGGTCCATTTGGGCCCAGGATTGTTCAATTGAGGAGATTATACAGGTCCAGCCAAACACAGAGGCCTTTGGTGCAAAAGTAAAACTGTTCTATCCAGTTCTTTCACATAGCCTGCCCTGGGGCTGGTTCTTTAAAAAAGCTGAACACAACACATAGTCAGGCGAGAAACATCAGATGAATCTTGTAGAAGTAAAAAAAAAAATCAGTAAGACTATAGCACAGTTTCCGAGGGTGGAAGGAGGGCCTCTGCGCAGCCTTAGGTTGGTCCTTGATTTTGACCTAGAAGCAAAACTCAGTGTAAATTTAGAGAATTCTAGAAACAAAACTCAGTGTGAATTTAGAAGATCTTTCTTCAGTAAAACACCTGAGGAATTTGGAAAGAAGCCAAAAGAGTATCAATAAAACCAGATAATTTTTTCAAAAGAGTTTTGCACTTCTCTGCTACAGATCCAGTTATATTACACTATGGGTACAGCAGAAAGTACTTGCCCTCATGACACAAACACTAGGTTGGGGAGGGCAGAAAGAAATACTAATTTCTATAGGAACTCTGTTCACATTAGGGATGAGCACCTCCCATTTTGAAAGCAGTGCCTGTAAATGATAAATGAATTGTTGGATATGGGTGTTTGCTGCCCCATGTAAAGCAACAAAGTAATGATGAACAGATACTTTTCTCATACCCAAAAGCTATAGGAAATTGTAGCCTGTTTGCCTATGTTTCTTCTTAAAATCCTAGTTAGGCGTGTCAGCAAACATTTGTAATGATGCAGCTTGGAATTCGGCTTATGATTTATGTGGCTGCTTTTTGTTAACTTGCAAAGAAAATAATGAGGCCTTTGAGAATTAAGGCAAGGTGAGTCGGTGCCCTGATTCAGGGGATAATCATTCTCCTGTTCCGTCGACCTGGTTTACTTTGCTTGTTTCTTTACATTCAGTTTACTTTGGGGAAAAAATCTGGGCCTTTTCTCCTTTCAAGTCAACCATAACTGTCATCATAAAGTTGTAAATGAATTTTCTTATTCCTACACATGTTTATTGTAGATAGTAAGGAAACCTGTGTGAAATAGCGATTGAAAGGAAATATAGTTTTGCACTCAGCACCGATGTGCTCTGGGGAAGAAGTACTAGATGACCTCAGGGCTCTGGTGTCTCAGAGACTGGGGTGAGTATATAGCATAAACTAACCCATATTCACAACCACCACTGCCAACAATGACAAGGAAAGGAATTGGCTCATATTTCTCCTTTCTACCTTGATATCTGTGTGCCAAAAGCTACTTCAGTAAATTGACTTTATGTGCTCTCGACAGCACCCTGTGATGATGTCAATAGTTGGCTTGCTATGGACTTCAAGCAGGATTGTGACTGGCCTCCCTGGGTTCTTGCTGTACATTCCCCTGCTTTTCACTGGGATGCTCTTAAGATTAGAGGTAATGTAGTAGTTGTCCTTCTCTGGATGCCATGTCACTACAACAGATAATTACTCATTTTACACCTCAGAAACTCAAATAGCTACCCTCTTGCAAGTCTGGTTTTGGAGACTGTTGAAATCTCTTATCCTTTTATGAACATGTAAAAATGCCCCCAACTATTCATCATTTTCCACATTCGTGTCCAGTTGACTGAGGATTGAAAAACAGGTTCCCCTGTCCAAGTTCAGCACATTACCACTACACCACACCACACTATCTCTCATTGCACAGATCTGAATGCAGGGATGCTATTTTGATATTAAAACTGAATAATACATAGGATAAAAATGGAATATAAGCATTCTCTTATGCAAGCATGTATGCAGAGTAATTGTTAGGTCTGTATATTCACATATGCGTCATCTTCTCATAAAGGTATGAATGAGTTTTCTGCTTGACAGCTTGAAAAATTAGGACTGACATAGTAGAGGAAGAAAAATGAAAATCAAATAAAAAAAGAAGGCGTTTGCAAAAAGGATTGCTGGGATTCTAAACTAGGTTAGAAGGCTTTTATGAGCTGAAATATAAATCGAGTGATGCAAAATGGAAGAGATTTTCAAATCATTGTTAAATATTTAGCAAACTTAGAAACAGATTCAGTAAAAAGTGTATTCATAAGAAAGGGAAGTAAGAAAAATGTATTTCTGTACTTTGGCTGACTCAGAGGCTACATTTTTTTCTGCCAAGCGGTGGGTGGATTTTGTCTTTGAATAGATTTTGGTTTTGCTATCCTTTATGGTACTTAATATAGATGATGATGATGATGATGATGATGATTCCTCCATCTTTGATTGTGCAATGTCAAGGGAATCAGAAATGCTGTTTGAACAATAACACCGACTATATTGGCTACAATTGTAAAGCCTTCCCAGAACAACAGAATAGGACCAGTGTGACTACTAGCCACTGTGGCCCTGAAAACAGCATTGCTTTATTTATGGAAATAGTACTCCAATTTTGTAGTGATGCTATCTTGAACTTTAATTCCAATGATTGTTCAAGCATATCAAGAAAACAACAATTCTATTGTGAAACCTTGCAGAAATTAAAAACAATAGGAGGGCAGCCTTTGCTTCCAAATGCAACTCTGATGATGCAGAAATAAAGCACAACACTCCAGCAATTACATGAAATTGCTAAAGTACTTTAAGCCGCTAAAGTACATTAAACCAAGCCAATAATCTGTATACAGCTGAACAATCGTACCAAAGGACACAGTATCTTCACTCTGAGCAACAAGAGAATCAGATGTCCCATAGTTGCTACCTTTATTTATGAGATCTTTCTTGTTTTTCTTCCATGCCCAAATTCTTGAACAACCAAACATAATTCTATAAGATCATCTGGGCCTGAATAATATACAAGGAGGACTATCCAGCCAACGGTAACTGTTTAAAGTCCCATTGCTAAAAGAGTTAAACATATGTTTAATTTTCACTAGTACTCAATGAGCATTAAAAAATTTTTTAATTTTGGCTGGATCATGTTCAGAATTAATAGAATCTCTTAAACCTTACATTTACACTGCCTCTCTGGAAGATAATTTTGCACTCTAGGTTTTGTCAGCCACCCAAAACTTCACAGAAAACCTTGTTATAAGGCCGAGATGAAACTACTCAATATTTGGGGGAAAACATTTTTGAGGAACACCCTCTTTTTCAATTTTTCTTTACACTGTTTGAGAAAACATCCATCTATTCAATTGCATTGCCTCTCCAGTTCTCCCTCTCACTTGACTATAGCTGCCTTACATGGTGTCACAATGCAACCAGATCTGTTTGGTCATGTACCCTCCCATAATGGAGTATGTAACATCACTACATGATCCCTGATTGGATGAGATCACCTATGTGAATGATCCAAGAAGAAGAAAGCACTGGAAACCAGAAAAATAAATGAGACTAAAACAGCAGCTTTTAAGGAAAACAATTGTACCAGATAGCATAGGGAAAAGTCAATAACTGAACAAAGTGGTTGTAGGGAAATGTTTCTGTTCCCTATTCCTGAAATTGCTATCTTCAGGCAAAAATTGAAATGGGAGGATACTGTTCCATGCCACACTGTTTTAGATATTTCCAACAGCTTATGATTTGTGTTGCTGTGATGCTGACTATGGCTCCCTCATCCCTAATAAATATCCCAACAGGATGTGAAGCTACCCAGTACCGGCACATACATTTTGCTGCCTGAGGCTAGGGTTGCCATATTCCAGGTTCACAAATCTGGGTAGTTTAATTTGCATGTTATGTAAATTAGTTGCTAATTATGCAAATTAATCATATTAATTGTTTCATTGTCCAGTTGTTTTGCTTTTGTGGCTAGTAATTACCACCGAAAACTGAGGAAGGATGTGAGGAAACTTTCCTTTAACTTCCATTTTCAGCCTTTAAAATGCCTAGACTCTAGCTTGCAACATTATGGAATATTTATTTATTTATTAAGAGGATTTATATCCTGTGTTTCCGCTTTAAAAACAGAGCTCAGGGCAGCTTACAAACATAATAAAAAGAATAAGAATACGCAAATCAATATAAAAACATAATAAAAACAAACAAGATAGAAACAAACAGAAAAGCCAGTGCAGCACTATAAAATCCAGCATAAAACAAAAAGCCAGCAAAACGTCAATTAGAACCTCCACAACTTGCAGCTCAGGCAGAAAGCAAGATTTCGATCTTCTTGTGTGCCACCCCAATCTCTGAGTGGTGAGAGATCTCCAAGGGTCCCTGCGCTAATCCAGTGTTTGGTTTCCTTGGAAAGAAGGTCAGTGGAGACTGTGATATCTTTATCTGGCGATGGTGGGCCTTTGCAGTCATGTCGGGGAAGACCTGGCATGGCTTCAAAAGCCGCTTACCTTCGGTGCTACGTTGCCACGCATTACATTTCTGTAGCAATCTGTGATTTTTTTGTTTTAAATCCTCATGAAAATTCACCATCTTTGTGTGAATTTCTCCAAATAAACACATTTTTGTAGGCAGTTTTGACAAAGGCGCACATTTTTGCAAGCCATTTCTCATCACATTATGCCTTTGTGCCTGTTGTTTTCACTCATATATTCATTTTTATGCCCACTTCCCCCTGCTGCGTTCTCCACTGCCGCCTCCATTGTTTTGCTGCTGTTGCTGCCCGTCGCTGTTGTGGCTGGTTGTCTGGGCTGGTTGGGGTCCTGTCTTCTTCGGATTGTCTTCTTCGCCGCGGCTTGTGCTCCTGCCGCTGCTGCTGGTTACGTCACCCCTCTGGTGATCTTGGGGTGTCCGTCCTGCTCGGATGGGGAGTGGTCAGCGGCGGGGGAGACGCGGCGGCTTGGGATTGCGGCCTGCTGCTTCATCAGTTGGAGTATCCATCTATGGTGGAGAGGGGGAGAGGCTCTGACATTGATGACGCCCCTCCATCGCGATGACGCCCCCCCATCGCAATGAACGAACAGGACCGAGAAGAAGGGAAGAGGACGACTGTTGGTTGTGACTGAGAGACGGAGCTGCTGGGCATGCTGGAAGGTGTTGCCACTGCGGCTTGTATTTTTTCGCTGCGGCCTGGGTTTGTTCTGTGGCCTCGTCGCCGCCGCTGCGGTTGGTTTTCCAGTTATGGTTGGTGTTCTTGTCCACCTGCTTGCCCTGCAGAGACTGACACGTTTTTTACCACCTTAATATCATCTGATGATGAGGTTTTGCTAGGCAGATAGTTGTTCTGGTGCTGCTCTTTGCTGGTATAGTGTGCTGGTATGTTTGGTTTTGAAAGGATGTGGATGTATATATGTAAGTGTTTTTGATGTGAGTGGGTGTGTGTGTCTGTATATAGTTTTATTATGTGCCTAGGAAAGAGGCTCTTTCACCAATCGGGGGGACTTGAGGGGGCCCCAGTTACTGTAGTGATGGGCAGAGGGAGGTATGGCGCTGTGCGTAGGACGTGCCAGGTAAGGGGAACGCGGCCCAGACATGTAGTGGCTGTGTCTTGTTCCGGTCCTTCTCACACCCACAGGGTTGTTGGTTGTCCTCTCAGCCAACTCTCGGATCTCCAGTTGCTGCTCTTAAATGCCAGATCGGTACATAACAAAACCTCCCTCATCCATGACTTGATTGTGGATGAGGCAGCCGATCTGGCATGTATAACCAAGACCTGGGTGGGTGAGCAGGGAGGAGTTAGTCTTTCCCAGCTTTGCTCACCGGGGTACTTGGTTCAGCATCATGGTAGATCCAAGGGTCAGGGAGGTGGGGTCGCCGTGGTCTATAAGAGTTCCATCTCACTCATCAAGCACCATGTCCATGTAGTTACTGGTCTGGAGTGTTTGCACCTTGTGTTGGGTCAGAGGGACAGACTGGGAATCTTGTTGGTGTACCGCCCACCTTGCTGCCCAACGGCTTCCCTAACTGAGCTGACGGAGGTGGTCTCGGAGGTATTGTTGAGGTCCCCCAGATTATTGGTACTGGGGGATCTCAACATTCACGCCGAGGCTACTTTATCCAGGGTGGCTCAGGACTTCATGGCCTCCATGACAACCATGGGGCTGTCCCAATATGTTAGTGGTCCAACGCATGTGTCGGGGCATACTCTAGATCTTATTTTTGCCACTGGACATGGAGATGGTGATCTGGATGTAGGGAGTTTCACATCTCTCCCTATGTCACGGACAGATCACCGCTTGCTGAAGTTTAGACTTACAGCGGCCTTTCCCCTCTGCAAGGGTGGGGGACCTATTAAATTGGTCCACCCCCGGAGACTAATGAATCCTGAAGGTTTTCAGAGGGCTCTGGGGGATTTTCCGGCTGAGAAGACTGGCACTCCTGTTGAAGCCCTGGTTGAACTGTGGAATGCGGAGATGACTCAGGCTGTTGACACGATCGCTCCTGTGCAGCCTCTACTGTGTAGAGCTCATGCAGCTCCATGGTACACCCCAGAACTGAGAGCAATGAAACAAAATAGGAGACGGCTTGAGCGGAAGTGGAGGTGAACTCCCGATGGATGCAATTATGCGCTGGTAAGTGGTTCCACTAAGATGTATTTAGAAGAGGTGAGGGTGGTGAAAAAACAATACTTTGCTGCCACCATTAAGTCATCTCTTTCCCGCCCAGCGGAGCTTTTTAGAGTTGTCCAAGGGCTACTTCATTCTGGCTCTCAGGACATGGTAGAGTCATCGGTAGCCCGCTGCAATGAGTTTGCTGGACACTTCCAGAATAAGATCTTATGCATCAGTCGGGACTTAGACTCCCAGTTTATAGCAGTTGATCCTACTGAGGTGTCTAGAGCGCAGTCTTGTCATGTTTTACTGGATGAGTTTCAGTTGGTTCAGCTCGACGACGTGGACAAGGTACTTGGACAGGTGCGTGCAACCACTTCGGTACTAGATCCTTGCCCCTCTTGGCTCATAAAAGCTAGCAGGGATGGAACAGCTGGCTGGGCCAGGGAAGTGATAAACGCCTCTTTACGAGAGGGAGTGGCCCCTGGTTGTCTGAAGGAGGCGGAAGTAAGACCACTCCTGAAAAAACCTTCCTTGGACCCAGAAAATTTCAACAGCTACAGACCAGTAGCGAATGTTCCATTCCTGGGCAAGATCTTGGAATGAGTGGTTGCTGGCCAACTCCAGGCGCTGTTGGATGAAACTGATTATCTGGATCCATTTCAATCGGGTTTCAGGCCCGGTTTCGGCACTGAGACAGCCTTGGTCGCCCTGTATGGTGACCTATGTCGGGAGAGGGACAGAGGGAGTGTAACTCTGTTGATTCTCCTTGATCTCTCAGCGGCTTTTGATACCATCGACCATGGTATCCTTCTGGAGAGGCTCACGGAGTTGGGAGTTGGAGGCACTGCTTGGCAGTGGTTCCGCTCCTACTTGGCGGGGCGTCTCCAGAAGGTAGTGCTTGGGGAACATTGCTCGACACCATGGGATCTCCAATGTGGAGTCCCACAGGGGTCAGTTCTGTCCCCCATGCTTTTCAACATCTACATGAAGCCGTTGGGTGCGGTCATCAGGAGTTTTGGAGTGCGTTGTCATCAGTACGCTGATGACACACAGCTCTACTTCTCCTTTTCATATTCTGCAGGTGAGGTGGTCAATGTGCTGAACCGCTGCCTGGCCGCGATAATGGACTGGATGGGAGCTAACAAGCTGAGGCTCAATCCAGACAAAACTGAGATGCTGCTTGTGGATGGTTTATCTGACCAGGTGGTGGATATTTACCCTGTCCTGGATGGGGTTACACTCCCCCTAAAGGAGCGGGTTCGCAGTCTGGGAGTTTTTTTAGATCCTTCCCTGTCACTTGAGGCTGAAGTGGCCTTGGTGGCTCAGAACGCATTCTACCAACTTCGGTTGGTATCCCAGCTACGTCCCTACCTGAGCAGAGAGGACCTTACATCAGTTGTACATGCTCTGGTAACCTCTCGATTAGACTACTGCAATGTGCTCTACGTTGGGCTGCCTTTGAAGACAGTTCGGAAGCTACAGCTTGTCTAAAATGCGGCAGCCAGATTAATAGTGAGGACCAAGCGGTCGGAACACATAACACCTGTTCTGGCTCGCTTACATTGGCTGCCAATATGCTTCTGGGCCAGATTCAAAGTGTTGGTTTTAGCCTATAAAGCCCTACACGGTGCGGGACCACAATACCTGTTGGAACGCCTCTCCCGATATGAACCTGCCCGGACACTGCGCTCTACATCGAAGGCCCTCCTCCGAGTCCCGACTCATAGAGAGGCTCGGAGGGTGGTGACAAGAACTAGGGTCTTCTCAGTGGTGGCCCCCGAACTCTGGAATAGTTTCCCTGTTGAGGTGCATATGGCACCGACGCTGCTGTCTTTTTGGCGCCAGCTTAAGACCTGCCTCTTTTCTATGGCGTTTTAATTTAAATTTTAAAATATTATGTAATCTGATTTTTGCACTTTATACGTTTTTGTAATATTTATTATGCACTTTTTATGAGATGTATTTTGTATTTTCTGTTGTACACCGCCCAGTGAACTATTGCTAGTCGGGCGGTATAAAAATCTAATAAATAAATAAATAATAATAAATATGTGCATTTTTGTAGATATTGTTTAGTTGGCGAACTGCATCCCAAAATTCTAATAAATGTGAATTTCAAAGGATGGCTGTGTTTCAGTTCTTATATTGTTGCAGAAGGTGTGAATTTGATAAATTCTGCTTGAAATGCGAACTGAATTGAAATTCTCACCCATCCCTACCTGAGGTGCAGAGGGAATTGAGATGAAGGCTGCTTCTCCTTGCTGACTCAACCAGAAAGTATCTTGATAAAGGGTGGAGCTGCATGTGTTGATAAAGTGAGCATGTGCAATTTTTAAACTGCTTAGATTCTGCATATGCAGCAGGCAGGCAAGCTAAAATTCTTGATTTTCCCAGGACAGTCGTGGTGTCCCTTGTTGGCTAAGAACAATGGAAGGCAGGTGTAGACTGATTTCTCACAAAATGCCAGAAAACTGCCACCACATTTTGCCTTGTATCTCTGGATCTACAAGGGCTTCCTTTTTTAAAAAAAATGAAAGCTGGGAATCCAGGCCACCTAATGAGTTAAGTGGGCACAGGGTAGCATGGCTAGAATCTGAGTACAACCTGGCTAACTGGGCAATATGGCAAGCCTACCGGAGGCAAAGGATAAGATGGAATCTCCTGTCATGTCTCCCCAGCATACACTCTGCCTTGAGCAGGTAGAGACACATATTTCTTATCTACACCACAGCATAGCAATGCCATTTATAGGGACTTTGACAAATTCCCCCAACTCTTGCTATCAGTGTCCATGCAACAGGAAAGCCTCCCCTGCCCCTGTGGATACTTTATAGCCTGTAAAGAATTCAGCTATGGGCTGACCTCCTATAACTTGTACTGTTTCTCACTACAGGGTTTCTGCTGCCAACAAAGATACTGGTATTTAATCTTTTCATTGCTTGGATCTTTCTTTATCGCATAGCCAATTACCAGCCATGTGTACAAACTAATAGAATTTATTCAAACAACAGATGCCATTAAAATATATAAACAAGTTTACTCAGTGTGTTGTTTTTTCACATGCTTATGGTTTCAATGCAGATTTTAAAATTCTTCTTATATGTTCCTCAACAAATTTTCCCCAGGGATTTACTATTTAGTATAGCCAGGATGGATTTTTCGCATTCTGCAATGTTAAATTGAAAATACCCACCATGCCATTCTGCTGCTTCCCATAAGCAGTGAAATAAAGTGAAATAAATGTCTGGTGTGGATGTGGCCAGACAGCTTTGGTTTAAATTTCGCTGGGAAACTACATGTGCCTGCTGTAGAATAAAAAGGTAGGCAAAACTATGAAAAACAATGATACAATGTTTTCCTTTCAGAAAGGAAAGGGTCTTTCCCTCTGTCCAGTGCCCACCCACCCAATCTCTTCCCCTCACCCTCCCTCTCCCCTTCCCCTTCCTCCCCCCTCCCTGCCCCTCCCTGCCTCTGCCCCAGTTCAGTTTCACCTATCCTGTGCATGTTTGTACAGGAGTAAATCCCACTGAACTCAAAAACAATTAAATGATCAAACCTGCCCTCTCCCCCTCCTCCTTCCTATCCCCTCCCCTCCTATCCCCTCCCCTCCTCCTTCCTTCTCCCCTCCTACCCCTCCCCCTTCCCTTCCAATCCCCTGCCCCCTTCCTCCTTCCCTCCCCCTTCCTTCACCCCTTCTGCCCCTTCCCCCTTCCCTTCAAAACCCCTCCTCCCTCCTATCCCCTCCCTCTTGCCTCTTCCCTCCCCCTTTCTTTATCCTTCCTGTCCACTCCCCCTCCTTACCCCCCTGTGGTCAGTTTCACCTATCCTAAGTGTGATTGCAGGGGAGCAAATCCCATTGAACTCAATAGCACATGGTCAATCCATTGTCGGCAAACTTGCAAAGGATCCCATTTATTACCACCTGGATTAAAAAGAAGAGAAATTAACTAATAGGCAAAAGAACCTTGTGGTTTTAGAATGTACCTGTAGCCAACAGATATTTCTATCAATCCCCTCACTGGATTGTCACCTTGCAGTGGTGAGTGGGCTTGAGCGTTCCAATGAACCCTGTAAGTGATGCCGACGGGAGTCATGTACTCCCAGCAGGGTCAACCATGGCGGTAAGGTCAAGGGAGAGGAACCAGACAAAGAATGATCCAAGAAAGTCCTCAACGGCAGAACAGGCAGAGGATAACAATGTGTATGTTACAACGGCTGTGAAGGTGCATGAAGGCTGCAGCAGATAAAAGACTTCCAATCGTTGTGGTATCCATGCCATTGGATCAAAGCCTTTTTCTGTCAAGATTGTGTGTTGATCGCTGTGCACCGATCTCCCCACATGAAACAAATTCATGCACAGGCATCTTCCAACCAAAACAAAACAAAACAAAAGTCCCATGGCGATTGGTGAATGGCAACAGGGTCGGGACTGTGAAATCCAGAAGCCCCTAGTCATGGACCGGCACATGGGATGTGGATACAGACTCAGTCATCCTGGCTCAAGGACCGAGGCAGTTGAGTAGTTCGGCAGCTATATCCACGACTGAGCAGTCCTATTCAGGATCCACTCTGCTCACCCTGTAAGGGGAGGGGGCTAGAAAAGTTGCCCTAAAGAGAGTCTGCCTCATCTCTCTCCCTGACTGGATCACCGCATCCAGTGGGGTCACCACTTGGCAGTCACAAAAGACAAATGAACTTTGGAATGTAGAATATGTGGACATTGCTGGACAATACAGATAGTGAACGTCCTGAACGCAGGACTGCCATCATCACAAGGGAGTTGAGACATTTTCATATTGACATAGCAGCACTCCAAGAAACTCGAAGAGCAGGAGAGGGACAATTGAAGGAAGAAAAAGGAGGTTACACCTTCTTCTGGAAAGGACTGCCTGAACAAGAACGACGAAAGCATGGAGTAGGCTTTGCTATTAAAAATGATCTTGTGAAGCTTTTGTCAGAAGTTCCCACTGGCATTAATGAACGACTCTCAACTTTCCGATTAAAACTCGCCAAAAACGAGCAGGCAACTATTCTAAGTGCTTTTGCACCAACATTAGATGCTGATGAAGACATCAAAGAAAATTTTTATACCCAACTGGACACCATCTTATTAGAGATACCTAAGGAGGATACAATTATCCTCCTGGGCGATCTCAATGCAAGAGTTGGGCGTAATTTTGATTTATGGGCAGAAACCATTGGGAAAGCGCGAGTTGGCAATAGCAACCTGAAAGGAATTCTACTTCTGACTAAATGTGCAGATCATAATCTTGTTATTACAAACACACTCTTTCGCCAGAAAGATAAATTTAAAACATCATGGAAGCACCCTTGGTCTAAACACTGGCATCTCCTGGATTACATAATTGTCCATGCCAGAGATCATTGTGATGTACTCCTCACCAGGGCCATGATGAGCACCAATGTCTGCTGGACAGATCACCGATTAATTCGATCCAATATGGCCATTAATATTGTTCCTCAACATAGGCTCCAAGGAAGAAAACCAAGGCATAAAATGAACATCCATGCACTTCAAGATCCTATTAAGTGAGCCTGCTTTCAAACAACTCTCAAGAAACATCTACCAATGGAACTCCCTGAAAATGTCGAGGAACACTGGTTTAAACTGAAGACATCCATTATTGCAGCATGTGAACAAACTATTGGAAACCAAACTAAGAAACATGAGGATTGGTTTGATGAGAATGTTAGTGAGATTGAACATATCATTGACAAGAAAAGGAAAGCCTTCCAGATATGGCAGAAAGACATTAACTGTGATGCTAAGAAAAAAAATATATGCCAGTGCAAAGGCTGAGGTCCAAAGAAGAACTAGAGAACTTAAGTTCTGGTGGATAAAGAAAGCTCAAGAAATCCAGCATTTTGCAGATGCTCATGATGCATGGGGCTTTTTTAATGCCACAAAGGCCATCTACGGACCAACAAATTATGGTACAAATCCCTTACATTCAATAGATGGTACCAAACTTCTAAAGGACAAAGAGTCTATTACACTGCATTGGAAAGAGCATTACCATGACCTCCTTAATCATAACTCTATTGTGGCTGATGAGGTCTTCTCGCAAATCCCACAACAACAAATTAGAGATGAGCTTGCACTATCCCCTAATCTGGATGAAGTCAGTAAAGCCATTAATCAAATGAAGAATAACAAAGCTAGTGGACCTGATGAGATTCCTGCTGAAGTCTTTAAAGAAGGTGGGCCTGAACTTACAGAACAACTTCATCAGCTCATAGAAAAAATCTGGATGAGGGAGGAGATCCTGGAAGACTTTAGGGATGCCATAATTATCACTCTTTTCAAGAAGGGTGATAGAACAGATTGTGGGAACTACAGAGGCATCCGTCTTCTAGCTACCGCAGGTAAAATCCTTGCAAGGATCCTCGCAAATCGCCTCCTACCTATCTCAGAAGACATCCTCCCTGAATCTCAAAATGGTTTCTGCCCTTCCAGGGGGACAGTGGACATGATCTTCACTGCACGACAGCTTCAAGAAAAATGCAGGGAGCAAAACTGACCTCTGTATATGACATTTATTGATCCGACTAAGGCCTTTGATACTGTAAATCGAACTGTTCTCTGGACCATCCTTCTGAAAATTGGATGCCCTGATAAATTTGTGATATTTTGTGACTCCTCCATGACAACATGATGGCAACAATTTTGGATAACAACGGCTCTCAAAGTGATCCATTCAAAGTGGGATCAGGCATCAAACAGGGATGCGTCATAGCTCCGACCTTATTTGCTATTTTCATCACCATGATTCTACACCTTGTTGAGGGGAAACTTCCCACTGGTGTGGAAATCACATATCAAACAGATGGAAAGCTTTTTAATCTCAGTAGGCTGAAAGCAAAAAGTAAGGTAATTACAACCCCTGTCATAGAACTCCAATATGCCGATGATAATGTAGTCTCTGCACATTCAGAGGAAGATCTTCAAACTATCCTAAATGTCTTTGCAGAAGCATATAAAAACCTTGGCCTCTCGTTTAACATCAAAAAAACCAAAGTGCTTCATCAGCAAGTATGAACCAATCCCTCTGTAGCACCATCAATCCAGCTTAATGGTGCGATGCTGAGAATGTCAATCACTTTTCTTATCTTGGCAGCCATCTCTCTGTAAAGACATTGACACTGAAATTCAGCATCATCTGAGCTCTGCGAGTGCCGCATTCTCCCGAATGAAGCGTAGAGTGTTTGAGGATCGGGATATTCGTCGCAGGGAGACCAAAATGCTTATTTACAAAGCCATTGTACTACCAACCTTACTGTACGCCTGTGAAACATGGACCATCTATAAACACCACTCCCAACTTCTTGAAAGATTCCACCAACGCTGCCTTCGGAAAATTCTGCAAATTACTTGCAAAGATAGGCGGACGAATGTTAGCATATTGGAAGAAGCAAAGACCACCAGTGTTGAAACAATGATCCTTCAAACATAAGAACGTAAGAACATAAGAAGAGCCTGCTGGATCAGTCCAGTGGCCCATCTAGTCCAGCATCCTGTTCTCACAGTGGCCAACCAGGTGCCCGGGGGAAGTCAACATCAACTTCGCTAGACCATGTTGTTCGAATGCCTGATCTTCCAAAGCAGCTACTTTACTCCCAATTTAAGGATGGAAAATGGAGTATCGGTGGACAGCAAAAGAGGTTTAAAGATGTTCTCAAAGCTAATCTTAAAAAATGTAACATAAGCATCGAGAACTGGGAAGCCTTGGCCCATGAGTGTCCCAATTGGAGGTTGGCCATTATCAAAGGTGCTATGGACTTTGAAGAAGCATGAGTACAGGGCGAAAGGGACAAATGAGCTAAGCGGAAGGCACGTCAAGCAAATCCTCATTGTGACCATCTTCCATCTGGAAACCTATGTTGTCACTGTGGGAGGCTGTGTAGATCCAGAATTGGCCTCCACAGTCACTTACGGACCCACCGTTAAAGACCTTAGTTTGGAAGACAATCTTACTCAGCCACGAGTGATCGCCAATGAGAATGAATGAATTTCTATCAAGCTTTAAAAAGCAGGGTAATTATACAACGGCACTACGGGAGCAGGAAACCTGACCTCCTCTGAGATATTGTACTGCCCTACAAATCTGAAACAACACAAACACCGTTTGGGTTGGTTTTTTGAAGTCAAATCCACTTCCTGTGTGGCTTGGAACAATTTGGTAACATGAGCATATGGTGAGTGATGGCAACACCTGCAATCAGCCCCAATAACAGAAACAAGGCATGTGCTGTTCTGATCTTGTTTTAGCAAGGAGGAAGCAACAATATTTATTTATTTATTTTATTATTTTATTTATATCCCACCCTTTCTCCCAGCAGGAGCCCAGGGCAGCAAACAATATTAAGACAGTTGATAAGGTTCAGATACTCACTTTAAATATATTTGATTTACTTTGCAATTTTAGTGAAGTTTCCTATATTAAATCATTTTTGTTTGCTTCTGTTTCTGTGAATAAGTGAGGTAAAGCACCTTGCATAATTTACACTAAAAAACCCTCCAAAAACAATTGTGGAATAATGGCACTGACTATTCTGCAG
The DNA here is from genome assembly GCF_030035675.1 of Rhineura floridana. Classification (NCBI taxonomy): domain Eukaryota; kingdom Metazoa; phylum Chordata; class Lepidosauria; order Squamata; family Rhineuridae; genus Rhineura; species Rhineura floridana. The sequence continues at coordinate 17,375,874 of NC_084488.1, read as the reverse complement.
AATAGTCTTCCGTGGACATAAGGAGTATCTCAGTTTGCACAAGATAAAACAGTGGGAGGTGAAATATATTCTAGCAAATTCTAGCAAATTTCTAGGTATACTCTACATTTTAAATTGACCATACCAACCCCTAAGTGGGGTGGTTTAAGCATAGCGGGCCGAACACATGCATCTTGGGCAGACCAAGTTTGTTTTTTTTCCAACAGCTAGATTCATTGCTTAAGTAGGAACTTATTTTAATGTCTGATATTACATCAAACTGCAGTTTCAGATTCAACTGTGAATGCACCCAAAATAGAAATAGATTAGTAGTAGTAGTAGTAGTAGTAGTAGTAGTAGTAGTAATTAGATTTATATCCTGCCCTTCCTCCCAGCAGGAGCCCAGGGTTGCAAACAAAAGCACTAAAACACTCTAAAACATCATAAAAACAAACGTTAAAGTATATTAAAAGAAAACATCCTTAAAAACCTATTAAGAACATAACCTTCAATTTGAAACACAAAAGGATGTTTTCACCATCATATGACATTGACCAATAAAAAGGCTTTGAAATTAATAAAAATAAATTTGACACAGATTTCTAGAATGAATAATGAGAGAAATATAATTTTCTAGGTTAGATTCTCTATAGAAATGATAGTAACATAGGAAAGAAGCAAAGTAAGAAGAATACCAACAAACATACAAAAATGTAATTATCCCTCTTTATTTATTTATTTATTTATTCAATTTATATACCGCCCCATAGCCGAAGCTCTCTGGGTGGTTCACAACAAGTAAAACATCTGATATACAATTAAAAACTACATATCAAGCAATTTAAACATACATTAATGATATCAAAAATTAAAGCATATGTATACACATGCAAATGGATATTAAATATTAAAAGCTGAAATACTAAAATGCTAAAAAGCTAAAAAAACTAAAACTAAAATGCCTGGGAGAAGAGGAAGGTTTTTACCTGGCGCCGAAAAGATAGTAATGTTGGTGCCAGGCGTACCTCGTCAGGAAGAATATTCCATAGTTCGGGGGCCACCACTGAGAAGGCCCTTTTTCTTGTTGTCACCTTCCGGGCTTCTCTCTGAGTAGGCACCTGGAGGAGGGCCTTCGATGTTGAGCACAGTGTACGGGTAGGTTCGTATCGGGAGAGACGTTCCATCAGGTATTGTGGCCCTGTGCCGTGCAAGGCTTTGTAGGTTAAAACCAGCACCTTTAATCGAGCCCGGAAACATATAGGCAACCAGTGCAAGCAGGCCAGAATCGGTGTTATATGTTCGGACCGCCTGGTCCCAGTTATCAGTCTGGCCGCTGCATTCTGCATGAGCTGTAGTTTCCAAACCGTCTTCAAGGGCAGCCCCACGTAGACTGCATTGCAGTAGTCTAATTTAGAGGTTACCAGAGCATGAACAACTGAAGCAAGGTTTTCCCTGTCCAGATAGGGTCGTAGCTGGGCCACCAGCCGAAGTTGGTAGAAAGCACTCCGTGCCACTGAGGCTACCTGGGCCTCCAGAGACAGGGATGGTTCTAAAAGAACTCCCAAGCTATGAAACTGCTCCTTCAGGGGGAGTGTAACCCCATCCAGAACAGGTTGAACATCCACCATCTGGTCAGAAGAACCACCTATTAACAGCGTCTCAGTCTTGTCTGGATTGAGCTTCAATTTATTCACTCTCATCTAGTCCATTATCGCAGCCAGACATCGGTTCAGCACCTTGATAGCCTCACCTGAAGAAGATGAAAAGGAGAAGTAGAGCTGTGTGTCATCAGCATACTGGTGGCAACGTACTCCAAAACTCCTGATGACGGCACCCAGCAGCTTCATATAGATGTTAAAGAGCATGGGGGACAGAACTGACCCCTGCGGAACTCCATATTGGAGAGCCCAGGGTGCCGAGCAATGCTCCCCAAGCACTACCTTCTGGAGACAACCCGCCAGGTAGGAGCAGAACCACTGCCAAGCAGTACCTTCAACTCCCAAATCTGCAAGTCTCCCCAGAAGAATACCATGGTCGATGGTATCGAAAGCCGCTGAGAGGTCAAGGAGAACCAACAGAGTTACACTCCCCCTGTCTTTCTCCTGACAAATGTCATCATACAGGGCGACCAAGGCCGTCTCCGTGCCAAAACCGGGCCTGAAACCCGATTGAAATGGATCCAGATAATCGGTCTCATCCAAGAGTGTCTGGAGCTGGTCCGCAACCACTCTTTCAAGGACCTTGCCCAAGAATGGAACGTTTGCTACTGGCCTGTAATTGTTAAGGTTTTCTGAGTCCAGGGAAGATTTCTCTTTGGAGATGGCAGGTGTTGCCGCCACTCACCATATGCTCAGAGGCGCATGCTACCAAATTCTTCCAAACTACACAGGAAGTGGATTGGACTGTGAAAGACCAACCCAAATTGTGTTTGCATTTTGACAAATTTGTAAGGGAGTCCAATATCTCAGAGAGGAGGTCAGGTGTCCTGCTCAGAGCTTGGAAAAGTTACTTTTTTGAACTACAACTCCCATCAGCCCCAGCCAGCATGGCCACTGGATTGGGCTGATGGGAGTTGTAGTTCAAAAAAGTAACTTTTCCAAGCTCTGGGACTCCTGCTTCCCCAGTGCATTCACTATAGCTGCACAATTTCCCTGCTTTTTAAAGTTGGATAGAAATATCTGTTGGCTATAGGTATGTTCTTAAAACACATGGGTGTTTGGCTTTCAGTGAATTATACTTCAGATGTGTCTACTCTGCTTCACTCTACCAACCTGCTCACTCTCAAACCTATGTCCTCTCTTTCCCAATCTATATATCCCCCAAAACTATAATAATTAAATATGTCTGAATATCTAAAAAATTTCAACTACCAAAAACATTTGCACTGTCCCATAAACACACTATCCCCCGTTCACTCACCCACTCAGCCTTCAGCACACCTCAACATTGTACTCACTCCCCATCCACCACTAATTACCATATTACCTCTAATACAGTTTCAGTATGTATGCATTGCCTTATTTACAGCATAGAACAATACATAATGGGAAAACATGACACCTTCCCATCCCATTTCTTATACATAAGCTGACTGGGCTGACAGCAGGGATGTTAGAAAATTCCGGTGAAAATAGAAGCAGAAATTGCCAGTGTTTGCTAATTCATCCCACATCCAGAACAGGGATCAGTCCAGTGAGTACTGATTAGTATTTCCTATTGTTGTCATTTTCAATCTACAAAGAATATGTGATTATTTTTTCTCCTTTACAATCTTGTTTCCTTTGCAACAAAATGAATGGTTTTTACATTGAAATGAATGGTGTGGAAATAACTATGTCATTAATTATTTTGAGTCTGTAACTTACGTAAATTACATTAAAAAGTATGTGACATAGCAAACAATGAGACAAATTACACAGTATTTGGCAGAAACCAAACTGCAGCATAATGGAAATATCACTGATTGTGACAAAAACAGTTTGTCACAGGGATGGAATACATTGCTGCTATCTTCTGTCCCTAGTTGGCAGTTGGATCTTACTTCAACACTGGTAATAGGACAGCATCCTCTGCCTCACTTGAGGGCAATAGGGATGGGATGTTCTGAAAATCTCTATATTGAGCTTATCCACATGGATTTTTTCTAACCTCCATTACACTCCTTGATCTGGTTTGTTTCCTCCATCCATCCTTGATCTTGACAAGAATTTTTTTTTAACCTGATCTGCCAAAAATACAAATTCTAGCATATTATATGAATCACTGTACCCATTATTATACTTCAAGATTTATCACATATACCCTCCTGTTTTCCTAAAATGACAAGTAAATAAATATGCAATAATGCGTGTAACTGTATGAAAATACTGTTATATTAATACTAACAAAATTATGCTGCAGAAATAGCACTGTATAGAGCTTGACATTGTATATGTATTATACATATATGTATTTTGTCTATAATTTTGCATATCCTGCCATTCTGATGATGATGATAATAATAATAATAATAATAATAATAATAATAATAATAATAATAAACTTTATTTCTACCCCGCCCTTTTTCCAATAGGACTCAGAGCAGCTTACAACTAAAAACAACACCATTCAAACACAGAAATATACAATTAAAATAGAATTAAAATAGAATTGTATTAGAATTGTAAAATAGAATTGTAAAATAGAATTGTAAAATAGAATTGTAAAATAGAATTGATGACATAACAGTAACCCCCTGGACTTACCCCTAAGCTGCAAAAATGGACTGGACACAGCCCATCAACAAGGCAAGAGGCCAAAGTGATAACAGCTCCTCACCCTCTCTGATCAGTCTTTGACTTGCGCAGCCGAATCCGAACACAGCTGCCACTTACCATAACATCTCCTACCTCCAAGGTCCAACTAGACCTATTATTTCTAGAAGAAGGAAGTAAGTCTCCCATATGAAAAGCCCCCCTCCCAAATGCTATAATAGCAACTGTATGAAATACAACTGCCTCACAGCAGGAACTACATAAAGAACCCAAAGCCCATGAAAACCCCCCAAAAATGCTGGTGACATAGGGCAACGGATATCTGGTGCAGGAGAATGGGCCCAGGTCCACCCCGCAAGCATCTTCCTTATCCTAATATCACCTGAAGAGCCAGGAACACCCCTGACCTTGCCCAAAAATTCAATCGCCGCTAACTTACCCCTAATGGTCTTCACAGAAAGGCCCTACTACTGAAGGACCACACAAAATTCAACTAACTGATCCACTGGGATAGGACAAAAGAGTGAATACCCCCTGCTCAAACGGAAAGTGTCAAATTCCCTACCTGCTCTCAAATAGGAGTTTCTTGTGCTGGTGGCAAGGGACAAAATTATGGCCTTCTCAGCTTCAAACTGCCAAGTTCCCACAGTCCCACCAGCATTGGCTCTGGTTGAAGCCTTGCCAAAGGGGCCAACTCCTGAAAACGTGACATCTAAATGGAAAGAGGGGTCAGCCGCCATACCGTTGTCCAGACCAGGAACAAGGCGAGCAAGAAAGAGAATATTAAATTTAAGGAATTGGGTTACAAAAGCATGTACCAAAACCATCATTCTAGCATTCCTAGAATTGATAATGTGCACTGTGGCCTGGTTGTCACACCAAAAATGCACCACAGAGTTAGCCAAAACAGCTATACACAGATGCACAGCAACCACTATGGGAAAAAACTCCAAAAAGGTCAGATCCCTGGTGATGCCTGCCTCAACCTGTGCAACTGGCCATGCATCTGCACACCAGTTGCCCAGAAAATAACCCCAAAACTGAAAGCCCCAGAAGCATCGGAGTGCATTTGCAATTCTGCCTCCAAAAATAAGTCCCATCACCAAAAAGAAACTCCATTAAATTGTTCCCAAAATTATGACCAAACTAGCAAATCATCCCTCATGTCCCTGGTAATCCTCACGTGATGATGAGGCCTGCTGAGGCCCTTCATCAAGTCACAAATCCTGTGTAGAAATGCCCTTACAGATGCCGTAACCCAATATGCAAAATCTAAATGCCCTACCAACTCCTGAAGCTCCCTAAGGGTAACCCTCTTGATGCCCCTCATACTATCAACCCTGCGTTACAACTCATCCAACTTGACCAGTGGTAAATGGCAAGCCTACACCACGGAGTCAAGCTCAATTCCCAAAAATGTAAGCACAGGTGAAAGGCCCTCAGTTTTCTCTCTGGTCGAAGGCACCCCTAGCTAAGCAGCTACCTGCCCTAATGCAGACATAAACTGACAACATTGCCGTGAGCCAGCTGGACCAGCAAAAAGGAAATCATCCAAGTAATGCACTACTGCATTAGAGCCGATTTGCCCCCTGACAGCCCACTCGAGGCATGTACTAAAGGGTTCAAAAGCTGAACACGAAATAGAACATCCCATGGGCAGAGCTCGATCTGCATAAAACAAACCCTTAAAAGAAAACCCTAACAGATCAAAGTCCAAAGGATGTACCGGCAAGAGGCAGAAAGCCAACTTTATGTCACATTTACCCATGAGAGTACCTGGGCTGAAATGCCAAACTATAACAACTGCACTGCAAAGGAAAGGCAAAGTATAACACAAATGCTCAGGAATAGAATCATTCACCAACTGCCCACTAGGGTAAGACAGATGAATGAGGCGATATTGCCCAGGATCTTCCTTAGGAACGATGCCCAAAGGTAATATTCTCAAAGTGGACATAGGAGGGTGGTCAAATGGACCCAATACCCTACCTTCAGCTACCTCCTTATCTATTTTCTCCATTACCACTAGTTCCATTCCAGCTACAGACTTCAGATTCCCAGACATATGAGGCCTATGCTCCCCATCAACTGGAATCCTGAAACCATAACAAAAACCTTCCCCCAAATATACCACATCAGCCCATTTAGGGTCCTGACAGAGCAAAGCCAAAAGTTGATGAATATTAATCGGGGTGGGACACCTTACCTGAAGGTTGCCCTCCAGATCCAGGCTTTTTTTCCTTTCTGTAAACCCCTGAAGCCCCAAGGTCTAGAGCAACTAGTGAAGGGATGGAAGCCAGCGCAGATGGAACACTCATGTCTAAATTTACATGGGTTCCTATTACAGAAGCCCTTAGCACTGAACTGCCAACAGAGGAGGCGGGATTGAACACCCTGCCCTGTGGACGCATGGGAAGGCACCACAGTGGAAGACTTACCCAGCAAATGCCAGCTGCCCACCCCCATGTAAATTAGGAATCTTGCTATCCAATTACCCCAGGTCCTATCTACCTTTTTCTTTTTAAAGTTTTCATTATCACTCTCATTCTACTTATTCTTTTCCTTCTGTTCAGACTCACAGTACATCTATGTATTCTTCCTTCCAAATATGCTCCCTTGCTGCCAACAACAAATGAGCCCCAAGAGGAGCAGTCGTCTCCCCAAACGGCACCGCTCCAGGTCAGACAGACGACAGAGGGCCCACTGAGCTCCAAACCTGCCTACAAGCCTCAGTCATAAGCTGCTGGGGCGAAGGAGCTACACCCCCTCCATACATAGGGGTATACCTCCTGATATGCAGAGTAGGGCCACCCCTGCGCAGTGCCCCATGGCATTACCCAGGAGCCCATCCCAGGACACCCAAGAAACCCCCACACGTTAACTTGAGAAATAGACTCACCCAAACCATGATGAACTGCGGCAGCCTCCACCTCAGGGATCCCTGTAGCTACAGAGTCCATCTCAGGTGCCAAACACACTGGTGCAAACTGGCCTGATGACCCCTCCAGTGCAGCTAAATGGTCCAATACAGAATTCCAATCATTATCAGACAAGCCCTTTCTATCCCACTTACCTCAAACCACTTTAGCCCTCTTTTGGGTACTCCCCTGAGGTTGCTTAGTCAACCTTTCTAGGGACTCTATATGGGCCAACACTGAAGCAACAGCAGACCCCTCATCCTCAGCAGGCTACTTCAGGGCCTTGCCCTTCCCTTTAGGGCCACCCCTGCCCTTCTTAAGAGGCATAGCCACAACAGTACTAGCAATAACTGTAAGAATAAAAATAATAGTAATAGTATATGAAGTACTACCAACCTCAGCCCACCACAACAGGCCCAGAACTGTTCGGGAACCAGGTGAAAGGCTGGCCAGGCCCAAATGACCGTCTGGAAATGTCCACCCACTGGGCTGCAAACAAAATGGCTGCCCAGGCAAAATGGCCACCACCATCCAAAATGGCCACCACAAGATGACCACCACCTGCAAAAAATGGCACCAAATATGAGGCCCTGCGATCCCCCACAGGGCCCTGCAGCCCTCCATACAGGCCTGTCAGGCTGGCAAAATTGCCCCACTCCCCAACTCCAAACTGTGTGGGCCCTTAAGAGCCTGCCCACAATCCCATCACTGCTGCTCCATCCGCTGCTGCTAGCTAAAGGCTGAAGGAATGCAAAGCCAGCTCCCGTGACATCCCGCGATGCACCACCTCTGCCGCTCCACCTACTTCTGCTGACCGCCGCTGCTTTTTGTTGAATGCAAAATATTTTTTTCGTAAAGCTATACGAAAAAATTATTTTGCATTCAACAAAAAGTTCTTTTGGCAGACCAAGAGGGTGGCCATGGGATGCCCCATGGCTCCAGAGGTTGCCAATCTATATATGCAACAGTTTGAACAACAATTCATTTTTGCCAGCTACCCACATGGTAGAAATATAATTTCATGGCTACGATATATAGATGACATATTTTTGATTTGGCGAGGCACACATGAAGGGTTGGAAGATTTTTTTCAATGGGTTGATGTCCAAGATCCCAATCTCAGTTTTGAGATAACTTGCAGTACAGAACAGGTCAATTTTTTGGACACTACAGTCAAAAAGTCTTCAAAGAGTCTAATTACCTTCATTTATCACAAACCCACTGATTGGAATACTTTTCTTAAGTATGACAGTTATCATCCTGCTCATCTTAAATATAACCTACCATACAGCCAATTTTTAAGAGTAAAGTGTAACTGCTCAAGAAATCAGGTTAACCTCCAGGAATCCCAATCTCTAGCACAACGTTTCTATGACAGAGGATATCCTGCAAAGGTGGTTAGAACAGCCATGAACAGAGCTCATGCCTGTAAACGTGACATTTTGTTATGTCCTCAAAAAAGAACAGTGCAGAACCGTACAGCATGCATCCTTCCGTTCAATCCGATTACTAAGAGACTCCAAACATACATTCGCTCCAATTGGCATTTGGTCCAGGATCTGCCAGGCCTGACAACACGGCCTATGGTAGCATTCAAAAGAACAAGAAATCTTAAGGACTGGTTGATCCACACAGAGCATGCAAGGAGCAGTGTTAACAAGCGTCAACCAATGATTTTTCACACATCTAATCCAACAGGACACCATCCATGTGGCTACTGTTCATACTGCAGATTTACTCAAAAGAAAAAAATCTTTGCCAATCCCAACACTGGAAAGCATATTTATATTCAAGATTTCTTGACCTGTAACTCTGCAGGAGTCATTTACCTCATTTCCTGCCTCTGCAATCGGATTTATGTTGGGAAGACATCGAGACCATTAAAACTTAGAATTGGGGAACATCTCTGCAATTTAAGACATCAAAGAACGGGTGCCCCGTTGGTTAGACATTTTGTTGAGAAACAACACAAGGCAAACGATATAACATTTTGGGCCATTGAAAGAGTTGTGGGTAATAACAGACTACTCAGCAGGAGGGAGTTATTTTGGATCATCTCCTTGAAAAGTCTGGTACCTTTAGGGTTAAATGAGGAGTTGGATTTCTCTGTGTTTAAATAATATCAAAACAAAGGGTCTTTATGAAACTTGGCTGACTCTCTGTAACCATTGTGCTTGCCAGTCAGTCACTGTATCAGCCAGACCAGTACAATCTGCAAGCACAGTGATTGCACAGCTGAGCTGATTTACACACACCCTATGGCAGCCTTTCCCAACCAGTGTGCCTCCAGATGTTGTTGAACCACAATTCCCATCTTTCCTGACCATTGGCGATGCTGGCTGAGGCTGATGGGAGTTGTGGTCCAACAACATCTGGAGGCACACTGGTTGGGAAAGGCTGCCCTATGGATACTATCAGCATTTGAGTTCAGTTTGTGTTTAGTGTGGGCCTATTCAGAGAATGTGCATTGCCTGACAGAGTAAAGAGAAAAACAGATCTTCACAGGTCAGTACAGGGCCATTCCCTTTTGTTTTCCTGGGGAGGAGTGAGAGTGTTATGTTGAAGCTGTTTTGCCACAGCTAGCACAAGATTCTGTCCCTTTTGAGTCACGCAGTACAGTTTTTTAAGGTGTCAGTATTATGTCAAAGTTTAAGGATATAATATAATGACAACATTTTAAAATTTTCAATATGTCTTCTAAAAGTTTGTAAGATGAGCCATATGGAGTGTGGTCTCTAAAATATTATATTTTGTTTATGTTTAAGACCACAGTGTTTTCTCCTCTATATTGATTTGAGTCTGTTTTAATGTTTGTAGCTCGTGAAGAAGGACAAGTTCCGAAACGCGTCGAGCTCACAATAAATTTCATCTAGCACCAGAGCTTGTCTCTCTTTCCTGCCGACAGGTGGGAACTGGCCTTTTATTGCAAGTAAGCAAACCCAACCATGCATGAGTGGCTTGGCCATAAGTAGGGACTTGGTGCAACAGGTGTTCCTATGCAGGGAGTGCTAGAACGAGTCAGAACTGCCAAATTCTGTGCATTCATCCATTTTAAATGGATTTCTCTTCCATTCCTAGAGGGCCAAATGCTATTTTTTTTGGGGGGGGGTGCAAGGCTCTGCCCTCCAGCACCTTCCTGTTACTTCCTGCCCCAAGCAGCTGTTTCCCTGAGGCAGCTGCCTTACTCTGCCTAATGATAGGGCCGGTACTAAAGCTAGCTGGGCATTCAGGAGTCAGAGTAAAATATAACAGAGATAGATGAATGGATGAATGAGTGTGTGTGTGTGTGTGTGTTTTCTGGCATCTTTGCACATGAAGCTGAATCCTCATGAAGGTGAAGAAGTTTTCATATTTAGATCCTAATTAATATTCATGCAATAATGTCTTGCTTCTTTTCTTTCCCCCCCGCTGCTCTAATTAATAACATCTGGACATCTGGGAACAAAACTGAAAGTGCTAAATGTTCAGCAGCTAGGAAATTTCTATACCAGATGAGAGAACTGAAGAAGAAGTGATGGAAGCACTCGGGAGAATAGAAGCAATTTTTCTGAGAAACATTTCATGCCTTGTTTCTTCCCACAAAGGTGAGATGGCAGCAAGGAAGATGTTGAGGAGCAAAGTTAGATTCTGATTCTCCCCAGCTGATTGGTGCCCAAGCCAAGAATTCTCAAAAAGAGGACAAAAAAGAAAAGAATGAACTACTTGAAGGAATAATGGTGTGGGTGTGTGCGCATGCGTGCGCATGTAGGGATTATGAAGTGAATATGAACAGGAAAAGAAGGTAATAAGAGAAAATAGAGCTGCAGACAGTAAAAGAAATATGGGATGCTAAAATGTCTGTTTTATCAAATTCCCGATACAAGAATTCCATATTTGACATTTTAGTGTCCTGAACAGGCAGCATAATTGAAAAATGACAGCTAGATGCACCAGATGTTGTATATTTAAGCTAACTGTGGATAAGCACAGCTTCACACCCTCAGAGCGGGGCACCATTTGTGGAGTGGAGATGATTCCAGGCAGCAATGGGCAAGGGGGATCCTGGGTGTAATTCCAGGCAATCCTGTGAGAGCTCCATTGAGCTGGGATCCGGGCTGCTGGCCTATATCTTCACATGCCAGGTTTGGAGTAGGTGGTCCCTTGAGCTGCTGTAAGAGACCCATGTGCATCAAAGTAGAGGTCAGTATTAGAACTGGGTCCCTAGCAGCCACTTTGCACACTCTACTTGGTGAGCTGGCACCCACTGGCACTTTCCCTTCAATCCAAGGGGTGGGACCAGAAGCCCCCAGCCAGCACCTGTCCTGCAGAACTCAATTCTTTTTATATGGCCACTATGTGGATGTATTCTCCCTCCTAACATCCAAAGGGAAGGAGGACCAATCTGGCTCTAAGCCCAAGAGAGGCGTAGGAGACATGCAGAAAGGACTTTTGACAATTGGGCCCAGGGGCGTGGTGCAGATGGCCTACACTGAGCGAGGTTGGCACCTCTCCAGTCACATGAGCTATATGTACAGGGCTCGCAGCCAGGCAAGGATGAGGCTGCCATTTCATTTGAAGAGGAATTTTGCCATAGGGCAGCCAGTAATGAGTATGCAATGGGTCCTAAAAACTGTAACAAGCCATAGATTGAAGAAGTTGGTGAAAGCAAGTCTGAGTCAGCCAAGGGCAGGACAAATATCAGACCTCCTCAGAAAGATTAAGGTGAGAAGATTGGTTGGAGTTCAATCAAGGCAGGTGTAACCTCACTAAGTGCAAATATGCCTTTGACTGTGAATCCTGTTCTGGCCCACACTCCAGAGTTACATGCCTTCACCTCAAAACTGGTCAGGGCTTCTTGTAGACCTTTGCCAGTCCTCCATAGGCAGTTAGAGAGACAGCCCCACATCCCTTGCCCCCCTTGCCAAGTAACAAGGGCTTCACAATGGGGGTTGGCTGCCTAGCATTGGCCCCCACCCCTGTCCCCACCTGAGCCCTCCATCCCCTTTTTGACATCTGCCCTGCCCATGGATGCAACTGAAGGGCCTACTATCATACTTAGGGGTTCAGCTGAATTCCACAGAGGCTTCCTCTAGGCTTCCCCCTGACAAGCTGGCTAACCTGCAGAATCTCCTGCAGGAGATGCTAGGGAGATGCAACTGTACATTCAGGGAGTTGCAAGTCCTGCTCAGGCACTTAAAATTCACCTGCAGGGTTGTCAGGCCTGGTCAGACATTTTGTGCAGAGCTTGCTTTCACCACGGCCAGTGTTCCCTCCCCTGACCACCACATCTGCATCACAAAATCCATGAAGCAAGACTCTGCTGGTTTGTGCCCATTTCCTCCAGCATTTTAACAGGGGCTCCTGGCAGGATAGCCTGGATGTGGGAACTTACAGGTTCATTTTGATGCCTCAGGTAGCTTTGGTAATCAAACAATAGTTTATACTTGCCCTCTATATTTCTGGATAACAACCCTGCTCTCACCCAGCCTGCTATTTTCCAGTTTCCAAATCCAGGGTGGGATTAGATTAAGAGTTTATACTCTGTATATATACTAGTCTTCAAATTGGAGTTCGATGACATCATTACAACCAGGAGCACAAACAGGAAGACTCTTCATATGCAAATGACTTGGCCATTGTCATTCCCAGGCACATGAAAATGTATGTATACAAGTTATAGAGACCATGCAGGTGATGGCTTAGCTGCAGCTAGAAACTGTTGGAAGATAACTGTTGGAAGATTTAAGATAAGACAAATATTGTTGGGAGTAAAGCACCAATGGTTGCAATAAGTATCCTGAACCGGGGGGGGGGGGGCGACACACACGGTTCTTTCCTCGCTGATTCCTTCTTTAAAATAAACACTTGTTGATGTGCAGATTGTTTTCTCAGGCTTTATTTCCTTCTTTCTTCCTAGCAAGTTAGTGTTAGTGTGTAGATCACCTTCATGACTTCATAATGACCACATGTATATCTGTACAGTAGGGCCCTGTTTTATGGCGATTTGCTTTACAGAGCTTCGTTTATGCAGCAGTTTTGAATTATGACCCTGTCCCGTATTTGCGGCACTTGTTTCGTTTTTGCAGCGATTTTCTGTCATACCGCAAAGACGCAATTGATGGCGCCCAATGCTCTGAGCGTGTCATCAGAGCTTGAAAACGTTCCTCCCACAGTTGGGCTGATGGGAGTTGTAGTTGAAGCAAGGAACGTTTCCAAGCTCTGAGCGTCAGGCGCCATTTTGTATACAGTATTGTCGGTGCAGTCTGATTCAGCGTTTGTGCATTCAGTGTCTCTGTTCTGGCAATTTTCCAAACGTTCAAAGGTTAAGATTACAGTACTGTATGTACTGTACTGTATTATATTACAGTGGGGGGCAAGTGGGGTGGGTGGGAGGGGGGACAAGAAAGGGAGTCAGCAGAGAAAAGTGAGTGAACAAATGAGCAGGAGGGAGGGTGATTAGTGGGGGGAACAAGCGAGGGAGGTGGCGGAGGGCTAGCGAGCGCTTCATCAATCAGGTGGCAAACAGGCAAGTGAGGGAGGCGGTGCAAAAAGCGAGCGACCGAACAAACAGGCAGGAGGGAGGGTGATTGGTGGGGGGAACAAGTGAGGGAGGTGGCGGAGGGCTAGCGAGCGCTTCATCGATCAGGCGGCAAACAGGCAAGTGAGGGAGGCAGTGGAGAAAAGCAGAACATCGATCAGTTGTTGTGGGGGGAGCTCCCCGCACTACAGCTGATCGATGTTCCGCTTTAAGGCAATTTTTGCTTTACGGCGGGAGTCTGGTCCCTAACCTGCCGTATAAGCGGGGCCCTACTGTACTCAGAATGGCTATTTTCCCCCTAATATTAATGAACCTTACATTTCTTTATTCTTTCAACCACCAGTCTTGGCAAACGATTCATTTCTGCGCTCACCTGCTGTATATACCAAATCCCAATACATATAGCAAGGGGAGAATCCTTCTAAGGGAAAGGAATGGATATAAAGATCTGATTCCACACACAGATTCCAGTTCAGAATCCACAGGGAGCACTCAGATGCAGGCATTCTGTACCACAAAATAATTAAATACCATCTAGCATATAGCCTATTTTATCACAGACTTGTTCATAAATGATCTGGGGATACGGGTAAGTGGCCAGGTTTGCTCATGGAGCTTCTTAGCTAAGAGAAAAGGTAAGTAAGGGGGCAGGCATCATATTTGTGCCATTAGCTTGGGAATGGGAAACATGTGGCCCTCCATATGATGCTGGACTACAGTTCCCATTATCCTTGATCAGTGGCCATGTTGGCTGTGTTTGATGGGGCCTGGAGTTGAGCAACATCTGACAGGCCACAGATTTCCAACCCCTGTTCTTAAGGGAACACCTTCTCTACTATGAGCCTTCCTGAGCCGTTTGATCTAAGTGAATCCCTCACTGCAATACCTCCAACCACAGGTATAGTCATCCAGGGTCTCGGGGGGTCTTAGACCCTTTCCTTTTATGGGAACAGCATCCTAACAAGGTCCCTATGTCGCCAGCATCCTACTTGTCAATCAGCATGAAAGAGGAGTGTGTTGGCCACTGAGAAGAGTCTTCTAACATGCTTCGCTGTCCTTTCCCGCTACGTGGAGCCAATCAGAGTGAAAGGAGGTAAGTTGGCCACTGAGAAGACTTTTCTCAGTAGCTAACACACTCCCCTTTCATGCTGATTGGCCCCTAGGAATGTCTGTTGTTGTGAAAGAAGGTGCATGTGGGAAGGACTGAGGAGTGTGGCTGTGACAACGGAGAGCAAGCTAGCGAGAGGGCATGGATGTGAGGGGGCATGGTGTGACTATCCTGAAGGGCCCCAGACTTCTGAATTTGCCACTACATTACTGCCTCCAACCACTAAATGTAGAATAGTGGCATACAAAACACGGACTTTTCAGTGCTTGCATCCTCACTGTAGAACTCTGCCAAGCAGAGCCTATTCAGTTTCTTTCCCAGTGGCCATCAGGATTTGAAGGATGATTGGGAATGGATATCACTTTTACTGGTGATACATTTTAACTGCTCTTCTATTTGCTTTTATTGTTGTTTTTAATTGGTGTAAGGTTTTTAAAATTGTTGTTTTTAATTGCTTTAGGTTTAAAATTGCTAATGGTGGTTGTGAATTGTGTTGATGATTTTGTAACATGCCTTGGGGCATCCTTGGATTTGAAAGACAGGATATCAATAAAAAAATCCACATAAAACAAATCATTCTGCACCAATGCAGTTACAGGTTCAGTAAAACATTTCCATTGGCTTGTCACGAAAACACAACAAAATTATTATAAGGCATTTTATTACAGTTGCACACCATATCAGCTGGAGAATTCCTACACTGCCAGTGCTAGCATTTTGTCACAAAGTCCCTCAGTAAATTGCTTTTAGTTCAAACACTCTTGTTGCTAAGAGGACTATGAATTGTATAATTTTTACAAGGGAAGCAAAGCATGTTTTCTGAGTGTCTGACTTCTCAAATCCCCCGTGAAAGGAGAAAAATGCCATGTTTGTTGTATCTACATCTAAAAACTTGTATCCATGTGTGGTTTGTGAAGCAGTATTGCATAGTGAGCTTTCCCAGGTGGCTAGCAAGTTCTGATCTGAACATCCAACTAATTCTATCCAGCAGAGCATTACAGCAGATCAAATGTGCAATTAAAGACCCTCTTTTTCAACTTTTACAAACAAATGTTCAGTAATTGTCTACCTACTTTTCCATCGTCCAGATTTGCTTAACCACAAAATGTCTAGACAACATCCATTGAAAATGACAAATGTTTCAGTATTATGACAAAAATTAGGAGAGATTATCTCAAAAGTCTAAGGTATAGAAAACTAGCTTGACTGCCCACTTATTGCCATGCCCCTCACATCTATCATTCAAGTTCAGGATTTTCTGATTTGTTAGTTTGGATCCTAACGTAAGTACACATTGTTTCCTAGTCATTTAAATACACCTCAATAAAAAATATTATTTCAATAGAAGCACATGTATACTAGAGATATGCTAGAATTCTGCCCATTTCAGATTTGGTATCAAATTTTCCATTAATTTACTTATTTGCTATTGTTGTGGATCAGATTTTTATGTAGCATTTTCCATGGCTATTTTTGAAAACGTTTTTTTAAAAAAACAGTGTCTAAAATATTGGTATTATTGATACTGATATCAAAAACAATAATTGTATTGATATTTCCTTTAATTTATCAATATCTCCTTTAAAAATAACAATATTTCCTTTAACTTGAATTGATACCAGCCTGTTAGGTTGATGGAATGCTTTTGAACCAGCACTGGGCAATGGATCCCATCCCTAATGTATACACATCTTCAATTAAAAAAAAAAAAAAGATTGTTCCTGATGGTGGGAAAAGTGGCTTAATCGCATATGGTTCCCCATTCAAAAAGTTGACCAAGTTGCTAGTGCTCATTATAGTTTCCCATACAAAGGCATGGGTAGCTTGCTATTTCATAGAATGGCAAATCACAGATATTTGTTGTATGCCTAATTTTCACTGTAATACAGTGGGTGATATCCAATGTTAGTCATACTCAGAGTAGACTCAATGAAATCAATGGACAAATCATTTGATTTTATGTCCATTGATTTGAATGGGTCTGCTCTGAGGATGACTTGGCTGGATATCACCCTGTAATATAATTGGTCTCTACATGCCCCTAAACGCAAATGAGTCCAACTGACGTTATTGAGACCACTTGTGCATAAGTGTCTGCAGTACTGGCTGTGATGTTTCACCTGTATGAATTGATATTCTTGTAAATAAGATAGTGTATATGTACCGAGCAGAGCTTGGAAAAGTTACTTTTGTAAACTACAACCCCCATCAGCCCCAGCCAGCATGGCCACTGGATTGGGCTGATGGGAGTTGTAGTTCAAAAAAGTAACTTTTTCAAGCTCTGGTACCGAGTTTGTATTACAGACTGTCAAGAATGCCTGGTTTTGCTAAGGTTTGCTCATAAAGATGTTTCTGTGGCAAGGAATTGTGGAGGAAACATTTTACCCGAATTAGGGTCTCTAGCAGGTCTCGAGACTGTCAGTTCTCACAGCTGAACCCAATTAATTAGACAGTTAGTGAGAACACCTGCTTATCAGCCCGAGACTGGAACCTCAAGGCCATAGGCCTGGGAAGGCTGGAGAAACTGCGCTACCATTATGCACAAAAGCTCTGGAAGATTTCATCATCAGGAAGCCCTCTGATTGGCTTATTAATCCCTGGTTGTTGCTGAGTTTTTCCCCAATAAAAGTAGAACTAAGATTTTTGCCTTTGTTCCCTATATTCCTGCCTGATGCTGGGGTTTCATTTTCCTATTGCTATCTGGGGGAGATGTGGAACCATGCAGTTATTCTACCTATCTTCCTATTGTGTGTGAGTATAGAATATGCTAGATGGATTTGTTATTTTTGTCCTATGATTGAACCCTCTGTTGTTGGTGTGTGTTTTTTAATTTTACCTAATCTTCTGGGTGCTTGGTTTAAGGAAGTACTTTGCTGCTAAATTTTTGCACTTATAGTTTTATTTTAATAAAGACTACCTCTCATTTACCGGTGTGTGTCCATTGTGGGGGGGGTGTTGGCTCTGAATCCAGTACCTTGGCCATTTAGCCACAGACTACCATGTAACTGGGTATTTTGTCTTAAGGCTTCAAGACAAGGAGCACATTTTTGGCTCTTGACTTTTGGAATCCTTGGCAGGTCTATTTCTGGCACTTTGGCTTCCTCTTGGCCCAGAGTTGGTGACCAGGTTTAAGGGGTGGTGGCAGACTACCTACCTTACAGGGTTGGTGTTTGGCTTAACTCAACCCTGGTCAGGGAAGCACAGTTTATGCCTGGCTGGGATCAATTGCCCTGGAGTTGGGAGTAGACCCAACTTCACACAGACAATATGGTAAGGAGACTGGGAGGGAGAGTGAGTAGAATTTTGGAGTGTGCTGATTGGCTGAGTGAGGCTGCTTTCAGACATGGGGCTTATTCTGTTAATTTAACAGATTAAAACAATAGAGCTTCTGTCCTGATTTCAAAACTTCCTTTTACACTGCAGTACCTTGTGTGTTAAGGAACAGCAGCATTTTCAGCCGATATACCAGCATTTGGGGCAAATGTCTTATTCAAGGCTTCAATAAACGATGTCTTGGTTTAGTCCCTCACCTGTTATACACATGTGCACTGTAATATTTAGTTGTACTGACACAGAAGAGCATGTAGGAAATGAGGCTGCTAGCCACACTTACACTGGAATACTGGTAAAATTTTAGACAGGCAAAAAAAAAATGCACCTAAAGGGTGAGAACACACTGCATGCTGGGATACCTACGTCCTCACAAGCATGACTAGTGGGGATGTGAGATAGGGCCTTTTCGGTGGCTGCCCCGAGGTTTTGGAACTCCCTTCATAGGGAAGCAAGAATGGCCCCCTCCTTGCAGTCCTTCTGTCGGCAAGCAAAGACTTTTTTATTTCAACAAGCCTTTGGAACTGAAGGCTGTTAAGGACAGGTCTTGAAGGGTGCTGCATTGCTGTTGCCTAACTGTATTATTTTAAACTGAGTTTGAATTATTTTAACTGTATGTATGAATGGTTTTAATACTGTAAATTGTTTAATTTGATTTTAATCTAGACTTTTGTATGTTTTTAATTATATGTGTGCTTTTATCTGGAAGCCGCCGTGAGTTCCAGTTTTGGGAAAAGGGCGGGGTAAAAATAATGATAATAAATAATAAATAAATAAATACGAGTAGCTGCAGCTAGCGAAAAACTCCTATACTTTGCAACCAGATTATTTCTGGTACGATTTATCATGAAAATTTGCACTAAACTTGCACTATATTCCACTAGAATTCCAGAACTAGCTTGCACAAATTACCAGGTAAGAAATTGTTAGAAGTATGTAATAAAATGTAATGTGAAAGCAGCCTGAATGGGAAATGGTGTGTGTTACGAGTATGTGCAGGCAGTTTTGATGGTTAGGCAGTTTAGACAGAGTAGGATCAACATCTGTTTTTGATGTGGGATTACGGTGAGTAGGGGAGGCGGTCGGTAGTTAGATCAGGAATTGGTAGATTTGGGTAGAATGGGCAGGCATTTAAAGTATTGAACATACTTGAAGCACTATAAGAACTGAACTGAAACCATATGCTTTTGAACACTGAGTGAACTTGTTTATTAATATTTTATTAAATTCTATCCCTTTAATAAATACTGTTTGTCCACATGCCTGGTCATTGGCTACTCTCTGAAGAAGGTGTCAAGTAAATAAGAAGTAAATAAGAACTAGATCCAAGTATCTGTGGTAGAAGCAAGAACCTGAGAGAGGACAACAGTATCAGGTTACAGGGGAACAGCCCATGGCTGTGGTCTTTTAAGGTCACAAAGATTCATGGGGAGCTTGAGGCTTGCTTATATGCCTGGACAATGTTAGCAAGTGCTGGAGGGATTAGGTCAAAGTCCCTAATAACAGCATTGCAATATTGTGGTCTGAGTTATAAAGCATGTCTATACTTGTTCCGCTCAGGGTGATAGCAGGTGGGAACATGACACTGGCACCTTTATGAAGGGAATCATAACTTTGCCCTATGTGTAGACCTCATATGTAGAGAACCAGGCTTACAAATATGTGCATCATCTCATAGGAAGAACTGCACACACAAATTGTACTACACGCATGGTTCACTGTCCCCACTAAGATTCCATGCATAGCCCTCCTTTTTTTTTAGAAACTGACATTCTGCTAACTGGCTGTTCAGGAGAATTGGATGAAAGATGGATTCAGTGCTCAAGTTTTCCTTTGCCAACAATATGCCAATCCATGGGATTTCAGCTTTTCCAAAGGACTATGGATGTGTCCTATGGAACCTAAGCTAACCGTAAGTTAACAGTAGTTCCAGTAGAACCCCATGACACCATGGGAAACATTACCACCTAAATGTAACACAGCCTACCTTAACCAGAAGAAAATGTGGCACATTTTCAAAATACTCTTCTACTAGCTGTTCATTGTGCCATGAAACTCTAGCCCTGCACACCTCCATATAGCAACAGGGCAGGCTTCCTCCCTCCAACCAGCTGTGCTCTCACAAGACTGCCTAGGAAGTTGGACGTCTCACAGGAGCTCACCCTGGAGGGGGCTGGCTGGCCTAGGCTATAAAGGCCATGGCCCAGACCCAATCAGGTCATTTTGACTTACAGGTTCCCTACTCGCCCACCCTCACTTTTAGTGCATCACTGAGCTTTTGGGTCACTGGTTGACAGGAGCAGATGGGAATTTTTCCTCTCAGTCGTAATTGGCACTTGGATGGGACAGTTTTTTCACCTATCCCTCAGTGAGTGCTTCATCATTTGTTAGGTGTATATTTCTTCTGTCACAAAATATGGCAGAAGTGTCATTGGGCAGGATCAAGCATAAGAGGGACCCCCTTAAGACATCTAGTGGGGATATGTGATGGCCACACCCCTAGCTCAGGAGGGAGCGGCCTCCTCCTCATGCCCCCCTACTGATTGCCCAGTGGGATCCCAGAAGCATGACATGCTTCACCTTGAGGTCTAACACTGGCCAACACTCAAGGATGGCACCCAACTGGCTAGTTGGGACAAGCATGCCTAAAACAAGGGCTTATGGGCTGGAAAAGGCTTGTTTCACCCATAAACACTGTGGCCTGTGTTTATTCCTAGGGCTACTGGGGGAGAGGGCATCCTGCAACTGACACACATGTAAACAATCTTTTCATACAGAGCTTACCTAGAGATATTTTATTCACTTTAAGGGCATATTGCAAAAGATAGCAACACTTTGTTGGGAAGAAAACACAACTTAGTCTTGTTGTCCTTACGTTTGATCAGAATAAATGAGCAGAGGTGTAGATCAGCAAAGACAAATGATCCAAGGTCATTGGAAAGGATGAGTTAACATATGCTTGGGCTTCCCTCTGTTGCAGAGCTGAGTGATAGAACACAGGCTCAGACCAGACAGGGGAATATGAATGTGGTGTTACAACTCATTCATCATATTAGGAAAGTTTATGGAGCACCATGGACTACACTGCAGTATGGGAAGATTTAACAGGGCATCTAACAACAATTATAAGTGGAATAGTTGTATCAGGATGTATTTATGTAGGCCCAGGGTAAGAGAACAAAATTCCCAAAGTCAACAAGAAAAAAAGATCTGATTCCAATGGGTATCCAAGGCTTCATTAAGCAAGGAGATGGTCCTTTTAAGTACAGGTGCTATTGCCCTGCTGTAGCTGTTGTAAGACATGAGGAATAGCTCACCTTCAAGCTAGCCAAACCTCCTTGGAATAGTTATCCAGAAAAGTGCAGAGCTTTTTAAAATGAATCTTGATGTGGCTATTCTGTATCTATTAAACTTTCTTATGGTTTTTTTTGGGGGGGTGGATTGAGCGGAGTCACCCCTTTGATCACGTATGCAGCCTCAGCCTGCATTCTCCTTTTGCTCAGGGAATGGGTGGGTGGGTGCTAGGCCTTTTGGCGGTATCCCTGCCAATGAAGCCTGACAGAAAGCCCCAAAATGAGGCATGCAAGAGTGGGGAGGGGTGGAGCTGAGCCATCCCAAGACCTGCTGAATCCTGACCTGCTCTCACAGCCAGTGTCAGCTGGCATTGGGCCTATGAGTGGCCAGGCTGCAGGTGTGGTGGCGACTCCACAGAGCCCCGGCAGTGGCAGTAGGGAGTTAAGATTGCTCTGCCTGTTACTTTTTGCTGGAAGTATGGAACATTTGTATGTCAGTGAGAAACTTCCTTGACAATTGCTTTCAGTTAGGAATTGCTACGTGTCCTGTTTTACAGAGGACAGTACTCTGCTTGAAGTGCTGTCTAGTCCAAACCCAGTTTAAAGATAAGGAACCATAAGAAGAGAGAAGAGGAGCCTGGAAGTTGACTGTCAAATGTTAGTACCTGGACTGCACACAGATCACCTGGTCACAGTCTTGCCCACTATGACAAGACGTATTTCTATTTAAATTATTTTTTCTGATTTTTCATCT
This sequence comes from Rhineura floridana, assembly GCF_030035675.1. Classification (NCBI taxonomy): domain Eukaryota; kingdom Metazoa; phylum Chordata; class Lepidosauria; order Squamata; family Rhineuridae; genus Rhineura; species Rhineura floridana. Next base: position 17,353,722 of record NC_084488.1, on the reverse strand, counting down.
ATAGATTTAAAATTAACATATGTAAACTTTATGCAAATAGGTTTCCTATTCTCTTTTGTTTGTGTGTGTGAGGGGCTGATGCATTTCCTCTTCTTTGGCAATGCATAAGTAGCAACTCTACTTTTTGTCAATACGCCGCTCTGAATACCAATTACGGGGAAACAACAGTGGGAGAGACCTACTGCCCTGGCTTTCCATAGACATATGGTTGACCACTGTGGGAAAAAGGTTGCTGGACTAGATGGGCCTTCAGTATGATCAGAAGCAGCTGCTATGCTAGTTTCCTAGCAGGTGGGGCTCTGCTGAGGTGGGGCTCCGCTGAGAGTAGAGGTAATGCATCAGGGAGGTCATTGTGGTACAAACAAAATGACAATCTGGTGCTCCTGCTGGTGTGTTTGCACCACCTCCCTGTGCCAGTTCAGAGTGACCCACCTTCTGGGAAGCCAGTGTAATGGCTCTGCCACATCTGATGTACTTTCGGGTCTGATTCACTAGGGTTGTTCTTGTGTTCCTATAACAGGCTGTTACTAAGCTCTGATTTATACTGAGGTGGTATGCTTGCTGGGGCTGATGAGAGTTAGAGACCAACACAACATCTTAAGGGCACCAGGCTCCCCATCCCTGATGCAGGGACACTACATCTTTACCGTCATAGAAAAGCTACATAGCCAATGTTTGGTATAAGATAATCTTTTGAATAATTTCCCACACTGAAATATGCAAGACATGTATTGAAAGTTTGTAGGGTTTTTTTTTTGTCCTTTTCAATAAATGTAATTTTGCACTCATCACTCAAATTCTCTAGGATTGGCATTGATTGGGTGCCACCTATTTGTTGCATTGCCCACACCATCATATCTGATGTATTATTTGGAGTCAGTCTTGCTGTGCTTTATAAAGTTGTTTCCTTCATTGAGTTTTAATGGTAGTGACAGTGTGTAAGGCATTACAGGGCATTCTCTGTTCCAGACTTTGAGACACACATGGGTTCTGCTATACTTCATGGAGTCAAATTTGAGCTCCGTTTTCCCCTAGTTTTCTAAATCTCTGCCAGAAACTATTCCTCCCCCACCCCCAAGTTTAAAGACTCTGGCTGAAAGACCTTCACAGTGCCCAACAGTGTAGGTATTTTATTTTAGTGTTCAGTTCTGCTGATGCTGAACTTTTGGTGCAACCCCTGCCACCAAAAAACCCCACCTAAACCATTTATGTTTATTTAAAATATCTATATCCTGCCTTTCATTACAGGATCTCAGGGCAGGGAATAAGAAAACCAATTTTAAATGAACATAAGAGATCAGATATAATAACAGGTAACATAAAAATGAAGCCCCACTTACCTGTGCAGCATGGATAAGCGGGGCATAGTTGCAAGGAGGGAGCGATGCTGCCGCGGCCATCTTCGTTAAGGGCAACGTCGTGTGTCGCAGCGTTATGTGTGCGTGACGTGCGGCAGGGAGGGGAGGGGCCATGGGCCTATTTAAGGCCAGGCCGCCCCTCCTACCTCCTCTTTCAACGAGCGACGAGAGGACAATGAGGGACATAGCAGAGAAAGCTGCAGGACAGTCGGCGTTGGTTGGGCCTATTAGGCCTAATTGGTTACCCCCAGAGGGGGTTTTGGGAGCCCCAACAGCTGTGGGTGGTAGCGTTGCGGCGTGGCTGCGACTGGGGCAGGCCTCGTAAAGGGGCCTGACCAGTGGGCCTCATAGTGGGGCCTAGCAGTGGCACATCTGATACCCCCCCCACCTAGCAGTTGTGGAGGGGTTGATTGAGGCTTTTTATTGAGCAGCGTGACGTTAGTGCTGCTGCTGGTTAAAAGAAAGACACAGGAAGTTTAAAAATAAATGAGACTATACCGGATATACAAACAAAATTAAATATAGTCATGCTAATACACTGGTTAAAGACAGACTCATGCACATAATGGGAAATTAAAAATAAATCAGAATAAAAGGGATGAACAAAAGAAATTGTATCTAATCCTTCTAGTTTAAGTTCCCTCTGAGCATTCTCCCCCCAACAGGTTCAGCTTAGCCCCCCCTGATGATATACACAGGTTGGTTCTTTATTATATTATTACAGGGTGGATGCATGATGTGATGGCAGAGCCCTTTTGTGAGGCTTGTGACTTCTTGCTAGGCCCAGGCATAGGTACAACTTTTTGCTAGGCCCAGGCATGTATGAGGTTTGAAGTACTTAATTATATGATTATTATACTACATACTAGTATATTGGTGGGTCCTAGTGAGACTTTTTAGCCTTTGGGCCTTTCATAGTTATATGATAATAAGGGCGGAGATAACAGTTTGCTAGAAAATGTCTAAATCGCTGTATCTTAAGTGAGCGGTCCTTTTGCTTTCCAAGTGTTAATTTCAGGCTATTTGTTCACTCTGAGACAGAAGAGGCATTTACCTGAATTTAGTTAGGAACGGAAAGTTTAGCAGATGGTAATCATATTGATTGGGGAATAGGAATAAAGAGGAAAGCCCGATTTGCCTAATAGCGATCCCTCATATTACAAGATTTTAGACTGTTATTGACATATGGCTGCCTTTTAAGGTCCAGGCAGACTCTTCCCCCCTTTACTGAGGATTGTGGCACCAGCAACGGAACATCATTACCTGAAATTACATTTTAGTTAGGACTTCTGATATCATTACCTGGAATTACATATAGCGTGCAACTGTTGCATTGGCTCATCTATTTAGATATGTGTTGGAAAACCTGCTATAGTGCAGCCACATATTGGTGACAGCAACACATCCTCGGCATCTGCTGCTTTTGGATTTATGATATCATTTACTAGAAAGGGATATAGGATGTTAATTTTGCATTTTGGACATCTATTATGATAGGTGTTTGGAAGCCTACAAGGGGGAGGCCGCTGCAGTGGGCCAAATATGGGTGGCAGCACCATATCTCCAGTATCTGTGCTTTGGGGAACTGGGTTAGCTGAACTAAAATGGTGGCTGGGAAAGTGTGCTTACTCATAAATTATTTCCTTTCTTTATGTGAAACAGGGAAATATGAGGCCAGTGGCCCTCACAGCAGGGAGGAGAAGCACCCAGCAGTAGCTGCTCAAGGAAAGCGTTCCTCCCTGTTAAGCTCGAGGTGCTGGGACCTTGCTTGCAGACTGCCCAGTTCCTGGGGAGGTTTGTTTTGTTATGGGGTTTTCTTTCAGTTTCTGGATCCCATATTGTAGTCTCAGGGCTTGCCTTAAGGGCCTGCACTCTTAAATTTGTCTTGGGCATAGACGCAATGGCAATCAGTAATGGCTTCCTACCAGTTAGTTAATGCACTACCTATGGGAAAGTATGACATCTAATCTGTTTTTTCATCTACTGTGGGGATACAAGGGGATTTATAGCTGCTGGGTTTTTGCCTTTTCAGTCAATTCTATGAGGTAGAGCATTACATATAGGCTGCTCTATTCTCACACGGAGCACTTCAGCTCCTTCCTTGAAGGGGCTGTCGGGACGAGAGGGTAAAAAATTTGGATGCATGTTAACCCCTGATGTCACAGATTATGGAATGGCTATGTAACTGGTTCATCTTAATGGCTGTGTCAATGGACCATCCTGCCCGGTGTTAACCTTCCTGGGCATACCACCTAATTCACCACCAATCATACTCATGTGGTCAGTCAGTAAGGGCTTCATGCCAGTTAGGCCAAGAAAGTGTTTCTTGTCTGCCCTCCAGGTATTAGAGGTCTTTTCCGGTGGTTTATGAGGTCGTAGCAGGGCTTCCACAGCCTTACTACAGGTTCAGGTTTGTGGCTGTATAATAATTTAATGCTTGTTGTGATCAAATATTGATCAAGAAATTAGAGCCAAACTGCAGGTTACATTTTATATTCTTGCCCAAATCATTTGGTCTAGTTTTCCCACACTCCTCGGGAAGAACTAACTAACTTGCTGTAGAATTATGTGACATAGCTCAGGGCTAGAGCCTCTGAACTGCAGGCTGAAGGTCCATAGCATCTCTAGGTAGGGCTGGGAGGTAGAACTGGAAGTCCGTGGATGCATCGGGGTTTTTGTGCTGGCTGCAGGCTTGGACTTATAGGCAGTGAGGCTTGGGAACTCTCCCATCCATTTTAGGTAGGGTTATGGCCCTTGTCTGTTCCTTTGTTCTCTAGTGCCCAGATTTTAATGTTTTCTTTTGGGGCATGGTAAGGTAGATTCAGGTGGAGCGGTTCAGCTGTGCTGTGCAACTGCACATTGGGAGATTGGGGAGCAGAGTCAAAGATGGCCATAAACCGGTCTGTCGCCCCAGCATGCTCAACAGCTATCAGAATGCAGGAAGGGTTTTTCCCAGGACTTCTGGGCCGGCAAGGGCTATGCACCAGAGTGGCCTATTCAGTGAGTCACCTGCTGGGATTGCCTAGTGAATGGCTGGAGACTGGGCCTCTCAGTCCAAGCACTTCGAGGTAAAGGCTGATGATTTTCCCACTTATTCCAGGGACTTCAGAGTCCGCCGTATGTTAGCTGGGTGGGCTACAGAACACCCTGCCACCCTCGATCCCCGTTGCCCTTTCTCACGGGACATTTTATTGAGTATGGTGGGCCAGTGAAAAACAGTATGCTCCTCAAGCTATGAAGCCAGACTATTCCAGGTGGCAGCCCTTATGCTGGTTTTTGGAGCTTTTAGGATAGGTGAGGTGGTGGCCGGATCCAAGGGAGATTTGTCTCGACGGGCCCTCCAGCAATCAGATGTCTCCATGGAAGGGAGTTGTATCTGTATAACATTGATGGACCGGCAATGTTGCTGGACAGGGATGGAGCAGGTGCGCACCCTATCCTGGGCTTACAGTTAGGCCTCAGTCAATGGGTTGCAGTGTGGTGGCTTGGCTGGCGAGGAATACTTTGGGACGGGCTCCTACCCACTTTGTCCCAGCTTAGTTCAGTGCAGACATCTCCGCATGTGGTGGTCATTCCCAACTCAGTATTTGAGGCAAGGCCCTCAGGTGGCGGGCATGTGCAGACATGCAGTTTGGGATGCAATGATCGCCTCGGTTACCTGAGGGCATGGCCCTCAGTTTGGCAGGCATGTGCGGACATGCAGTTCAGGAAGCAACTGAAGGGCATGGCCCTTAGTTTGGCAGGCATGTGCGGACCTGCAGTTCAGAAGGCAACAGAAGGGCATGGCCCTCAGTTTGGCAGGCATGTGCGGACATGCGGTTCAGGAGGCAACGGAAGGGCATGGCCCTCAGTTTGGCAGGCATGTGCGGACATGCGGTTCAGGAGGCAACGGAAGGGCATGGCCCTCAGTTTGGCAGGCATGTGCGGACATGCGGTTCAGGAGGCAACGAAAGGGCATGGCCCTCAGTTTGGCAGGCATGTGCAGACATGCAGTTCAGGAGGCAACGTCAGCCTTGGGTACGTCTGCTTTGGTCAGACATACTCCCGCGAAGGGTTTGGCGTGGTGTCTGGAGCCCCATAGGGATGGACCAAGCGCGAAAGAAGGTCAACCGGCAAATTCGGTTGGCTATTCTGGGGCGGGGGGGGTTGGCTATTTCACACCCTGCATTCAGCATTGGATGGGTGAACTGTACAGGGCCGATGGCATTCACCTGTCTGACGCAGGTAATGTCTTTTTGGCAGACCTGCAGAGGTGTCTGTGAGAGGTGCTTCTCGGCAGTGGGTAAAAGGGGACTAAATAGAGATTTGTCCCCTTTTTGTGGCGGGAAGGTGCGGAAAGGGAAATAGGTAAGGACAGCTCGGTGGCCCCCTTAGGCACCTTTGGAGGTGATTGGCAGTTCCAGAGGCCTGTCTGTCAGAGCTTTGCGGCTTGAGGGCAGGATATGGGCTGCTTTTGGGGCCAACTTAACTCATCCACCCAAGGGTTGTGCAGCCCCGGGGGGTGGTGACCTGAGAAGACCCCCCTACTCACCTACTGGGTGTGGCTGGTGGAAGGGGTAAGCAGATGGGGCTTGCCCTTGTCCCAAGCAGGGGCTGGTCGCCCGTGAGCTGTATGGCAAGATGCTTGCTTATAGATAGTTCTGCACCTAGGTTTCCCTCTGCAGGTCACTTTAAAAGGTGTTTTTGTATAGTTTAATAAAGTGGCCCTTGTTCAACCCAAGCTGATGTGTCCTTGTCTTATTTCGCCCCTTCACTCGCAAATGAAGGCAGAGTGGGAGGAAGCGTGCACTCCGGAGCAACTTCCAACAGCTCCTTGTCTTGGTCTGGGGGGGCACGCTCTTCTTCAGAGAGAGCGCCATCCGTGGGAACTGACCCTGGCTCCAACTCTCTCCCACATCCCCTATCCTGCGGAGACTCAACAACTCCTGGATCTACCGCTCCTTCTGACAGCTGGGGACCCTGAAACTCATGCCTTCCCCCTTCCTGGCCCCCACGGAGGAGCTGAGGCCCAACATCATCCCCCCTCCATGCATTAACCCTTCCCACCCCCGAGGTCGGGGCTTCTCTGGATACGCTTCATGGAAGTCTCTCACCAAATCTGAGGCGTGCACGTTTTCTGCTGTTTCCCATGAACGTTCCGATGGATCATAGCCCTTCCAATGGATCAGATACTGGAGGCGCCCACGGTGCTTTCTGGAATCCAAAACCTGTTCTACTTTGTATTCCTCCTCTCCGTCCACTAGCAGTGGAGGTGTGGACTCGACCCGTGGCTAATGTGGGTCGGGAGGAGAGTCCTTCGTCAGCAGCAACTGGTGGAACACAGCGTGCATCTTGAAAGTGGGGGGTAGAGAGAGTCTGTACGTCACTGGGTTAATCTGCGCTTCCACCTCAAAAGGCCCTACTTGTTGGTCCTGTAGCTTGCCACACTGGCCCGGCATAGGTAAATAGCGCGTGGACACCCACACCTTGTCTCCCACTTGTATGAGGGGCCCCTCTTGTCTATGCTGATCTGCCTCTCGTTTGTAATCTGCCTTAGCTCGATCCAGCTGTTCCTGGAGCAGCTGCTGCATAGCGTGAAGTTCTTGCATGAAGTCCTTGGCTGCTGGGACGGTTGTTCTGAGGACTAGGAAAAGCATCAGGATGGTAGCTGAAGTTGGCAAAGAAAGGGGTCTGTTGCGTGTGCGAGTCCACAGCATTGTCGTAAGCAAATTCCACCAAGGGCAGGTAGGACACCCAATTGTCTTGCTTGTACCCAATGTAACACCGTAAGTACTGTTCTAAAACAGCATTCACGCTCTCAGTTTGCCCATCCGTCTGAGGATGGTATGCGGAGGACAGTCTTAGTTCGCTTTGCAATAATCACCACAGGGCTTGACAAAAACGTACAGTGAATTGGGTTCCTCTGTCCGAAACCAAGCTGTCCGGCAGTCCATGCAGACAATACACATGTTGCACATATAAATGGGCGGTGTCTTGCATGTTTGGGAGCCCAGCACAGGCGCCCAGCACAGGGAATGAAGTGAGGCATCTTAGAGAAGGCATCCACCACCACCAAGACTGTGGTTTTCCCCTTAGAAGAAGGGAGATCTTTAATAAAGTCCATGGTGACCATCTGCCAGGGGCCCGACGACGTGGGGAGGGGCTCTAACAGCCCCACCAGTTTCCCTGTGACGTGTTTGGCTCTCAGGCAAGTGGAACAAGATCGAACATAGTGTTCCACATCATTCCCCACCTTGGGCCACCAGAAGTTCCGGGTGATGGTTTGTATCATCTTAAAGACCCCAAAGTGGCCTGCCATGGGAGAGTCATGGCATTGACATAGCACTCTGGCCCTCAATTCCCTGGGGGGTATGTAAATGGCATCCTGATGGTGCAGTATTTCTCCTTTCAACGTGAAGTCCGCCTGCGCCTCTTCGGCCTGCACGGCCAGGTCAGCCCGCCACACCTGGGCGAACAGATCCTGTTTCTGCGCCACGCACAATTTGGCCTCCCTGGAGTCTTGACAGGCCCCAACTACTCTCTTCTTGGGAGGAATAACGAACTGTAGTGGCTTTGGGGCAGGGTTCCCCAAATATTCCAATTTGCAGGATAAGGCGTCAGCCCACTCATTCTGGGCATGGGAAACGTAGTGGATTTTGAAATGGAAGCATGCGAAAAACTGGGCCCAGTGCACTTGCCTTTGATTGAGTTTTCAGGTGGTGTGTAGACTCTCAAGGTTACGATGGTCCATGCACACCTCGATTTCATGCTGCGCCCCCTCCAAATGATGTCTCCAGGCTTCAAAGGCATCCTTGATGGCTAACAGCTCCTTTTTCGACACCATGTAGTTTTGTTCAGAGTCAGTTAACTTCCTTGAAAAGTAGGTGCAAGGCTTCAGTCCACCCCCTCTCTGAGCCGGTTGCAAAAGGACGCCTCCGATTACTACGTTCGAGGCATCTGTCTCTACCACAAAAGGGCTTGTGGGGTCTGCATGCTGTAAAATGGGCTCGGTAGCAAACCTCTGCTTCAGGCTCTCAAAGGCTTCCTGAGCCACTTCCATCCAATGGAAAGGTCTTGAGCCCTTCAGGCAGTCAGTGAGCGGTGCAGTCTGCTTGGAGTAGTTGGCTATAAAGCGATGATAGTAATTGGCAAACCCCAAAAAGCGCTGTAAAACCTTCTTCGTCTTTGGGGGCTGCCATGTGAGTATGCACCGAACCTTCTCAGGGTCCATCTCTACTCCCTCTGGGGAGATGCGATACCCCAGGAAGTCTAATGAGGTCAGGTCAAACCCAGCTTTCTCCAGCTTCGCGTAAAGATGGTGCTGTCACAGCTTCTGCAACACCAGGCACACATGTGTGTCGTGTTCTTCAGGGGTGTCTGAGTATGTCAAGATATCATCCAAATACACAATCATAAAATGGTCCACAAAGTCTCTGAAGATGTCATTCATGAAATTGTGGAAGACTCAAGGTGCGCCCGACAATCCAAATGGCATGACTAGATACTCATACTGCCCATAGCAGGTCTTGAAAGCAGTTTCCACTCGTCCCCCGCTCTTATCCTCACCAAGTTATAAGCCCCTCTCAAGACCAATTTTGTGTAAAGTTTTGCAGATCGCAACCGCTCCAACATCTGCCTGATGAGTGGCAAGGGGTAACTGTTGGGGATTGTGATCTGATTTAGGGCACCGTAATCATTACACGGGCATAGCTGCCCGATCTTTTTTCTTGACAAACAACAGAGGTGCCCTGGCCAGGGACTGTGAAGGGCGGATGAAGCCTTTCTTCAAATTGGTGTCTAAAACCTCCCTCAACGCTGCCAACTCTGGCTCAGACAGAGGGTAAATCCGACCGGCTGGGATGCATACCCCAGACATCAAATTGATGGCGCAATCATAGAGTCAGTGAGGAGGGAGCTGCTGTCATGGCCCCGTCAGAGGACTCATCAGACGAGGATGACTCGGGAGTAACAGCAGCAGACCCAGAAGCAGCAGACCCAGAAGGAGAAATGGAGGAAATTCCTGAGAACCCAGCTCCTTCTCCCCCTCAGCTGCAGAGCACCCCAGACACAGCTGAAGCCCTTCAGCCAGACGCAGACAGTGAACAGGATACTCCCCCCTCACCTGCAGAACGTAGACAACAGAAGGTCAGGCAGAAGAGGGGCAGGCCTGTCCACTTAAGGCCAAAACGCTGATGGCTCACACCTGCTGACAAACCTGCTCCTTAAAAGTCACACCTTGGCTTCAGCTTGTTGCTGACTATGTCAGGCGTGACCACTGTGTGTCATCCTATCCCCTGAACCTTGACTTGGACTGATCTCTCGGCAAACTAGACCCGGACCTTCACTGACGTCTCTTCTGGATTTCTGGCTTGGCACGTAAGCTTTGAACGGCCTCTGCCCTTATCTTGCTTCCTCCTTGCTAGCCTGGCAGATTTATAGCCAAGCTGCCGGCTGAGGATTTACGGCCTGGCAATTACCAAGGAATCTCCAGCCCTGCCTGCACCCCTACAGACACTGCTGTCTCAGTGAAGAGCTGACAGCTGCTCTGTTTCCTTTTTGTCAAATACATCCCGAAATTCCTCATACTTAGCAGGTAAAGTTATTTCTTCTGAGGGAAGCACTCCTGCCAATGTCTCCAGTTTCTCCCCGGGCTGGCAGTGTTGATGACAGTATTGGGAGGCAAAGGCCACCACCGCTTCATCCCAAAAAATTGTGGGATTGTGCTGGATTAACCAAGGCATTCCCAGCACCACCGGCAACTGAGGCAAGGACGCCACATAGAACGACAGGCCTTCTCGATGCCCAGGGACGTCTACCCCTAACATCTCTGTCGCCCTGGTCATGCCGTCCGACTTCAGGGGCCGGCCATCTATGGTTTCCACGGCCAAAGACTGGTTCAGTTCTCGAGTGGGGATGGCATGTTGTCATACCAACTCCCTATCCATGAAACAAGAGGAGGCTCCGCTGTCAATCATAGCCTTGGCTGGGAAGCTCTGGCCCGAAGGCAGGGTGATTCAAATGGGTAACAGGAGTGCACCTTGGGATGGGAGGGGTCATGGATGAGGCTTAGCATCTGTATTACCCCCCCAACCCTCTGGCCTCTACGAGAGCTGGGATGTGAAGTTTTCCAGTGGTTGCATTTTCCCGGCCTTGGCTGAACAGGATCGGGCTATATGGCCTGACTTTCCACAGTACAGACAGAGTCCTTCCCTCCGGCATCTCTCCCTCTCTTCCTCCATCAAACGTGGCCTGGCCCCTCCAATCTGCATGGGCTCCTCTTCCGAGGGAGCCGGCACTCCCGCGCTGGGTGAGGGATGCACATGAGGAAGAGGGGCGGCTGTCTGTGCATGGGAGTGTTCCATCCGCTGTTCCAGCTTCCTCCCTTCCAGTCGGCTGTCTATTTGCAGACTCAGCTGGATCAGGCCCTCAGAGTGTCTGGTGGCGTGGCACCCCTAGCAACAACCAATGAAGATCTGCAGTGATGTTCCTATTCTCAGAGTCAGTTAAAGTCAAATATAGGACAAAGTGCAAAGGGTATTGTTACATTCAGCCTTGCAAGAGCCCCAGACACCTATACTATTCTGAAGGGGCACAGCTTCTTTTTTCAAAGGAGCTCTGGGTGCCATTGTTTTATTACCACCATTGTCCTGACATAACAACACTACATTGGGGTCATTGTTGGGAAAATAAAATGGTGATGTCCCACAGTCATCTGAAAGCTGCATTCATCTTAGGAGTCAAATGCAGTATGCTGGGTCCCCTGATGCCATTGTTATTGTTATTACTTCTGTCTTGGCATTTCATTTTGTGCTGAAATAGAAAGGAAGGGAACATTTTTAAAGGGACCCGAGAGCCAAGAGTAGAGGGCAGGCAGTGGTGCTTCTCCTCCATTACTAGCCAGCTGGCCATCACTGCTTCTGTCATCACCAGACACCCAGAGTATTGCACAGTCATGGGGCCATAGATCAATGGTAGAGCATTTGCTTTGTATGCAGAAGAGCCCATGTTCAATCCCCAGCATCTCAAGGTGGGACTGGGAATGTCCCTCAACTGAAACCCAGGAGAGCTACTGCCAATCAGTGCAGACAGTACTGAGCTAGATGAAGCAACGGTCTGACTCAGTATAAGGCAGCTTCCTATGTTCATAAGCAGAAGCTCCTCCAAGCCACTGTCAGTGCTATGTTGGATGGGCAGCAACAACAGTGACTCTGGCCAGCAACAGAGAAACACATTTGCCTATCCTGTTCTGGGTTCCCCAGCCCTCTTCCGCTGCCACAGCATACCAAGACACAGGCATGGGCAGGAAGGAGAATGTCAGATGAGAAAGGCACCTCTTCATGGGAAAAGTCAGGTGCCTGCCTTTTCCGCTCAGTTTCTCCTCCTTCCTGCCAGGCCTCCCCAAGCACTTCACACCAAATCCCCTTTGCGAGTGGCTTTCTTGCACCCTGCAGTAGGGAATCCTGTCACTTATCACCTGATAAGTGGGAGGATCCATCCTGTGTGGTGCCAGTTGCTGCTTGTTCATGGGTGGCTACCATGTACGGAGAAAAGCTGCATCCGTAGAAGCAGTGACTAGCAAATCTCAGGATGGTATTGTCCTGCTTATAGCTGGGCAGCAAAGTGATTCATCCTGCACTGGTTGCACACGGCTGCTCTCATTTGGGGAGGGGGAGCAGGAGACATAGCATCTCCTTTCTCTTCTCCCCCTGACCATATTTATTAAAAAAAAAAAAACCCTTAGTCCTCCCCTTTCCCCAAATAACTTTAGAGTTGGATCCGGAGCAAAGTGGTTAGTCCCATCTTCGGGAGAAGGCAAATTGGTCTTCCTTGGGGCCCACAGATCCAGGCCATGAGACAGATAACAACCCTGGTACACTATTCTGGGTTTTCCAGCTCCTTTGAAAACATTTTTGTTTCCCACCATGCAATGGAGGACCAGGGGAAAGGAAGAAGATGAAAATAAAGGAAGTGTGGGGCCTGGAATAGCATAGGTGGCATTCCTTCTGCCTTGCCACATGCCTACTTACAGTAGCACAGGCAATTGCTCCTTCTCCTCTGTGGTCTAGGGATGTATGAAGACAATGATTTCCATTCCAACCTGTTTTGGTTGCCATCAGCGCTGTTTCCATTCTGCTGCGGTTCAGCTTCTGCCCAAAACTACATTATTCATTTCATCAACTGTGGCTGAATTTAAAATAATTAATTATATAATCAACAGCATCATTGATTACACAATTTTACACCAAATTATTTCAATGCAAAGGCCATTCATTACAATGCAAAGGAAATGTCAGAAAAATGGAGGGGGTCATTAAATATGTTTCATTTGTGGAATAAAAAAAAACCCTATAGTGAATACTGGACATATTTGCTTGCTGTTTCTGACCGGAAATGAACACACAAACTGCAGCAATTTGCACCTTCTTGTCCACTTAGAGCAGAATTCTCTGTCATTCCTACTGTAGTTAACTACTATCTTCCTCCACTTCCCAGTAAGACTACAGGCAGATGAGTCCATGGGCATGGAGGAGCCATGGAAAGCTCCTTGCTGTGGACCCCCTGAAACTCAGAGCTAGCCTTAACCAGCCCTTTTCAGGCAATAGTCTGTATACCACAGTAAATGCTTTGGTCTTAGGTCAGGCTGTCTCTGTCTGTTGATGCTGGCATACATATAACTGCAGTACTTAAATCCCATTCAAGTCTTTGTTGCCCTTAACAGATAGCAAATTTGGATTCACGGGCTTTGCCTTTGATTCATAATGGTTCAATTTGTCTTTATTGGATGCATCTTTGCTGAGTTCAGGTTGTGTAATTTGCTTTAATTCAGTTCACCTTCATTTAATTCATTTACTGCTTTCATTTAATTTGCAAAAATGAAAGTAAGACGGACACAAACCAATTTAACAACAGCCTGGTTTTCAAAGTGCCTTCCTTATTCCATTAACTAGCAAGAAACATGGCCTGATCATGTAGTCAAGCATGCATTATATATGTAAATTTTATAATACTAATTTAATGCAATTCAAAATGTCATGTCATTGACGCTTCCCTGTTGTGATGTTTCTTTTCATAACATTTCAAATTGGTTCATCTTAGGTTATGGCTCTAATGTAAATTGCTACCAGTTTTTTCACATGAAATTTTCACACTTCAAGAAAACTGGCTTAGCAGACTGTGATGTCCCTGTATTTTAATATCTGTAAATATGGTAAGTGCGGGTTTATTAAGTGATATATGGTAAGTGACTGAGTGAGAGGGGGGAGTACATGGGCTAGAATGCTGGAGAATGCTGTATGATTATTGGCTGAGTGTTTGAATGGCTGAAGGTATAAATGAGAGGATGACAGTTGGTTCAGGGTTCTGTTTTGTGGGGGAGTTGTGGGCGGTTGGTTGTGGAGTGTGGATTGGAGTTGGTTGTGGGTTGGATTATATTTGGCTGGTATTTAGACAGAATATATAAGACTGGAAACATAAAGAGTGACATTATATGAAACCATACGCTTGGTGAACATTCCTAAAGTAATCTTGTTATTTCCTGGTGTTATCAAATAAATACTTTTATTGGTTTACCTAAAGCCTGATCCTTGGCTGGGGATTCACAGACCAGAAGGGAGGGCAGGGTATTTACCAAGGTGGAGAAACAGTATCAAATGGTGGCAGCAGTGAAGAGATAGTGTATCATCAAGTATCCAGGGCAACCCAGGGCTGTATGCTTTATAGACAAAGATACAGGGGGTGTGTGGACGGCAAGGGCACCCAGACACAAAGTAACAATAAGCCATAGGGAGACAAGGCGAAGTCTCTAGCAGTATTGTTTACAGGGAGTGGCTGGTGGTGCCGCCTAGCAGTGGGATCTTGTGAGATCTGTGCTAGGGTGAGCTAAAGAAAAATAAAAACTATGTTTCTCCCTGGTGGGAGCCACGGGTGGGAGCCTGACAGGTGGTGCCAGGGGAGGAACATTACACAGAACCCCCCTTGTTTGACTTCCCATTCTTCTAGAATATGAATTGTTCTTCATCCATGTTTGAACTAGTTAGCTTTCTAAAACCGTCAATGAACAACAGAATAGTAGAGAATAGGATTCATTGCAAGGAGTGCATTTGCAGAGGAGGGGAGCAGCTCAACAGGAGGTATTTGACATGGTAAACAGCACCACATGGTGGAGTGGAAGCACTTGCCTGACCTCCTGGCAGGTTAGTCACTGCTACTTACCAAGAGTGGGTGGGTGAGGTGGCAGGGAGGGTAGCAAAGTGCAAACACACCAGTGGAACCAATCCAACACTCCTGCCAGTGCATTTGCACTATGCTACCCTCCCCATCACCTAACTCCTCCTCTCAGTAAGCAACAGCAACTCATCGTCAAGGAGGTCAGGTAAGTGTCAATCTCATACACACTTACCAGGGAGACAATCCTATTGAATCAGTGAGATTTACTTCTGAGTAGACATATATAGAACATGTGCAGGGTTGCATTGTCAATGCGAACTTTGCATGAATATATGAATATGTATAGGCCCAGCTTACATGATTGCTTTGCCTCAAAAAGGCAAGAACAAATCACATAAAGGAGGCCTTTATGTAATCAGACATTCACCAAGGGATAACCTCAACACAAAGTTTAACCATGATCAGAGCTTGGAAAAGTTACTTTTTTAAACTACAATTTCCATCAGCCCGAGCCAGCATGGCCACTGGATTGGACTGATGGGAGTTGTAGTTCAAAAAAGTAACTTTTCCAAGCTCTGACCATGATAGAATGATGACCGAAAGTCTTCATGGTAAAGTGCCCTTTAGCTGTTATTCCAGCTTCATGAATATCTTTTGTGTGTGAGAGAGTAGCTCCATTAGAGTGGGGTCAATGATTAGCAGCACTTATCGGGCTCCCACACAATCAGTCCCTGTCCACCCAGGATGGTCATTTAATGGTTTAACAACTATCGCAGTTGTGTAGAAGCTGCTTACATGGCTAATATATTTAAAGATCCTCATAAGATTCACTATTAATATGAGAACATTGGGTTGCATGTACAGTCAAGTATTTAGATTCCTGCTTGGGCAACATGGCCAAGGAGTTTTGAGTGAAATTCCTTATTGTCGAGGGAGTCTACACACACACACACACACACAATGCAAGGTGAACCATCTGAGGGGCTTCAAGGGATTTCCTAATGATGATTTCCTAAGGGAGCTTGGCAGAAAGAAGACAAGTCACAAGTATCTTATGCTTGCATTAGCAAGTACATTTGGAATAGGCTGTGAGAAACTATACTCAAGCTACTCTGCAAGCATGACAAGGCCAGTTAGCTATGCTCAAATGTCTTTGGAACAAAAAAGAGACAGAAGTGCTGATTCTGTCAGTGTGGCTGAGAAGACAGGCTGCATCTCCTAAGATGAGGTTTGACAATATGCTTTTCTTTTCCTTACTTTTTTGCATTATCCACTATCGGTAAGCTGAAGGAACTGTCTGTACTTGTATATTGAAATAGTATAATTCCTTAACCCTGCATTTCCAGCTGTTTATTTCTCTTTGAGGAAATAACACATTATCCACTAATTACATATTTCCAAATATTCAAAGCTCATCACAGTCTTTGCCTTAAAAAAATCTAAATTTATTATCATAAAACAAGCATCTAGTAGCCTGGCTATAAAATTAATTGGTGGTTGCACCAAAACAGTTCCTTAGATTAGTTGCCAGGAAAAAATGGGATTACTTAGTAACACAAACAGATCTTTAAAAAATAATTAAATTCATTTGAAAGAATTTTGGCTTGGATCCCCTTCAAGTTTTGGTGACATTCCAGAGCATTTATGATTATTTGATCCTAAGTGGTTCGCTCTTAATGACTCAAGCAAAGTGGACTGGGCCTGTCACACTGCTTTAATAATTGCAGGCTTTCAGAGTGTATAACCAGGCATACAGGAATAAAAGGACATTAAATACCACAATATGTAATAGGAAGTCTGATGACTCCGGGTTACTGTTTCTTCAAAGCCATTCACATTGAACCCCTGTGTGGAGGGTCCAACTGCAGCAGTGTATGGAAATAAACTGTGTGTGTGTGTTTGCCTGACAAATATTTGAGCATGATCCAATTTAGCAGTACATCAAGTGATTGCTATAAGACACAGTAGAGCCCTTTTTCTCCTCCCATCTCTTTGGTGAGTGTATAGAGATTAGTGTATCCAGTATGCTCATCCAACCTTCCCTTCTGGCTCTATGAAAATGCCTTGAACATTTAGGTGAAGATAGCCTTTCAGTTGGATGACACAGAGAACTTGATGAGGGACACGGAAAGCATATGCAGGCCTTCCAGTCCCCATAATTGTTTTGCACATTGCATCTAGATGTTCTAAGAAGATAGAAGAGGAAAACAGCTCTTTTGAGCTGTAATATAATGAATGCCCCATGTTGTGGGTGCTGAGCTCTCACTGAGATGGATTTGCCCTTAGTGTGAATATAGGCTTAGGGGCATATCCATAGAAAAGTAGACTACACCCTTGTAATCTGGTAGTAGACAGATAGCCTAAGTAAGACCTATTCGTATAAGAATGCATATGCCTCAGTTCACTTTAAACATTCTAGGAGAGACCTAGGAGTTGCATTTTCCAGTTTGGGTAGTAGAAGGAAACATCTGTCTGGCATTAAACTGAAGTTAGAGTGGTCCATTTCCAGGAAAATGATGTCAGAACTTTTCTTCCTTATTTGATTTTCTGCAGTAGGGAATAAATTGGTTTCAAGTGCTTTAACTGGGAATAAACCTTGAGAGGACTGCTAATGCAGCAGAACTATGTCATCTGGATGCCCCTGAAAAAGTGAAGGAATAGAATTGTTCCACAGCAAAAGGCAGATCTGGAAGCACCTAGAAATTCTGGAAAAGAAATAGAGGAAAACAAGTATCTCCACTTTTTAGAATCCTAGAATTTCAACTAAATGTTTTGGAGCTGAGGTTTGCAAATATAAAAGTTTTTCTCTGCTTCAGATGTATTAAAGTCAAGTTTTAGGTATACCTTTAAGAACACAAATAATGATCTGTGTTCTTTTGCAATCTGAAACAGAAACATTGCTTGCAGTGTTACCAAACCTACATCTCCCTGATCACATATTACTCTAACTCAGTGCTGGGAAACCTTTGGTCCTCCAGATGTTGTTGAACTACAACTCCCATCAGCCCTAGCCAGAATGGGCAATGGTTAGAGATGATGAGAGCTGTAGTCCAGCAACATCTGAAGGGCCAAAGGTTCCCCAGCCCCACTCTAACACATCAGTCTATACGTATAACCAAAAAGGTTATACCCGATTGGGAGCAGTGACCACAGTGCTATTAAATTAAACATACATGTAACTGGCCAATTGCCAAGAAAATCCAACACGGTCACATTTGACTTCAAAAGAGGAAACTTCACAAAAATGAGGGGATTGGTAAAAAGAAAGCTGAAAAACAAAGTCCAGAGGGTAACATCACTCGAAAATGCTTGGAAGTTGTTTAAAAACACTATATTAGAAGCTCAACTGGAGTGCATACCGCAGATCAGAAAAGGTACCGCCAGGGCCAAGAAGATGCCAGCATGGTTAACGAGCAAAGTCAAGGAAGCTCTTAGAGGCAAAAAGTCTTCCTTCAAAAAATTGAAGTCTTGTCCAAATGAAGAAAATAAAAAAGAACATAAACTCTGGCAAAAGAAATGCAAGAAGACAATAAGGGATGCTAAAAAAGAATTTGAGGAGCACATTGCTAAGAACATAAAAACCAACAACAAAAAATTCTATAAATACATTCAAAGCAGGAGACCATCTAGGGAGACAATTGGACCCTTGGATGATAAGGGAGTCAAAGGTGTCCTAAAGAACGATAAGGAGATTGCAGAGAAGCTAAATGAATTCTTTGCATCTGTCTTCACAGTGGAAGATATAGGGCAGATCCCTGAACCTGAACTAACATTTGCAGGAAGGGATTCTGAGGAACTGAGACAAATAGTGGTAACGAGAGAGGAAGTTCTAAGCTTAATGGACAATATAAAAACTGACAAATCACCGGGCCCGGATGGCATCCACCCGAGAGTTCTCAAAGAACTCAAATGTGAAATTGCTGATCTGCTAACTAAAATATGTAACTTGTCCCTTGGGTCCTCCTCCGTGCCTGAGGACTGGAAAGTGGCAAATGTAACGCCAATCTTCAAAAAGGGATCCAGAGGGGATCCCGGAAATTACAGACCAGTTAGCTTAACTTTTGTCCCTGGAAAACTGGTAGAAAGAATTATTAAAGCTAGATTAACTAAGCACATAGAAGAACAAGCCTTGCTGAAGCAGAGCCAGCATGGCTTCTGCAAGGGAAAGTCCTGTCTCAGTAACCTATTAGAATTCTTTGAGAGTGTCAACAAGCATATAGATAGAGGTGATCCAGTGGACATAGTGTACTTAGACTTTCAAAAAGCGTTTGACAAGGTACCTCACCAAAGGCTTCTGAGGAAGCTTAGCAGTCATGGAATAAGAGGAGAGGTCCTCTTGTGGATAAGAAATTGGTTAAGAAGCAGAAAGCAGAGAGTAGGAATAAACGGACAGTTCTCCCAATGGAGGGCTGTAGAAAGTGGAGTCCCTCAAGGATCGGTATTGGGACCTGTACTTTTCAACTTGTTCATTAATGACCTAGAATTAGGAGTGAGCAGTGAAGTGGCCAAGTTTGCTGATGACACTAAATTGTTCAGGGTTGTTAAAACAAAAAGGGATTGCGAAGAGCTCCAAAAAGACCTCTCCAAACTGAGTGAATGGGCAGAAAAATGGCAAATGCAATTCAATATAAACAAGTGTAAAATTATGCATATTGGAGCAAAAAATCTGAATTTCACATATACGCTCATGGGGTCTGAACTGGCGGTGACCGACCAGGAGAGAGACCTCGGGGTTGTAGTGGACAGCACGATGAAAATGTCGACCCAGTGTGCGGCAGCTGTGAAAAAGGCAAATTCCATGCTAGCGATAATTAGGAAAGGTATTGAAAATAAAACAGCCGATATCATCATGCCGTTGTATAAATCTATGGTGCGGCCGCATTTGGAATACTGTGTACAGTTCTGGTCGCCTCATCTCAAAAAGGATATTCTAGAGTTGGAAAAGGTTCAGAAGAGGGCAACCAGAATGATCAAGGGGCTGGAGTGACTCCCTTACGAGGAAAGGTTGCAGCATTTGGGGCTTTTTAGTTTAGAGAAAAGGCGGGTCAGAGGAGACATGATAGAAGTGTATAAAATTATGCATGGCATTGAGAAAGTGGATAGAGAAAAGTTCTTCTCCCTCTCTCATAATACTAGAACTCGTGGACATTCAAAGAAGCTGAATGTTGGAAGATTCAGGACAGACAAAAGGAAGTACTTCTTTACTCAGCGCATAGTTAAACTATGGAATTTGCTCCCACAAGATGCAGTAATGGCCACCAGCATGGACGGCTTTAAAAGAAGATTAGACAAATTCATGGAGGACAGGGCTATCAATGGCTACTAGCCGTGATGGCTGTGCTGTGCCACCCTAGTCAGAGGCAGCATGCTTCTGAAAACCAGTTGCCGGAAGCCTCAGGAGGGGAGAGTGTTCTTGCACTCGGGTCCTGCTTGCGGGCTTCCCCCAGGCACCTGGTTGGCCACTGTGAGAACAGGATGCTGGACTAGATGGGCCACTGGCCTTTTCCAGCAGGCTCTTCTTATGTTCTTATGTTCTTAAGGCATAATATTTTGAGACATTTTAGCCATTGTTTTAGCACACCACCAGAGAGATTGCATTATACTGTTATGAGCATGGGGGTTGGAATGGATGGTTCCTGTGGGTCCCCTTTCCAGCCTCTGATCTGGAATCCTGTGCCTTGGAATGAGGAACTCTCTGCTGGTCAAATGAGTCTTTTGTTAAGCAAATAGATTGACCGGGTAAGATAATGGGCCGATCAGTTGCCTAGCAATGGTGAATGGGCCAGGGAGACCTTTTTGTTATTGAAACTTCAGAAGAACCTCCCCCCAGTCATGGAGCCCAGCAGAGGCTTGTAGTTGGATTGTGTGTTCTAGAGAATGGCTGGGCTGCAGGCAGGCAGAGAGGCGATCTCTCTGCACCATGGCATTTGGGGTGCCTTCTGTAACCCTGATGGAAAAACTGGATATTGGACTGCTGATGCATTGAACCCCCTCCATCCTAAGCTCAGGTTGGAATGTGTGTAAATAAATAAACCATATTTCATAAAGACACCATAGTCTCCGCTGACCTTCTTCCCAAAGGAAACCAAACCCTGGAGGAGCACAGGGACCCCTGAAATCTCACCGCTCGGAGATTGGGGAGGCACACAACACTACTTTTATTATTTCAATTACTTGTGGAAATTAGCAGGAACCACTGAGTTCCAATTTGGGATCAAAAGAAATTTAATTATTTATCCATAAGCCAAAAGAGCATATGGAACATACATGGCTTTGTAGCTTAAAACACCCAAAAGCAATGTTTACAAAATGATAAAACGAAGTGTAAATTCAAGACCAATAGCTTACACTTTGCTTAGTTCTTGACAGAGAAAGAGACAGATAGAGGTGAGGAATGTTACTTGTTGGCGTATATCAGGGTTAGGGGAACCTGTGACCCTCCAGAAGTCGTTAGACTTCAACTCCCATCAGCCTCATTCAGCACCTCTGGTGTATATGGAGTGGTGCTAGGGATCAGCAGGTTGTAATGGAGTCTTAGATGTATCAGGGGAATTCTTGAATGCAAATGGCATGTGTTTGAGCCATGCAAGGGGGAAAGATATAGGAAACAGAAGAGACAGAGAGAAGAGAAAGGAATAAAAAGTTAATAGTTACCTGATCCAAGGAGAGTAAACACTGGAGCAGCCATGTCCCAGGGGGACTTGCACCATCTGTATTTAAGCGGTTTGGCAGCAAGTTGCCCCACATGCTAGCTGTTCATGTTGTGGGCAGCTGGATATCCTATTATAGATGTTTTAAAGTAAAATGGAGCTGGAGAATGTGATGTTCCTGTATGTGAATGTAATGTAAATATGGTAAGTGCAGGTTTATTATAGGAAATATGGTAAGTGGTGTGAGTGAGAAGGGGGAGTACATGGGCTGTAGAATGCTGGATGATGGTTGGCTGTGTGTTTGAATGGCTGAAGGTATAAATGAGAGTATGACAGTTGAGTCGGGGTGGGGGTTGGACAGGGTGGTTGTGGGCAGGGAGGTTGATGTGGAGAGTAAGAGGTGGCTGTTGAGATATAGGATTGGGAGTTCTGAGGCAAACAGTAGGAATTAGGAACATAAGAGAAACATATATGAAACCATATGCTTGTCAATGAAATCTATAAGTAATCTTGTTATTCTTAGTGTTATCAATAAATATTTTCTTGGTTTACTTAAAGCCTGATTCCTCAGCTGGGGGGGCACAGACCAGGGGGGAGGCAGAGTAACCAAGGCTGAAGAAGAAATAGTATTGAATGGTGGCAGCAGTGAAGGAAGAGATATTGTATCAACATCCAGTACCACAGAGCAACCCAGAGCTGTGAGCTTCATAGGCAAGAGGCTTCAGGGGGGTTGGGAATTACCTATACACCCAGACACAAGGTATCAAAATGACCAGGAAGAGACTAAGGCACAGTCTAGCGGTTATATTGAATACACAGAGTGTTGGGTAGTGTGGCCTAGCAGGGGGATCTTTTGAGATTTGTGCTAGAGCGGAGAGAGGTAAAAATAAACAGGACGATCCTGACTGCTGGTAGCCACGAGTGAGAGCGACACAGGTGGTGCCAGGGAAGGATGTCACAGAGAGGATGGAAGCAGAGTTCAATGCTCAGACTACCCCATAATGGAATTTCCTAAACTGCAGATTCTAAAGTGGACCATTGATCCAATCTGAGTCATGACCCACCGAGATTGGATCAGATGAGTCTATTTTGGAATCTGAGCAGGACAGATTCCTCCTCCATTCCTAGAGATTACCAGAGTATGGATTTTGTAGTTTGTGGCTAGTCATATAAATAGATTCTGTTTTTGACATGTGTGGAAGGGGTGCACAAGCCCAAGGTTGTACCATTTGTACTAGCCCTTATATCAGAACTCTAAAAGACATTTACAGTGGTGAATTCAACAAGATAACTACAGCTATAAGAAGCGAGAAAAAATAGGCCATTATAATCACAGAGGTATTTTGAGAAAGTCAGTAGGGTGCATCAATTGTCATATAGAACATTGTAAATAAATAAATAACCATGCTATCCATTGATCATGGTATCCTCCTGGACCGACATAGGATGGATATTGGAGGCGCTATATTATGGTGGTTCAGTTCTTACGTTCAGGGGCTGTGTTCATAGAGTAGCACTGGCTAGCATTTCTGCTATTGGGTCTGCAGGATACTATTGTCTCTCCAGTGCTATTTAACATCTAGCCACTGGAAATGGTAACTAGATTTTGGAGCAAAGTGTCATCAGTACACTGATGATACACAGTTTTATTTTTCTGTAACATCTGACTCAGAAGAGGCTGCAAAAGCTCTGGACTGGTGTTTGAATGCAGTGGTGGATTGGATGAGGGTCAATAAACTGTGCTTGAATCCTGAGAAGTGTTATGGACATATGCAAAGATACTCAGTGTCTGACCTGTGTGTGTGCTAGTGTGTGAATTTATCTAAGTAGCAAGCTTTTACCCTGCATTTAGATCAATGAGACTTAAGACTTAGAAAAATAAGAAAAGCTACTTTATTTATAGAAATACATAGTAGATAGGAAAGGCATACCTAGTTCTAACTAACTAACTAAGTGGGAGGTGCAATGCTCAGATGTGGGTATTGTCCTCATGGCTCAGGAGAGAGAGCAAAGACAAAGATGTCTCCTCTCCCCTCGGACAGTTAAAGACAAAGACAAGGAAGGAGGAGCAGGTCAGCTTCCCTGAGCATATCAGTTTACAAGAGAAGGAAGTTAGGTAGAGAACAGCACAGATAAAGGTAGGCAAGTCTAGCCAGTTGGAGGACCCTAATTCTATCTTCCTTCTGGAATACAAACAAAAGAACCCAAAAGGGAGTTGCTCTTGCCCCACTTCCAACAGGAAGATGGTGGCTCTTTGGTTGGGTGGTTCCTGTGTCTGGGAGATGGGCAAGTTACCCATTCTAGATGGGGTTGCACTCCCTCTGAAGGAGTGGGTACATAGTGTTGAAATGGGAGATAACAATGCTTATAGTTATTTTTCTCAACCAGGAAACTAGTGGTGAGTGCTAGACGTTAAAAGCAATGTTTGTGTTCCTCTCACTGACTCTCTTGTGACTGATTTGTTTGTTTGTTGAGCCTCTCTTCCTCTTTCTTCTCAGAACACATCCCCTCTTTTGTTCTACATCCATGTTGTAAGGGTGTGCCATCCTGAGCATGTGACAAACCATTACTTTCCTCCTCCCTGAGAACAGTTTTCTTTTTAGAGAACCATCCTAGAGATTAGCTTGGCTGGAACTGCACTCATCAGTAGCAATGATCTTGCCCTCCATCCTCCTCCTGCAGAAGTTCCAGGCTAATAAGGGGAGATAAAAATGGCAGGCACCGACTACATACATGAGGTCTAGCAGTGGTTTAGAAGTACCTCTTCAATACGCTTTAAAAGTGGTGGTTTTTTTAATGACTGTGTTCTCAATATGCTGCCTATAAAACAGGGATTAATTTCTATAGAAGCATGGGATCACTGCTATCTGTCCTAGAAGGGAGGGCTGCTCCTTAATGTTTGGCAAAATTTTGTACCATTTTATTATATTTCAAGCATGTTTCATGAAAGAAAGAGTCTCTCCCAAAATGGGAGCGTTTGATGGGTCTGGCTAGGAAGAAAGTTGCAGCCAAACTGCTGAAGCAGACATCAGAAGCTACTTGAATGGAGAGGTGCACATGTCCAGTATGCCCTTCAGTCTATGTCATGAAGCTCATGAGGGCGATACCTCAAGTGAAGTCTGAGAAAAGCTCAGCAAATATAAATGGTTCACCACAGTGGGTTTTGAATGTGCATATTGATTGCTATACTTGAGATTTTCCTCGGCACAGCAGCCTATCCTGATTCTCAGCTGGCATAACAGTGAACTTCAGGCTGACATTGTTTTGTCTAGAGGAAAATAGCTATTACGGTAAATGGCAGGAAACGCAGAGGTTTTCCTCCTTTGGCAGGGGAGAAAATGAACAGGATGCGTGCACATATAAAAGCTTTAATAGACTTGTTAGCTTGGAGCACATCTTACCAAACAGAATCAATATAGCACAATGATCTCTGTCGCAGTAACTTAGACTTTCTTTATAGAGGTAAATGCCACCTCCATTTGGACAGCACAGGATCATAGCCCTATTTATGTATCACTCACATTTAGGGAAATGTTGTATTCCCTCAGGAGTGGGGCAGCACTTCTAGCCCTGCCCTCAACATCACACCAGTTTCCTTCAGCAATGCTATGTTCTACCATTGTCTGTAAGGAAGTCTAACACATCTCTGGGGGAGAAATTTTGTCAGTTTGCATTTAAAGCCCAATTGATCAAATTCACACTTACCACAACAATTTGAGAACTGAAACACAGCCATCCTTTGAAATTTTCACTTGTCCAAATTTTGTGATGTAGTTCTCCAAGCAAGCACCATTTACATAAATGCATATATTAGGGTAAAGTGTGCATAAAAATGAATATATTAGTGAAAATAACATACAAAATGCATTAGCTTAGAAATTGCTTGCAAAAATGTGTATACAGTCAAAACATACAAAATATATTAGGAGAAATCTGCACAAAAATAATGAAGAATTTTCATGAGGATTTTTCTTACAAAAATTCACAAATTGCTGCAGAAATGTGGAGAATCAAATTTAAGATTGGAAAAATGAGGAAGTGAGAGAACTGAAATTGACTGATTGTTCCATCCCTATCTATAAGGGATCTGGGTGATTGGAACACCTGCACAACAGGGTGTCCCAATTGCATGGACCCCTTACACACAAGCAGGAGCTCACACACTGGAGTCCCATTACAGATAATAGTGGAAGATGCCATTACAAAGGAAGCTGGTGCAAAGCTGGGGGTGTGATTCTACTCCTAAGTCAACATGGAATTGCCCTACATGTAAGTAATATGTGAACAGGGCTCTTGTTTCACATGCTAGAATATTTAGGTTCTCTTCATTATTTTAGGTGCCTCCATAAACAATTAACAACCATGGGTAAGGAATCCAAGGGAAAAACCTACACAACTTGTGGGGTTCTAAGTCTGAAGTGAACCTAAATATTTATATGTGAGGTGTTTGTGTGTGTGTGTGTGTTTAATGTGGAAGCAGGATGGGAATTATTTAAGAGTGAATGTATGTGAAAGTGACAAGAAATATCATCCCTAGCTTGAATACCCAAAGCTCTTAACATAAGCAGGGGCAGGAAATCTCAGGCCTGGGGGTGAAATGTGGCCCTTTGAGCATCTCTATTTGACCCTCAGGACTCCCCCAGGCCATACCCCTCCCCAGCTACACTTCCTTTCCCCAGGCCATACCATTCAGTGGGCTTTTTTCACACCCAGCTTGAGTGTTTTTGCCTGGCTAGAATGTGTACTTGAACTCTGATCATCATCTCGGACTACAATAGCCAGAGTGGTTTAGCAGTCACTCCCTCTGCCCAGAGAACTTTAGCAACTGAAGCTCTGTGAGGGAAATAGGGGTCTCCTAACGACTCTCAGTACCCTTCACAAACAACACTTTCAAGGATTCTTTGAGGGAAGCTGTGACTGTTCAAAGTGGAATAATTGTGGAATAAATGTATGGTCAAGATCCTCCGTGGTGCAGAGTGGTAAGCGGCGGTAATGCAGCCGAAGCTCTGCTCACAGCCAGAATTCAATTCCAATGGAAGGAGGAAGTCGAATCTCCAGTAAAAGGGGTCAAGGTCCACTCAGCCTTCCATCCATCTGTGGTTGGTAAAATGAGTACCTGGCATATGCTGGGGGGTAAAGAAAGGCCGGGGAAGGAACTGGCAATCCCACCCCAAATACGGTCTGCCTAGTAAACGTTGTAAGACGTCACCCTAAGAGTCAAACGACTCGCACTATAAGTGCGGGGACACTTTTACCTTTTAAATGTATGGTGTGGATGCGGCTGGAGTCTGATAAGCAAATTCCTTCCCAAGCAAGGCCCAACCTCTAAGAGCCCAGAATTGGGACAATACTGGTGTAGATAGCAACTGCATTGTTGGCCAACCCCACATTATTACATTATCAGTGTTACTAGAGCAGTGTGTATTGGTGGCTAGTCAGGCAGTTCACTGGTGAGAACCACAGGCCACAATTGTGGAGGAATTGAGTGGTGGTGGGAAGTTTTGGTAGGTCGGAGTGGAGAAAGAAGCCTTCTCGGTCAGCCGTGTGCAAATGTGCTGGCTCCATTGGCTTCCTCCACTGTTTGGCTGCTAGCCAATCAGTAACCAAATGCTTAGACGGTGCTGAATGAAATGCCTACTGCTTCTAGAACTGTCTGATAATGGTTATCAGTAAGGGTGAGTGTTTCCTTCCTTCCTATCACCATGCAGCATTTGGTAAATAGTTCCTGCCATATAACTACCTCACTGGCTGCTGCTAGAAGTGCTGAATACAAATGTGGAGACTAGCAAATAAGCTGCTTCCATCATAGAAAAATCAGCATCCCACTGATTGTTTTATAATCACAAGCAATCCTGACTCTGCTTCTGAATGGATTTTCTTCTTTGTAGCTATTAAGGTGTTCATCATTTGTCGAGGGAGGAGGGTATATCACTTCTACCAAAAAGGGCAGTACATAGCTTTTATGGACAAGCATACCTCTAAGCTCAGAATAGGCCGGGGCTCTCTAAGAAAGACAAATTTGCCGAGACCTGGTGCCCATTTATAGTTTACATGAATAAAAAAGAACAGGATCTGCCAGCTCATTATACCGGTATCTGAAACACTTGATGCAAGGCAGTACTAACTTATCAGGGTGCTGAAACTGCTGATTAACATTAATATGCCTCTTTCTCGGCCACTCCACAAATCGGTTACCCAATAAATGTTCATTGCTGGTGTTTATGCACAAGGCATTATCTTCTTTTTATTTTTGTGATATTAAGATATAATTGTTCTACCATGTCTTTTCCTAATTTATGCCATTGCAAGGGGAGGGGGATTAGGAGTTGTTTATTTATTTATTATTATTATTATTATTATTATTATTATTATTATTATTATGGATAACCCATATATGGTTTTGTACATGGGTATAATTTTATTTTTCTTTTTGGTATTATAATGAGACATTCTCTAATATCTCAAATATGTATTACTTTGTCTATAAATAATACCAATGATTTCGTAATTTTGGGGAAAAACCTGATAAAATTATAATTTTTTAAAAAAAACTATCACTTCTGGAAAAAAATGAATAAAAATACTAAGGTGGCTTGTGTGCGATCTGAGAGCTTGTGAGTGCACCTTGGAGGATGAAGAGCCTGCGGAAAGTGTTCTGTCCCCATGAACCATCCATGGGGCCAGATGGGTTTTTTAATTTTTTTACTATGATGAACAGGAACCAGGCCTCAATTTTGCAGCAGATACAGTCCCATTGACCAACCCCCTCCTCCAGTACCACAATGTGCTAGCCAAGGAAATCAATATTGTTTTGACAATGACAATATTCATAGGAGTGTGTTTTACCAAGCTATCAGAATTCAAATTTTATCATCCAGTTAACAATGTGTAGAAAACATCCCTGTTGCCCATAGTAACAAATAGTTTTATTATTGCTCAACTGCCACTAAGCAATGTAGTGTGCTGACTTGGGAACTCATAAATGCAATGAAGGATTTTCCAACAGGCACTAGAAACCAGAAAGAAATAATTCCCTACATAGTAAATGTATGGGGAAGATGAACAAAATGCTGTGGACATGTTATTCTGGATGCAGCATTCACTAATTCGCCAACTCAGAACTTTCTGATTGCTTATTCAGGGTTGATATTTGAACGCTCCTCATCATCCTCCCCAATTTCCACAGCAAAATACCTTTTCTTCCAAAACAAGCTTTAGCTGATCAGTTTTGTTCTAAAACTGCACTAAGCAAATATATTATTAGACCTTGCAGATTGCAGATATTACTTTTTCTTACAACTTCGTTTAGTGCTAGGTTGGGGAAGCTGCGGATGTCCAGATGTTGCTGGACTACAACTCCCATCATACCTGACCATTGGTCATGCTATTTGGGACTGATGGAAGTCCAACAGCATTTGAAGGACCAAAGGTACCCCATCCTTAGTTTAGTGTAATAACTCAATAGGCTTTTTTAATGGGCATTGGTGGCCAGAAGATGCTTATTTAAATAGGTACTGATTGCTTGGATGGCCTCTGGTGATTAACTGTTGAACACACCTTACTGGTTGTGATGTGATGGTGAAGGGCAGAAAGTAATAATCTGGCAGATATAAATTGCATTACTATTGAAGGCAAGCAGAAACATAGGAAGCTGCTTTATATTAAGTCAGACTGAGTCTAGTTCAATATTGTCTTCACTAACTGGAAGCGTCTCTCCAGGGTTTCAGAGAGGGGACATTCCCAGGCCTACCTGGATTGAACCTAGGACCTTCTGTGTGCAAAGCAGGTGCTCTACCATTAAGCTATGGTCCTTTAGCCATAGAACTGAGCCCATGCATCTTTAAATGTATGAGATCATCTTAAATAGCAAAATAATAAAACGTTAGCTGTAGGTATAGCCTAATTGTAAACAGAACATACCTCTTTATGGAGAGGACATATCTTAGTGGTGGTCTTTCAGGTTCAACTCCTACCACCTCCAGTAAAATGGATCTCTGGTAGAGCTGCCAGACGAGACCAAGGTTCACTTTTTAGGACTAAAAGATATGAAAAGTGAGAAAAGGGAGTTCTTTTCAAATGTCAGGAGAAAGTTATGGGACGAAAAAAAACTAATGTGGGCAAAATTTACTTCATTTTGCTGTTTTTCTTGGGGAAAAAGTAATATTCAGAGACGGAAAAGCCAGAGTTTAAAAGTCATCCAGGAACTTTGCAGATACAGAACAACTTTTACACAGTCACATTGTACAGGAATTTATGATCAAATTCTATGTGTGTGATCCTGCCAGAGATGTCCTTTTAAGTCCCATTGAGTTCAACACAGAACAGTTAGAGAGGAGCTTAATTCTCACATTCAAAGCAATGTGATTTACAAGTTCTTAACTGTGGCTAGATCATACCCTCTGCATACATCAGTTAGATGAGAGTGGATGACCAAGTTTTACAGAGAATATACTAAAGTGGTATGTAAAATTCATCTGAAGTTAGATGGTGTAGATGGAAACAGACACTATTACCACAGTTCTTAATTCCTGAGTAAGAAGAAGGAGGCTATCGACCTGTAATGGAGAATGTTCAGTATCTCCCAGGATTCATTGGAGAAAGCCATGGCATATGAAACTGTTAGATGTTTATAGTGTAGATATGGATTTAGTCTCCAAATTTTCTTTGCGTTTGCCAAATTCCTCCCCTGCCATCATTCTAGACATGCTACGCTGTAGACAGTTAGGGTTCATAAAGCAACTTTCCTTCTTCTCCCCTCTTTGAATATGAGGCCAACTCAAAATGAAATCTGTCCTCTTCCCTTACTTCTGCTGGCGTTCTCTTGCCAACCCCCAGCCCCGCAAAACACCATAATCAACAACAACCCATTGCCAGCAAAAAGCTCTTACATGTGGAAAGAGGTAGGGATGATCACACCACAAGTTCTAAGCAAAACACATTTGCATTTTTACAAGCAGTGTGTGATCATGCCTTTTTGCAAACAGGCAGATCAATTATTTGCTTTATTTATTCAAATTGTTCCCTGTTCCAATGCACATGTTTGGTATGGATAGCAATATTATATAGAAGGGAACCCATTAAAACTAACGGTATGTGAATAATCCAAGCACTTAAGCACTTATGGTTTCAATGAATATTTTACTGGGAGAGTTAAGAATGTCAGGTTCTATTTATTAAAATTAAATGTGTATGTGCGTGTTATGTTTTCTTGAACCACCCTCCCATTTCACCACAATCTTTATCCAAATGTTTTCTCCATTTTCAAGAGGCAGGAGGGATTCTGTGAAACTGGAGTGGGGCAGGGTGGGTGAGCTGTGGACACTTGGCTCTTTTTTGCTTAGTGTTTGTCTTCATAACATTATGGGGTTGCTGAGCAGTGTTCTTCCTTTTGACTTCTTCAAAATCATGCTGCTTTGTGGCACCTCCACAGTCTCATGTGCTTCCTGAAATGACCATGGGAAGACACTACATTATGGGGATTCTAGAAAGTGCAGCTAGCCACAGGGGCTCTGGAAACACCAGCACTTTTTTCTTAAAAGGAGGAACAGCACTCAGTCACCTTCTAATGTTATGAAGGTAAAGGGCCAAACCTTTCATCCCCCAAGCCCCCCAACACTAAATTTCTCCTGCCCCTCTCAGGGTCTTTTTTGGTGGAGGAGGGTGATTTCTTTCCATCACTTCCCATGGTAAATGGCATCCCCCCCAAAAAAACCTCAGTCAAAAATATCAGTTCTGTTTTAATATATTTATTTAAAATATTTCTAAACCACCCTTCATCTGAGGATATTACGGTAGCATGAATAAAAATGATTCATACAAAAACAATCATAGCAATTCAAACAAATGAGAGGCAGCATTAACACTATTAAAGCAGACTGAAACAACTCAACCATTTAAAATTTCTGGGCAGATAAAAGTGTTGGGGCCAAAAAATGGCACTGTTGGGGCCAGTTGCAGCTCTTTGAGGAGGGTATTCTAAATTCAGGGCACCACTACAGAGGGGCCCTCGCCTTTGTGAACACATGGCATCATTCCACTAAGGAAGTCACTCAGAGAAGAGTCTCAACTGAAGATTTGAAGACATGGTCAGGTTGGTATGAGAAGAGGTATTATTTCAGATATTTGGATCTCAAGGTGTTTAGGGCTTTGATGGTAATTACCCATACTATGAATTAGGCTCAGAAGTGACTATGAAGTCAGTGTAGTTCTGTCAAAAGGTGTAATGCGAATTGATCTTGCTGTACCAGGTAAAATTCTGGTAGTGAATTTCTGCACTATTGAAGCTGCCAGGCCATCTTCAAGGACAGCCACTTATATAGTGCATTACAGTAATATATCTGGAAGATTACCAGAGCATGGATCACTGTGGCCAGACTATCTCTGTCCGAGAATGGCCACAGCTAGTAAACAAAGAGTGTAAATGGAAATAAGCACCAGCATTGCTTCCTAGGTCTCAAGTGATAGTGCTGGATGAAGGAGCACCCCCAAACTGTGCACTTACCGTTTCAGGAGGCTAAAACCCCATCCAGAAAAGGCTGAGTGCAGATTTCCTGGACCTGAGAATCACCAACGCACAGAGCCTTCATCTTGTCAGGATTCAGCTTAATTTTATTGGACTTGATTAAGACCCTTCCCAAGTGCAAGCACCAATTTAGAACTTGCACTGCTACACCTCACTCAGATGACAGGGAGAAATAGAGGTGAGTGTCATCAGCATACTCATGATGCTCCAAACCCTTGCACCTTCATATACATGCCAAGGAACATGAAGTATAAGATCAAACCTAGGAGGACCACACAAAAAAATAACATGGGGTTAAGCAGAAACTCCCCACTGCTACTTTCTGAAATGACTCCAGAGGTAGGAATGAAACCACTACCTACCCAAATTACTGCCCCCTACTCCCAAATTACTTCTCTGCCACTATTGCATCCTCAAGTCACTGTGAGGCAGCGCTTTCCTGAATGTTGAATGGGTTGGTGAGATCCTCCCTTAAGAGGGAGATCCCTGAGCCCTCAGAAATCTGCTGTGATAAGTTTGCAAGGAACTTTCTTGTATTCAGGTAGAACCTGACACTGCAATTTCTACAGGTCTAGTTGAAGCCTCTAAGGCACCATCTAGTCTAGTTAATTGGGATCAGTTCTAGCTGTTGAGACCCAATGATACGGACAGGATGCTTGAAGGTGCCTGCCCTATCACATGCAGTCTTTACACTTACCCATTGTGGCTGATAAACCTAACTGGAGGGGAATAACCAGGTGATCCAAGGAGTCGTGAATGGCTTCTCCTTTGCCAAAGTGAAACTTTGTCCCCCGACCAATGGCAGAGACCTGAATCTGCTTTCATAGTCCCACTGAATGGACATAAATGTATGTGGATATACCAACAATTCTTTGTATCTGTGGGTCTAATCTGATTAAGCATCCATTTGGGGTGGGGGAAGGAGAGGCATGTCTCCCCCCCCCACTGCTTGCTTGTGCAAGGTCCCAAATCAGTTTACAGCCTGGGTCAGATCGGCCCCAGATAGTCATAGAATCATAGAATAGTAGAGTTGGAAGGGGCCTACAAGGCCATCATGTCCAACCCCCTGCTCAATGCAGGAATCCAAATCAAATAGAATCATAGAATAGTAGAGTTGGAAGGTTGTATTGAGGCCACTCCATTGCACCAGATCAAGCCTTGAATTGAATCAGGGGGGCATGCACAGCCATAGTAGTAAAATACATGGTGATGCTTTCAGGCTTTGCCAGTTCCTGGGTAATGGAAAGAGCTTCAGTATAGCAAATGGCTATTCACAATGGAGGCAGGGGAAGAACAAACCAATTTTCACCAAAACAAACCATAGTTTGCTTGAACATCATGAGCTGGAGCCTGTTCAACAGACTATGATTAAATCAAACAATATGGCTTAGTATTATGTTCAAACTGGGCCAGTACATGTTACGTTATGTTATGGTTTATTTTTAGGCTGCATTATGACCAAAAAGGCCCCCAAGGTGGGTTACACACAAATAGAAAAACACAAACACAAAATACAAATAAAAACAATACAATTTACAAAAAATCAAGCTAACGAAATCCTAGCATTTCTAAAAAGCAACAACAGCTAAAAACCAAAAGTACTAATCTTCCTGATGAAGGACAGTCTCCAGAAAAATGTCACTAAGAGCAGGGGTGAGGGGGCAAAGCAGGTGGCCAAGCCTCTTGCAGCCGTATAGTCCAATGAATGCAGACTCTTCCCCCTCTCCATATAGACACATTTTGCTAGGTAAGGCTTATATGTTATTATCATGTCCTTGTTGTTGTTATGTACCTTCAAGTTGATTACGATTTATGGTGACCCTATGAATCAGCAACCTCCAAAAGCATCCCCTGTTTTTACTTATTGGATTTAGGGATTTAAAGCTGGGTTTTTTGTTTTTTTGTTTTAAAAAACCCATTTATAATTTGCAGTGCTGTTGAGGCCCCAGACAATGATGGGTTCCTTCATTCAGAGAAAGCATTCAAACACATCTTATAAGAAGATATACGAAAACTATATTGCCAGCTTGAAGACTCAGATGCCTAAGAAATAAAGGTCATTGTTCAGACTATGAACAATAAAGTGCCAGGACCAGATGGTGTTCCTCAAGAGATTTATAAGATTAGTTGCAGAGCTCCTATTAAACATCTGCACAGGCTTTCTTGTCCTGATCTGGAGAGGGGAAATGATCCCACAGGAATCTAAAGGATGGGAACATTATTAAGATATACAGTATTATAAGGGGAGAGGTGGAACATTTCAAACAAAAAGGAACATTTTTCTGTCTTTCTACATATTCTGAATCGGATCCATCTATGGATGCCACAGATAGCGATGAGCACCATTCCCAAGGGGAAAATGACAAATCGTTCTAGCTAATAAGTGTCCTCTATATGCTGCAAGACCAGGAAACTTTTTTGCTGTTTCCATAGGATATGCATTCATTTGTATGAGAAGATAAAGGTGTCATTCTCAAAAATCTTCTATGGATAATCATATTTTATTTCCCCTGGAGTCATAGAGGTATCAAGGGGGGAGGAAGGGGTTATGTCCAATGGCATATCCTGCTCAATTCCTGTATTTGAATCACTTGACTGATGGGCAATAATTTTGATCTCCACTGAGATCTGAAAAACTTGTTCATATATCAACAGGTATTTACATCCATTCCGTGGGACTGTGAAAGCAGATTCTGGCCTCTGCCATTGGTCAGGGGGTAAGCTTCACTTTGGCAAAGAGGAGACCAGCCTTGCCTCATGCATTGGCTGAAGATGTAGCAGCTACAGGGAGTTTGCTTCTCCCACCCCATCACTGTGTATGATGCAATAGTACAGAATTGGATGGAATGTCACAGAGTGAGATGGAACAGACCTATGTTTGAGTCTTGACAAGATCAAAATGGAAAAAGCAGCTTAGCTCATCCTTGGAGATAGGATGGAGAGGTCTATGAAAGCACCAGCAAGAGTCTCTTGACCACATGAATAATTTTGTTTTCTGCCCCTTTATCCCTTTCTTCTCTATAGCCAGACCAGCAGCAAGGTGGAGCAGTGCAACAAACTGATTAAACTAGGATATGATGTTCAGATGTAATGACAAACCACAGTTAATGCAAACCAAGATTAACAAACCAACTTCAAGCTGTAGTTTATGATCCTGGTTTGCTGGTTCCAAGCAAACTATGGCTTGTGAGCCTGGTCATGTTCAGATGTACAAACAACCCAAAGGTAAGCAAAGCAAACCATTGTTTAGTGTGCCATAATGTCCAATCTGTGCGACTCAAGACAGGTGCAACCCACTGCCTGATTGTGTGTTGATTTGTCATGCATTTCCCACTATATGTAAAGCCAGTGAGTTTTCTGTTAAATAAATCCATCCAGACTACTTGAGGGGAGGGGTGTCCTTTATCAAAGGCATTTGGTGTGTTACTGCTTCAAACTGTTTTAGAATTGCTTCTCATTCATTCTCTCATTATTTGTCCTATCTTAAATGTTTATGCTTTCAATATTATACCCCACTTTGAGCACCGTTGATGGAAAATGGGTCTAATGTGCAAGCATAAAGTACATATTTTGTTTGCAAAGGTGTGAAAAGTAGTTGTGTGACTGGCCAAAGCTTGCTAATGGTTACTTTGTAAAATATATTAGGGCTGAGTTACATGCCCTCCCAACGTTCTCCACATTATTTGTGAGCAGTGAAATTGAGAGGGAGGGGATTTTGTCAAATATTATTGAGGGGTAGGAGAAATTCTCCAAAAGTTTTTTTTCTCAGAAAACTCTCTTCTGAAAAATGTTTGCTGACTTAGTGTTGAATTAAACTCTATGGCCTGCTAATATCAGTGGATAAAGAAAGCAATGGATTAAGAGAGGAAGACTGGAAGGAGCATAAGTCAAGTCCATTGCTTCCTTCCCCAGTATTGTAATATTAAATGAATATGAAATTGGATCGACAGATTCTAAATTTAACAGATGGCAAAATTGGGAAGGCCATTTTGCCTAATATTCTCCATGGGAGAACTGAATTTCTCTGACAGTTCAGGAGAAGCTGGGCAGGGAAGGCTGTTCGAAAATGTGTTAGGAAATTCTTTTCTGAGAAATTTCAGTGCAGCCCTAAAATATATTGCGTTTTCTAGTTCGCCTCCCCCTCCCAATTTGAGAGGGGTTTAGGCCCTGGCACATGAGGAGTTAATGCCAACTTGTTTATGTAGGCTTACTTTTACATTCAGCAGCATTGTGTGGGAGAAAATAAAATCAATTCTCTTAGCGATTTGCTCATTTGGTCAAGCTAAGCAACACAATGCAATCAGCAGAGCTGTAAGACTTTATAGTACATTATGAAATAAATGTCGCAGGCATTGATTTATATGCATTGCCCATCTGTGGTACACCTTGTATAAATCAACATTTATTTGCAGATGTAAAATCTTTCAGCACTTGTGACAGCACTAGCTTTGAATCGTATCCAACTCATGGCATGAGATGGGAATGGGAAAAGTCTTCACATGCATCTGGTACCATTACCAATGCATTGCTGTTAGCTAAGCACGTATTGTTTCCACACAGTGACATCCTTTATCAGTTGACTGTAAAACAAATGGCACTGAGACAAATGAACTTCAAAAATCTTGGGGCTGTTGCTTGCTTTTTCATCCAAAAGGCAAGGGACATGTGGGCCAACGAAGGAAACCAAAGTAATATTACAGGAAGAGTACAAGGTTCCTTAACAGAAACTCTCCATTAATTGCAAAGGAACAGTATTAGAAGTTGTTCATGTGCCTTTTGTTTTCAGCTTCATTAAAAAAAAAAAACAATCCCAGTGCAGAAAGGCAAACAAATAAATAAATGTTAGAAGAAATCTGTGTTGTGCATTGATGGGCAGAGCAATCAAAATCTGGGAGGGGGATTGAGAGCAAGAGCGAGAGAGAGAGAGAGCACTGTGATCCATTCACCTGTAGTCTTGGCTGAGGGCTGATGGAAGGACCAATCCAAGGTGTTTAGGTGTGCTTGGGAAGGTGGAAAGCGAAAGGAGCTTGCCTCTGTCTGCCTCCCAACAGCTATTTCTTGACTCCAAATGTTTACCAGGGAGATTGGCCTATAGGGATCTCCCCAGCTTCATGTTGGGGGCATAGGGAGCAAAGTGCATCTCCACCTCTCTTCTGTAAATGAGGGCACACTATGCCAGTCAAACCCTGCTCCTTTTCCCTATAAAACCTAGTGGGATCAGCTTGAGTGCATTTTTTTTAAAAAAATATCAGCTTCAAAGAGATTTTGCAGCTGATCGACAGATCAACCCGTTCCCCCTCCAGGTGTGGCTATTGACAATGCTTTGCTGTGAGCAACTAGTATGTTCAGAGCCCATCACAAAGACTGGGCAATTTATTTTATCTGTTTAGGTTGTGTGGAGCAAACACACAAGCAAGCAAGGAAAAGCAAGGAGGTGCTAAATCGGAAGGAAAAGGTTGACAGTTGGACAATGCCATCCGTTCTAACTACCATCAAGTAAAGAATTCTGCCATCAAGGAGCTGTCTGAGGGAAGGACTCTGTGGCGAGAGCTGCCTATGATACCTGCTCTGCTCCTGGATCTGATCTGGGTGGGAAGAGTACTTCTGAGGAAGGACTGCTCTTTAGCAATGGAAGACAGCCTGAACTACCACTCACATTGGTTGTAACTTTATGATCTGTAAAATTAAGAACTTGTGCTTGAGCTTGCTTTTCCCTCCTCTCTCCCATTCTTTTCTCCTCATGTGACATGTCTTTTAGATTGTAAGCCAGATGGCAGGGACCATCTTTGAACGAAGTAAGCTGCACTGGGAACCTTTTTGGCTAAAGGGCAGGATATAAATAAATAAATAAGGAAACCCAAGATGAAGCGGTGAGGTGTTTTTACAGGCATTTGCATCCAGCGGGGCCTGTGCTAATCTTCCTGTGCTGGTACTCTTACTGAAAGGGAGGGGGCTCTCTGGCTGGTGACAAAGGCAAATGAACTGTTCTTCCTGCTTCTGGAAATGGGGAGTGCAAAATAATGTGTTGTTGTAGGATTGGAGGTTGGTCAGGATGATGTCTTGTGTCCAGGGTTGGATTAAGCTGAGGAGAGCCCCTAGGCTGATTCTGAGCCACCCGCCATCCCGTCCCATCCCCCCGCTTCACCTACCTTTCTGCTTTTTTTGTGGCTGCGTGCACTGCGCATGCAGGTTTGCCATCAATCAAGATGGTGGCAGAGGTTTCCCTACGGGGCTGAAGCCTCTGCCGCCATCTTGGTTGATGGCAGCAAATACGCACGTGTAGCACGCATGCGTGCTATCAACCAAGATGGCAGCAGAGGCTTCAGCCCCTTAGGGAAACCTCAGTCGCCATCTTAACTGATGGCAAACCACAAAAAACAGCGGAGAAAAAGGTAAGTGAAGCAGGGGGGATGGTGGGCAGTTCGGAAGCTCTTGTCCCATGATCCGCAGCTCCTGTCCTGCTTCTGTGGATTGCGGGCCCCCAAGAGCTCCGGGCCCCTAGGCTTCAGCCTACTAAGCCTAATGGATAATCCGGCCCTCCTTGTGTCACCTCCAAGCCTGTAATTCTGGACTTGTAAGTTTGGGGTCTGTAGTGGACCTGCTGAACTGGTCAAACCAGTCTCTTTGTTAGGGTAATAGGTCTGGCTAAGTCTCACAAGTGTCCTATTTACATCTCTAAATAGTTTATCCCCCTTTTAGGATGCACACCTTAACGTGGTGAAGGGGTTTGAAAGTGTTGAAGAAGCTGAGAGAAAAGCCGTCGGGAGTCTAGACCAAGAAGCTAGACTCCTAGCAGGGGCGTCCAAGGCGGAATGGTCAAAGATGAGACACCAGACTAAGATGCATCCAAACTCAGAGGAAGGCAATGGTAAACCACCTCTGAATATCTCTTACCACGAAAACCCTATGAACAGAGTATCCAAAATGCAACACGAGATAGTGCTGGAAGATGAGACCCCCAGGTCAGAAGGCACCCAATGAGCTACTGGGGAAGAACAAAGGACAAGAACGAGTAGCGCTGTGAGTAATGACGCAGCTGGGTCAAAGCTGAAAGGAAGCCCAGAGGCTGATGCGCGCAGATGAGAAAGGAGAGTCCGGAGTTGTACGACACACACAATAGGAACATGGAATGTGAGAAGCATGAACCAGGGAAAGTTAGAAATTGTCAAGCAAGAAATGGAACGTATCAACATTACAATACTTGGCGTGAGTGAATTAAAATAGACGGGAATGGGACATTTTCAATCAGACAACTACAAAATATTTTATGGAGGAAATGAGAAATTTTGAAGAAATGGGGTTGCTTTAATAATGAGAAGTGATGTAGCAAAAGCAATTAGGAGCTACAATGCAAGGTTTGAGATAGTGATATCAATGAGTTTCACTAACAGAAAAAGACCTTGCGGTTTAAAAATGTACCTATAGCCCACATATATTTCTATTCAAGTTTAAAAAGCAGGGAAATTGGGCAGCTATAGTGAATGCACCAGGGGAGCAGGAGACCTGACCTCCTCTCTGAGATATTGGACTGCCCTACAAATTGGTCAAAATGCAAACACCATTTGGGTTGGTCTTTCACAGTCCAATCCACTTCCTGTGTAGCTTTGAAGAATTTGGTAACATGTGCCACTGAGCATATGGGGAGTGGTGGCAACACCTACCATCTCCAAAGACTGAGGATTATATTTTTGCATGTTTGTTGGGGTCTTCTTACTTTGTTTCTTTCCTGTGTTACTAATGTTTCTACAGAGAATCTAATTTAGAGAATTTTATTTCCCTCATTATTCATCCTAGAAATCTGTGTCAAATTTATTTTTATTAATTTCAAAGCCATTTTATTGGTCAATGTCATATGATAGTGAAGACAGCCTTTTGTGTTTCAAACTGGAGGTTATGTTCTATTTCTATTTTGGGTGCATTAACAGTTGGACCTGAAACTGACGTTTAATGTAAAATCAGACTGATTACAATATGTTGCTACTTCAGTAATGACTCTAGCTGTTGGAAAAAAGAGGATGCATGTTTTCAGCCTGCTATGTTTAAACCACTTTATTTAAGGCAAGGTGTTCATGATCAATTAAAAACATAGAGCACATCTAGAATTTTGCTAGAATATATTTCACTTTCCACTGTTTTATCTTGTGCAAATTGAGACACTTCTGAGGTCCACTGGAGACTATTTTGCAGAAGTCAGTGCCATTATTCCACAATTATGTTTGGAGTTTTTTTAGTATAAATTTTGCAAAGTGTTGCTGTACTTCACATATTCATAGAAACAAAAGCAAAAGAAAATGATTTCCTATAGAAAACTTCACTAAAATTGCAAAGTAAATCAGACATATTTAAAGTGACCATCTGAACTATATCAACTGTCTTAATAATATTGCTTCCTCCCTGCTAAAACAAGATCAGCACAGCACACGTCTTCTTTCTATTATTTGGGCTGATTGCAGGTGTTGCCACCACTCACCATATGTTCAGAGGCACATTACCAAATTCTTGCAAGCTACACACCAAGTGGATTTGACTGTGAAAGATCAACCCAAATTGTGTTTGCATTTTGACAACTTTGTAGGGCAGTACAATATCTCAGAGAGAAGTTCAGGTCTCCTGCTCCCCTGGTGCTTTCACTATAGCTGCCCAAGTTTCCTGCTGTTTAAAGTTGGATAGAAATATCTGTGGGCTATAGCTACATACATAAACCACAAGGTAAAACTGACCATGGAGGAGGGAGAAGGGAAAGGAGTGGATTGGAAGGGGACAAAGGAAGAGGGCGGGGAGGGCAGGTTTGATAATTTGAATGCTTATAGAGTTCAATGGTATTACTCCCATGCAATCATGCTTAAGATAAGTAAAACTGGCCATGGGGAGGAGGAAAGGGAGGGCGAGAAGGGGATAGGGATGGGGAGGGGAGGGGCAAAGGAAGGGGGAGGGAAGGGGCAAGAGGGAGGGGATAGGAGGAAGGAGAAGGGAGTGTGGGTTTGATCATTTGCATACTTTTTGAGTTCAATGGGATTTATTTCTGTGCAATCATGTTTTAAAATGGAAATGGACTGCCTTCAAGTCAATATTGATTTATGGTGGCCCTATGAATAGCATTTTCATGAAAACAGTATTCAGAGCGGGTTTACCATTGCTTTCCTTTGAGGCTGAGAGGCAGTGACTGGCCCAAGGTCACCCAGTCAGCTTCATGGCTGTGTGGGGATTCAAACCCTGATCTCCCAGGTCATAGTCCAACACTGACCCAAGGGAGGGGCAGGGAGGGGAGGAAATTGGGTGGGTGAACCCTGGGCAGAGGGGAAAACCCTTTCCTTTCCAAAAGGGAAACATTGTGAACAGTATCATTGCTTTTCAGCATTTCCCCCACCATTTTATTCTACAGCAGGCACATGTAGCCTCCCACCCAAATTTAAACCAAAGCTGTCCCTGGCCATATCCACACCAGGCCTTTATTTCTCTTTAGACAGTCATGGCTTCTCTCAAGGAATCCTGAGACATGTAGTTAGTGAAGGGTGCTGAGAGTTGCTAGGAGACATCCTGTTCCCCTCACAGACCTTCAATTAGAGTGGCTGACTGTTAAACTACTCTGGTCACTGGAGCTCTGTCAGTGGAAAAGGACTCTCCGCAGCACCCTTCACAAACTACACTTACCAGGATTTTTTGGGGAAAGCCATGACTGTCTCAAGTGAAATCAAAGTCTGGTGTGGGTGTGGCACCGTGATTAGGCAAGGCCAGCAGCGGTGAGTCTGGCTTTTAGAACACTGACAGTTGGTTCTTACTGAGCATGCCCAACATTATCATTCAGTTCAATGCAACATTTCTTAAATTAATTAAAAATCAGCAGGCATTTTTTAAACTTTTAAACTGCAGGGGATGAAGGACAGAGTATGGGGCAATGTCAGTATTAGGATTACAGTTACTCTGTGAACATGGCTGATTTTTAATGAATTTCAACAGATTATGAGTACTCTGACAGAAAAAAGTCCAAAAGGGCTCTGGAGTTATTTTCTCTCTTTTTCGACTTTGAACTCTCTATTCTGTCTGACTGTTTTGTGTATCGCCATGAAAATTTAGATGGTTGTTAAGCAAGCGTTTCTGAGTTCAGGACTATAAGCCTGGAAGCTTGGAGGTAAGGCACTAAGGAGGTGAGGAGCTGTGTCATTCAGAAACCTTCCCCGCTGGATGGATGCAGGAATGATGTCACAGGAAGGATCTGTCAGACCACTGAGTGAGACAACTTGCTTCTTGCCTTTCCTAACAGTTCATGCTTTGTTTTTCACACACTAAAGCAGAGGCTTTACATTGCTATTGGGGACAGAAAGACCACCAGTGCCCAAGAAGAAGCACCATGGCCAGGGTCCAAAAGAGCTGCATCACCATAATAACCTCCACCACAGTGGGTATGTGTCGACTGTCACGATTTTGCAGGAGGAATTCAAGTGCATATTGGAACTGTAGCACATGTCAGAATGGGAAAAGCAAGCCGAGGTTTTAAGAAACAGTTTGATTTGTACTGTATGCTAGCTGAGAGGCCAAGTTGTTTTCCTTTGAAACCTTAGGAAAGGACAAACTCTTGGAACTTAACATTGTCTCTGAAGAAATTAATGAAGATAATAGAGATAAAGTTATCAATGTCTTGGATAATTTTTGGGACTGGAATGATGTGATGGAGTTTGACATAGAAAAAATCTATGGAATTGGCTACAGATATGGGACAATGGAAAAATTCTTAAGAGATGAGCCAGTGCATTTTGTAAAAAAGAAGAGTAGAGATGTGACTTTACAACAATATCTCAGCAACATATTCAGAATTGATGGCAAGAAAAGATTTGTGATGAGGGAGATTCCCATCAGACTCTTATTATATGACTATGGCTATGACAGCAAGATTAATATGGGATACTGATAATGGAAGAATGGATACTGAAAATACTGGACTGAACAAGACTATTGAAGATGGAAGATGGAATCAATATTGATATTGGAAGAATGGCTATTGAAATCATTGGATCAAACTGGTTTGACGAGATGGATTAATCTATATGTTTATTTGGACTATGGCTATGATAACAAGATTATTATGGGATACTGATAATGGAAGAATGGCTATTGAAATTATTGAACTTAATAGGATTATCGATAATGGAAGAATGGCTACTGAAATTATTGGACTTAACAGGATTATTGAAGATGGAAGATGGAATTAATATTGATAATAGAAAAATGGCTATTGAAATTATTGGACCTAGTGGATTTGAATGAGATGGATTGGTCGACATATTTATCTGGAGAAAAATTGAAAGATATATCTTTCAAGGAATTGAAATCTCTCTTTGACTTTTTGTGGGAAGAATAAAGTAATGTTTATGAGATTTGATGATTAGTTAAGATAGCTACTGGAGAAAAGTGATTTTATAACATAATTTAGGAGACAGGATTGTTATATATTGTAGACTTATAGCTGATCTGCGATAAATCGGAAGTCAACATTTTATTTTATTGTTTAATAATTTTTGTTTTGTTTTGTTTTTTGTCTTTAAAAATTTGAATAAAAATTAATGAGAAAAAAAAAGGAAAGGACAAACTCTTCTTGCACAGCTTTGCTGTAACAAATGCCTGTTGCCCTTCTGCCTCTTGGGAGCTGCTGCCCCCACTAACACCACCTCCTCTTTCTTGGCGGTGTCGATAATGATAATGTTATTTGTTATTTAATTTTATTATAACATTATTTGTTATTTAATTTAATTTTTCTAAATTGTACTGCTTTTATTGTATTTTTATTGTATTTTTATATTGTATTTTTATACCTGTGTTTATTTTTCTTTGTAAGCCGCTTTGAGGGCCTTTGGATGAAAGGCAGGGTATAAATAAAATTTACTATTACTACCACTACCACTACTAACAACAACAGCAACAATAATGATAATAATAATACAAGTTTTGTAAGGTTTTGTTTTGAAATGAGCTTATGGGAAGCATCAGAATGGCATGGGGGTATTTTCAATTTAACATTGCGGAATGTAAAAAATCCACGCTGGCTATAGTATACAGCCACTGTCATGGCTGTATAATTAAATGGGAAACGTATTAACATAACCATCATCCAAGTCACAATCTTAATTTTAGTAATTTTAACACTAACATCTTAAACAGCTTAATATTTTAACTGATTTAATACATTTTTATACTTAACATTTTAGGATTGTGTCTGTCGTGTCCATGTGTTTAACTATGTTTAGTTATTTTGTTATATTGTTTCAATGTGTTTTATATATGTTTTTAATTGTATACTGGATGTTTTTATGCTGTAAACCGCCCAGAGAGCTTCGGCTATTGAGCGGTATAGAAATATAATAAATAAATAAATAAAATAAATAAAATAAGTCTACGCTCCAATGGCAAACACAGAAGAAGAGGAATTGGAGAGATTTTATGCAGAAGTGCAGGAGGAAATTGATCACACACCAAAACAAGATGTGCTGATAATCATGGGGGACTGGAATACAAAAGCAGGGAACAGAGGAGAACTAGGAATTGTGGGGAAATGGGGCTTACGAGACATTTTTTGAACAACCGGAAA
This sequence comes from Rhineura floridana, assembly GCF_030035675.1. Lineage (NCBI taxonomy): Eukaryota > Metazoa > Chordata > Lepidosauria > Squamata > Rhineuridae > Rhineura > Rhineura floridana. The sequence continues at coordinate 17,309,466 of NC_084488.1, read as the reverse complement.
GAAGGCTGTATACATGAATATCACCAAATGGTCAATATAGTAATCAAATTTATTATCTAATTGGCAGCAGAAATGGAGAAGTTCCATACTTTCTTCAAAAACAAGACCAGGAGCAGACTGCAGTACAGATCATGAACTGGTAATATTGAAAATCAGAGTAAAGCTAAAGAACAACAAAGCAATCATAACACCAAAATACAATTTAAATAACATCCCAGAAAAATATAAAGATCAAATAAGGAACAGATTTGAGGCTTTAAACAGTTGACAGAGAACCAGAAGAACTATGGAGTGAAGTCAGAGACATTATCAGGGAAGAATGCAAAAGTCAGTACCTCTCGTTAAAAAGAGAGAAAGACCTTAATGGATGACTGAAGTAACTCTTGAAATGGTTAAAGAGAGAAGGAAAGCAAAAGCAAGAGAAGATAGAAACACAGTCAGAACCCTAAATGCAACAGTACAGCAACTAGTACGTAGGGACAAAGAGAACTATTACAATAGTTGTATAGAAATAGGACAACAAAAAGGGAAGAACAAGAGCCCTATCCGAAAAGATTAGAGAAATGAAAGGGAAATTTAAACCAAGAGTAAGGATGTTGAATAAGCAACAGGGAAACACACTGACTGATCAAGATGAAATAATACGAAGATGGAAGCAATACACTGAAGAACGCTATAAAAGAGATGCCAGGATGACAGATTCATTCACGGAGGAACTGTATGATGAAGAACCATAAATTTTAGAATGTGAGGTGAAAGCTGCTCTTAAAATTCTTGGAAGAAACAAATCACCAGGAACAGATGGCATACCAACAGAGTTGCTACAAGCTACTGAGACTGAATCTGTCCATATTTTGACAAGAATTTGTCATGAAATATGGAAAACTAAACAATGGCCCACAGACTGGAAGGGTTCAATATATATCCCAATTCCAAAGAAAGGGGATCCCAGGGAATGCAGTAACTATCGAACGATTGCCTTAATATCCCATGCAAGTAAAGTAATGCTCAAGATTCTACAACAAAGGCTCTTACCATATATGGAGCAAGAAATGCCAGATGTCCAAGCTGGATTTAGAAAGGGAAGAGGCACCAGAGATCATATTGCAAACATACGTTGGATAATGGAATGGAGCAAGGAATTTCAGAAGAAAATCACCCTGTGTTTTATAGATTACAGCAAAGCCTTTGACTGGGTAGATCATGAAAAAACTGTGGAATACTTTAAAAGAAATGGGGATACCACAGCATCTGATTGTCGTGATGTGCAACCTATACTCTGGACAAGAGGCTACTGTAAGGACAGAATATGGGGAAACCAATTGTTTCCCTATCAGAAAGGGTGTGAGAAATACCACCCCATTTGTTTAATCTATAGGCATAACATATCATACAGAAAGTGGGATCAGACCAAGATGAAGGAGGTGTGAAAATTGGAGGGAGAAATATTAATAATGTAAGATATGCAGACGATACCATACTACTAGCAGAAACCAGTAATGATTTAAAACGAATGCTGATGAAAGTTAAAGAGGAAAGCGCAAAAGCAGGACTACAGCTAAACGTCAAAAAGAGTACAGTAATGACAACAGAAGATTTATGTAACTTTAAAGTTGACAATGAGGACATTGAACTTGTCAAGGATCATCAATACCTTGGCACAGTCATTAACCAAAATGGAGACTATAGTCAAGAAATCAGAAGAAGGCTCGGACTGGAGATGGCAGCTATGAGATAACTAGAAAAGGTCCTCAAATGCAAAGATGTATCACTGAACACTAAAGTCAGGATCATTCAGTCCATGGTATTCCCAATCTCTATGTATGGATGTGAAAGTTGGACAGTGAAAAAAACGGATAAGAGAAAAATCAACTCATTTGAAATGTGGTGCTGGAGGAGAGCTTTGCAGATACCATGAACTGTTAAAAATACAAATAATTGGGTGTTAGAACAAATTAAACCAGAAGTGTCACTAGAAGCTAAAATGATGAAACTGAGGTTATCATACTTTGGACACATAATGAGAAGAAAGGATTCACTAGAAAAGACAATAATGCTGGGGAAAACAGCAGGGAGTAGAAAAAAAGGAAGGCCAAACAAGAGATGGATTGATTCCATAAAGGAAGCCACAGACCTGAACTTACAAGATCTGAACAGGGTGGTCCATGACAGATGCTGTTGGAGGTCGCTGATTCATAGGGTCGCCATAAGTCGTAATTGACTTGAAGGCACATAACAACAACAAATAGTTGATCAAGAGTAGATATGTTTCCATAGGAACAACTGGCTGGTGATGCTCATTGTGATGTTCCTATATTAATGTATATATGGTAAGTGTTGTTGTTTTAGAAGATACATGGTAAGTGGAGTGAAAGAGGGGGAGTGAATGGGCAGTAGAATGCGAGATGATTGGCTGAGTGTTTAAAATGGCTGAATGTATAAAAGGAAGAGTGAGAGTGGAAACTGGGGGGGAGAAGAGAAAGAGTGGATTGCTTGGTGGGGTTTGAGAGAGTTGTTTGCCAGGACAGCGTGAAGAAGGAGGGGAGTGGAGTTTGGATTAGTATTGAGTAAAACCATATGCTTATGTGCCTTAAGAAGAAATCTTGTTAATCTTGTTAGCTTTGTTATCTGTAATAAATACTTAATTTGGTTTACCAAAGGCCTGATCCTTGGCTGGGGTTTCACAGACCAGAAGGGAGGGTAAGGTAATGACCAAGGCTGAAGGGGAACTGTAACAAATGGTGGCAGCGGTGAAGAGAATAACAATACCAGTATTCAGAGTCTCTGGGAATACTAGTATTGGGACGTTACTGGTGGTTGCCTAGCAGGGGGATCTGTTGAGATCTGTGCTAGAGCGGATAGGTAAACCATAAGAGAGTGCGGTCCGGACTGGTGGAGTCCCTGGTGGTGCCTAGAGACAGGCAGTAACCACGAGCAGGTAGGAACCTGACAGGGAGAGCCAGGGAAGGACGAATCACACTCATTCCGGAAGGGGTGGCCCCCGCATGTGGTTAATCTGGTCTGGAGCTAAAAAGAGGCTTGACTGTTCTCTGTGCTGAATCCCAAGCTATGGCTTTAGGGAGTCCCCTAGAAACCTAATGGGAAAGTAAGATCTATTGGAGCATTAATGCTATGAGGTTCCATCTCATGGTTAGGTTGTATATATGTGTAAATAAAATAATAGATCTTAAAGACACCACGGTCTACAGTGACCTTCATTAGAAGGAAACTGAACCCTGAGTAAGCACTGGAACCCTGGAGTATCTCTTGACTCGGATACTGTGGTGCACACAACAATATATTAGTGAACTCCTCTCCTAGGTCTAACCAATACTGCTTCAGCTGTCTCTTTGTGGCATAATGATAGCATTAAATGTTTTCATTTTCATTAGAATGTGGTCACTTAAGAGAAGCAAATGTTGGGGGAGGCAAAGAAAAGCAGCCACTGATATTGCAAAGTAAAATGAGGGCAAAATGGTGGCAGTGATAAAAAGGGTGCCCAACTGGTATGTGTCATAATTGTAAAGTGTATATCATTTCTGAATGTGGCATTTAATTTTCATGCAGGAAAATGTGAATCATATTTATGTAAAAACCATGGAGGAGAGCGCAAGAAAAATAAAAGTAGCCCAGTTTTGAAAATTCCTAGTAACTATTGAATATCTCTCAAGTGCGAGGTACAAAGAAAACACATCACTGTTATTATGGCTCGATATTAACCTTCACGGTTCACTGAAAATCTAAGTATTCTACAATTGTGTGTTTTGAACAGAATCTGAGCTGTTTTCAGATGACTCAGCAAAGTTGTACTTTTCTCCCACTCTGCTGCCCCAGGAGTCGATCACTGAGGAAATGCAACATCTAAAGAAATTTGTGACCTAAACTTTCAAAGACAGCACAGCACATTAGATTTCTTCCAGCTAAAAGAACTCTTTCTTCTTCAGCATCCATTGGGGCCTCAGCAAAGCACCTCAGTGGTATATATACTGAGATGCTTATAGATGTAATAGGAGAAAAAAGAGGTTGACTGAAGAGAAATCCATTAGCAACAGAACTTTCAATGAAACAGAAGTCCAAAGGTATTTGGGCTCCTAGCCATTTAGGGCTTTGACTATTAAGACTAGCATTTTCAATTGAGCCTGGAATCTTCCTGGGAATCAATGAAGATTTTCAGTGCAGGTGAGGTATTATCTCTTCACCTGCTCCCGGTCTGTAGTCTAGCTGAAGTGTTCTGGACTAGCTACAGCTTCTGAACTTTCAGTGACAACGCCACATAATGTGCATTGTGCTAATCCAGCCTAAAATGTATCAGGACATGTATAACTGTAGCCAGACTATTTCTGTCCAGGAAGGTGTTACCACCTTAGACAATAAAATATTATGGGGCACCTCTCGTAAGAGAAAGGAAGAAGCAGAAGAAACTGTATGTAAACCAAAATAAAAACATAAGGCACTCCCAGGCAATCTATTTATTGCACATTTATCCTGTTTTGTTTGCAGGGAGGTTAAATGGCATTTGGCTGATTTGTTTGTGAGGAGATCAGATGATGTGTCAAAGCAAGTGTTATTCCACACTGTGCAGTGCATTTTCATAGTCCTTTCTGTATTGTAAAAAATCCAATATTTTGGGAAAGTGGGTTTGTTACACAAGACCTCACAATTAACTGTAACTGAACAACCTGAATTTGCTGGTCTGGGATTGAATCCCACCTGAAAATAGCAACAGATTAGAAACTCCTACAGTGTGTAAACTTCAGAATTGAGCCTAAGACTAGGTGACAGGAGAAGGGGGACTGATGGAAAGTATAGAAGAAAGAGATAAGTTTTGACAATGCCAGAGGGAAGAGATGAATTATTAAGCAGTATTTAAATTCAGACCTGAGTTGTCTCTGGGATGGAGAGCAAACTCATTCCAGTTGTTGGTGTTTTGGTCAATGGCTATGGCCAGCTATCTCAGACATTTCTGTCCCTCTCTGCATCAATGGATTGTTGCTCCTTGAAGCAAACCCTCTTTAAAACCTCTAGTCTTCCATGCAGTGAATTTGCCACCTCTGGTTCATCTAACTATTTGGTTGAGGCCTTCTCGGATCCTGCCCACATCATGAACTTGTCACGGCCACTCAGGAGTTTCCTCTGCACAGACCATCTACTAACAACATACATTGGCAATGATTTCATGTAATATATCTTTGAGGAACAGGAACAGTGAGAGAATTGGCAGTGCAGACTATATTTGAATGGCTTGCTGCAATTACTTAAAGTACACAGTGAATTGTTTGTTCATTTGCAGTAAATCAGAAGGCAGACCATTTGCAGTGAAACACTTCAAGTACAGAAAGTAGTCCACAGCTGCTTATTTGCTGGGTCTGCTCACTAATTTTTCAGCTGGCATTCTCTGAATGCCGATCCATGATCTGCTACCTGCAGACATCCTTGGTAACAGTGCAGTGCCTTGAATTCTTTTCAAAAGTGTACATTCAGGTAAGTCCTTAGACGATTCCTCATGCATCCTATCATTTCTCAGTATGTTCTTCTCATCAAAACATTATTTCCTGATATCTAACATCTGGCAAGTGTCTTGGGACAAGTTCAAGCTCCATCATTTAGATGCATTAGTAATTCTTAGAGGAAAAGGGGGCGGGGAGAGAAAAACCTGTCCCCAGACTAGGGATGGGTGAGAATTTGGATTCAGTTAGCATTTCCAGCACAATTTATCAAATTTGCAATTTCCAAAGCAATATGAGAACCGAAACACGGCCATCCTTCAAAATTTGCATTTATTAGAATTTTGGGATGCAGTTCACCAACCATTTACAAAAATGCATATATTAGGGGAAAGTGTGCATAAAAATGAACACATGCGTGAAAATAGCATGGAAAAAGGCATGAAATGATGAGAAATGGCTTGCAAAACTGTGTATTTTTGTCAAAACTGCCTACAAAAATGTGTTGAATTGGAGATATTGCCACTAAAATGATGGATAATCTTCATGAGGATTTTTTTTTTTTAAAATGCAGATTGCTGCAGAAATGTAGAGAACTGAATTTAACAATGGAAAAAATGAGAAACTGAGAGAACCGAAACAGACAGGTCTTTCCGTCCCTATCCCAGGCCTGTGGAAAGCAGCACCAGTTCTATTTTCAAAATTCCAGGCAAGCATCCAGAGCCTGTACATCTTCAGTGGAGGAGGATGCTTGGAACTTTTGAAATAAACTCTTGATATTTAGAAAGGGGGAGGGGAGCAGCAACAGCTTTTTACATTCAGGACTGTTATAAAGTATTTTTGCAGTTTTGGTGGGCATTAGGAATCTTCAAATAACACCATTTTGGAATGTGTGAGACTGATTAGAAAGCAGACCAGGATTCACCATTCATTTAAGAATTGCTGTGTTTATCAGTCTGCTTCTGGAACCTGACAGTAGCAATCTATTTTAACAATTAAAATGTTCAGTAGGGGATGAACAGCCCAATGCACAGTGCAGGATTTAGAATGCAAACCTCCCCTTTTGACAGACCTGGATTGCTCCCAGTGGGCCTGATCCAAATTAGGGCAAGCTTATTGCTTACCTAACCCCAAAATCCATGTTTTCTTTACATACTCTACAGGGATGTTGTGAAGATAAGATCTCCTTGGCCCAACACCAGATGCAGGTCCTCACAGACAGCTCCAAGATAGAGTGGTTTCCTGGTGACAGACATGAAAGTTCTGTAGACCACAGCAACTCCTCCCCCTCCATCCCCACAGCCTGTGCTGGTGTTCCAACGAGTATCCACACTACCAATCTCCTGTAGATTGGTTTTAAAAATGAAATAAAATAGGGGATAGTGCCCTTTCCTCAGTGCTTCCCCAGGGACAATCTCCTTTGGTGTCATCCCTTCAATGGCAACCCCACTGGCCCAAGGGCAGCCAGGCTTTTATGCCCCCTGACTCAGCCAGGAGCTGATGCAAGAGGCTGCAAGATTGACTTCAGCCTCTCTCTGGAGTCAGAGTCAGGCAGGAGGTCCCAGTCCTTGCAGCACTTACCAGGGACTTCAGCTGTCTCAAGAGACAGCAACCCAGAGGAGAGAGCAGGCAAGCACCCAGATGCTCAGGTACCCACTCCCAGGGCAGGTCTTCTCCAGTCCCCCAGTGCTGCAGCTGTTCCCTATATGTGAGTATTGCTTCCTGTCTGAACTGTCTTCGCTCACCCTCTTTTCCCCTCAATGGTGGGGAGCTGTGACTCCCACTCACAGGGGATGCAGATGTGTCCCACCCACGTGCAGGTAAACTATTTATTGACCAAAGCCACTTTCCCCACATCAATCATTTTGCCACTGGTAATCAAACACTCATGATTGCCTCGCAGGATTACAGCCTGGATGCATGGTGCAGAACAAACAGCCACAGTATTCCACTACAACCACAATGTATAGACACATTGTTTCTATATATGCTATTTTTAAAACTGTGTTTGTACATATATCTGTATTATTGTTGTTGTTGATGATGTTGTTGTTAAATTTCATGTATCATCCACCCTTCACACTAAGGTCCTAGAGCGGGTTACAATAGTTTAAAATATATCATTAACAACAATTTAAAACAACTGAAAATCACAACATGGAATACTTATACATACACCAATTTCTTTTATTAGTTATTCAGTTTATATCCCGCCCTTCCTCCTAAAGGAGCCCAGGGCAGCAATATTGGATATTCACCATAAAAAAGTAAATTGCATGACCTTTGATGCTCATTTTGCATCCTTACTCAGCTTGTTATTGGGGATAGTTGCCCTAAAGCCCCATCCTGGTTTCACTACTGAGGCTCCATACATTTTATTTATTTATTTATTATATTTATACCCCACCCTTTCTCCCAGTAGGAGCCCAGGGTGGCATACATGCATACATACTTGAGAGTGAGTTCCACCAAAATCAGGAAGGTTTATTCTAAAAATGCATCCATTCAGATTTGGGAGTGCTGGAAGTTTTCCTTCCCAGAAGTCTTCAGTACCTTTTAAATGAAGTGATAATACGATTTTCATAACGTCAGTTACAACATGTACATCTTCTGGGCTGCCACCTTTCTCAAAGGCGTTAACCAGATGCTCTGAACTGGCTGGCTACAACAGAGTGAAGTAGGTGAGGTAGAAAGCACTTTAGATGCTGGCCTCTTAGGAGCTGTTTAGCAATTGTAGCAAAATGAGGTGTGTATATTAATGTTAAATTCTCTTTTATTGAGTAATCATGCTCAATTGTTTATATGCTTGCACTCTATTTCTCAAGAATTCTCATATAATAGAAGGCAAAGGTACAATCCTCTTCTGGGTTCAGAAGACTAAAGGTAAAGGTAAAGGTGTCCCTGCACTTGTAGTGCGAGTCGTTTCCGACTCTTATGGTGACGTCTTGTGAAGTTTACTAGGCAGACCGTATATATGGGGTGGGATTGCCAGTTCCTTCCCCGGCCTTTCTTTAACCCCCAGCATATGCCGGGTACTCATTTTACCAACCACTGATGGATGGAAGGCTGAGTGGACCTCGACCCCTTTTACCGGATATTCGACTTCCTCCTTCCGTTGGAATCGAACTCTGGCTGTGAGCAGAGTTACCACCGCTTACCACTCTGCACCACGGATAAGTCCTATTTTAATATTTGCATACAAATACTGCTATGTGATTATGCTAATAGCCAACAGCATTCCAATAGCACACATACACATTCTGTGTGAATTGCAGGCTAAGATCCATAGCTACAATAGGAAAGCAGGCAGTGTAGAGTTTCTTCCTTTTTGGTGAGCAACCAAGTAAGTGGAAGATTCAAGGTAGATCTTCACTCAATACGTATTATTGGTATAAATTAAAAGTTCTATGGTTCTTGCTTCCACTTTATTCTACTCACATCTGCAGGGCAGACTGCATCAGATGAATTGTCTTAAGAGCAACATACAACTCACCCACCTTGTACGCTGACCCCAGGTACTTGAGGACACATTCTGCCAGACAGTAAAAACGGGAGGTTAACTGAGCTCCTAGCGGGCCTGAATACATGACTTGTGGGTTGTGTTTGGCTTGATGGGACACCAGAGTTGCACATGACTGCTGTAGATGATCTCTTTATTCCTTCAAATGGCCTGTTTCCAAAGGTTCAGGATGGGTAACTATGAAGTACAGAGGTTGCTAATGTGATGCCTGCAGGTACCAGCGTGCCCATGAAAGATCTCAGTAAATATTAGGGCTCTGTGCCAGTTCTGGCCAAACCACAGGTATCAAACCAAATGGGTTAATTCAGGGGGGATCTAGGCTTGGTCCAAATGGGTCAAGACAGCACTGGATCACCTTGGGTCAGGTAGGCCCACTCGGAGTGATCCAGGGCTGTCAACAGGCAGGGTGGCAGAGGAGAAAAAGGAGAGGTGGGCAGCCTCTGCAAAGAACAACTTGGGGCTGTTTGAAAGAGAGCTTTCAAACAGCCCTACACTGTGCTTTGGTTGTGCATTCCTGTTCCCAGCAGCCAAACTGGTGAAATAGTGCCTGGCAGAATTGAACTCTCTGCTCACCAGCTGGTGGGAGGAGGGTTCAATCCTGCTGCCTTCAGTATGGTTGGGAGGGAGCAAGGAGACACAACATCTCTTTCTTTGGTTGTTTAATTAGAATTAAAAAACACAATGCAACATGAAGACTGCCCCAGAATCAATTTGGGGCCCAAATCCAGGTTAGGTCAGGTTAGCTCCAGACTGGGTTGGGGCCAATCTGACATCCCAGATTGGGCCCCATACCAGATTGGAGGGGGGGGATGCACAGCCCTAGAAGATGTCCCCTCAAAAATCCAAAATACACAAGAGGCTGTTTGGTATATTGGGCTCCACAGCACTTTTATATGAAGGAGCTGGTTAATTCAGATAAATGCTTGTGATGTATTGCTGTTAATGCCTCTTTGAGCTCTACGGTATGGCCATGTCCTGTGGTGTCTTCTTTCTAAAATCCTTGATATTTGCAGATGTTCACACACTTTTAAATTATATTCCTGTGGTGTGGAGATTAACAGATAGACAATGGATTAACACCCACCATCTACTACTTGGGGGTCTGAAGATCTCACTACCCTTTTAATATTTTATAGTCAATCTCATTTGGATTATCTATTTGGACATATGGACTCTTTATATTAATATATATGTTTAAATCAGGACCAATGGATTATTTTATTGTTAATATGAGCTGATGAAGTTTTTTTATATATATTTGAAAAATTAAAAAATAGAAAATAATACAAAGCTTGGGCACGAAAATAAAGAACACCCTCTCCTTTTTTTTAAACCCAAAATGTGGGTTTGAAATTGACATAAGAACCTCTGTGGAAAATCTTAATCTTCAAGAAGGCAGTTACCAAGCCTACAAATGTCCTGGTTCACACAATACATGAACATGTGTGTTGCCCCATGTCACCATGGAGATGTGATATTTGGGATCTTTGATCCAGAATCCATTCCACACCCTAGAGGGGCATTGCACTGAATATGTACTCACCTAAGTATTCTGTGGAATTGGGAATTTGGTGGAATTGGGGCAATAGAGTCCCAATTTGGATTAAAGAGAACAATATTTATGTATTCAGTGCCAAAATGGTAGTCAATGAGCAAATGGCTTTTCAGAAGCACCAAAATGCAATGTTACAGAATAGCAAGATGGTTTGCTATTGCAGGATTATACACAGCTTACACTTCTTATTGCTATGATAGAGACAGATGGAGGAAGGAAGAATTAATAGCTGCACCGGGGGGATGCTTGGATACTAATGACCTAGGTTTGGGCCATGTGAGGGCAGAAAGAAAGATATAGCAAATGAGGAAATGGAGGAATAAAATTCCAGAGAAAAGAATGGAAGGCTTTCCTGAGGTTCCAGACAAGGAACCTGGGGTCCTTCGAACCCTCTCTCTGTGTTCCCTTAAATTTCCAAACTAAACTAATGAAAACAACAACCACAGAGAAGAGGCAGGGAGAAGGGATCTGGCCAAGGCTGTAGAGGGCTGCTGCCAAGGGTCTCCATGAGGGTGAGAAGCCTTGGAGAGGAGAAGTACGGAGCAGTCTTGTGGGGAAAAGTCTAAACTTGTGGCATAGCCCCCTGACAGAAGACTGAACCAAGTGAAAACTAGGTGGAACATAGTTAAAGGAACTATGCTTCCTGAGAGAGGTGGTCTCTAAGACAAATGATGATTATGATGAAGCTGGATGGAAGGGGGCAATGAAATCTAATTGCCTCAAGTTATTACTTGATGCAGCAGCAATATAGCAAGGCTGAGGAACCTGCAGCCCTCCAGGTGTGTTGCTGGACTACAATTCCCATAATCCCTGACAATTGACCATGCTGGCTGGGGTTCATGGGAATTGTAGTCCAATAACATCTGGAGGGCTACTTATCCCTCATTCTTGCAATATAGGTTTCCTGCAGCACACTGACTGAGAGGACACAGTGGGTATCTGGTCAATTAGAAGTCAGAGGCAGGTCCCTCAGGAGGAAAGGTGGGGTGTTTTCCAAGAATTGTAAATCCAATTACTAGAGAAAGATACCTACCCAAAGATACCTTACTGTCACTGTCCTGGGACTAATAAATATTAAATAAGGTGGTCTACTTGCATTAGATATGGCAGGAGTTCCAGGAACCAACTAGGCTCACACTTACATGATCCATTATACACACTGGTTAGTATGGGGAGATACCCCTGTTCAGTAGCTACTGTACAGAAGATACTTGTCAAGAACAACTAGAGATTCCCCTGGTGGGAGTAATATCTTGAACTACCACAGTTTTACTCAGCTTGAAGTATTTTATTCCTTTGCAATGACATCACAGTCATTGCTCAGAACAAAGCAAAAACAACCACAACCACATAGGGCATGTGCAGAGTGCCAGTTCTGCTGAACTCCTCAGTAACAAGACTCATCAGCTCCATAAATGTGTCCATAACTCAGAGGAAGAAAATATATGCACAAGATCTGAAACATGCTTTATATGCACAAGGTCTGAAGTTCAAGGCAAGATACAGTAGATGAAATTTATCACATATCCAGGACAGTTGTGTCGTAAAATTGGATCTATAACCACCCTTTACTATATCTTTCTTTATATCTTGTTCCCCATTTTTTTTCTTAAAAAAGCAAACTAAAAACAAAACTTGTTATTAGCACACATTTAATTCTACATAACCTGACTAGCTTTCTTTGTAATTTTGGACAGTCGGACAAATGTCATAAGGACACCTTGTCTTCATCAGCCGCTGTTCATTGCTGTTGATCTCATGTCTCTTGCCAAACATATGTGACATATATCTGAGAATTAAATTCTCCAGTAGTTTTTAATTAGGACTCTTTAACCCGCAACAACCCCTTAATATTTTTTTTTAAAAAAACTTTAATATTGATTGTCATGTTAAACCTTTTGAACTGTTTCATATATATGGTGCGAGATGATAAATGATGATGTTGAAGTTATTTCTACAAAATTCTTTGAAAAGTCTAGAAGGATGGGGACTCTACCACAAAACATTCCCAGATATCTGACAGGAAACTGAAAGATAATTACTGAATTGTAATTACTTATGGAGCACTTCCCTTGAAGATTTCAAATTAAATCATAGGATACCCTCCTATGATTGGGAGCATTCTCCCCCTCCTCTTACTTTATTTTTTTAAAGATATTAATGTTTTTTAAAAATGGACAAGAATGAAGCTATTACCAGGCACTGAGCTCATCTGGGTTCATTGGAGACACGAAACAATGCTATCTAATTAATTAGGATGACAGCAAACTGTGTGACACACATCTTATGGCTGGCTGATTTCAGATTCTAAACCCTCCTGTTGATTAGAACTCACATGTTTTAAATTGAAAATAGGATGTTAGTCATCCCATCTGGTGAAAACCACTATGTATCCACCCATCTTCCTAGTGACTACTTATTTATTTAAGATAGAGACAGGCCACCTTTCTGGGCAATTCAGTACCAGAAATAGATAAACAGAGCAGTTTTGCTAATATGCACTACAACACTTCTTAATTATTTCCAAAATTGAATAATTTAATCAAGCCGCATGGTCCAAAAATTAAAATGGACACATTCATAGCACAGCCTGTCTTTCTGAGTTAGACTATGAAATGTTTTGCTTCCTCCAAAACATTTCCTCTTTTGTGCATGTATGTATATGTCCATGCAAAATGTTGAGGCAGACTGCGTGCCTTGCACTGGCACATCTTGTTTACAGCATGGAGTCTGGCACGTAATGTCATCATACAGACTATTATGTGAGGCTTCAGCTCTAATTATGTGCATTCTCCAAGAGGCATTTGGTTGAAAGCCTCGTGCTTGAAAAATGCATGATTTGATTTCATGCCTGGGAAGACTTACGAAAAATAGTGTACTTTTAATACACTTCTAGTATATTTGATGAGCAGAAAGAAGGGTAGTATATCATTCATGCATTTCAAGTTTACCTGAGCCAAGTCTTTTTCTTTCATGCCTTGTATTGCTTGGTGCTTTGGTCCAGTTGTCATGGGAGACACACAGTGGAAGTTGGTATAAATCAGCACAAATGTTGAATACTCTATTCTGCAAAAACTGAAACAACCAGAAATCAAGCTCACATCAGCTTCATACATAATCTTTCTTTCCATGTACATTCAGTTGTTCAAAAGAGGGGACAATCACAAATTCCACTGGGCACACCCAAACTTTAATGACACTTAAAATAGCTCTTTAGATCCTAGATGCATATCTACATTCAAATCCCCTGCACCCTTACTTGGAAGAAAGAAATCCCACTTTGTTCAACAGGACTGAGGTCTAGTGATCTGCACGTGCAGCAAAATGACAAATAGGGCTGATGCCCTAGAGCATTTCAGTGGGAGAATGGGCTGTAGCATTTCAGATTGCAAATGGGGATCACATTTCTAGATGTTCTGCTGTGTACACAAAAACCTCCTTGCAAGTAGAAAACTAATATGGTGGTGAGAGGACTGGTCCAGAATAAATATAATTATAATCACTACTGCCAATGTTCTTGAAGAGCTAGGATTTCTGTTATTATTTTTAATTTCTGGGAACTTTTTTTTGTTTACATTGGATGTCATTCAAAAAGGGCATCCACAGGCTAATGTGGTATAGCCCCCGCTACCACCACACATGAAGTGACATAGCCCCATCTACTACCTCAGGATTCTGTTCTCTCATTCTGCTATTTGTGTGGAGCAGGCCTTTGCAGCCATAGTTGGGAAATGAAGAGGCGAGGCAAGATGAAGTATGGGTAAATCAAGGACCATGTTTATTTAAATAAAGCCAATTAAGTGCTTGATTGTATAAAAATGATCTGCAGAGCAAAGTGCAGGACCAAACCCAATCTGGCCAGGACACCCTGCTATGGAAAAGGGGGTAGTCCAAGCCCAATTCCCTTCTCTGAGCCCCATCCCCGCAGGGTGGTTAGAGAGGCCTTCCTGCTCCACTCCCTCCCAGGGCCACACAACTCCGAGTGGGTGTTACAGGTTAGCCCCAAAGGTGAACCTTATCCTGCTGACAGGCCTCACAACCCAGAAGGCAAGCATCAGATCACACCTTTCACCTTAAAAACCCTACCCTGTGAAATGCTCACATATATCCATCACAAAAGAGGACAAGCCTCAGCTTAGTCACTCTTTCCCCTCCTGTGGCTGATAATTTCACACAGGGCAATCAGTCGGAAACATCTTATTACCCAAATCAGACATATGAACACCATCTGGCTGGTAAAGATCAGCCCTGCCGCACTTCACCTCCAGATGATGTATTACCTCCCCCTGCCAATCAGCAAGAGTGAGCCTTATCTCCCTATTTACTTTCTTATAAACCTTGTTCAGGCTCCTGGGGTCAACTCCCACCTTCCAAATCCTCCTGGGGAGGATATTGGATGAAACAATCACTGTCTCAGGCTACCCTCTAGTTATGGCCTCAAAGTCCAGGCAAGCCTGAATGATAAGGGCTTTCCCTTTCAACATTCCCAGGTCATTGCCTCCCAAATGGATAACTAAAATCTGTGGAAGGTGCTGCACCAGTGAAGCATCAAAGCGCATTAATAGGAGGTGATCTCACAGCATGTCACATCTACCCAGCCACTGGACTGAAGTGCAATGGCTGAGCCCCAACTGGGTTCCATGCCTGGTCTGTGATGCCCTCCCCTTGGCCCAGAACACCATGCTGTGGCCACATATGAGTACCTTGACTCTCTCTAGCACCCTCCAACCTGTTAAAACAGAAACAACAATTAACAATATGCTCATTAGTGCAACAGTCAACGTGGGCCCTTGATTGGCCTGACATAACCATGTAAAGCACCTGATTGCCAGTGCCCCACTGCCTGTATTGTTGTGCTGCAAAAGCCCAAAGAAGCTCCCATAGAAGCCACACCAATCCTACAAGAGTGTGTACCAAACAGCCTGGGATCCAGACCCAAACATAACAAGGCCCATCTAGTGATGGAGCAAAATTGAAACTTAGTTAAGAGCTGACCATCCTGATGACAAAACAGCAACCTCCTGGACTTACCCCTAAGCTGCAAAAATGAACCTAAGGTCCGAATTGGACACAGCCTATCAACAGGGGAAGAGGCCAAAGTGATAACAGCTCCTTGCCCCCTCTGATCAGTCTTTGACTTGTGCAGCCAAATCCAAACACAGCTGCCACTTACCATAACATCACCTACCTCCAAAGCTCACCAGACTTGTCATTTCTAGAAAAGGGAAGTAACTCTCCCATACAAAAGCCCCTAAAAATGCTATAACAGCAACTGCCGGAAATAAAACTGCCTCATAGCTGATATATAAAGAACCCAAAGCCCATGAAACCCCAAGAAAATTGCTGGTGACATAGGGCAATGAATATCTGGTGCAGGAGGATGGGCCCGAGTCCACCCCTCATGCATCTTCCTTATCCTAAAATCACCAGATGAATCAGGTACACCCCAACTTTGGCCAAAAATCCAATCCCCACTAACTTACCCCTAATGGTCTTCACAGAAAGGCCATGCTGGTGAAGAATCACACAAAATTCAACCAACATCCACTGGGATAGGCCAAAGGAGTGAATACCTCCCACTCAAATGGAAAGTGTCAAATTCCCTACCTGCTCTCAAATAGGAGTTTCTTGTGCTGGTGGCAAAGGACAACATTATGGCCTTCTCAGCTTCAAAATGCCAAGTTCCCACAGTGCCACCAGCGTTGGCTCTGGTCGAAGCCTGGCCAAAGGGGCCAACTCCTGAAAATGTGACATCTGATGGCAAGAGAGGTCATCAGCCATGCCATTGTCCTGATCAGGAACATGGGGAGCAAAAATATATATATATTAAATTTAAGGCACTGGGTTACAAAAGCACATACCAAAACCATCAGTCTAGCATTCCTAGAAGTAAGAGAGTTGATAACGTGCACCGTGGCCTGGTTATCACACCAAAAATGCACCACAGAGTTAGCCAGATCAGCTGCCCACAGATGCACAGCAACCACTATAGGAAAAAAATCCAAAAAGGTCAGATCCCTGGTGATGCCAGCATCAATTCATGCCACCGGCCATGCTTCTGCACACCAGCTATCCCAAAAAATAACCCCCAAACCCAAAGTCCCAGAGGCATCAGAGTGATTTTGCAACTCTGCCTCCAATAACAGATCCCGTCACCAAAAAGAAACCCCATTAAATTGATCCCAAAACTGTGATCAAACTAGCAAATTGTCCCTCATGTTCCTGGTAAACCTAACCTGATGATGAGGCCTGCTGAGGCCCTTCATCAGGACACAAATCCTATGCAGAAACACCCTGCCTGGTGCTATAAACCTACATGCAAAATTTACCAACTCATGAAGCTCCCTAAGGGTAACCTTCTTGATGCCCCTCATGCTATCAACCAGAGCTTGGAAAAGTTACTGTATTGAATTACAACTCCCATCACCCCAATCCAGTGACCATGCTGGCTGGGGCCGATGGGAGTTGTAGTTCAAAAAAAGTAATGTTTCCAAGCTCTGCTATCAACCCTGTGTTTCAACTCTCCCAACTTGGTAAACGGCAAGCCTGCGCCACGGAGTCAAGCTCAATTCCCAAAAATATAAGCACAGGTGAAAGACCCTCAGTTTTCTCTCTGGTCAAAGGCACCCCTAGCTCAGCAGCCACCTGCCCTAATGCAGACATAAACTGACAACATTGCCGTGAGCCAGCTGGACCAGCAAAAAGGAAATCATCCAAGTAATGCACTACTGCATTAGAGCCTGTTTGCCCCCTGACAGCCCACTCGAGGAATGTACTAAAGCATTCAAAAGCTGAACATGAAATAGAACATCCCATGGGCAGAGCTCGATCTGCATAAAACAAACCCTTAAAAGAAAACCCTAACAGATCAAAGTCCAAAGGATGTACCGGCAAGAGGCAGAAAGCCAACTTTATGTCACACTTACCCATGAGAGTACCTGGGCTGAAATGCCAAACTATAACAACTGCACTGCAAAGGAAAGGCAAAGTACTGAACACAAATGCTCAGGAATAGAATCATTCACCAACTGCCCACTAGGGTAAGACAAATGAATGAGACGATACTGCCCAGGATCTTCCTTAGGAACGATGCCCAAAGGTAATATTCTCAAAGTGGACATAGGAGGGTAGTCAAATGGACCCAATACCCTACCTTCAGCTACCTCCTTATCTATTTTCTCCTGTACCACTAGTTCCATTCCAGTTACAGACTTCAGATTCCCAGACATATGAGTCCTATGCTCCCCAACAACTGGAATCCTGAAACCATAACAAAAACCTTTCCCCAAATATACCACATCAGCCCATTTAGGGTCCTGACAGAGCAAAGCCAAGAGTTGCTGAATATTAATCGGGGTGGGACACCTTACCTGAAGTTTGCCCTCCAGATCCAGGCTTTTTTTCCTTTCTGTAAACCCCTGAAGCCCCAAGCTCTGGAGCAACTGGTGAAGGGGTGGGAGCCAGCACAGATGGGATACTCATGTCTAAATTTACATGGGTTCCTGTTACAGAAGCCCTTAGCACTAAACTCCCAACAGACCAGGTGGTTTACCATTGCCTTCCCCTGAGTCTGAGAGGCAGTGACTGGCCCAAGGTCACCCAGTGCGCTTCATGGCTGTGTGGGGATTCGAACCCTGGTCTCCCAGGTCATAGTCCAACACTCTAACCACTACACCACATTGGGTCTCAGCTTGATATTCTATAGATATCTAATTATCTATATCTTTTTTCAAAGACAAATATTAGGGTACTTTTGTTTTAGAGAGGCTAGAATATCAAATTAAAGCAACAAAACAAGTAGGTATATAGAAAATGTAGATAGTTTGTATGGGAAGTGGGATAAGGGGAAGCTGTATTTTCAAAACATCTACCAATTCCAATTCCAAAATTTATTGCATGGTCTTAGGCCGTCGCAGACGAACAAACATCTACAGCTATTGGCTGTAAGACCTGAGGTCCCCTTAGAAACTGACTCAGCTTTTGGGGGTGTTTATAAGTATTTACTGATATTCCAGCTGCTGAGAGGTACTAACAGCCAACCATCTAACTATTACCATACAAGATCAAGGAATCAATGGGACTGCAGAGAACTGAGTAGGCAGTGTCATTGCAATGATACTCAACTGTTAAGGCTGAATAGTATATATGTGTGTGTGTGGGAAGAATACTATATGAATGCTGAGATGTGTGTGATATATGTGAATAATGTGGGGGCAGTGCTGTGCTGAATGTGCCCCCAAATTTCCAAGATATGCCTCCCTGAAGTAGACATATAAAGGAAAGAGCAATCTGTGTTAACTTCTAGTCATGTGAGGCCATGGGAAAGCAATCACGAGAAGATACCAGCATGCCATCAGAATATAATAGATAAAGGCTTTTGTTTTTTTGCAACACCAACAATTACCTTCCACGTATGAAATGCCAAATATGGGCAAATTCATCTGAATCTGTGATTCCACAGACACACACTCCACAAACTTAGGTGGCCATGAAAGCAGTCTCTAAGCCAGTGGAGACTGGCACATTAGGGCTAATTGGGCACTACCCCACCAACCTCAATCTGCCCTCAGGCAGCTCTCACTTGCCTGCCTTTTTACTTACATCCAGTCCAAGGGATGGTGGCAGTAGCTGTCAGTTTCCTCCTCCTTAGTCTCAGTCTTGCCCTTGAAGAACCCAGCAGGGATGGGGATGGGGTCAAAATTAGAATTAGGTGGCTGTATGGATGTGCTAGAATTCTGCTCAATGTAGATTCGCATTTTGCTGAATTCTGCTCAATGTAGATTTGCATTTTGCTGAATTCTGCTCAATGTAGATTTGAAGTTTGCATTAATTTGCTTATTCTCTATCGTTGTGGATTGGATTTTAATGTGGTGGTTTTCCGTGGCTGTTTTCAAAGATCGTTTTTTTTAAATCCACCTCTAAAATATTGATATTATGAACGATCATTTTATCAGCATTTGTTCACTTATTGATATTTTCTTTAAAATGATTGATATGAATATATTTTTTGTGAGGGAAAAATGGATCAGTAAAAGTAGTGGCTAGCAGACAAGAATAAAGTTGAACTGATACCTGTAAGGTTGATGGAATGCTTTGGAACTAGCACCGGTCAATGGATCCCATCCCTAGTTGGCTCTGCCTATGATAGGCTCTGGCTGCACTTACTCCCCGCCTTCTAAACTACCAGTTCCAACTTCTTTGTCCTAACCAGGCTCTGTTCTAAGTAAACTGCCTATTAAACCTCATTAAAATGATCAGTTTGGTTCCATGCTTAGCAAACCTGTAGTTAAGGTATTCCAAAGTTTACTATTTCACCTTTTTAATAGGTTTTTACATGTACATCTCTCCACCCATGCAAGCAAGAGGCATTCTTATAGTTCAAGGACACATTTCAGCCAGCCCTCCCCCCCCCAATAAACCTGGTGAAGGATGTGGAGCAGGGCTGTGAGAGGTGTGGCCCAGGGAGGAGGCATGGCCTGGGAAGACTCCCAAGGGTCAGATACAGACGTCTGGAGGGCTATGTTAAGCCTCCCATCCTGAGGTTCCTACCTCTAATTTAAAGCAGTAATTTACTAGCAAGCTTATAGAAAAACTAATGCTTAAATGTAAGAGCTCTTGAATTAATTCTTATAAGATAGTGAAGTCACATTCTAAACTTTCTTCAGTTATTTATAGCTAACCATTTTAAGCAAATACAAATGTATATGTGAATGGTATTCCAAAGACTGAAATATGCCATTGGCTTTAGCCTAAAAAGCTACAAAATGCATTTAAAATGGAATTATATATAGCAACTGTAAAATACAAAAGTGTGTATTAACAGCCCACTGAATGCTTGTCTACTCACACTTGAGTCAAAAGGGACTTACTTCCAGGTAAGTGTGTATAGAACTGCATCTTTAATGTGATTATTAATACAGTGCACTGCACCAGACTCATTGCCACATTGGTGTGTCACCTGAGATGTCTACAGATCTGGGGACACGAGAGCCCTCATTCCTATCTTTCTACTATATAAAAACATAATGGACATACGTCACTTCATGGAACATTTGAGAGACATCATATATTGCCAAATACCAGATGGACAATGTTTGACCAGTCCGGTCGACTGGGATGATCACTTGAAGTTCTGCAGAGAACGCTTTGCTGCAGAGCAGTGTGGAAAGTCTATGGAAATAAGCAGAAGCTTAACTGCAAGAATAAAGCAATTAGAATAGTATTTGCGATGCCAAAGAACTCACTCTCTGTGAAATGTATTACAAATTTTGCTGAACATTAACTAATTGGCAGTGCTGTCATTTGGTCTTCTAGGATTTTGTCACTGATGTTCTATTTTTTTTTTTTAAAGAAAAACTAGAAACAAGTCCTCAAGGAAGGAACATTTCAGCAGCATGCGCAAAATCCCTGAAATCTTCATGAAAGAAAACATCATTACCATCATCATCCAATCAGTGGGCAGACTCCAGCAAAAGTAAGCCATAACTTAGGGCCAAACTAGATGTGATATTAGATGTGCTCTTTCATTTACCTTGTACATTTTTTTAAAAAAAGATGCCAACGACATCAGCTGGGGGAGCATGGATAATAATTACTGGAATGACAGCAGGGTGGATTTTAACTCTTTCCTACCCTGTTGCAGTATTGAGGAGGAGGAACCTTCCTCTATTTGGTGCCAAAGGACTTCCATCAGGATTGTAGCAAAGGAAGGAAGTGTTTTCCCCTCCAGATAACCATAACCTCCTCCTTTTCAGCTGATGTTATTTACATATTTGAAAATCCTATGTGATGTTCCCTTGTCTCGGGGACTACCACTTCCTGCTTCTCAAATGCCTGGATCAGGAAATCCCCAGGAAGTCCACCTTAGCCGGAGTCACATATGCTTTCTGAACCACAAGATTCAACCCCAGCACATTGGTGACCACTGATGTAATCTGTTTGTAAAATTGGTATAGTTTTAGGTACAGAATAGGACCTTAGTATGGTAGCACTCTTGACCAAGCCAACGCATGGCATTTTGAATCAAACAAATAAACCTTACAATACACAAGATATTAAATGTGATACTAAATGAATATGTTGTTACTGTCGCCATCCTACCTACCTATTCTACCTCACTAAACCCAATTAAATCCTCCTCCCAAACCCTAGCCCTTCTAACTAGATGTTCTCTTCTTGATCCCTAATCCTATCTAACTCTGTCAAAGCCCAATGATTTTCCTCAGAATTCTCACTCACACACCCACTCTCACCTGGAAGTAATACCTCATCTGGACCTAGGCTGCTTTCAGACATTGGGCTTATTGTGTTAGTTTAATGGATTAAAATGATAGCGCTTCTGTCCCAATTTCTAAAATTCCTTTCACACTGCCCTACATGCTGCATTAAGGAACAGTAGATTTTTCAGCCAATATACCAGCATTTCGTGCAACTGTCTTTCACAAAGCTGCAATGAATGTCTTGTCTTTGTCCCTCACCTATTATACACATGCAAACTGTAGTTCCCCATTATGTAGGAGGTCTAAGATAGCATCCCGTCGCCATGCATCCCCTCTCCCTTTAGCATCTTTGGGTTTTTTTAGTTGTGTAGAACAGGGATGTGTGTGGGAAATGCTGCTGCTACCCACGCCTATGCTTGAATACTGGTGCAATTTTCATCAGGTAAAAAAACCTACATGCACCTAAAGGATGGGAATGCACTGCATGCTGGGGTGCCTGTCAGGTGAGTGGCTGCAGCTAGCGAAAAACTCCTGCAATTTTCCAGGTTCCCAAGCTTGCAAATGGATTATTTCTGGTATTATCATGAAAATTAGTGCTAAACTTGTACTATATTCCACTAGAATTCCAGAACTAGCTTATACGTCATGTGAAAGATCAAATATAATGCACAAATTACCAGGTAAGAAATTGTCAGAATAACAGAATAATGTGTAGTGTGATAGCCCAACTAACATTCTATTAACACTGTTACCTGAACATAATTTTAAAACAGTTTTAAGCATATGAATAATTCTGATTTCATTGCACCCTACATGGCAAATGCCAAGATGCATTTAATGTCAGGTCTAGTTTGACCCTTGTTGTTATATGCCTTCAAGTCAATTACGACTTATGGCGACCCTCCCTATGAATCAGCGACCTCCAATAGCATCTGTTATAAACCACCCTGTTCAAATCTTGTAAATTCAGGTCTGTGGCTTTCTTTATGGAATCAATCCATCTCTTGTTTGGTTTTTCTCTTTTTCTACTCCCTTCTGTTTTTCCCAGCATTATTGTCTCTTCTTCTTCTTCGACACTCTCAAGCCCCCTCACTATGTTAAGGTGTGCATCCTAGAGGGGGAGTTTGACCCTTAGTCCCACTGAAATCAATGGGATGGAAGTGGACAGCTAAATATTTTGATGCCATTTATTTCAATAGACCTCAGTTACTGAAAGGTGTCAGCATGCACACAATGAACATCCTTGGATGAACTAATTTTATGGACTAGTCTTAAATTTTTCTAGATTGTGCCAAATGAATGTGCTACCATAATAACAATTATATGGTTATGTGTTCCCCACTTCCCTGAGCAATGAGAGGTTCCAGATGCAGAAGAACCTATGTTTGCTTTCCTCTGGAAGAGAGAAAACTGGAGAAGTATGTTTTTTTTTTTTTTTAAATGCTTTATTTATAAATATGTAAGCAGAGCACAAGTGGAGCAAAAAAATAAAAATAAATAAAAAGGACATCTCCCCATAGCTGGAAAAGAGGGGGTCATCTTCTTCAAACTCTGATTAGAGTCTCATTCAAAAACACAGGAAAAAACCCCAGATATCTCCTTACCGTTAGGTGCTATCAACCAACCATTCTGGGCTGTTATCCAGGAAACATTCTAGTGAAATAATGGTTAACCAATAGTTGAAGCAGCATTACAACAAGCTAAAACACAATCAAAATGTATTTATTCCAGTATCTCTAAGATCTTTCCAGACCAGCATTTTTTTAAAAGTAAGATAAAGTCACAGTGCACCATGCTATCTTTATGCAATCAGTCTAGATGTCTTCCTTGGCTCTTCTTCAGATGTCAGGTGGTCTGGGAAAGCTGCAACTCCTTTGGCTTCTAGTGCAAGAGACACTGTCATTGCTGTGTTCTAGGTGCTGGGGGTCAGGGGCTCCTTGCTGACATAGCAGCAGCAGCAGCCAGATAAGTGGACAGGTAAGTGCTGGTGAGAAGTTCAGATTAAAATCCTAGCAAAGATAGTATATGGTATCATAGATGAGTATCATGGGTTGCTGGTGTTCACATTCCAGACCTACTACACATGTCTACTCAAATATAATGAATTCATTGGGGCTTACTTGCAGGAAACTGGGTATAGGATTTCAGCCTTAATTACTGCTTCTACTTCTGTCTGCCGTTCACCAAAATCTGTTATCAATTTTTTATTCATTTTCATTTTTCCACATTGATTTTTTTTTTGCTTCTTGTTGGGTGCCTTCTCACCCTCTTCTCTTTTTAGTTTCAGAATTTACAAGGTGTTATGTTTAAACGGCATTTCCCACTAGCCATTTCAAAAAACTTACAGCAGTTTGCTTGCCAATTGAAAGTATCTGGGTCAACTGTGATTTCTTCTAATGCACATCCCTGCCAATACCAGCCACTGATCTAAGAGCATTGTTATGAACAAAACAAGGTGACTGGTAAATAATGATCCTTTGCTCTGTTTCCATGCTGCAGGGTAAGCTAGGAAGCCCAATATATGTGTGTAAAAATCGGTATCTGGGTACTATCACACTATGATAATTATAATATAATAATCTAATATATTGTCATTACTACATTATGATCACTGCTATCTCCCACTTGAGCACTTATAAGGAGCAATAGTCCATATGTACTAAGGAAACATATTTCATATTTATTCCTCACTATTTTTGAACCATTATGGAAGAAAACTAATATCTGAATAGCACCATCCTGTGTCTCCAGCTATTAACTTACAGCCAGACAGGATATGCATGTTATGTCTGAACTCTCTGATTTTACTTTCTCAAATTGTTTGCATTACCAAAACTGCTTTTGCTGTAAAATTAAAGCAACAGCATCCATGAACAACAGGCCTGTGAGTAACTGCTTAGAAAAGTTGTCCATTATATAAACTGATCATGGGGTTGTCTTTGAAAAATGGGCATCTAGGAACTTTATTTGCTCCAAAATACCACTGCTATGATGAGAAAGGGTGCAGCTTAGTGGCAGAGCATCTCCCTTTCATGTAGAAGATCCCAGGTTCAATCTCTGGCATCCTCAGGTGGGGCTGGGGAAGTACCCAGTCTGGAATCCTGGAGAGCCGCTGACAGCCAGTACAGACAATACTGAGATGGGTGGGCCAATGGTCTGACTCAGCATAAGGCAGCTTCCTATATTCCTCTTACAGGGCTGGCAACATACAGCACCTAACTCAATATTGTACCATCTTCACCGGTTACTTTTTCATTTCTGAGCCCAGTTAAAGGAGATGGTTCTTGCCTTCAAAGCCCTAAACAGCCTCAGTACTTGTAGGACCACCTTCTCCGATAAGTTCATTCCTGCATGCTCCAGTCAGCATCAGAAGCTCTGGCTGGCTGAGACAGTGACAAAAATTAGAGCTTTTTCAGTGGGGTCATCCTTAATTAGGAATGCGCTCTCCAAGGATGCTTACCAGATACCTTAATGGTCAACCTTTCGTTAAGAACATAAGAAGAGCCTTGCTGGATCAGGCCATTGGCCCATCTAGTCCAGCATCCTGTTTTCACAGTGGCAAACCAGTTGCCCATGGGAAACCTGGAAGCAGGACCTGAGTGTGGTTCCCAGCAACTGGAATAAACCATTGGTCCATCTAGCTCATTACTGTCTATACTGTCTGACAGCAGTTCTCTAGGGTTTGGGGCAGGGAGTCTCTCCCAACCCTACCAGGAGATGCTGGGGATTGAACCGGGGACCTTCTGCACGCAAGACAGATGCTTTCCCACTGAGCTACAACTCTTCTTGGCTCCTCTTGTTTGCTGAAAACATGGCTGTTCGGGAATGCATTTCCTCACCAAAGCAGCATCTATTGGGAATACTCAACAAGGAATATTTTAAGAGCAGAGGTCTTCAGATAATATAAAAACAAAATTGAGTATATATCCTCAAAGGAGAAAACAAAGGGAGCAATCCTAGTTCCTGGCTTGGGAGCAGCAGGGATGAACCACTGGAGGAGCCACTGACAAATCCAAAGCCCTGCTGCTCATGCTGGCCAGGGTGGAAGGTGGTGGGGCAGGGTTTCCACCCCCTTAATTCTTGCTGTACCATCTCTATGCTGGTACAGCAGAGAGATCTGGCTACAAGACTGGCTTAGGATCCTTTCCGGCTACAGGACTGGCATCCGTGGCAGCCCTTATTTTACCCTCTTTTGTGGGCTGTAATCTGGCTACCTCCAGCTGGAACACTGCCAGTGGTAGTCTGTCAACAGCCATTCCCATCGGTGGATGCAGTTGGAGTCTCCATGGTAGGAGAGCCCACCTCCACCTGTCGTGGAGCCATGCTGGGGAAAACCTCTGTTGCTTCCTCCCATCCTTCAGCAGCACTGCTCTGCTATTCACTCAAGGTGTTAGTCACTTGGTAAGTACCAAGACACAGTAGTTTTGGCCTCATGGTAGATTTCTACCATGAGAAACATCATGGAATTTTTCCTCATGCTGTGCTGAAAAATTCTCCTATATTTTATTCAATAATTTCCCATCAATTCATCAAAAAATTCCAGTGGAATTCTCAAGGGTGGGGTGCAGTACCTCATCCCCCCCCAGTTATGGTTAGGGATGCCTCCAGCTGCTATAATGATAAACATAAACAGCAGAAGTCATAGTTGTTTCACGGGAATCATTTTATGTAAACCCCTCCTTAGCACTATGTTTTATAAGAGGGACACCATTGGAGAAAAATGGAGGATGATGGGCCAGCCCCCTGTAAGATGTACTCTTTGCACAAAGGATGGTGACCAAACCATTTTATTAAGAACAGTGGGTCCTTTTAGATGCACCATTTATAGTGCTGTAGCTGCTGTTTATAGCAGACAGTCCACACCAGCAGTCTCATGTTACTGTTTTTTGGAAGGTGATTGTGTTCTTTCTGCCTACACCAATGATGGCATATGTTCAGATTGAGAAATGCTCTGTGCCTGTAGTCACACTCCTTCCATTCCTTGTTTCATCCACCAGTAAACATCAGACTTATGAGCATACATGCAAGCTACAGATAACCCTTTCATGTGTATGTATCACCTGGTATTCCAGAATTCTGACCTAATGGGAGTTTAGGAGGATAGACAGCAGGAACTACTTGAGTTCACTGCATTGTTCTGAGTATCCATCATTTCAAAGGCTGCAGTGCCAGGCCATCCTGTCAAAAAAGATGGGGGAAAGGTGTGAAACAGAAGTTGCACAATCCCACCCCCCATCCCCATCGCACATAAGAGTGGGACATTGTGCAAAACATCTCCACACAGTGAAAATATAGTGGAACCATTCCAGATTTTTTACAAATGTCAGAATTTCTGCAGTGCCAGATAAAATGATTACTGCAATATTCCAGAATACTGATGGAAAGATAATTACACAGAAGCATGCAGAAAAACAAAACAAAACAAAAAAGATCCAGCAGCTATAGCACTTCAAAAGGAACACCTGGAAGGAACCAGACTCTAACACACATCAAGCAGGAGAAAAACCCACCTGGAATCTATCTTTGCAGCTCCTCCAAAGTCTAGTCTCTAGAGCTCCCCAGCTTTGTGCAAAACTTGGACTGAAACTGAACCAGACTCTGGTGAATTGGAATGAAATAAAATATAGACCAGATTCCTGAACATTACATCCCCCTGCCTGTTCAACAAAGTGGACTGCCAGTGTGCTGCCACTTTCTCCTAATACCTCTCTTGCTTCTGCATTGGCATTTGGGAGGCCAACTCCTCAGGGTGCTCAAATTGGTCCAAGGGCCTCTAATTTCTGATTCCTAACATATGTTGCATGCCTAGCTTTCCATTTACAAAATTATAGTTTTCCTAAAGCTGTAGCTTAATTCAGGTTTTGGCTCACAAAGCCTCTTGTGCATTTGTTTTTCTGTTGTGGCTATGCTTTTATTTAAGCCGAATGGAAATGGAGCCATTGGACACTAAAGAAAGTCTCCTTGTCTGCAATAATTAATGCTATTAAGAGAGCTTTTTAGCATCCTACAGCTGTGTACTATTTGATCCATTGCTGCATCTATGATGGTTCCTTGTTTGGCAGCTTCATTACATTAACACATTCAAGAACATAAAGTTAAATAACCATTTAACACAAATGCTGTTTAATTATTGGTCGGTATGCGCTGGAATTCTGTACTGTAAGTGAGATCAGTCATGGAAGGCAATCTGTACATATGACTCTGATAGGAACAGAGAGCAGTAAACTGGCAGACCCAATTTCTGACATACAGAAATGTTATTCATTGTATTTTTATGCTATTTTATGTTCACCACCCAGAGAGCTATTGCTAGTTGGGCGGTATATAAATTTAATAAATAAAATAAAAATAAAATAAATAAAATAAATATGGTCATTCCTATGGTGCAGACAATAATCTGAAACACACCTGACTAATTCCATAGCCCACTTCACACATTATATAAAGCTGGCACCGTCATCAACACAGCATGGCTCAAGTCCCTACACAACTCATCCTTTCACCCATGCAGCTGAACAGGGAAGCCTATGCTCATGGACCATTAGGTGGATAGGCTTTCTACACAAGCTGGGACACCAGATATGCAGGTTAGCTTATGTGCATAGAGGTTTACACACAGTGGTTTCTCCACTGGAGCCATCCGCTGTCAATGGGTGGACACTGATGGTAGGATCAGCCAGTTGTGCATTCCCAATGCCCCTTCAATGTGTAATGATGTAAGAAGTTGACTAATTTGAGAATCTAATTGACTTTCCATCAAGAGGAAACTGCTATGTAAGCTGGTTGGTAGGGATGGAAGGGCATATCAGTTTCAGTTCTCCCAGTTTCCCATTTTTCCAATCTTAAATTCAGTTTTCCACATTTCGGCAGCAATTTGTGAGATTTTTTTTAAAAAAATCCTCATGTAAATTCTTCAGCATTTTAGTGTGAATTTCTCCTAATAAACACATTTTTGTAGGCAGTTTTGACTAATGTACACATTTTTGCAAGCAATTTCTTATCATATAATGCATTTTATGTTGTTTTCACTCATATATTCATTTTATGCACTTTCCCTTAACATATACATTTTTGTAAACATTGGTTGGTTGGTGAACCGTTTTGCAAAATTCAAATAAGTGTGAATTTCAAGGGATGACTGTGTTTCAGTTGTTATATTGTTTTGGAAAATGCAAATTTGATAAATTCAGCTTCAAATGCAAACTGAATCGAATTTCCCATCCCTACTGGCTGGGGACATAAAAATGGAGACACACACTTCAATGAAAGCAAAGGACAACATCCTGAATACTCAGAAATAGGACTCGAAAGCAGTGTGCTATTTGAGGACATTTGCAGTAAAAGCAAGAAGCAACTACCCATATTGCAGTAATTTTTAAGGGCCTCTTCAAAAGAAAAAGTGTTCACCCTATTGAGAGCTAATGTTAAGATGCTTCACTTCCTTAATTTTCCACAGTGATGTCAGCAGACAACCAATGTCATTGTGATATCATCCCATTCACTTTGTGAACTTCTATTGGTTGGGACTCCCCACACTATTTTTCCCAGGAAAAACACCCATTTAAAATAATAATTGGTTGAATAAGAGAGTAGATCACATAAGCTCACAGGTGCAAAAAAGGCAGACATTGCAGCACATAGCCTGGAAATGAAGAGGCAAGACAAGATGAAGTGTAGGTAAATCAAGGGCCACGTTTATTGGAATAAAGCCAATTACATGTTTGATTGCATAATAAAATTAGCTGCAGAGACAAGTGTGGAATCTATCTCATACCTAATCAGGCTAGGACACCCTGCCATGGGAAAGGGGGTGGTCCAAGCCCAATCCCATTCTCCGGGCACCATACCCCAGAGGGTGGTTAGGAAAGCCTTCCTGATTCACCCCCCCTCAGAGTGGATGTTACAGGTTAGCCCCAAAGGTGAGCCTTATCCTGCCAACAGGCCACACAACCTGGAAAGCCAGCCTCAGAACCCACCAATCACCTTAAACGGTGCGTAAGGGTGGTCACCAAACCCCACCTTGTGAAATTCTGCACTTATCTGCCGAACGTGACCAAATAACCTGTTTACAGATTAAACTACAAGTCCAGGCAACAAATCATCCAAATCAAATTAAGCCAAATAAAATTGAGCGAATCATTCTGAAGTAGAAGAACAGTACAGGGTAGGTAAAAAACTTGCCAGCAAACAAAGGCTGGTGAGCTAAAATTTCCTAGCCGTCTCTGAGGCGACCAGTTAAACTTGTACTGCCCTGAAGGGAGGGTAGGCGGGTGTTGCGTAAGGCCGGAAAGAGGCCAAGGGCAGATGGAGCAGGGCTTAAAGAGCCACCCTGCTCCACCCCCTACGCGACAGGTGTGCGTGGCCATATCACACCGAAGGGAAGGGGCTTTTGAAGCCATGCCAGGTCTTCCCCGGCATGGCTGCAAAGGCCTACCATCGCCAGAGCCCCTTAGGTCTGACTATGGTGGGAATTCTCAGCATGGGGTGGGGTGGGGTTGAGAAATATGGGGGGCATTTTCCCCTCAGAAAATGAATCAGGAAAGGATTGGTTGTAGTCCTACTAAGAAATGCCACATTGGTCCCAAGAACTTTTATTGGCAGGACTGGTGCTTGCGGGAAAGCATTATTGTCAGTAGCACTGTCATCTGAAAACTCATGTGCTGGAGGTGAAGTGCATGGTCCTTACATTTGTTATTAAAATGATTGTTCTCAGAGACAAACAGCCTCATGCTCCCTCACTCTGTTATTTTCTTGTCCTGACAGACTACATATTATGTAAAGAAAGCATAAACTGTACTTAAGTAGACTTGCTGAATGCAGCGCAAAAGGGGGTGGGACTACTTCTCTACTGCTGGAGACCAATACGGAGCAAAGTGAGGGCATCACCTCTTTCAAATCATCAGGCCTTTCTGTAATTGCCTGAAGCTTTTTGACTGACACTTTTGTCTTTCTAGTTTTTAAAAGACACAGGTTTCTAGGAATTGCTCATCTCTGACTTTTCTCCTTCACATTTACACAGTTTGCATGGTGACCGCAATGGTTGAGAGAACAAAAGCAACTTCAGAGACCCCTATTCAATATTTAAGATAGCCAGTCCCCCAAACCAGTGCAATATAGGGAAACCTTTATGCTGCCTTTCTGTTGGACAAGAGCAAGAAAAATTAAGGGCAACACAATGAATCGAGGAAACTAGTGAAGACATTGCCTCAACAGGTTCTATGAAATTTTATATTGCTAAGAAATGCTGCAGTCCAAACATTTGTTTTGAGTTAAAAGCCTTCTTCAAGGACAGCACAATACATTCATTTCTGTCACCTGATAATCCTCCTTTTTGCTGTTTCAATTACTCATAATTGAGTTGCCTCTGAAGAAGAGCCTTAATCTAACCTGAAATGCAGTGGGCTATAGCATTCCATCACCAGGAACAGTTTCCTGACACTTGTTGAGGTTCTCTTTCTTTTTCTTCTTTATACCATTTTGAATTGGGTCTAAACGCAGGAATTTACTCAATCTTTGACTGAGGTTGTTGTTAATGCTACAAAGTTACCAGGAGTTATACCAGTTTAGCTATGTCAGGTTCCCCAAAAGAATCTTGGGAATTGTAGTTTAGTGAGAGTGCCGAGAAATGGTTGAAACTCAGGTCCCACCCACCCAACTCTGGTTCCCAGTTCCCTAGAAAGAAGGGATGACTGTTAAACCAATATAAACCTGTAATGTAGACAACAGGGGAAAGAAAGTATGGATGGACCGTCTTTTCATCAAGGACTGGGGTATCACTGATGCCTATACAGCAGGGGTGGGGAACCTGTGGTCATCTCAATGTTGTTGGACTCCAGCTCCCATCATCCTTGACCACTGGCCATCTTCCTGTGGCTGATGAGAGTTGACTCGAACAATATCTGGAGGGTCACAGGTTCCCCACTCCTGCTAAACAGACACATAGGGATGGATCCAGACTTTGTCATGCTCTGGGTAGACCTATTGAAATCAGTGGGACCTAAATTACTCATAACTAACAATTGATCTCAGTAGATATTTTTATGCACAGCTAAGTCAGGATCTGTACAGAACCATTGCCTGTTGTGGTCTAAAGTTGAACCAGTATAGTGTACTTCATAGAGGGCTGAATGAAGAGCAGGAGACATGGGTTTAAAGCCCTGATCAGACATAAATTCACTAGATTAAAAATTCTCCATCAGGGCAAGTCACTGATTCTCAACCTCATAGGGGTGTGGGGGGATAAAATAGGATACTCCTATGTATCCCATCCCAAGTCCCTTGGAAGAATGATGGGGTACAAAATATGTAGTGGTAGTTGTTGTTGATATGTGCCTTCAAGTCAATCATGACTTATGGTGACCCTATGAATCAGCAACCTCCAATAGCCTCTGTCATGAACCATCCTGTTCAGATCTTGTAAGTTCAGGTCTGTGGCTTCCTTTATGGAATCAACCCATCTCTTGTTTGGTCTTCCTTTTTTTCTATTCCCTTTTGTTTTCCCCAGCATTATGATCTTTTCTAATGAATCATGTTTCTCGTGATGTGTCCAAAGTATGATAACCTCAGTTTCATCATTTTAGATCGTTCTGGTTTGATTTGTTCTAACAATTGTCTTTTTCACAGTCCATGGTATGCGCAAAGCTCTCCTCCAACACCACATTTCAAATGAGTTGATTTTTCTCTTATCCACTTTTTTCACTGTCCAACTTTCACATCCATACACAGAGATCAGGAATGCCAAGGTCTGAATGATCCTGCCTTTAGAGTTCAGTGATACATCTTTGCATTTGAATACCTTTTCTGTCATGGCCCCTTCAGAGGACTTGGAGGAAGAGGAAGAGGCAGAGTTGGCAGACGGAACTAGTGGAACCTCTGAGGACACAACTCTGGCTCTTCCCCAGCTGGAGAATGTCCAGGACCTGGCTGAAGCCCCTCAATCGGATTCTGGGCATAAACAGGAGGCTCCCCTCCCCCCTGCAGAAAGGAGACACCAGCGAGTAGCACAGCAACGAAGGAAGAGGTCGGGTCGTTTAAGAACAAGCAGCTCTAAGCAGCTGGGAGACTAATCACAGGCACCTGGCTTAGGGAGTTTGTTATAAAAGGCAGTTCATGGCTGCAGCAGACTGCTGACTACAATGTCGGTTGTGACCCCTCACGTGTAACGCCGTTGTTAGCCTCTAGACCTTCAGACTGGACCCCTGGCTTTCTGAACTCTGCTTCCCTACCTGGACAACGCTCTTGGACACTGCTACTGGTTAGTTTGTCAAGCCTTTATTCTGCCAGCCGGCCAATGTTATCTGTCTGGCCTTGACTGATTTATTGCCCAGCTAACTGCCAGCTGCTTCGTTACTGCCCAGCCCCCAGCCCTGAAGCTGACATTTTCTAGTTCTCTTATAGCTGCCCTCCCCAGTCCTAGCCTTCTTCTGACTTCTTGACTATTGTCTCCATTTTGGTTAATGACTGTGCCAAGGTATTGATAATCCTTGACAAGTTCAATGTTCTCATTGTCAACTGTAAAGTTGCATAAATCTTCTGCTGTCATTACTTTAGTCTTTTTGACATTCAGCTGTAGTCCTGCTTTTGTGCTTTCCTCTTTAACTTTCATCAGCATTCGTTTCAAATCATTACTGATTTCTGCTAGTAGTATGGTATCATCTGCATATCTTAAATTATTGATATTTCTCCTTCCAATTTTCACACCTCCTTCACGCTTTCCGTATGATATGTTCTCCATGTACATTAAACAAATAGGGTGGTAAAATACACCCCTGTCTCACACCCTTTCCGATGGGGAACCAATTGGTTTCTCCATATTCTGTCCTTCCAGTAGCCTCTTGTGCAGAGTATAGGTTGCGCATCAGGACAAACAGATGCTATGGTACCCCCATTTCTTTTAAAGCATTCCATAGTTTTTCATGATCTACACAATCAAAGGCTTTGCTGTAATCTATAGAGCACAGGGTTATTTCCTTCCGAAATCCCTTTGTCTGTTCCATTATCCAATGTATGTTTGCAATATGATCTCTGGTGCCTCTTTTCTTTCTAAATCCAGGTTGGACATCTGGCATTTCTTGCTCCATATATGGTAAGAGACTCTCATGGCTGTAAACTGTTCTAATTTTCTAACAGTTCTAAAACTGTTCTAATTTGCAGCAGTATATGATGACATTTGCATGCATGGCTGACAATTCTGAGAGGATGAATCCTGCCAGATTTCAGAAGGGTGGGTGTAGTGGTGGTTTTTTGAGGGGGTGCAGGATGAAAAATAATAACATAATTTTCCCTAGTGCTTTGATGGAAATTGGAGCACACAAGAGAAATGCCCCTAGGTAAGAAACCGGACATATTTCAGACAAATTGGTCCATAGGTGGTTGTGCTCAGCCTCTTTAAATTTAATTTTCTGGCAGAGAAGAATGAAAAGGGATTAACTTGCCTCCCTGTCAGTTTTGATGGTGGGCACTTAGAACGGGATCTGTTGGTCAGTGCCAGTTTGAAAGTATTCTGTCGACCTAACAGGCCAGTAACGACTTAAGTTCATTTTTTGTCCACTAGCAGCTGCTTTTACTGATCTGTTTTTCTGTCAGGAAAATGATATTAATATCAATATTTTGAGAGGAAATATAGATATTTTGAAAGAAAACCAATATTTTAAAGGAAATATCAATAAAATCATTGTTCCTACTGTCAGTATTTTAGAGGCAGATTTCTTTTTAAAAAATTCCATTTTCAAAAATAGCCATAACAAATCACTTTTTTTAAAAAAATCACAAATTGCTGCAGAAATGTGGATTTAAGATTGGAAAAATGAGAAACAGAGAACCAAAACTGGCAGATTCATCCATTCCTACTGCCAGGCATGTGTGTATAAGATTGCATCCTAAATCTTCTTAAGAATCAAACAAGACTTCCCTCTTAGTATCAAGAGTGCCACTGTTTACTGCTCTCAGCATCCACTGTGATTGTATTCCCTGAATTATGCCCTGTGCCTACCACAAAAACACTTTTCAATCTGTATTCCTAGGTATGTATGATTTTCTCTTTTTTATTTTTCATTTGCAGTTTTTCTTTTTTCTTTTCCCCCAAAGAGCAATATTTCCCATGACACCCAGCCTTCATCACTCACTACAGCACCTTTTCCTTCTTTTCTCTTTTGTCTCTTTACATATGGAAGCTCACAATCTTTTAAGTCCCAGTACTAATGCTAGGATTATTCTCCACCTTGCAGAAGCCATTGGGCCAGTTGTTTTGGAAAGAAGATGTGCTGTTGTTTATGACTAAAGTTGTGTAGATTTATACATATCGAAAGATGGATACAATATCAGTTTTTAGAATCACAGAATAGTAGAGTTGGAAGGGGCATATAAGACCATCAAGTCTAACCCCCTGCTCAATGCAAGAATCCAAATTAAAGCATACGTGACAGGTAGCTGTCCATCCGTCTCTTGAATGCCTCCAGCGTTGAAGAGCCCACCACTTCCCTAGGTAATTGGTTCCACTGTTGTACCACTGTAATAGATAGAAAGATTTTCCTGAGAAGAGAAGATTGAGGGGAGATACGATAGCACTCCTCAAGTACTTGAAAGGTTGTAACACAGAGGGCCAGGATCTCTTCTGAATTGTCCAAGAGTGCAGGACATCAAATAATGGGTTCAACTTACAGGAAGCCAGATTTCAGCTGAACATCGGGAAAAGTCCAGACTGTTAGAGCGGTATGACAATGGAACCAATTTCCTAGGGAGGTGGTGGGCTCTCCAACACTGGAGGCATTCAAAAGGCAACTGGACAGCCATCTGTTGGGAAAGCTTTGATTTGGATTCCTGCATTGAGCAGGGGGTTGGACGTGATGGCCTTATAGGTCCCTTCCAACTCTACTATTCCATGATTCTATGATATCATGTGTGGTGGTTATTTTTGAAGCAGAAGCATTTGTCCTGTGTCCACCCCTGATTTACCTCCCCAGGCGGGTTTTGGTGTGTGTCCTCCCAAGCATCGCAGTCTGATTGGGATAAGGTTGGTGGTTCAGGGCTGATCCACAGTGAGCCTTCTCACTCGATTGCAGTGCACCTGCGGCGCTGATCCTGTCTTTTCTACGAAAAAGAAAAAGAAAAGAAATCCCCCCCACTTGCGGACCTTTAGGCCTTTTAGGTGTTTTGTGCGGCTGTTGCTTGGCTGCACAACACATCTGGGGCATCATTAGACTGCTGCCCTGGGCACCCTCTACCCAGTAGTGAGGATTGCCATCTGCACAGTTTTTGGTTTTAAAACAATTACAGGCACTTCGGTTTAACTTGTTATTTGCACATAATCCACTGCATTATTGCTGTTGTTGTTTTGTTCTGGTAAGACTAGGGGTGCTTCACAATGCTGCCTAAGAAGGTTCAACAGAAAAAGGGTCTGTGTTGTGAAGCAGGCACTGAAGCGCCTCCCATCGCAGCAACAGCATCTGTCTTCAGATGAGGGGGACAACATGGGGATGATTTGCGCTTTGGTGGCTAGGGTGGAAGCCCTGGAGAGGGAGCGCAGGAGTCCAGCTGATGCAGAGGCGGGTCCAAGAGCCGCACCTTCAGGTAAGAAATTGGCTCGCTTGGCTTCTAAGGTGCCTAAATCTCATCTCCTCTCTGATTTAGTTGCCAGGATTGATGTCTTGGAAGGGGCGGCACCCAGTGACGATCCTGTTCATCTGACTGGACAAGCCCTCCCGCCTGCTGCGCCTTTGGTGGCATCCTCCTCCATGCTCTCAGCCCTGGCCGGAGCTGGTGTTCTCCAGGGTCAGTCTCTTCCTGCTCTGCTTCCTCTGCCTGGAATCCAGATGATGTCGTCGGAGGCTCCTGGGGGCATGGCCCCTGCAGTTGTGGCATCTCCAACCACTTTTGCAGGTGAGTGGTTTTCACCACAACACATCCATTACAACTGTGCAGGCACGCAGGGGGCTTTCACATCAGTACACCCCTACAACATCTGCTTAGACTCAGGGAGGGTTTTCTCAACCAATGGTTGACATGGGCGGTGTTTTGGTTCCACAGCAGCCACAGCTTCCATGGCCTGCATCAGTGGTGACTCCATGACAGCCATCTTTGACTTCCTCCAGTCAAACTGCCATTTCCTTGCCTCTTCCTCATGGTGTTTACCCACAGGGTGATACTTCTTTACCCTTGGGCGATCACCTCTTGCCATCTATGAAAGAAAAAAATTGGCTTGGAGAGTATATTGGTATCTTCACTCTCCTTTTTCATGAACCTGAGACAAAAACGAAGGAAGGTGATGAATCTAAGGATAAGGAAGTGGCAAAGAAAAAGAAAGTTGATTGCATTTGGCCTAATTGGCTAAATGCGTACACAGTTTGTATGGACGTGATGACATAGGCTTATCCGTCCCGGGCTATGTCCATGATTAAATATCAGGACATAATTCATCGAGCATTTATTTATTTATTTATTTATTAAATTTATTAGTCGCCCATCTGGCTAGCAATCCAGACACTCTGGGCGACGTACAAAATTAAAACATATAGTTACATTAAAATATTAAAATCTCAACCAATAATAATAAAACCTAACCCACCCCAAAAGCCTGCCTGAAGAGCCAGGTCTTCAAGGCCCGGCGAAAGCTCATCATAGAGGAGACATAACGGAGATCATCTGGGAGGGAATTCCACAGAGTGGGGGCCACAATTGAAAAGGCCCTCTCCCTGGTCCTCACCAGTCTAGCTGTTTTAACTGGTGGGATGGAGAGAAGGTCTTTCGAGGCTGATCTAGTTGAGCTGCATCACTGATGATGCTGGAGGCACTCCTTCAGACAGACTGGGCCGAAACCATGCAGGGTTTTAAAGGTCAAAACCAACATGTTGAATTGGGCTCGGAAAACATCTGGTAACCAGTGCAACTCCTTCAGCACTGGAGTAATGTGATCTTGCTGGCAGCTGCCTTTAATCAGGCGAACCGCCACATTCTGTACCAGTTGCAGTTTCCAGACTGTTTTCAAGGGTAACCCCATGTAGAGCGCATTACAGTAGTCTAGGCAAGAGGAGAGCAGGGCATGTACCACAGATGGGAGCAGATGGTTGGGAAGGTAGGGGCGCAGCCTCCGTATCAGATGGAGTTGATACAGCACTGCCCAGCTCACAGCCAAGACCTGAGACTCCATGGACAGCTGGGAGTCAAGAATGATCCCCAGGCTGTGGACCTGGTCTTTCAGGGCAATTGTACCCCATTGAGCACCAGGTCAACATTCCCCAGCCTTCTCTTGTCTCCCACGAACAGTACCTCGGTTTTGTCAGGGTTCAATTTCAGCTTATACATTCCCATCCAGCCACTCACCGACTCCAGGCACTTAGATAGGGTTTCTACAGTCAACCTCGGTGAAGATTTAAATGAGAGATAGAGCTGCATGTCATCCGCAAACTGGTGACATTGCAGCCCAAATCTCCTAATGATAGCCCCAATGGCTTTATATAGATGTTAAACAGCATTGGGGAGAAAATGGAGCCCTGTGGCAACCCACAAACGAGACGCCAACGATCCAAAACCTCATCTCCCAGTGCCACTCTCTGGTATCTCCCAGAGAGGAAGGAACAGAACCACTGTAATACAGTTCCCCCATGCCTAACCTCTCCAGACAGTCCAGGGGGATACCGTGGTCAATGGTATCAAAAGCCTCTGAGAGGTCCAGGAGGACAAGGAAGGTGCATTCGCCCCTATCCAACGCCCTCCTACCGAGGCGACCAAGGCCGTTTCAGTCTCATGTCCTGGCCTGAAGCCTGATTGAAATGGATCCAGATAATCCGCTTCCTCCAAATGTGCTTGCAACTGGTTCGCCACCACCCACTCAACCGCCTTGCCCAGAAACGGTAAATTCGAAACTGGGTGAAAGTTATTTAAATCTTGGGGATCCAAGGAGGACTTCTTTAAAATTGGTTTTATTACTGCCTCCTTGAGGGCCGGTGGCATTACTCCCTCTTCCAGGGACGTATTTACCACCGCCTTGATCCCGTCGCCCAGTCTATCCTTGCAGCAAGGGTCAAGTAAGCAAGTGGTTGGCTTTAAGGTTGAAAGCACTTTGTCCACTTCATCAGAAGGACTTCCGGGACTTCCGGACTTCCGGGAAGGATTGCTTCGCTTGTGCCTGCCTCTGAGACGAGCTCTCATCTCAGAGGAAGCTTTTTCAGTTTTAAAACCAGCCAAAAGTTTTTTTTTTGACTGGTAAAAACTTTCTCCCAGGCAAGGGAGAAACGAAGAGATCATCCACAAGCTTCGTTGTGTTTGTTGGGGGACTTGAATTCATTAGGATTGCCTATGAACGAAGGACCAGCCAGCAACATTGGATGGAGCCAAGGAATTTCAAGCAAGCTCAAACTGATTAAGCGAGACGTTTTTCTTTTCTTCAAAGAAAAACAGATTCTAACAGGCAAGCATTCTTCTTTCTATCCTTATCATTTGGCTTAAATTGTTGCAGTAAAGAGATTTGTTAAAAGAATCAGCAGTAAAGAATCCCTGGGTGAGTTATAACTTTTCTCTTTTATACACGGAATTAAGGCGGAAGGAAATTGAAATAGCTTATCTTTGTTTTTATTGCAAAAAGCTGGCCTGGAATTGAGAATTATAAAGATACAAACAGATGAGAGATATCTAATCTGAGGAGAAAAATTTTGATTTATATGAACTTTTGAGTATTATACGTCTGGGACTATTTTTTCTGGTCTACTTCATTTTGACGAATCTGCTTGTTCTTTATGCCACTAACTATTTGGAAGCTGTGAACTAAATTTGTTTTGCATTCTTGGACACATAAGAGATAAGGCAGTCTGTGCTGTCTACATTATGATGTCATCAGGTTTGGAATATTAACTCCTTTGTTGCTGGAAAAAGAAATAAATTGCTCTTTGCTTGGGAATAGTGCTATATTGGAAATTGAAGGGTTTTTTTTTCTTCTTGGTTTTAAAAATGACAATTAAGAAAGTGGCTGAGACCCTGGAAGTAAATATGTTCCAGAAAATAATGGATGAGATTGAGATAACGAAACAAGAACTTAGACATGGCAAACAAGAGATGAAAATTGAATTTGGCAAAATGAAGCAGGAGCTGAAAGAAATAGGGGATTTTATGAGAGAGGAGGTTGATGAGATCAGAGATATAACTAGACAAGCAATAGAAAAAGAAAGAAAAATTAAAGGGAAGATGTAAGTCCTGGAGATTGGAACAGATATATCAAATGTGGAACTGGAAAAAGATTTGGAGTTTATGGACCTTAGAGATAAAGATTACTGTTTTGAATTCAGCGTTGTCCCTGAAGAAATTGATGAAGATATCAGAGATAAAGCTATCAATGTTTCAAAAAAATTTCTGGACTGGAATGATGTGATGGAGCTTGAAATAGAGAAAATTTATAGAATTAATTCCAGATATGTGACAATGGAAAAACTCTCAAGAGATGTGCTAGTGCATTTCGTAAAAAAGAGGAACAGAGATATGACTTTACAACAACATTTCAGTAACACATTCAGAATTGATGGCAAGGAAATATTTGTGAGGAAGGAAATTCCCATCAGACTCTTATTATATGACTATGACTATGACAGCAAGATT
The DNA here is from genome assembly GCF_030035675.1 of Rhineura floridana. Lineage (NCBI taxonomy): Eukaryota > Metazoa > Chordata > Lepidosauria > Squamata > Rhineuridae > Rhineura > Rhineura floridana. Next base: position 17,269,146 of record NC_084488.1, on the reverse strand, counting down.
ATTATGGATGCAAGGATGCAAGATGGAAGATGGAATTAACACTGATAATGGAAGAATGGCTATTGAAATTACTGGACCTAGCAGACTTGATGAGATGGATTAATCGACATGTTTATTTGGAGAAAAATCGATGGATATATTTCTCAAGGACTGGAAACCTCCCTTTGACTTTTTGCGGAAAGAATAAAGTGATGTTAATGAGATTTGATGATTAATTAAGATAACTACTGGAGGAAAGTGATTTTGTAATATATTAAGAGACAGGTTTGTTATATATTATAGACCTATAACTGATCTGCGACAAATCGGAAGTCAACATTTTATTTTATTGTATTAGTTATTAATTTGTTTTTGTTTTGTTTTGTTTTGTTTTGAAACTTTGAATAAAAAAATTAATGAGAAAAAAAAGAAGGAAGAAGCTGGAACCAATCCCACACCACCAGAGCACCACTGGCCAACTCTGGCTCGCTCACTGTGTCCACAGTGCACAGAATAGCACTCTTCATACGATCGATTTTATCCACAAAGTGCTTTGCAAATTCCCCACAGGAGGTCTTAGTATGTTCCATGAGTTCCGGGGCAGCTGGACTGACCAGGCTCCGGACCACTTGGAACAGCCTCCTGGGACAGCACTCTGCGGAAGCAATAGAGGCAGCATAAAAATCCTTTTTTGCTGCCCTTATCGCCACATGGTAGGCTGCCGCCACCACTCTAACCTGTGTCCGGTCGTCCTCAGAGTGAGATTTCCGCCACCGGTGCTCTAGCCATCTCTCCTCCTGCCTCAGAGTTCGTAGCTGTGGTGTATACCATGGCGCAGTCTGAGCTCTATTCAGGGGGAGATGGCTTTTCGTAGCCACCCAGTCTAATGCCCTGGTGATTGAAGCATTCCACTCCTTCACCAGGGTCTCAGCCGAGTGCCCGTATGCATGCTCCAAAGGATCCCCAAGTGCATTCAGGAATCCATCTGGATCCATCAGATGCCTGGGGCGGACCATCCTAATGGGTCCTCTACCCCCAGCGGAGGGTTTGTGGCATCGACAAGTCCATCCTCATCAGGTAGTGATCTGATCATGAGAAGGGGGTGATGGATGTAACCCCCCCATTTTCAGATCACTCTCCTCCTCTCCCAAGACAAACACAAGGTCGAGTGCATGGCCAGCTATATGGGTGGGCCCCGTTGGAACAAGGTGCAGCTCCCAAGAAGCCAAGGTTTCCATGAAGTCCTGAGATGCCCCTGTGAGGGTGGCCTCCGAATGCACACTGAAGTCCCCCAACACCAACAAGTTTGGGGACTGCACATGTACATCTGAGACCACCTCCAGCACCTCAGCCAGTGAGTCCGTGATGCAGCAGGGTGGACAGTACACGAGCAGAATCCCTAGACTGCTCTTCGGGCCCAACCTCCAGTACATGCAGTCAGCAACCTTCGTCTCATGGAGAGGGGGCCTGGTGAGAACCAGGGACCCTTGGTAAATAACTGCCACTCCCCCTCCCCAACTGCCAACCCTTGGCTGCTGTGCATACAGAAGGGAATTTTTGGGTACTGCATGGTTGAGTACGATGAAAATTTCAGGCAGTGTGCAGCTGTAGACCCAACACCATGTTGGGATGTGGAACACCCGGGTCTATGGTTGCGCTCCATGACTGTGGCTAGGCCTGCGTTGGGTGGACAGTGGACATCTGTTGTTGTGTGCTCAGACCTCAGCTTCTGGCTTTGGCCAGGGGTTGCAGTGGGTTCAACCCCATCAGGTCTGTTGAAGCTTTAATAGCACCGGGTGGTGTTTGATGTGCCCCTGCAGATTCAGACATGCCTGTGGAGTTTGCGGAAGCAACCACCCCAGTTCCGCCTGCCCTAGAGCCCACTAGGCTCGACAAGGGGCTGGGGGTCAGCAACAATCTAAGCGAAGGACTGGCAGTAGCGGTGGTTCGTGGCAAGGCCAGTAGTCCTATTAAGTTGGTTCCTCTCACTAGGTTGTTGCGCACCTATCCTAACAGGCAGGCAGCTGATTATTTGTGGCATGGGTTTTCCAAGGGTTTTCAGATTCCTTACAAGGGCCCTAAGGTTTCTGCTTTCTCTTCCAATCAGGCTTCTATTCATACCATGGTCTCAGTTGTTCTGACTAAGCTTAACAAAGAGATAGCAGCAGATAGGATTTCTGGACCCTTTCCTGCCCCCCCTTCCAAATTTGAGAATTTCCCCTTTGGGAATAGTGCCAAAAAAGCAGCCAGGCAAATATTGCCTTATTCACAATTTGTCTTTTCCAAAAGGTGGCTCCGTTAATGACGGCATCCCACTGGAAAGGGCATCTGTCCGGTACACTTCTTTTGATGAAGCTGTTAGAGTAGTTTGACGGGCGGGTCAAGGGGCCTTATTAGCGAAGTGCAACATCAAGTCTGCATTTCATCTGCTCCCTGTACATCCTTTGGATGTTGATTTGTTGGGATTTACATTCCAAGGTCAATATTATGTAGATAGGGCTATGCCAGTTGGCTGCTCAGTATCCTGTGCAGCATTCAAGGCATTCAGATCTTTCCTAGAGTGGGCCCTGAGAAAGACAGCTCACTCTTCCTTCACGGCTCACTATTTAGACAACTTTTTTGTTTGTGGGGCCTGCTGGCACTTCGCAGTGCATTCAATTGGTAGAGGCTTTTGGGGCTCTGACCGACAAATTGAGTGTCCCTCTGCCCCCCGAAAAGTCTGAAGGACCCTCCACTTCTCTTACTTTCTTAGGGATTCAGTTGGACACTTGGGCACAGTCCTCCTGTTTGCCACCTGATAAGTTGATCGCCCTGAAAGAGCGGCTTCATGAAGCAGTGGCTTTGAAAAATCTCACACTTCTGAAACTTCAGGAGATAGTGGGCCATTTAGTTTTTGCCTCCAAGGTCATTTCTCCCGGCAGGGCATTCCTGCAGCGTCTTTGTGATGCTATGAAGGGTGTGCGTTCCTGATTCCATTTCATTAGGGTCACTGGAGACATGAGGGAGGATCTGTCTATGTGGCTTACCTTCTTGGAAGGTTTTAATGGTCTTTCCTTCTGGATGGAGCAGCTGCTTCTAGGGGCAGAATTACAGGTCCACTCCGACGTGGCCAGTGGCCTGGGCTTCAGTGTTATCTTTAGAACCCAATGGTGTGCTAAGCGGTGGCCAGACGCCTGGAGGGTTTTGGGGCTCACTTCTGATCTGACCTTCCTAGAATTTTTTCCTACTGTAGTTGCTGTACATGTATGGCCTCTTGCCTTTCAGAATTACACAGTACGCTTTTGGTGCTACAACTTGGCCACGGTTTGTGTAGTGAATTCCCAGACCTCCAAATTCGCTCGAGTGATGCACCTCATGCGTGCATTTGTTTTACAATGCTTACGTTTAATATTTTGTTTGTCGCTCGACATGTTCTGGGTTTGCAGAACAGCATGGCTGATGCTCTCTCCTGCTTACAGATGGCACACTTCTGGGAGTTAGCACCTGGAGCTGCACAAGACCTGGTTCCGATTCAGTCCTACCTGTGGAGCCTTGGGAATTAGAAGTAGGGGCTGCCATTGCTCCTCCCTGGCTCCCAGTACTCAGAGAGCTTATCAGTGTGGTGTTGAGAAATTCCAGGCATTCCGAGTTTTGCATGCCCTGCCTCTTGTGTGGCCGATACCAGTATCTAATTTATTACAGTTCATTATTTTCTTAAAAGGGCAGAACATTTCTGTGAGCACTATCTCTGGGTACCTCTCTGCCCTGGCCTTTTTCTCCAAGGCAAAAGGCATACAGGATCATACGGTAGATTTTAGGGTCAGGAAGGTCATTGAGGGTTGGTCGCGTTCCACTCCTAGGGCCCCTGACTGGAGGAGGCCAATCACCCTCAATGTCCTGCCACAGTTTAGTTCTTTATGTTCCTCTCCCTATGAGGCCCAGCGTTTTGTTGCAGTTGCCTTAATGGCATTTTATGGCGCCTTTCGCCTAGGTGAAGTATTAGCTTCTTCTCAGCATGATGTGTCTATCGAGCCTGGTGCTCTGGAGACTGTAATTTGGGCACAGCTTATGTGACACTCTCCTTGCGTATCTCCAAGACTGACCAGAAGGGTCATGGACATATTGTGACTCTGCACAGTTGCCCAGTACCCAATCTGTGCCGTTTCTTCCTTGAGGAACTTGTTTTCTATTTGGCCAGCAGGCCAGCATTATCTTTTTGTACAAAAGCCCTGACTCAGTTTCAATTTTGGTCCGTTGTTCGGAGGGCCTTGTTGACCAGTGGGCGAGATCCTGGAGTCTATGGGCTGCATTCCTTCCGGATTGGGGTGGCCACGGCCATGGCCCTCATGGGCATGTTTGCAGAAACTATTGAGGTGATTGGCAGATGGCAATCTGCAGCTTTTAAGACCTATTTGAGGTTGTGATTCTAATATGGATTGTTCTTTTGTTCCCCTCAGGTGCACAGAGCCTTCCAGTCCCTGTGAGGATTGTCCTGTGTGGGCATTCCATCTTATTCTGGGCCCATAGGAGGGCTTCTTCTTCAGTGGCTGGGACGCAGCTGCAGCTTTCTGCCCGTGCGACAGTCAGCTGGGAGGCTAAGAGGGGCATGCTGTGGGGCGAGCTGTTACCATTGGTCTGCCGAATCATGTCTTCAGCTCATCGGCCCCACGTGTTGTTGGTGCATTTGGGTGAGAATGACTTTGTGCAGTGTCCAGGTATGGATTTGCTTCTCAAGGTCACTCATGATTTCACCTGGATTAGGCTCTCTTATCCAGACCTAATTATTGTTTGTTTGGATATGCTTGAGCAGAGAGTTTGAAGGGGTGCTATCCACCACAATAGGATTGATAGGTCCAGAAGGTGGGTCAATAAAAAGGTCAGGGAGCTGGTTTATTTATTTATTTATTATATTTCTATACCGCTCAATAGCCGAAGCTCTCTGGGCGGTTTACAGCATAAAAACATCCAGTATACAATTAAAAACATATATCAAACACATTGAAACAATATAACAAAATAACTAAACATAGTTAAACACATGGACACGACAGACACAATCCTAAAATGTTAAGTATAAAAACGTATTAAATCAGTTAAAATATTAAGCTGTTTAAGATGTTAGTGTTAAAATTACTAAAATTAAGATTGTGAGTGATAGATGTAGGTGTTAAAGTAGATATTAAAATGTTAAAATGCCTGGGAGAACAAGAAGGTTTTTACCTGGCGCCGAAAGGATAACAATGTTGGCGCCAGGCGTACCTCATCAGGGAGGAAATTCCATAATTCAGGGGCCACCACAGAGAAAGCCCGTTTCCTTGTTGTCACCTTCCTGGCTATTCTCTGGGTGGGTCCCCGAAGGAGAGCCTTTCATGTTGAACGTAGTGTACGGGTAGCTTCATATCGGGAGAGGCGCTTCATCAGGTATTGTGGTCCCAAGCTGTGTAAGGCTTTATAAGTCAAAACGAGCACTTTGAATTGAGCCCGGAAGAGTATAGGCAGCCAGTGCAAGCAGGCCAGAACCAGTGTTATATGTTCACATCTCCGAGTTCCTGTTAACAATCTGGCCGCCGCGTTTTGCACGAGCTGCAGCTTCCAAACTGTCTTCAAAGGCAGCCCCACATAGAGAGCATTGCAGTAGTCCAATTTTGAGGTTACCAGTGCATGGACAACTGAAGCAAGGTTTTTCCTGTCCAGATAGGGGCGTAGTTGGACCACCAACCGAAGTTGATAGAAAGCACTCCGTGCCACCGAGGCAACCTGTGCCTCCAGTGACAGGGATGGTTCTAAAAGAACTCCCAAACTACGAACCTGCTCCTTCAGGGGGAGTGCAACCCCATCCAGGACAGGTTCTCCCATCTGGTCAGGAGAACCACCCACTAGCAGCATCTCAGTCTTATCTGGATTGAGCTTCAATTTATTCACTCTCATCCAGTCCATTACTGCAGCCAGGCATCGGTTCAGCACCTTGACAGCCTCGCCTGAGACAGATGAACAGGAGAAGTAGAGCTGCATGTCATCAGCATACTGGCAGCAACGCACTCCAAAACTCCTGATGACTGCACCCAGCGGCTTCATGTAGATGTTAAAAAGCATGGGGGATAATACTGACCCCTGTGGGACTCCATATTGGAGGACCCAGGGTGCCGAGCAAAACTCCCCAAGCACTACCTTCTGGAGACGACCTGCCAAATAGGAGCAGAACCACTGCCAAGCAGTACCTCCAACTCCCAGATCAGCGAGTCTCCCCAGAAGGATACCATGGTCGATGGTATCAAAAGCCGCTGAGAGATCAAGGAGAATCAACAGGGTTTTCTTTATCATTAATTTTTATTCAAATTTTCAAAGACAAAAAACAAAACAAAACAAAAACAATTAAACAATAAAATAAAATGTTGACTTCCGATTTGTCGTAGATCAGTTATAGGTCTACAATATATAACAATCCTGTCTCTAAAATTATATTATAAAATCACTTTCCTCCAGTAGTTATCTTAATTAATCATCAAATCTCATAAACATTACTTTATTCTTTCCACAAAAAGTCAAAGAGAGGTTTCAATTCCTTGAGAGATGTATCTTTCAATTTTTCTCCAAATAAACATGTCGCTTAATCCATCTGATTCAAATCTGTTAGGCCCAATAATTTCAATAGCCATTCTTCCATTATCTGTATTAATTCCATCTGCCATCTTCAATAATCCTGTTGTCCAGTAATTTCAGTAGCCATTCTTCCATTATCAGTATCCCATAATAATCTTGTTGTCATAGCCATAGTCCAAATAAACATATTGATTAATCCATCTCGTCAAATCTGTTAGGTCCAATAATTTCCATAACCATTCTTCCATTATCAATATTAATTCCATCTTCCATCTTCAATAGTCCTGTTAAATCCAGTGGTTTCAGTATCCATTCATCCATTATCAGTATCCCATGATGATCTTGCTGTCGTAGCCATAGTCATATAACAAGAGTCTGATGGGAATTTCCCCCATCACAAATATGTCCTTGCCATCAATTCTGAATATGTTGCTGAAATATTGTTGTAAAGTCACATCTCTGCTCTTCTTTCTTACAAAATGCACTGGCTCATCTCTTAAAAGTTTTTCCATTGTCACATATTTGTAGTTAATTCCATAATTTTTTTCTATGTCAAGCCCCATCACATCATTCCAGTCAAGAATTCTGAATATGTTGCTGAAATATTGCTGCAAAGTCATATCTCTGTTCTTCTTTTTTACAAAATGCACTGGCTCATCTCTTAAGAGTTTCTCCACTGTCACATATCTGTAGCCAACTCCATAGATTTTTTCTATGTCAAGCTCCATCACATCATTCCAGTCCAGAAAATTATCCAAGACATTGATAACTTTATCACCAAAATCTTCATTAATTTCTTCAGAGACAATGTTGAATTCCAAACAGTAAACTTTATTTCTAACATCCATAAACTCCAAATCTTTTTCCAATTCCACATTTGTTCCAATCTCCAGGGCTTGTAGCTTCCCTTTAATTTTTCTTTTCTCATCTCTAATCTCATCAAACACCTCTCTCACAGAATCTCCTATTTCTTTAAGCTCCTGCGTCATTTTGTTAAATTCAATTTTCATCTCCTGTCTACCCTGTCTCAGGGTTTGTTTTGTTATCTCAATCTCACCCATTGTTTTCTGAAACATAATTTCTTCCATGGTCTCAATCACTTTCTTGGTTGTCATTCTTAAAACCACAGAAACAAAAATTATTTCAGCCACAATTGGGTTAATATTCCAGGCTTGCTGACATCAGTGTAGACAATACAGCCTGCCTTATCTTTTATGTGTTCAGGAATACAAAACAAACTTAGTTCCCAACATCAAAACAATTAGTGGCGTCATAAACAAGCAGATTCGTCAAAATGAAATAGACTCAAAAAATATATTTTTTTTCCCCTCCTCGAAATAGAAATCCCTCTTCCGTTGGTATCTTTAGAATGCACCTCCAGGACAGCTTTTTGCAATAAAAACAAATATAAGCTTTTTCGATTTCTTTCCTCCTTAATTTCGTGAGTGAAAGAGAAAAGCCATAACTCACCCAGAAGTTCTTCACAGCTGATTCATTGACAAATCTCTTTTTTGCTGCAACAATTTAAACCAAGTGAAAAAAGAAAATAGAAAGAAGGATGCTTATCTGCCTGTTAGAGTCCGTTTTTCTTTGAAGAAAAGATAAACGTGTCGCTGTAATCAGCTAGAGCTTGATGAAAGTCCGTCTGGCATTGCAGTTTGAATCTTCTCTCATAAATAACTGAAATCCAGTCCTCCCCACAAAAACAGGCTTTGTGGTTAATCTCTACGTTTCTCCCTGTCCAGGAGAAAATCTTTACCAGTCAAAAAGAACACTTTGAGTGATTTTAAAGCTGAAAAAGCTTCTTCTGAGACGAGAGCTCGACTCAGAGGCAGCACAGCCAAAGCAACCCTTCCCGGAAGTCCGAGAATCAACAGGGTTACACTCCCCCTGTCTTTCTCCCGACAAAGGTCATCATACAGGGTGACCAAGGCTGTCTCCGTGCCAAAACCAGGCCTGAACCCCGATTGAAATGGATCTAGATAATTGGTCTCATCCAAGAGTGCCTGGAGCTGATCCACAACCACTCTTTCTAGGACCTTGCCCAAGAATGGAACATTCGCTACCGGCCTGTAATTGTTAAGAGTTTCTGGGTCCAAGGAAGATTTTTTTTCAGAAGTGGTCTCACCACCGCCTCCTTCAGGCAGCCAGGGACTACTCCCTCTCGCAATAAGGCATTAATCACTTCCATGGCCCAGCCGGCAGTTCCAACCCTGCTAGCTTTTATCAGCCAATAGGGGCAAGGATCCAATGTAGAAGTGGTTGCACGCACCTGTCCAAGCATCTTGTCAACGTCCTCGAGCTGCACCAGTTGAAACCCATCCAACAAAACATGACCAGACTGTGCTCCGGATACCTCATTTAAATCCACTGCTATAACACTGGAGTCCAAGTCCTGACGGATGCGAGAAATTTTGTCCTGGAAGTGCCTAGCAAATTCATTACAATGGGCTTCAGATGGATCTATCATGTCCGTAGGGCCAGAATGTAACAGCCCTCGGACAATCTTAAAAAGCTCCGCTGGCCGGCAGATAGAAGATTGAATAGTGGCGGCGAAATATTGTTTCTTTGCCGTCCGCACTGCCACTAAATATAATTTAGTGTAGGCACGTACCAGTGCAAAACTGCATCCATCAGGAGTTCGTCTCCATCTGCCCTCAAGCCGTCTCCTATGCTGTTTCATCACTCTCAGCTCTGGAGTGTACCATGCAGCTGTATGAGCTCTACCCAGGAGAGGGCGTTCAGGGGCGATCATGTCAACTGCCCGGGTCATTTCAGTGTGCCACAGTTCGACCAGGGTTTCGACAGGAGGGCCAGCCTTGTCAGCCGGAAAACTCCCCAGAGCCTTTTGAAAACCATCTGGATTCATTAGTCTCCGGGGGCGGACCATCTTAACAGGTCCCCCACCCCTGCAGAGGGGGAAAGTCACTGTAAGTCTAAACTTTAACAAGCGGTGATCTGTCCATGACAAAGGGGCTGATGTAAGACACCCTACCTTCAGATCACCTTCATCCTGTCCAGTTGCAAAAATCAGGTCCAGCGTATGCCCTGCCACATGCGTTGGGCCAATAGTATATTGGGACAGCCCCATGGTTGTCATGGAAACCATGAAGTCCTGAGCCGCCCCAGATAAGGTGGCCTCGGCATGGATGTTGACATCCCCCAGCACCAGAAGTCTAGGGGATCTCAACAATACATCCGAGACCACCTCCGTCAGCTCAGTTAGGGAGTCTGTTGGGCAGCAGTGTGGGCGGTACACCAACAAAATTCCCAATCTGTCCCGTTGACCCAACACAATGTGCAAACACATACCTGGTTCTGTCTCTTGGGAGGACTTCATTCCCCATGGTAGAATCCAGTTTCACCACCCACACTTATTCTGAGATGAAGGTGTTCATCTCTCAGAGCTGGGGTGTGATTTGTTTTTAGAGGATCTTAGTTTGGGTTTGAGGGCATTGTTTTCTTTGGGTTGAGGGGACCAAGCTTTAGCTGATCCCCTTTTGTGGCATAGAATTTGGGCAGGTGAGGTAGCAGGAGGAAAAATTGAGGAGGCTGAGGCATTTTGGTAAAGGGCACTCCCTAGGGAACCATCAGTGCCGAATGTCTGGTGGGGATCTGAGGAGTGTCCTTGTGGGACCGGCTTGCCCAGCATGGTGAACGCCTGTACGGTGGGGCCAGGCTGCAGAGGTTGGAACCACATACCTGGCTCCACTAGCAAGGAGGGACAAGTTTTCCCACATCTTTGACTGGTGAGTTACAGTCGGCGGTGACGACATGCCCAGAGGTCTGGAGGAAGTATTCCCTCCCAGTTAGATTGATCCTCACCTGCCCAAAGGAGTTGTAATCTGGTTAATTGGCTGAAATTGGCTAAGGCTTAATGTTTGTTATATTTTAATAAATATAACATTATTCCATGTCTGTGTCACGAGTCTTCTTTGGTGTGGTGGCAATGGAGGCATCCAAGAGGCATCTGTCAGGTATGCTTTAAGTTGGATTCATAGGCTTATAGGCCCCTTCCAACTTTATTATTCTATGATTCATGCAAATGTACCACATACATAAGGCCCGCGCATGCAGATGAGCTGAGGAGGGTGGTTATGGCCTCCTCTCCTTTCATCAAATAATTGACCTGACAACTGGGAAGACAATCTGCATCCCCATCAGAGGCACTGGGATGTGCAGGGAAGTTTAAATCTCTCTGCCCATCCTAATGCTTAGCCTACTTAATCCCCCCCTTTGCAACCTGTGTTCAAAATTGATGGGGTCTTGGGTGAGAAGAAAATAATTATTGAAAGCAAGATCAGCCCCACCCCTGATGGGGGTTATCCACCCATATAATACACACTTACCTGGGAGTAACTCAAATTGAATTCTGAGCAGGTATATAGAACTTCACTGTAAATCAAGTAAATCTGAATATATTTGCATATTACAGAACCTCAAAACTGATGCTCTTTGGAATTATTGAAAGGTGCTGTAAGATAATATACAGTTTGAGAAGTTCAGTGTTTTGCTCCTCTTCTCTCAGGACAGTCTTCTCCAAGATGCATTATGCCTAGCTGCAGCAGAGGGAAAGATGAGACACATGCACAGTGGCACCAGGTGGCACACTAGGGCAGCTGCTGATGGCCCAGCACCACCTCTACCCCCTGCTTCCTCCAGCCACATCTCCTTCTCTCCTTCCCAACTACAGGCAGGAATGGCAGATGGAGCTACAAAATGGAAAGTTTCTTTATTTTTCCTGCCCTGAAAACCAGTGATTTTTATGTGATGAGAAAAATACAGCTCTGGAAATGTGCATTCATTTTCCATGGGAGTTTAGGAGATAGCATTCGAGTGCCTTTAATTAATGGTGTAAAAGCCTTGTTTGGTGCACTCCTCATCTCCAGGTTTTACAAAGGACTTGACCATAGCTCAGATAAAACAGACGAGACGTAATATTTTAAAAGGTTGCCATCTCCTTCATAGTGACATACATTTCCCTGTTCAAGAAAACAAATGGAATTGATCAACATGTAGTTTAAGATTTTTTTCTTCCACTTGAGAGTTTTCAGAGCTTTTCATAGTCAAGTGTCACTGTTCGGCCTAACTAGCAAATGCTAACAATAATGGTTAGCTTTTTAGAGTAGCTTCCACTAGAAAGCAAAGTAGGATACTAATGTGCATTGACAGTAATTTACATAAATATCAATTCATTGAAAAATGGAGGGACAGGAGAGAGAGAGAGAGAGAGAGATGCAGCTATACTGAGGTGAAGAGCTTTATCTGCTCCCTTCCTCCATTCTGCTAACTTATCCAATGGATTTTACAGAAAGACGTTCAAAATTTTAATAACAGTACAAAGAGAAGTAATATAATAGGAAAACAGGACCCTGGCCCAAGAAGCTTACAATCTGAATTTAAGCACTCAGGAAGGCAAGGGAGGGAGGGAAGGCAGAGAGAAGGGTAGCAACTAAGAGAGAGGAGAACAAGAAATGGGAGAAGGAAGGATAAGATGGAAGGAAGGACAGAACCAAACTAAAATTTAGCTCAGATACCACTAGAGATGCTGCAAACCCAACTAAAAGGTCTATTAGGAAATTGGCCTTGCAGTGTGTCATACACCTTTCATTGGGTGGCATTCACTGCAAAGCAAACACAAGGGCACTTGTAGAAGAGGGATTCCTGCCCTCTTCTCCCCACTGCAACCCCCATAAGCTTCTCCTGAGGGAAATCCTGTGATGTGCGGCAGCGTGCTTCAATGGGAATGGGAAATTGCAGAGCTTACATGCCTAAGCAGAAGCCCCACACTCCTGTAAAATGGCTCCACTTGATTTAACTTAATCCTTCATGCTTTCAGAGTATATTCTCTGAGTTGCAGCAGGGAGAATGCACAACACCTCTGCTAGGGAAAGGGGGAATTGCATTGGCTGTGATGGAAGTAATGAGTGCTTGCTTCCTGCTCAGCCAACACAAGCAGCTACCGACTGGGTGCACTCCAGCCCTCTAATTCCCAGTAGCAGTTGGTGCGGTAGTGCGGGCAGGACAGTATTGCTCACCTTACTTTCCAATACTAAGCATCACTGTTGGTTATCAAGATGGAGACAGATGGGGTAGCAGAGAGTTTAGTGCAGTGCGAGCACAGCTGTGGAAGTGAAAGATTGCCTCTGCTGCTGTGCTCATACTGTACCAAACTCCCTATTTCCTCTCCCTCCATCACTAGGTAACCAGCAGCAACACTGGGTGTTGGGAAGCCAGGTGGGCAACATTGCCCTGCTAACCATTTTTGCCAGTTCCCTTTGTGTATTATCCCCAATCCTATGAATTCTTTGTGGGTCTCAACTTGTCAAAGATGAGACATGATTGCATCTTTGCTACTAAATATTGTCAGATGTAAAATCTACTGCATTTCTGGTATGAAGTGCTATCATCAATTGTCAAATATTCTATAGCATTGATATCGAATACAGATATGAAATAAATGTGGGATAGAAATAAAAAGACCTCTGTCACCCAGTGTGTTGCATATTCAGTCTTTCTTACATGACAATAATTTCCATTTATCAGGTAATGTGGTCCAAGTAGAGAATTATAAGAATATGTGACATTATAAAAAAATATAAAATGTTAACATCACCTGAGCTGAGAAATAAGAATTAGAAGCTTTCTGATTAAAAATCCCAAGGATGGGGGGGGGGAATGAAAAATTACCACACTCTGAAAAGAAAATTACTCAGCAGAAAAAACCAAGAAAATAATCACAAATATATCAAATGTTGATAGTTGGCAAAGATGATAAACTTGGCAAAAGAGTTACACATAAATATTGCTGAAGAAATGTGGAAGAAAATATACAGTATACTACCAACACTGTCATGAGCTGCACGGAGCAGTCTTGGAGTGATGAATAAGAGAAGATGATGAAGATACAGAATGGGACCTGGGAGAGGGTCCTAGCTGGTTGCAATCAGAAAGTGCTGAGACAATAGACTTTCATACTTTTGACAGTGACAGCTCCTCCCCCTTAACTCCAGTTTCAACAGAAGAAATGCCAGTCGATCAGCAGCCCATTCCTTTGCCTACCCTCCAACCCCCTGATCCTCCCAAGTTACTGCCACCACATGCACTTCCTCTAGAGAAGGAGGAGCTCAATGATATGCCACTGCCTCCATCTCCCCAGGCAGGGGCAATTGCGCTGGCAGGCTCAGTCGGCCCCCACTTTTCCACCTTGAAGGAGTGCTGGCATACATGCCCACTCCTGTTCTGTGACACCTTCCTTATGCAAGTAGACACAGCCCATCTAAACTTACTTAAGGATTGTAAGGGGTGTATCTAATTGCTGGGTCAATGTCTTAGCTTTTAGAAGTCATGCCTAGTTATGCCGTGTAGAGTTGCAGAATCTTTTGAGACCTGTAATCTAATCCATGAAGTGCACTAAACTGGAGTTTTTCATTAAACATACTGGATAAAGATATACCAGTGGGTCTGAGTCTGATTCCAGTGGCTTGGTCCAGGACAAATACGGCATGATCACCATGTATGAACATAACATATTTTTTATAGAATGTTATACAGTTGGTACTTTACTCCATATCAGATCGAAATTACATACCAGAATGTTATTAAGATATGCTGAAAATGTGGGGAAAATGTGGCAAAATATATACATATATGGTGGACGTGTAAGAACATAAGAAATGTCTGGGAGGGAATCATTACATTAATTCAGAACATTTTTGAATATAATATATCAGTGTCCCCTTTACAAATTCTGCTGAGTTATCTTTAAAAAGATGCACATCCAGAGCATTGTAATTTAGTGAGAACTTTGTTAACTGGAGCCAAAACGTTACTAGAATCTAAATAGTGGACCCATATATTCTAATGAACAGGAATGGATTAATAAAGCAAGGCATTTTGTCATGATGTCAAAACTTACTGAAAGAGTATGATTAAGAGAAAGGAGACTTGCTTAGGCAAACAGGCTCTGGATGTGGCATAAGTCCCCCTCTCCTTGTTCCATGACCAACACACCTCTGGAACACACCTTTTTCAGGCCTTCTGCCAACTCCATTTGTGCTCATTTCATCTGAGCTGGCTGGGCCCTGGCAGCACCCAGGTGGCGGTGAAGTTCCCCAGCAGTGTTGCAGCAGTGCCTGGGGGGATTTCTGCCAGCAGAGCCCAGCGGCACCAACACCCTTCCTCCTCCACCCTGTAGTGAAATCTGTCTTTAAGTTAGATGCACAGCAAAGAAAGAGTTAACTTTCTCTAGAGGGTATTACACACCCTAGGGGGAGCTAGACTGATTTAGTTACTGGAGTTAATCAGTGTTGTGTGTACTGGGTGAGGCCTAGCACAGAACAAGCTCAGATGTTTTACTGTTTAAGAACTATTAAATGAAGAAGCTCTATTTTATCCTGGGTCTCATCCTGATCAATATAACATGATGCCAGAAGTTATGTAATCCTCATAGTGTCTCCAGAGTAGCAGAGCTCTTGGGACAAGAGGGGGGAAAACAAAGGAAAGCAATGGCAAAATTTTCCCTACCAGAGGCCTTTGATTTCACCAGGCCTGCAGCATGGCCAGATTGGAAGCAGAGGTTTTCCAGATACTGCATTGCTACAAATCTGAATGAAGAGAGTGAAAAAATTCAGGTATGCTCCTTGGTTTATGCCATGGGCAAGCAAACACAGCAGATATTTAAATCATTTGAGTTTGCTGCTGCAGAGGACCAGAATGACTATCTCCTAGTCCTGGGGAAACTTGATGAATAAAGAAAAATCTCATTCATGAAAGGGCATGCTTTCACCAGAGACATCAGAAACTAGGGGAATCTGCAGAGGCCTTCATAAGATGGCTGCATGAAAAAGCTGATGAATGTGCTTTCGGGGCACCAGGAGTGAAATGCTCAGAGACCGATTGCTAGTGGGAATTTTGGATAAAGACCTGTCCCAGAAGGTGCAAATGGAATCCAACCTCACTTTGGAGAGGGCTGTGGAGATGATAAGAAACTCAGAGCTTATAAAAGACCAGGTCCAAGACCAGGGTTTAAAACAGGGTTTAAAAGAGCTGTAAGAAATAGCCAAGAAACCCCTGCAGAAATGGAAACCCCAAACTCCAAAATACCAGAAACAAAAATACAGCCAAACATCTAACACTCAAATAAAAGCCCCTAGATGCCCAAGATGTGGGAAGGGCATTCACAAAGAGCAGTCTGTCCTGCAAAGGCTGCAGAATGCCACAAATGTTAGAAGATAGGTCATTTTGCCACTGTTGCCACACTAGAATGGTGAGTGAAACTGTAGAGCAGCAGAATTTTTCTTTTTGAGGTTCAGTCACACAGGTGGAAAATCCCACAGATCCTTGGGACATATCATTACACATCAGTGGGCTCTTGTTAAAGCTTAAAATAGACACTGGTGCAGATGCCAACATAATTTCTGAGTCTGTTTACAAGTCATTTTTAATCTGCCTAGTCTCCAGCAAACAACAGCAGTTTTAACTGGTCCTGGAGGACAGAATCTAAATTGCATGGGATACTTCATAGCAAGAACCTGATATAGAGACAATGACTATGACTTTAAGGTCTATGTGATCTGTGCAAAGACTATTAACCTCCTAAGCCAAGATATCGCAACTATGATGGGGTTGGTGCAACATTTAGATGAGCGTTCCACAGAAATTCTTGACGCAGATGGAACGTTGAAGACACCACCAGTACAGATAAGGCTCAAAGAAGAGTCTGTACCTTATGCTATTCACACCACCAGAACAATATCAGTTGCACTGCTACCCAAAATAAAGGCAAAAGTGGATAGAACGGTTCACTGTGGAGTCACAGAACCTATCACAGAACCTACTGATTGGTGCATGCCAATGGTTCCAGTACCAAAAATGGACAGAACAGTACGCATATGTGTGGATCTAAAACAACTAAATAAAGCTGTCAAGTGGAAAAAGTACATTCTTCCTACTATAGATGATACCCTGCCAAAGTTAGCTGGAGCCTGCACATTTTCATTGCTTGATGGTGCAAGTGGATTCTGGCAGATCCGCCTAGCTGCTGACACTGGTAAATTGACTACATTCATCACTCCATTTGGGAGACACTTTTTCAAGAGATTGCCATTTAGAACTTCAAGTACACCTGAACTATTTCAGAGAGAAATGTCGGAGCTGTTACAACACCTGTCAGGTGTTTCCGTGTTCATGGACAATGTGTTGGTTTATGGTGCCACAATGGCAGAACATGATGAAAAATTGGCCAAAGTCTTAGCAACAGTAAGGGCAGCAGGGGACTCAACAACAGCAAGTGCATCTTATGCCAGAAAGACCTCACATATCTTGGACACTGCATAAATGAGCATGGTGTGAGTCCAGATCCTAAGAAAGTAGAAGCCATTTCCGCAATCAAACCTCCACTCCATCACAGGACTGAAAAGGTTTTTTGGGCATGGTACATTATTTAGGACTCTTCTTGCCAAATTTGGCAGAGACACTACACCTATTAAATACACTTTTGAAAGCAGACAGCACATGGTGCTGGGGTCCAAGCCAAGAAAAGGCCTTCTCAACAGTGAAAAAACTCTTAACAGAGGCTCCAGTACTTGCTTACTATGAAGTTAACTGGCAGACCATAGTGAATTCTGATGCCAGCAGTTCTGGCCGGGGAGGAGTACTACTCCAAAATCATGATGGAGAGTTGAAGCCAGTGGCCTATTGCTCAAGGAGACCCAATACTCTCAGATAGAAAAGGAATGTCTAGCTGCTCTTTGGCTTGTGAAAAATTCTCAAAGTATCTCTATGGGCTAGAATAATTTACACTCTGTACAGACCATAAACCCTTGGTACTGCTGATAAATGATCAACATCAAAGGCCCTCCTCTGGCTGTCTACTCTGAGAGAAGCTCAGAGGATGGCAACAAGGGAGAGGGCCTTCTCAGTGGTGGCCCCCAAATTATAGAATGATCTCCTTGACAAAGTGCGCCTGGTGCCAATGCTGTTATCTTTTCGGCACCAGGTCAAGACTTCCCTCTTCTGCCAGGCATTTTAACATGTGTTTTAAATTGCTTTTTACAAAATGTCTTTTTAAATTTGTATATTTGTTTTTAATGTTTTTAATTGTTGTAAACCGCCCAGAGAGCTTTGGCTGTGGGGCAGTATACAAATGCAATAAATACATAAACAAACAAATAAATAAATTGCAAAGACCTGGATCGAGTATCAATACGATGTCAGCGACACCTTTTACGCATGATGAGGTATGATCCTCAAGCAGAATATAGACGGCATGACTCTTGTAGCAGACACACTGTCAATAAATCCACTGGAAATTCCAGACCCTGAAACAACCCAGTTAGTTGAGGAAATCAAAGTCTATGTAAATCTTCTACAAGTTTCTAAACCAGTATCTATCACACTCCTTCAAAACATTCAAACAGCTACCAGCACTGACCCAGTCCTTTCAACGGTGCTGAAATTTGGCCATTGTACATGTCTGAAGTGACAACTAACCTTAAACCTTTCTTTGTAGAAAAGGGAAGCCTTACAGTGTTGGAAGGAACAGCCCTATTTGGTGATAGAATTGTCATTCCTGCTACATATGTGACAGGAAATGCTGGAAAAACTCCATGAAGGTCATCAAGGAATCACTAAGTGCAGAGAATGTGCAAGAATGGCTGTTTGGTGGCCATGAATAGGGCAAGACCTCAAGGCAATAATAGCAACCTGTGAGTTTTGCCAGACAAATAAACCTTAACAATGGAAGGAACCACTCATTACCACACCACTGCCAGATAGACCATGGAAGACAGTGGGAGCAGACATCTGTGAGTTACAAGGACAAAAGTACTTAGTTGCAATAGACTATTTCTTCAGATACACAAAGATTGCATACATGCCTGATTCAACAACTTCTACTGTTATCAGTTGTCTGAAGAATATCTTTGCCAGATGGGGATGCCCAAATGAACCAGTAACAGATAATGGACTGCAATTTGCAGGGAAAGAGTTTACTTTGTTCGCAAAGAAATATGATTTTTGTCACATTACAGCCAGTCTCCATTACCCACAAGCCAATGGAGAAGCAGAGAGAGAAGTACAAACAGCAAGTGAATCGTATGTCAAGAAGATTCCTTCCTAGCACTGCTAAGCTACAGAGCAACACCTATCAATGCAACAAAGTGCAGTCCTGCACAACTGATAATGGGAAGACAAGTAAGAACACCAATTCCAACCTTAGAAGCAAATTTGTATCCTAAATGGCCTGATTTGGGAAAAGTCCGTGTCCCAGACAACATGGCTAAAAGAAACTACAAATATTACTACAACAGGCATTATGGAGTGAAGACACTTCCAAAATTACAGCCTGGTTCACAAGTAAGACTGAAACTGGATGACCAGAAATGATGGTCTGAACCAGCAACAGTCCAGAACCAAAGTCAAACTCCAAGATCTTATGTTGTCACTACTAACAATGGAACATTCTACAGTTGGTTCCCAAACCACAACCAATTTCACAACAAAGTGAGAATTCAGAGGCAGAAATACCAGAAGAGCAGAATGTATTGCCAGAACAATCTCAAAAGACTAAGAACAAAGACCTGACAAATTCTTATGAGCAAGCATCACCTGCCAAAGACAGCCTATCTCTTGAGAGTCTGAAGAGAGTGACATCCAGAGGAAGAGTAATTCAAAAACCAGAACATTATAGAGACTAAATGTTATTCTACACAATGTTTGCTGATAGAAAAACACACACAAAATAAGTTAGAACTCAAAGAAAGGAAAATGTAGTGAAATGTGTCTTTAAGTTAGATGCACAGCAAAGAAAGAGTTAAATTTTTCTAGAGGGGAACTACACTGATTTAGTTACTGGAGTTAGTCAGTGTAGTGTGTGCTGGGTGAGGCCTAGCACAGAACAAGTTCAGAAGTTATACTGTTTAAAAATTATTAAATAAATAAGGTCTATTTTATCCTTGGTCTCATCCTGATCAATTTAACACACCCCAGCTACACTGCATCCAGCAGCCCCTCAGCCCCTTGTAAATAACAGTTGGATTGTGCCCAAAGTCAAGAACAATTTGAGAAACTCTGGTATCCCTTTAGTAATTATATGAAATAGAAGTATAATTTAGAATTATTTAGAGCTGTTGCATTGTTGTCATGATCTTTAATTTACATATATATTTATGTGTTTTTGTTTATAATATAAAAGAATATTCAGCAAATATCTAATATTTGAGAATATCTGGAGAATATTCAACGTCAATAAAATCCCCAGAGGAGAATTTTGAACAGTTTGTTGAGAAGCAAGCTAATTTCAATTCTAGCAATGTATCCTTATATCACTAATTCATGATCCAGTACTTTCTTCTTGTGGTCATGTGTTGATGTGGGTGGGAAGAGCTGAAAAATATCCACATGTTCCTGTTCTAAGACTTTTTTCTATGCCAGGAATTGGCTGATGCACTGGCACAATCAGAGGAAAACAAGATTTAATTCTAATGTTACCAGGTTGATAACCCCAGTATTGCCAACAACTAACATCAACACTAATTCCTTGGATTCAGTTGCCCAAAATATGCCAGGCTAAATTTGTTTCAGCTCCACTGATGTGATTTGTCAGACTTAGGAGACAGGTAGGTTCATTTGGTGCCTTCCAGACTTATCAAAATTGTAATTTCTTTCCATTATTTGGAAGGTATGCAAAATGTTCAGCCGGTTTTCTTTACTATAAATAATTCTGATAAGCCAAGGTAAAAGCACAGGCTTAATATTTGATCAGATTTCTGCTGTCAACAGTCGTCTTTTCCTAACTAGATTAATATTTTTGTCAGAGATTGCAAGATGAGCATTAAGGGGCCAAAATATCAAAACCAGGGTTTTTTTCCCTAATTAGTGGCTTTTCTAATTTTACCTACTATAATTAATTATGCCTGTCTTTGCTATAGCAATGCAACTCCAGAGCCATCATACATTGCAATTTGGTTAAAATAAACCTGAAATTAGCATTTTCAATGTAAAACAATGTATAATACATATTTTCTGTCCCCCTTCATATATTTATTTTTCTCAGTAAAACTATAAATGCCCCACAGGAGACCTTTTAAATCTTGAAATATGCTTCCCTTTGTGGGCTTGTTAAAACACCAGTCTATTAATTCAACATAGCAGCAGAACTACTAAAACAAATAACTGGGAGAAGGGGTGGGATATAAATAAATAACCCCAAACAAAAATTAAATATTAGTCTCATAAGTTAGAAATATTGTATTGTTACTAGATAGAGAAGTGTAGGAAAATAAAAGGACCTACTGGCGTCTACTCTATACCTTACAGAGGTATGAGGAAAATTACACAATGCCTAACGCTATTTTGTATGTCTTGGAGAACTTTCCATCCTCTTCTCCTGTCTAGGGCAGTCTTCACCAGACTGATGCTCTCCATATGTTTTGGACTACTGCTTTCATCAGTCTGTGCTTACTGGGGCTGATGGGAATTGTAGCTGAAAACATCTAGATGACACCACATTGAGGAAGGCTGAATGAGCAAATAGTGCCTATGGGTTGTATCTAAGAAAGCAATTCTGATTGTGCAATGGAACTTCCCCTCTTTCTCCCCCCCCAAAAAAAATAATGATATGGAGATTCTCCTAACCTTCTGGAGTACATTTGGGAGGGGTACAGCAGGCACATGGGGAAAGAAGAGGGAAGCGGTTCCATTGCGCAAGTGGAAGACCTTGTGTGAATGGAACAACTTTGTGGGATACAATCTCTTATCTATTATTTTCCACTTCTGATGTAAAACTGAATGTTTGCTCTTGTAGGTAAATCTCCTAAAGAGCAAACAGCTTTGAGATATCAAGGCTGAATATTGGATTGTCATGGTGTGATGCTCCAATATCGTGTCATGGAGTGACAGATGCACAATAACATCTCCGGTTAAGCTATAATTGCTGGTGAGATATGCAACAATTATTTTGCTCTGCACAGCAGAAAAACCACAAACACATTCCCTTTTGCAGATTAGTTCCCCAAACACACCATGCTAACATGTGGAAGAAGCAAAGACACCCATTTGATCCAAACAGACAGGGCTGGCCCTAGGATAAATAGAGTCCTAAATGTGCCATCAACAAAGATGGTGGCGGAGGCTTCATCCCCTTAGGGAAACCTCGGCCGCCATCTTCATTAAGGGCAATGGTAATAGACAGGAGACAAGTAGGTGGGGCTTGGGGGGCTGCGGGCAAGCCGCGCATGTTCACACTCTCGTGTGTGTCCACGCTGTTGCACACACGGTGAGGCCCAGGGCAAGCTGATGCCCAAGGGCCCCGGCATGCCTGGAGCCGGCCCTGTTTGCCACATTTCTGCAGCAATTTTTTTTTAAAAAAAATTCCTCATGAAGATTCTCCAGCATTTTAGCGTGAATTTCTCCTCATAAACATGTTTTGTAGGCCATTTTGACTAATGTACACATTTTTGCAAGAAATTTCTCATCATATAATCCATTTTTGCACATTATTTTTACTCATATATTCATTTTAATGCAGTTTCCCCTAATATATGCATTTTTGTAAATATTGTTTGGCTGGTGAAATGCATTGCAAAATTGGAATGAGTGCCAGTTTCAAAGGATGGCTGTGTTTCAGTTCTCATAGTGTTTCAGAATGTTCAGAGATTTGGCTTGGAATTGGAATTGGATTGCATTTCTTACCCATTCCTAGAAGATGGTATCTAGCTGTCTTCTTACAGCTTACAGCTTTATATTATTATTTATATGGCACTTATAGTGTTTGTAGTATATGAAGTGGTAAGTGCTTAGTAACATTGCCTCAAAATGAAGCTGTATTCCACTGATTTTTACCTAGTGCAAATGACATCAAAGTGGAAATTGAAAAAGAAACATACTTTATAACTAATTGAAGGAAGAACATTTTTGTAGTTAGTACCCAAACCTGAAGAATCTTGAAAAAAGTTTAGACACTTGATTTTTGCCCCCCCAGCTGACTGCAAACAGTACATTAAAAAAAAAACAGCCACTAAGCTCAGCCCCCTTTTACTTAGCCCCTAAGGCTGGCCTTGCAAACAGGTCACAGGTTTATATTGAAAGCTGCCATGAGATTTCCCTAAAGTGAAAATCTGAATGAATTTGGAGGATTTTGTGGAAAGTGACAAGAATTTTGACAAGATTCATTACATTTCCTAATGAGGCTTTGAATATCTCTACTTGTTGCTTTTGAAAATGCATAGCACAGTAAAGGACAAGGCTCTTACAGTAAAATTATTTAGATATTTATTCAGGAGTAGGCCACACTGTGTTTAGTGGGACTTACTCCCAGGTAAGTTTGTACAAGATTGCAATCTGATGTGGCAATACAGCTTTTTGCTGCTATAAATTTAAATGACTGTGCTTTGTTTTAATTAAATTACAATATGAGCTTCAAATCCTAACTAAACTGAGTGTGTCGTAGACAGTAGATAATATAGCCAAATGCTGCAATTACTGCCCATTTACATTTAAAAAATGTTACTTACATTTAAGACCTCAGTGGATAGATTTGACAACCATTCTTCTGGTATCTCAAAAATTGGATTCCTTGTCATTTTGTAATATCTCTTTATTTGACAGTAGCTTTCAATCAATGTGTCAAAAATATACATCTCTATAAAATACCACTGGCACATTTTCCATTGTTAACGTATGAAGGATTGGATCACACTTTGGCAGCTCCCAAGTGTCTGGAGATGCAGGCACCTGTGACTGGGCTGGGCTCATTTAAAGGGGTCAATATGTAGTGGTTATGATTCCTGTGACCTGATAAACCACTGTAGCTATTAAGGCAATTGCAGTGACTGCATCTGCAACCCACTCAAGGAGGCCACTAGAGTTGATCGTTCTATGGAATTTGTTTTTCCTATATGCTGTTCTGCATGTCTTCTAGGTCAGCATGGAAAAATTCTATAAACAAGTTCTGAAACATCATGTGAGCAATTTGCTGTCACTGCAACTTTTTTGTCCATTTGATTTGCTTGGTTGCCCCCCCCCCTTTAGAGAAGCACAAGTGATCATGCACATTAGTGTAGCAGAAAACATTTTGCTTGTTTGTTATCTTTTTCTGCCAGCGGGGGGGGGGAGCAGTTTTAGAGAGGAAGAATTATGTTGAGGCTGAGGTGGATTCAAAAGGCCATGACTTTATTGGTTACAGCTCACAGAGTTTGACAAGGCATAGGGCACGTATAAGCCCGTATGCTGGTTGATGCACTCATGCTATTCCACTTGCTAGGCCAGTGCTTGTAGGAGAGGTGAGTTTATTGTGTCCACCATACTGCAAACCAATACCTTGGGCCAATGTACAACCTGGATGTGTGGCAGGCATGCCAGCTCTTGAGCTGGGCTATGAACAAGAAGTGACACCCTAGTATTTCTTAAGGGGACCTCTCCCCACAAACTACTGATATGGATCTGGCCCAGTGTCTTCTCCATCAGAATAAAATTGTGACAATAAATTTGAGAAGACTCCAGTGGTCATGCAAATGACAATGAATAGCACTGCTATGAGGAAGGCAAAATGCAGCAATGAGACTGCTCACTGGGGCAGGGTATTACCAGCATATCACCCCGCTGAGGAATAAATTGCACTGGCGGCCTATTAGCTACAGGGCTAAGTTCAAGGTGCTGGTTTTGGTGTACAAAGCCCTATACAGCTTGGGACCACGATACCCGAAAGCCCGTCTTACCCCTTATATACCCAGTTGATCACTGCGCTCCGCAGGTGACACCCCACTGACCATACAAGGGAAAAGATCTTATCCTCCCCCCCCCAAGCACAATGATCCAAATTGCCCCTCAGGTAAATAGGGATCCAGAACTTAGCATATGGTAATTTGTAAAATTACCCAAACATTCCTTTTAGTTAACAGAAAGTATTTGACCTTTCCATATCTCTGTGTTTGGCTTTTACTGTGTTTTATGGTTGCTATCTAACTTGGGCATAGATTATGGCCAGGCTTGTAAGAAGTAAATAAATACAAAAATAATTTAGTATGCTGATGGATTCTGCAGTCCATTATTTAATGTATTTTGTTTATGTCAGTATTTATATGTAGACCCTTTCATTTTAAAAGAGAGAGAGAGAGAGAGAGACGAAAAGAAGTGGCCTAATTGTGCATGCAGGGCCGGCCTTCATTCTGTCTGCACAAGTCAACAGTGCCCATTTTAAATATCTTAACACAGAGGTCTATAAACAAACAATGTGCCCCAGCTCCCCCTACTCCAGCATTTCTGTGCAGCGTGGGGGGGGGAACTAACATGGGTGTCAAGGGACAAAAGATGCATTTGTGGTATGGGGCTTCCACATTATAATGACTGTAATATTTGCAAGTGTTGAAATGAACTCCAAACACTGTGTAGAAGGAACAAACTTTACTTCACAATGTGTTACTGCAGAACCCAGAGCTCTACTTTCATTTTCCTACAGGTCCCACCCCCAACTGATTCCCCATACAACTACTTCTAATTCACTTGAGTTCCTACTCACATTACATCTCCCTTTATATTTTTAAGAAAAAGATAGAAACTACTGTCTATATCGAATTGACTTTCAGATCACTCTGCCTCTTGATGTACTAACAGGTAACTCAGAGTCCAAAATCTTTTCTGGTATATCACTGGCACTTTGTGCTACAGCTGTTGCACTTTTATTGTCTTGAGACTCTGATAGGTCTACCTCTGATGGAGGTGCAGTTGCAGTCTCAGTAGTCTCATCCATTTTTGGTTCACATCTTGGAGTGCTTTAAAGATCTCTTCTGTTCCGTCTGTAGACAGCTAAATCATCAGTCTGAACCAAGTATGATCTTGGAGTCATGTTTTGTCCAGTCACTCTCGCTGGTTTCCACACTCCATCTTGCCAAACATTAACAGAATCACCAACCTGCAAAGGTGGTAAAGGCTTTGGACCTTTGTCAAAGTAAAGCTTCTGTTTTTCTTCTTCTCTTCAGATGTGTCTGTATGTCACCTTTTACCTGCTGAGGTAGTAACAATGGTGCTGAGGTAGGCAACCTGGTTCTTAAACATCTCCCCATTAAAAGTTGTGCAGGTGAGGCTGTATCTACTGTAGGCGTATTTCTGTAATCCAATAAACTAAGATAAGGATCTGTGGTATTCAGACTAGATTTCTTAAGAATCCTCTTTACTGTTTGGATCACCCTTTCTGCCATTCCATTTGATTGAGGAAATAGTGGACTGGATGTTGTGTGAACATCTTCAGCAAACATTTTAAAGTCTCTAGAGCAAAATTGAGGGCCATTATGACTGTCAACCTCTTCAGGTATACCATGTCTTGCAAATATAGATTTGCAGTGTAAAATTACTGATCTACTTGTAGTGTCTTCAAGCAAACATATTTCCACATATTTTGAATAATAATCAACCAAAAGTAGATAGTCCTTTCTTTCAAATTCAAACAAGTCCATTCCTAGCTTCTGCCAAGGTTTTCTTGGAATTTCATGAGGTAACATTGGTTCTTTTCGGTTTTTATTTCTGAAGGTGTGACATGTGGTACATGACAGTACCAATTCTTCAATTTGGGCACACATACCTGGCCAATATACAGCTTTTCATGCCCGCTTTTTACATAATTCAACACCCAGATGACTCTCATGTATAATATTCAATATCTCTTTCCTCAAATCTGGTGGTACTACGATTCTGTCACTTTTAAAAATGAGTCCATCATGAACACTTAATTCCTCTCTGTAATTCCAATAAACATGTATACACTCTGGAACTTTAACCATTAAGTGAACCATTAAGTGAAGTCAGGGTTGTGATTGAAAAGGATTTGTTGACCTCCAGGCAATAGCTAGAACCTATTGCTAGTCCAGAAAACTGTTGCCTTTTTCTGTTTGTCTGAAAATGTCAAAAAATGAGTAAGTTTATAGCTTTCAGCCATAGTAAAAGTCTCTTTCTCTGTGTGTGCAGGAGATCTAGAACAAAAGACCATAGCAGAATCTTGGTAGGCATACAGAGTAAGCAATTTCAGTTATGATTATAATAAAGTGTACATGCAAGGTAAGTAAGTAAGTAAAGTTTTTATTACAGTCATAGACCAAACAATACATGCAAGTTTTTTTAATTGCTTGCAAAAATAGCATATTATACATTTAATCTTTCAAATAATTTTTGAACAGAAATTTTAAAACAGGTTACATGCATCTTATGATGCCATTACAATGTTTTTATACTTTTCCAATTATAAGGAGTAAAACAAGTTAAAAATTTTCCTGGGTTGTTGAAGAGGGCAATTGATTTGTCTAATTCGTAGCCTATTTTGAAAACCTTCCCAATATGAAACTTTAATCCTCTACTCGCTTTTCTGGGAGTAAAGCTGCAATGGTAATCCCACATACCCAGAGTAAACCCCACTGAATTCAATAGGATTTACTTCTGAGTAGACATGGTTAGGATTGTGCTGTAAATCAATGGGGCTTTTGAATGATGATCTACAATTTACCTCATTCCTAGTCATGGGGTTGCAGCCTGGTCCTGGGCCCCCTAGATCTTGGGGCTTTGGTAAAATATAACCCTTATATCTTCAATGCTTGGGTCCTGGCTCTCTGTAGCATTTCTTTCAAATACCAACTTTTGTGGGGGCTGCAGCAGGTCCATATTTTGCTTTACTGGCTTCCTTTTCATTTCTCGTCCAACAGCATATAATTGTTTTGGCAAGCTTTAGAAACTTTATGAACAGAAGACAGAAGTATGGAAAGGGGATTAAACAATACTGGACTCTCTACAGCTCTTACTACAATTGTACTAGGATAGCCACTTACAGATAACCAAAAATAAGATGAAATGCATGGCCAAAACAAAGAATAAAGGAGGGTGCAGATGTGCATATAATGTGCATATGCTAATTTATACATATACATTCAATTTTAGAAACAACGACTATAATCTAGATCACAGTGGGGAAGCCTGAGACCTGTGTGCCTCCTCAATCTACTGCTCAGGTGCTCACTGTTGAAGGGCAACTTCTAGGCCCCTGCTTTGCCTTTTTTGGGTAATATCCAGCTAAGTCATGACACTGGCTATCACTCTTTATCTTGAAATTGGAGTCCTTCAAATAAAGGAGTGTCCTCTGTAAAGTGGGCCTGATTTCAAAAGAACATCTGAGCCCTTATATCTCAGCCCAATCACTGAGATCATCTGGAGGAGTGCTGTTAGTTGTCTCCAGTGCTACAGAGGCTCACCTCAATTAAAACTTGAGCATTTAGTGGTGCCAGTCACGCACTATGGAACACTCTTCCAGCAGAGATTTGGCAGGCATCTGTACTTTTGACTTCCAGGTGTCTCTTGAAGACTTTTTTGTGGTAACAGGTCGTTGCTGCTGTTTAAAATGTTTTTGAGTAGCCCATCATTTTAATAATTGTTTTGTATGGCTTTCAATTTTTTTATGTTGCTGTACACCACCCGGATGTTTTGTGAGAGGACCGTGTATAAATACATCTATAAAGATAAATAAAATGGCTGCTACCAGAAGTTTCAATTACCTGCTGATGTTCTGCAGAACTTATTTTCTCCATTCATGGAACACCTTGGTCCCTGTTCTTATTACACCTGGCATCTCCAGCTGATAATATGAATTGCAAAGCTGTAACCCCAGCAGGAGTCCTCAGAAAATTCAATCTTGGGCTAGATTGGCCAGTGGCATGACTCATTAGAATGAAGATTTATTTGATGGGTCATCTATAATAAGCCAGTGTAGTGTAGTGGTTAGAGTGTTAGACTGAGACCTGGCATAACAAGGTTCAAAACCTTGCTCAGCCATTAAGCTCACTGGGCTGACTATGGGCCAGTCACTGTCTCTTAGCCTAACCTACCTGACAGAGTTGTTGTGAGGATAAAATTGGGAGGGGGAGAACCATGTTTGGATGCCACCTTGAGCTCCTTGGAGGGAAGTTGTGATATAAATGTAAAAGCAAATAAATAAATCAAAAGATATTTCTCACCTCTGTTTCCCCCCGCCACATGCCATAATTAATTAATGGTGGGTTCAAGTTTCAAATAATTTTTACAATCCTATTTTAATGTGTACCAGTTGCTAATTAGCTCTTTGAGTTCCAAGTGGTTAATTAGGTGTGTAATGGGACCAAGTTTGTTGACTGCATGTACTGGAGGTTGGGCCCGAAGGGCAGTTTAGGGATCCTGCTTGTGTACCGCCCGCCTCGCTGCACGGCAGAATCCCTGGCCGAGGTGCTACAGGTGGTCTCGGGTGTGCGCATGATGTCCCCAGAATTGTTAGTGGTGGGTGACTTCAATGTGCACGCCGAGGCCACTCTCAATGGAGCCCCTTGGGATTTCCTAGAAACCATGACTTCCTGGGAACTGCACCTTAGTAATGCTGAGCCCACCCATGTAGCCGGTCATGCTGTCGACCTTGTATTTGTCCTGGGAGAGGAGAAAAGTGCTCTGAAGTTAGGGGCCATTACTTTTACCCCTGTGTCATGGTCAGACCACTATCTGGTAAATGTAGACTTCTCGATGCCACACACCCTCTGCAAAGGCACAGAACCTATTCGAATGGTCCGCCCCAGGCGCCTGATGGATCCAGAAGGATTCCTGACTGCGCTGGGGGATTTGGAACTTGCTGAAGGTCATTCACTTGATGCCCTGGTGATGTAAATGTAAATGTAAATTTAATTTTTAGGTCGCCTATCTGGCCGAAGCCACTCTAGGCGACGTACATATCAAATTTCAATAAAATACAATAAAATACAGTAAATACAATAAAATACAATATAGTCAGTGATGGAGTGGAATACAAGGATCACCGGGACATTAGACCGAGTGGCCCCGAAACGTCCTCTCCCCCTGAAAAGATCCCAGACAGCACCATGGTACACACCACGGTTGCATGTTCTGAGGCAGGAGGTGAGACGACTAGAACGCCGGTGGCGTAAGTCCCGGTCCGAAGATGCCCGGACACAAGTTAGAGCAGCAGTAGCTGCCTATCATGTGGCAATAAAGGCAACAAAGAAAGATTACTTTGCTGCCTCTATTGCATCAGCAGAGTGCTGTCCCAGGAGGTTATTCCAAGTGGTCCAAAGCCTGGTCGGTCCAGTTGCTCAGGAACCCTTGGAATATTCGAAGGCCTCCTGTGACAATTTAGCAAAACACTTTGCTGATAAAATCGAACATCTGAGAAGCTCGATTTCGCATACCGTGAATGCAGACAGTGGACCAGAGTTGACCAGTCATAATGTGATCCAATGGGATCGCTTTCAGCCTCTTCCTTCTGAGGATGTGGACAAGGTGTTGTCAACTGTGAAGCCTACCACCTGTCTCCTTGATCCATGCCCATCATGGCTCGTGATGAGCTGTAAAGAGAGATTGGGCGAAGGGATCAAGGCGGTGGTAAATGCATCCTTGAACGAGGGTGTATTGCCATTAGCCCTCAAGGAGGCAATTATAAAGCCCATCTTGAAAAAGCCCTCCTTGGATCCCCAAGATCTAAACAACTTTTGCCCAATTTCAAATTTACCATTCTTGGGCAAGGTCATTGAACGAGTGGTGGCCAATCAGCTGTCAGCGCACTTGGATGAAACGGATTATTTAGATCCATACCAATCGGGTTTCAGGACTGGACATGGAACTGAAACAGCCTTGGTTGCTCTGGTGGATGATATGAGGATGGCACTAGATAGGGGAGAATTCACCTTTCTGGTCCTCCTTGATCTCTCAGCGGCTTTCGATACTGTCGACCACGGTATCTTACTGGATCGTCTGGAGGGATTGGGAATTGGAGGCACAGTATTAAACTGGTTCCGTTCCTTCCTCTCCGATAGACACCAGCAGGTGGCATTGGGAGATGAGGTTTCAGACCCTTGGCCCCTCAACTGCGGTGTGCCACAGGGCTCTATCCTTTCTCCCATGCTATTTAACATTTATGTAAAACTGCTGGGAGCTATCATCAGGAGGTTTGGGCTGCAGTGGCACCAATATGCGGGTGACACTCAGCTCTACCTCTTATTTAAGTCCTCACCAGAGTTGGCTGTGGAGACCATGTCCAAGTGCCTGGACTCCGTGAGTGGATGGATGGGAAGAATCCTGATAAAACGGAGGTACTGCTCGTGGGAGACAAAGGAGGGTTGGGAAATATTGACCTGGTGTTTAATGGGGTAAAACTGCCCCTGAAGGACCAGGTCCGCAGCCTCAGGGTGATCCTTGATTCTGGGCTGACCATGGAGGCTCAGGTTTCATCGGTATGCCGGGCAGCTTGGGGTCAATTGCGTCTCATCCGAAGGCTGCAACCCTACCTTCCTGTCCACCAGCTCCCACTCGTAGTACATGCTCTGGTCACCTCTCGTTTAGACTACTGCAATGCGCTCTACGTGGGGTTACCCTTGAAAACAGTCCGGAAATTACAACTGGTACAAAACATGGCGGCTCGTTTACTTACGAATAGCCACCGTTATGATCATATTACCTCAGTGTTATACAATCTCACTGGCTTCCAGTTGTTTTCTGGGCTCAATTCAAGGTGTTGGTATTAACCTTTAAATCCCTATACAGTTTCGGCCCAGTATACCTGAAGGAGCGCCTCCAACGTCATAAAGTGTGCCGCCCTACAAGATCTGCCACTCAGGGCCTTCTCTCGGTTCTGCCGACTAAAGTGGCTAGGTTGGTGAGGACTCGAGAGAGGGCTTTTTCTGTGGCAGCCCCCACGATTTGGAACTCCCTCCCAATAGATCTTCGACATGCCCCTTCCCTAGATATATTTCACCGGGGCCTGAAAACTTGGCTTTTCCATCAGGCCTTTACGACCTTTGAGACTTCCAAGGTGAACTAGTTCTAGAACTGTAATATGAACAATCTACTAAATACTGTAATTTTTACATTGTACTGTACTGGCTATATTGGTTATTGTATTTTATCATGTTTTATTGTACGCCGCCTAGAGTGGCCACTGGCTAGATAGGCGGCCTATAAATTAAAGTTTATTATTATTATTATTATAATCTCAAGCTGCAGAATATACAGGGTACAGCTACCCCATACACTGGATGATTGCTTTACCAAGAGCTGCCTTACTGTCCCAAATTCTGTATACAGGTAGAGTGCTTTGGGGCCTGCACCTTTGTGAATAAAGTCACAAATGCATAAAGAATTTACTTTCTTTTGCAAGATGTCATCGCTTTTCAAAGAAAGGAAGAGTTGCCAGCATATTAAGCCTAAAATCTGCATATGTTTTGTGTTCCATAGAACACAAGGTTAAAGCTGAAATCATTTTGAAAATAGCTAAGACTATTTTAATCATAAAACTATGCAACATAGGAAACACACAAAAGTAAAATTATGCCTGCTGG
The DNA here is from genome assembly GCF_030035675.1 of Rhineura floridana. Taxonomy (NCBI): domain Eukaryota; kingdom Metazoa; phylum Chordata; class Lepidosauria; order Squamata; family Rhineuridae; genus Rhineura; species Rhineura floridana. The sequence goes on along the minus strand of NC_084488.1, from coordinate 17,237,242 downwards.
GAAAAATATATATATTTCTATTTAAAAGGGGGCACTAACCTTTAACCAAGTAGTGCTGCTTTAGCCAAAGTAAAGAAAGAAGAAAGCTGACAAAAGAACATGTTACAAGCATTTATATTTTTTTGAAATGTCAGGGCAAGCTTTTTGGTTTGTAGAATGCCTGCTTCTTTGAGAATTACTTTTTTTATGCTGCAGTTTAATTCACAACAACAATCAGAGCAAAATATCCAGGGCTGTTTGTATATCAGAATTCCCTCACAAATGCAGAAAAGGCACAAAACGTGGCAGTGAGTGCAGAATTCAGCTTCCTGAGAATCCCTGCAAGTTTCATGGCTATGAAGTAACACTTGACATTATATGACTGCTGAAATCTCAGAAGCTAGAGAGATGTTGCTGTGGCTGTGGGGCAATCCATCTCCTTTTCCCTTCATGTCAAGGAAGCCAATCTAAATTATGAAAAATAGCAAAATACATTATGCAAAATTATGAGAAAATGTATCAATTTACCCATGTTGCATAATGTATACAAGCTTTTTTATTCAACTCTTCTTTTTTTTTCAATTAATTTTTATTCCAATTTTCAAAACCAAAACAATACAAAAAGAAAACAACACAAATCAATAACTAGTACAATACAAAAAGAAATATATATATATATATATATAAAAAGAAAGAATATTGACTTCCGATTTGTCATAGTTCAGCTATAAATCTATAATATATAACAAACCTATCTCTTAATAGATTATAAAATCACCTTCCTCCAACGGTTATCTTAGCTGGTTTCAAATCTCATTAACATCATATCATTTTAATCTTCCACAAAAAGTCAAAGAGAAGTTTCCAATCCTTGAGATATATGTCAATCAACTTTTTTTTCTAAATAAACATGCCAATTAATCCAACTCATCAAATCTACTAAGTCCAGTAATTTTAAATCGCTCTTCTGTCATTATCCATATTGGGTCCATCTTCCATCTTCCATCTTTACGCACCCAAAAATCTTGCTGTCATAGTCATATAATAAAAGTCTGATAGGAATTTCCTCCATCACAGATATTTTCTTGCCATCAAATCCAAACGTATCACTGAAGTATTGTTGCAAAGCCGCGTCTCTGTTCCTCTTTTCCACATAATACACTAGTACATCTCTTGAAGGTTTTTCCATTGACACAAAACAGGGATTAATTCTGTTAACTTCCTCCATTTCAAGTTCCATCAAATCCTTCCAGTCCAAGAATTTTTTTGAACTGATAATATCTTTATCTCCAATCTCTTCAATTCCTTCAGGGACAGCGCTGAATTCCAAACTGTAATATTTGTCTCTAGGATCCATCACAGCCAGGAAATCCAAATCTTTTTTCATGTCCATAATTAAGCCAATCTCCATAGTTTGAACCTTGCCTTTAATTTCTCTTTCATCCTTTTTTTGTTTTCCAGATCTATCTTTATTCTCCTTTCTCATAGAATCCTGAGTTTCTTTCAGCTCCTGTCTCATTTCGTGAAATTCAATTCTCCACGCTTGTCTATTATTTCTCAGTTCTTGTTTTATTGAGTTAATCCCATTCATTATTTTCTGAAACATGTCTAAAGATAAAGTCCCTTCTTGTACATCCATGATCTTCTTAATTGTCATTCTTAAAGCCAAAGGAACAAAACTCCTTCAATTTTCAATGTCCCAAACAAAGAGCAGCTTATTTCTGTAACCAGTTACAAAGGAGTTAATCTTTCCAACAAACTAACGTCACACGCTAGACAGCCCTTATCTCTTATCTGCCCGGAAGTGTAAGAACGGCTTTAGTTCACAGCGTCGAAATAGCTAGTAGCAGAGAGAATGAGCAGATTCGTCAAAAAAAAAAAGTAGATCAGGAAAAATAGTCCCAGCCATACATCAAAAAGATTTCTTATCTCTTCCAATCAGAAATCTCTCGTCCGTTGTAATCTTTAAAATGCTATTTTCCATGTCAGCTTTTTGCAATAAAAAAAAAAGATAAGCTATTTATATTTTCTTCCCCCTTAGTTCCGTGAATAAAAAAGGAAAGTCTTACCTCACCTAGGTTATCTCAATTGCTGTTACTTTGACAAATCTCTTTAGCTGTATAGATAAGAAAATGATGAATGTAGACAGGAGGATGTTTGCCTGTTAATCCATATAAAAAAAACGGGTCACTTATCCAGCTGAGCTAGCATAAAAATCCTCGCTCTGTCTGAGCTGCTGGAAGACAGACAATTCTGACGAATTCCAGACTCCAACAATCAAAACAGAGCTATGTGGGAAATCTCACGTTTCTTCTTTAACCGGAAGAAATTATTCCCAGTCAGAAAAGAGCCTTCTGACTGAATTTAAACTGGATAAGTTTCATCCAAGACGGAACTCGTCTCAGAGGCTGCACAGGCATAGGGATCCTCCTGGGAAGTCCTTTATTCAACTCTTCTGAGTGCACCATTTGAGTTGCTTAGGATTTTAATCTCTTTTAGTAGAATAAGCTCCACTGAACTCAATGGTACTTACTTCTGAAAGAGATGTACAGAGTTACACTGTAAATAATAATAATAATAATACAAATTCCTATCACATTTTGTCATAACTAACTCTGTGAAATGCTATCCAGCAGATGTTGGGTTCATATTTGGCCTTGCCTTGCCATCTTTCCAATGGACCAATCTTACCTTTCTTCCAATGATGATCAAAAATGTCACTGTGTGTTATTCAGAGCCCTTATGTCACAATAATTGTGTAACCTAGGTGTATGTGGACATTTGTTTATCCCTTCCTGTCTAATGTTACTATCACCAGTTGGTGACCAGAGGTGGCAATCTAAAGAGCTGCACTATTAACTCCAGGTTAAACATGAAAGCTTTGCATCTTTCCCCCAAATTAAAAGCTCAGTCTCTACCTTCAGGTCCTGCCACACACAACAGAACAGTCATTTTTCAACTTAAGCAATGTCAAAAGCAATTTGGAATGCTATGTGTGCAGATCCTCCACCTTAATATACAAAAGCCTCAAACAACACTTCACAAAAACTTGCTGTAGATCCCTTTTAAGACTCAATTAATCACAAACCTGCAATTTTAACCAAAAAAATGGAGCAACCAGTTGCTAAACATTTCAGTTCTGAGAGCCCAGGCTGTTATACTTACCAACAGGTGCAACAGAGATGCCAACTGATCCTATGTTAGCAAACAGGGAGTACTGCTGTATGTGCACACTGAATACATTACCACTGGACACATGGACTCATCCTTGAGAATAGTACTATTGGAAGGTCAGCAGAGTTTATTCCATGTCTGCCATCCAGTGTCATATGAGGTTCATTTCAGCTGTGATTCTTTTAATGTCTCTAGCAGGTTTTCTTGGTCAAGGACAATTTCAAATCTATACAGCCATGTGTGAAAATTATGTGGTTGCAGCATCAGGATCAGGCTGTTCATGTTAGTGCTACCAGCTTATAAGTCATCATAGATGACACACACACACACACACACACACACACACACACACACACACACACACACACACACACACACACACACACACACACACACACACACACACACACACACACACACACACACACACACACACACACACACACACACACACACACACACACACACACACACACACACACACACACACACACACCAAAAAAACCCTTTTCTACACCTTTTAAAGTTGCTTTTTGCTGTCTGGGCCCATCACCTATTGGAAGGTCAGCAGAGTTAACACAGCAGTTGCAACAAATCAGACTATTAAGATCACTGATAAAGGTGAGAAAGAAAAGTTAAGGTCTATTCACTAAAAACATACATCACCATCTCTCTTAGTAACAGCTCAGAGGGAGCACATCCTCACAACATGGAATGAGAAGAAAGGACTTATGGGAGCATAACTGTGTGCTAAAGACACTGTTTTTACCTCTATTTTCTGTTTGCAGCATCCACAAGGGTTCAATGCCAGCTGCAAACGTGGTGTTTTCTAGTCACACTTCAGGGGAAGCATTAATCAAGCAGCTCCTAAGGACCACACCCTCTGATTTAATATTTCCATTCCCTCTGGTTACCTGGCAACTGAGCATGCTCAGTTTGTTCTACCAGTAAGTTTCATTTTAAAAAAATCCAGAACTGTGATTATTTGTACTTTCACTGGTACAATACAGCTGAAAACAAATCTTTCTTTGAGCAGTGTTATACTTTTGTGCACAAGTTAGGGGGGGGAGAAAATAAAGGCACCGATTGCAGCAACATAAAAAAGGCTTGTAAAATGGGAGAGAGCAGAGGAAGTTTCTCTTCAGCCCACAGGAAATGAAATGAAAGAAGGGAGGAGGAGGGAGTGGGTGTAGAGAAAGGAACGATTGACACACCCACCTAAAAACATTGGAGTAAAGCCCTAGAAATACGGGGCCTGCAAGCCGTGAAAACATTTTTTCCTTCCCTTTTTGGATTGGTTAGTACAGATTTACAGGTGGAAAACTGTGTGATAGCTTCTGTTTGCCAGTAATGTCATGTGAACCATGTGAATTAAAAGGGGATGCAAGTAGCACCATACACACAGTAAACATATTTCTAGATGAGCCCAACAAAGGGTGTGTGGCCGGAGAAGAAGCAGGAAGAAGATGCTCAAAATAAACGAACAAGTTACAAGGTGGTCATTGAGAGGAACACAAAACATTACTCTTTCTTTCTTGCACCTCCCACTGGTTCAGGTAACTAACTACAAGCATTGTTGCTTCATTCCAACAAGTACCACCGTCACATGGCTTTAGCAAATGAAGCCCTTCAGAATATCCCATCCTCAAAGCTCTATAATTGCCACCTTGGCAACAGCAGTCTTTTGTTTTTATCAAAGCAAATGATAAAGGTGAATGCTGAATTGTTTTGCCACTATGGAGAAATGCTGTAGATACGTTTGTTTATGTTTATGCATGGAACAAAAAAATATATGTTCTGTGACCCCTGTGACTGTTATGAGGCCTTGTATTGTTATGTTGTTACACTGCTTAACAGTGACTGCTTGGTGACAGGTTCTCAGATGAGAGAGACATGATCACTTTGAGAATGTATTAGATGGGGCCTGGATTAGGTAAACTCATTCTGATTGGTCTGGGGTCAGACTCTGATTGGCTGTAGTCAGGGGAGTTGGGAGTTGGTGAGAGTCAGTTGGAAGTTGAGGAGGAAGGGAGTTGGTTCATGAGGGCTGGGTGAGGAATAAGATCAGAGAATAACTAAGGAGAAAACTCAGGCCTGTACATAAACACCCAGAGGTGTTGTTAATAATTGTCTGGTGATGATCAGAAGGAAACCAGTGGCTTGGTTGGTCTGAGAGGCTGCTCTGTGAAAAGCTCTCACCAGAGGAAGCTGACACGAGCAGGGTTTTCAAGTTGGCTAAACTGCCCAAGAAGCCAAACGTGCAACCAGGGTTTGTGGTACAAAGGCAGATTGACCCCAGTAGCTGGATTGGGTTGTGGGAGTGTTTGGCTGGGGTGGAGGTTTAAGGAATTTGGCCTGAGGTAAAAGCCACTTAGTGGCTGGTGTCAGCAACAGTGTCTCTTGAGTCTTCAGAAGCTGTCAGCAAGCACCCTAAACACTCTATTGTAAGCAGCAGTTTTCCCTTATGTAAATAGTATCCCTACAATAAACCAATCATCTTAGTTTAAGGCTTAACCTGTTTCTAGTGTTAGTGTCTATATCATGCCTAAGCCTAGAATCATAGGATAGTAGAGTTGACAGCCTATAAGGCCATCGAGTCCAGTCTCTTACTCAATGCAGGAATCCAAGTTATTTACTATACATGCTACTTATTAGGAGGTTTTTTAAGCATTCTGAGTGAATTGGTAGCAGTGGAAAATTAGTGAAGCACAGATACTTTTACACTAAGAGCAGCTGTGGTTATTTATTTATACCTCACAATAACTATAGTGCCATTGTCAACACAGGTCAGTCATCCTTCCCCCCCCCCTTTTTTTTTCTTTTAGCAAAAAAGATTTGAACCTTTGAAATCAATATACTCATTTCAGTGTTAATACAAGCAACAGCAAGCAACTCACAGGAGTTTGCCCCATTTTTCTGTATTGCTGGGAAAGCAATTAATCACCTCACCTCGCCCAGATGCTGCTTCTTCAACCAATTTAACAGCCCCCTGTGACAGCCTTCTTAAAACCTCAGGTGCGGGAAACCAGGTCCACTCTCCTAGTTCAGTTTTCCCCTCACTAGAACAAGCTGTCCCACCTCACCTATCTTTTGGAACCTTTTCTAGGTTACTGACAGCCCACGAGGTGACTGCCCAACATAGCAGCTGCAATATCAGTGTTGAGAGTGTATGTCCCAATATGACTTTATGTGTGCGACCGGTTCTATACTGGTTCCAGTACTATCTTTAAAACTTTTTAAACCCCAGCATTAATAAGACTCCAATAGCAGCGTGAAGCAAAGAGAAAAGTTTTATTTTTAAAGTAGGTAGTTCTTTGCTACAAGCATGTATAGCTGGTACATAAGCATGATGGTTACACTGTTACAGATTCAGCTTTTCCCTGAACTCTATCCCTCAAAGTTTCTTTTTTAAACTTTTTTCCTTTTCTAGCACCTCGTTACACTTCTCATTCCTACGTATTCCCTTCTCTATCTCTAACCGTCTGTATACTCCTGCTTATCCCAACTCAACTCATCCCCCATCTCAATTGAACCAACCCTCTAATTGAACATACCAGGCCCCAACTCAGTCTGATCTTCACTCTCATCCAATTCCCTAACTGACAAACAGTCCTTTTACACTCTCTCCTTTCTGAACATTCGACTTGCAGGATTGGCTAATGATGGGAAAGGGCAGAACCTAGTCCTTTCCATTACCCCCTCCTCTTTCTTTCTTTCTTTCTTTCTTTCTTTCTTTCTTTCTTTCTTTCTTTCTTTCTTTCTTTCTTTCTTTCTTTCTTTCTTTCTTTCTTTCTTTCTTTCTTTCTTTCTTTCTTTCTATCCTTCCCTTCCTCCCAGCAGGAGCCCACTATTATTATTAGTAGTAGTAATAGTAGTAGTAGTAATAATAAAATCACCTTCCACATATGTCTCAAAGCAACATGTTCTCTCTCTCTCTCTCTCTGAAAACAGTTAAAGCAGTTGAAAACAGCACAAAAAGTGACAACAAAGGAGTGTAAAAAAGCAATACCAAAGCAATATGGAGTAAACACCTCTGGCAGAGACCTATCCATCCAGCTGGGAAGGCTTGTTGGAACAAAAATGTCTTCAGTTGTTTCTGGAAGGCACAGGTAGTGTGCATCTGTTGTATCATGACAGGGATGCTATTCCACAGAACAGGGGCATTTCCCTACAAAAATACTACACTATAAAACTAGACTGCACTGCAAGGTTGTCATACACTATCCACCCACCCTCAGCAACACTAGAGTATTTGCAAACTCAGAAAACAACATCTTTGCATGAAAGCAAGCCTTGCTGCTATCTTTTGCTTTTGAGTTAGTTTAGTATAGTTAATTTATTTGATTTATTTGTCACTTAACACTGTCATAAGGAGTTCCACAGTGATTTCTAACAATAAAATACAAAATGAACCAAGAAATCTCTTCTCCATTGTTGGGAGAAGAGATTTCAGTATTCATTTTGAAGCCAATTTTGGTTCTCCCTGGTGCACACATATTACTCTAGAAGTGTTCTCTATAGAATGGCTTCCCTAGACATCAATAAGCAGCTATGGCTTCACCCATTGGCTAAAAATACTAAAAGGTGAGAGCAGGCTCATTTCTCACAAAGCAATTGGTTAGAATGATGCCTGGCCATTTTGCTTTGTAATCAACATGGTACAAGAGCTACAGACTTGCTTTTAGAAAGAAAAAAAGAAAGGCAAGAGCTGGACCTCATGCTGGCTCTAGGCACAATACAGCAGATTCACCTCTTTGTAAGGCCTGAAGACTGGGGAACAAATACATAGTGGGAATAAACCTACTGAATATACTTGAAAATAAAAGCCATTAGAATCCACTTTTTCTTTAGTGTGCAGATAGGCCCTGAGTTATTTTTTAAATGAGCTTTTAATGGATGACATTAAAGAGTGTGCTTTATTTTATTCATCTATTTTTTAAAAGCAAGCTTGTTAATTTTCCCCATAAAATACCAGTGATGAATTCATTATCATTGCCACTTATGAGTAGGCAGATGTTAGACAAACAAAATAATAGGGAGAGAAGAGAGGAGAAAAGTGTGTTACTTTTTCATATGCATACTGATTAAAATTTGAAAGAAGAATTAATTGTTTAAAAATACATCCCAGTTAATGGCAAACATCTTGTGTTTGTGCAACTTACTCCCATAACACGAGTTGTGATAAGATGTCAGGAGATTGCCCTACTTCCATGTCAACGTTATACCAGCACTTGACAAATCCCAGTTCTACACAAGCAGAAATACATCAATTACCCCCAAAGGACATTCTATTCAGATTGATTTAGTGTGTTTGAATGCTGAAAACAAGTAACAAACCACACCAGATTTTCTGATATGGAGTACAGATCATATCCCATTGAAACTAATGGTACAACTTGCTGGTATTTATTTCAAGACTTATATGGTGCCTTTTAAGGCAAGCCCTCACAACATACTAAAACCATAAATTCATTACAGTGTAACATAAAACCACATTTTTCTTTTTTTAAATTGCCCCAGCAGCAGTTTAACAGAGAACAACACTGTGTTTATATATTTAACCAAACCAGCCAAATACAACTTGTTAAAATAACAACAGCTTAATTATAGAGTACTAAAATATTAAAAGTTTATTGAAATGAAAAGGTCTTCTAGGCTTATTTAAAAACCAACCAAGTAAGGACTATACATCTTCCCTAGGGATGTCTATAAACTTGGGGCCACAACCAAAAGGCCCTGTCTAGTCTCCGCCAATCCTAATACATCTGTATGTTGAACTCAGATACAGGGCCTCTGAAATCTTTAGAAATAGATCTGGATCATGTGACTGGCACCTACACACATACAAATTATATAGTTGTATGTGGGTAGATGCCAGTCAGATTATCCATCTCCATATGTAACATCTGGGATGGTGAAGATGGGGAGGGTTCATTAGATATTTGGGCACTACGGGGTTGGAGTGGGGGAGAAGAATCATATGAACCAATAATTTTGTGTACTATTGTATACATGATGATGGCGTATTATACAGCATGGATTTTTCACATTCCACAATGTTACATTGAAAATACCCCCATGCCATTCTGCTGCTTCCCATAAACTCATTTCAAAACAAAATCTTTCAAAACCTGAAGTCCTGAACTAAGAAACAATCGCTTAACAACCCTCTAAGTTTTCATGGGGATACACAAAACACTCAGAGAGAATCCAGTGTTCAAAGTCTAAAACATGAGTAAAATAATCTAGACCCCAGTTGAACTTTTCTGTCAATAGTCTCATAATTTCTTGAAATTAATTAAAAATCAGCCATCTTCACAGAGTACCTGTAATCCTATTACTGACCTTGCCCCATACTCTGACCTTCATGTTCTGCAGTTTAAAAGTTTAACAAATGCCTGGCTGATTTTAATTAATTTAAGAAAATTAACATTGGAGTCTATGACAGTGCAGGCATTTTCATTAAGAACCAACTGTCAATATTCTAAATGCCAGACTAACAGTTCTTAGCCTTGGCTAATCCGGAGGCCACACCCATGCCAGACATTTATTTCACTTTAAATAGTCATTGCTTCCACCAAAGAACCCTTGGAAGTGTAGTTTGTGAAGGTGCTGAGAGATGTTAGGAGACTCGTATTCCATTGACAGTGCTCCAGTGGCTAGAGTGGTTTAGCAGTCAGCCCCTCTTTTGGGGATTGTATCTCTGTGAAGGGAATAGGGCAACTCCTAGCAACTCTCATCACCCTTCACTAACTACACTTCCCAGGATTCTTTGGGGGAAAGCTATGTGTGGTTAAAGTGGAATAAAGGTCTGGTGTGGATATGGCCAGGGACAATTTTGGTTCAAATTTGAGTGGGAGGCTACATGTATCTACTATAGAATAAAAAGGTGGGGGTAACCCTGAAAAACAATGTTAACAATGTTTTCCTTTTGAAAAGGAAAGGGGCTTTCCTTCTGCCCAGTGCCCACCCACCCAATTTCCACCCCTCCCCCTTCCTCCCTCCCCTCCCCTACTTCTTCCCCAGGTCAGTTTCACTTATTCTATGCATGATTGCACAGGAGTAAATCTCATTGAACTCAATAAGCATGCAAATGATCAAACCTGCAAACACAATTTGGGTTGGTCTTTCACAATCCAATCCGCTTCCTGTGTAGCTTGGAAGAATTTGGTAACATGTGCCTCTGAAATATAATTTGCTAGGTTAGATTCTCTGTAAAAACAATAGTAACACAGGAGAGAAGCAAAGTAACGAAGAACATCAACAAACAAACAAAAATGCAATTCTCCATCTTTGGAGATACAATCCTGTTTGCAGATGTTGCCTCCGCTCACCATATTCTCAGAGGCACATGTTACCAAATTTTCCAAGCTACACAGGAAGTAGATTGGACTGTGAAAGACCAACCCACACTGGGTTTGTATTTTTACAAATTTGTAGGGTAGTACAATATCTCAGAGAAGAGGTCAGGTCTCCTGCTCCCCTGGTGCATTTACTATAGCTGCCCAATTTCCCTGCTTTTTAAAGTTTGATAGAAATATCTTTTGCTACAGGTAAGTCCTTAAACCACAATGGGTTTTTTTTTTGTTTTTTGTTTTGCTTGTTAGTGAATCTCGGCTCACTTCAGTCAGCCAAACTACAAAGATGGTGCTACAGAATGGTCTACATTGTGTATTCTGTTCTTTACTCATCAGTGGTTACTAAGTACAGACATATCTGTGGGATGACCTCAGACATGCCACTGTCCATAGGTGTCGGAAGGCAGAGCTGGGGTCCCAATCCCGGGGAGCTGGATCCCAGAGAGTTGGGAGAAGAGTATTCGGATGGATGGCAGAGGGAAGGGGGAGGAACTTCCCCCCTTTGGAGTGAAGACGAAACAGAGGAACTGCCAGTGATAAGGTCGCTTAGCAACGGGGAGCCTGAGCCCTCCCAGGACATTCTCACGCCTCCCCCTCTTTCTGGCTCAGAGCAAGAGGGGGAAGAGGGAGGGCTGCTCACAGCCGAAAAGCGGGGAGGCAGTTTACCATCAGCCCCTCCCCTATCCCCCATCCTGGAATCGGAAACTTCAGAAGAGGAGGGGATGATGCTTCCCCCCTCATCGCCCACACGCAGACAGCTGAAAAGACAGGAGAGAAGGGGGGGAAGGCGGGCAGTACCTGAGGGGCAGTTAAGGAGGAGCGAAAGATTGCGCGCCCGTTTGGCCCCTTCTTAAAGAACAGGCGGGAAGAAGTCCCTTGCTCTGTCAACTTTCTCCCAATGCCGCAGGACCTGTATCCCTCTATTGCTTCATGAGAAAACGCAGTCTTTGTTTGGACATTACCCTAATAAAACACGAATTAACTACAATTGTTGGTCTGGTTCCTGAGTCACATCCTGGGTCTGACAATAGGATAGTCCTCAGATTCTACTTTTCATTTAATCTCCTTCTTCCCCAAGAAAACTTTGTTTTCATATATTTTGCCAATAAAATTGGGGTGCATCTGCACTTGTGTTTCATTTAGGTACTACTAATTATCCGTCTCATGGTAATGTAAGGCCAGAAAAATCAGGAAATCAACAGATGAATACTGATCACATAAGCATTTCCTTGTAGGCTTCTTATTTTAGCTAGCCAAGTGAAAGTAATTTTGCATGATGAAATATTGCTATTTGAAGGGGAAAACCAAGCAAAAGGGGACAGCATCCACAAATTTGCTGCAATCAGCATATGGAAGCAGGAAATAATGTCAACACAAACACTATGACAAATATATTTAAAATATATTTAAAATATAGCATGGGAATTAGTGATAGGAATGAACCTAGACTTACCAGAGCACAAAATATGAACTCTCTCAGTTTGAAAAGTCATATGAGGCAACCGCAGACACAGATATGGGCTTGGTCTTAATTTGCTCAGGTTATATTTCTAACCCACTGCTGGTGCTACCTGCCAGACAGCTAACCCACTCTCTTTCTATTCTATTATTTCTGTTATTCCAAATACACCTGGTGGTGGTGGTGGTGGTGGTGGTGAGGCAATATCATTAAGCTCTCTCCCTCCATTCCTCCACAGTTGGATTCAGGAACCCTGGAGAACTATGTTTGTCAGGGATCTTCAAGCTAGGGATGGTACTGTTAGAGGCCAATGCTTATGCCCTTGCAGCTGTCTGTGCCCCAGCAGCAGGCAAGTTTGGAAAAAGGTCAAGGGGTGATGGAGGATCTAAGTGTTCATCAGGAAATGGGATGCTGGTGATAGAGGGATCACCCAGTCCACTCTGTGTCATCTTTTTGTGAGGAGTTTTTCAAGCACTCTCAAGCAGGTGTGTTTAGCTTTGCTGATAGGTGACCTGAAACATACATACATACATACATACACAGAGTGATGTAGACATGTGTGAACTTGCCCCAGTATAGATGAAAACTGAAAGAGGATCATTATCTTCCCCCCTCCTAAAAAAACCCCCAAAATCAGAACCCTGTTTGTTTCCTGGACAGCACTGTGAAACCTTCAACAAGCAATAAAATATATTTCTCCCAAGTAAATGAAAGTCTCACACAAATGAATACAGTTGGTACTTATGTATTCAGTGTCAAAGCATGCAATGCTGCGGGTATGGTCCTTTCCACGCCTGTACTTGTCTTAAGTCATCAAAGTCTACCACAACTCAAATCTAATTTGAACTGCTGTTTGCAGACTTAACGGTCAGCCCTTCTTCACCCAACTAGTGAGTGATTTCTTTCATCACCCCACTCTTAGTGTGGGAGAGTAAATTGACTATGCAACCTAGGCTGATTTACCTCTATTAAGACAAAAAAGGGACGCAGTCACTAAATTTAAACTGTCAGATCAGATTCCATTTATCACTATTGCCATTCACTGGAGAGTATAACTAGTCATTTTCTTTTGTGATACTTTCATTTAAACTTTTTCCATGAGAAGCAAAAGGTGGAAGAAGCAGGATTTATTGTTCCATACTGTTATATTTTCTTTGCAAATAACCTGAAGAAGCCTTGGAGAGTGTGTTCTGAAGAAATGTAAAGGTGTTTTTTTGTTGTCTGAAGCCCTGGGCACAAGCATTTTTAAAAACCATTAATTTCAGTGGAAAATATTATAGTACATGCTTAACTCTCCCATTGAAATAAATGAGACTTAAAAGTGCTTAACTTTGGTGATAATGCCTATCGTTTAAAAAATAGTGAGTCTTTTTCAACTTGGCCAACTACTGTATATGTTTTCTCAGAAGTAAGTCCATTGAGTTAATAGGCTCTTACCCTCAAGTAATGATCTGTTTTTTCATTATTCATCAATATACATGCCTGTAGCATGGCTTCTTCCTATGATTCTCTAGTAATGTAGGAATCTTGAGGTCACATGACAGGAATCAACATGACCACCTTCCAACTTAACACATCCTTTCTTCTGAGCAGTCAATCTTGTATGTAGATGTATGAGAAATTTGGCATCTGCAAATTCTGATACTAACTATACCTAGGGTAATGTGCAGATTAGAACATTATTATCCATTGGATTTCACACTTCTCCAAATGTTGCATACTTCTCCAGTTTCTTGTTCCACGCCCCCATGTCAAAATACATTTATAAATGTGTATTTTGACAGAAAATGTATTTAAATATTATTTAAATATGTATTTTAATATGATTTTTATGCACAATGTTTTTTTTTAAATGCAAATTCATGAGGAAACAAGATGGAATGGAAATGAAAGACTTTCTGCCAAAATGGAAGTCATTCAGGACAATCTCAGGGCATGTTTGTGAGACTCATACTAAAGCCATTACATGCTAACAAGCATCTGATTAAATGGTTAAATTTTCTGTCTTACTGAATAGTCTCTAATAAGCCCATGATAACATTCATGGTTGGATCTAGGATGCATACTGAGGAAGAGTTATTTTAGGGATGTAAAGAACCCTCTACTAAATTTTGCTCATTTTATTAACATGCATTGACCTCCCTTGAAAATTCAGCTGCTTTGTCTGGGAGATGGAGTCACTCTGAATATCACTTCACATAAAAGTCAGCCACAACCTAAGGAACTGTCTTCACTTAGCCCAAACCCTGCTTGAGAATTTTCTTCAGTCTCATCAAAGCTAGCTGGGCTTTCCTCAAAGTTCCTCCGATATTTTGCTTGAAGAACATTCAGCAAATTCAATTTTAGCTTTGCCTTAGATGAAGTTTTAGTGGTAACCCTAGACAGTTGCATTAATCTTAGAGCAGTCTTTCAATGATTGAGATGACTGAGACTTATCTGAATGCCCATTAATACCCTAAATATGATTTGCTGGCTTAGGGCCAAGAAAGAGAACATTGGGTTTCATGGTTGAAAAGGGCTATCAAAAGACAAGAAAATGAACAACAGCAGCAAAGAGAAAACAGAAGATAAAAGCTGTAGGACTGTGGAGTCCCTAGGAAGTAAGGGTGGAAAGATCTGTCAGTTTCAGTTCTCTCAGTTTTTCATTTTTCCCATCTGAAATTCAGTTCTTCATATTTCTGAAAAAATGTGATTTTTAAAAAGAAAATCCTCATAAAAAGTCTTCAGCGTTTTAGTATGAAATTCTAATAAACACATTTTTGTATGTAGTTTTGACTAATGTACACATTTTTGCAAGCTGTTTCTTCTAATATAATGCATTTTGGTATATTATTTTCATTAATATATTCATTTTATGCACATTTCCCCTAATATGTGCATTTTTATTTTTTATAATAGGTTTATTACAGTTTTCATGAAATCATACATGAACAATATACAATAAACCAGCAACATGAATGAAAGAGGCAAAAAAAAAGATGTATGGAGGTTCTAGATTTTGTCCAACTTGTTTAAGATTGAGTCTAGGTTTAACTATTTGTAACTCCACAGTCCATCAACCTAATACAGTTCTTCAGATAGTACAGTAATTTTTTTTGTTGTTGTTAGAGAACTGCATTGCAAAATTTAGATAAGAGCAAATTTCAAGGCATGGCTATATTTTGGTTCTCATATTATTTCAGGAAGTGCAAATATGATAGGTTGAATTGAATGAGTGAAATGAATTTTTCCTCCATCCTTACTAGGAAGTCACCTTCTCCTACATAACACCTTAGCGGAGGAAAAGGAGCATAAAGGAGAGTTGATGATTTAGAGACCCAGCCCCATGAAATCTGATTACCCCACCATACCAGGAAATGCCAGGGATTGAATCAGGGACCTTTTGCATACAAAGCATGTGATCAACCACTGAGCAATGATTCTTGCCCTTAAAACATATGAACACATATGACAAAGTATAGGGGGGTGTCAAACTTGTTCCTATTATTCCACTGATATTTCTTCCTTTTGGTACATGTTAGAGACATATATCTACATACAGATATATACATTATCTATACATATCTATAGATATATACATTTGGTACATGGTACATGTTATATATATAAGATTAAGTAGCCCTCCCACCTCACAGTTCCTCCACAAACTCATAGACTCTCAAGCTAGTTTTATTTTAATGAGAAAAAAGATGGGGGAAGATATGACTGAATGTCATCTCTAGTGGGCCTAAGAATAAGTTATTCCTTTGATGGAACATATCCACTGGAAATTAATGTTCCTTAATACTAAGAAACATCATATTTCTTTTGAGCAAGTTTAAATGTATAAATACAGTGCCTTGCAAAGTACTCAGAACCCTGACCAATGCTCTCATATTACTGAATTACAAATGGTACATTGTAATTTTGTTCTGTATGATATTTTATTTCGAAACACTGAAACTCAAAATCAATTATTGTAAGGTGACATTGATTTTATGTTGGGAAATGTTTGTAAGAAACATAAAAAACTGAAACATGTTGCTTAGATAAGTATTCAACCCCCACACATTAATATTTGGTAGAGCAACCTTTCACTGCAATAACAGCTTTAAGTCTTAGGGGGTAAGTTTGTACCAGCTTTGCACACAGTGTCAGAGAGAATTTGGCCCATTTTTCTTGGCAGATTTGTTTCAGGTTGTTCAAGTTGGTTAGACGTCGCTTGTTGACCACAATTTTCAAAGAGCACCACAAATTCTCAGTGGGATTGAGATCGGGACTTTGACTGGGCCACAGTAGGACATTCACCTTGTTGTTCTTGAGCCACTCCAATGTTGCTTTGGCATCATTGTCCTTCTGAAAAGTGTATTTCCTCCCAAGCTTCAGTTTTTTTAGTAGACTGAAGCAGGTTCTCTTGCAGTATTTACAGCCCATAGCTGGGAAATGAAGAGGGAAGACAAGATGAAGTGTGGGTAAATCAAGGGCCACATTTATTGAAGTAAAGCCAATTAAATGCTTGATTGCATGATAAATTATCTGCAGATACAAGTGCAGGAACTAACTAATACCCAATCAGGCAAGGACATCCTGCTATGGAAAAGGGGGTGGTCCAAGCCCAATCCCCTTCTCTGGGCCCCATCCCCACAGGGTGGCTAGGGAGGCCTTCCTGCTCCACCCCCCATCAGGGCCACACAACTCTGAGTGGGTGTTACAGATTAGCCCCAAAGGTGAGCCTTATCCTGCCAACAGTCCGCACAACCTGGAAGGCAGGCCTCAGAACCCACTGATCACCTTAAAGGGTGCCTAAGGGTGCTCACCAAACCCTACCCTATAAAATGCCTGCACGTATCCACCACAGAAGAGGACAAGCCTCAGCTTAGTCCCTCTTTCCCCACCTGTGGCCAATAATTACACACAGTGCACTCTGCAGATCAGTCAGAAACATCTCATTACCCAAGTCGGGCATATGAACACTGTCTGGTGGGTAAAGATCGGCCCTGCCACATTTCACCTCCAGATGATGTATTACCTCACCCTGCCAATCGGCAACAGTGAGCCAGATTTCCCTATTTACTTTCTTGCTAGCCTTGTTCAGGCTCCTGGGGTCCATTCCACCCCTCCAAATCCTCCTGCGGAGGATATCAGACCAGACAATCATGGTCCCAGGCCACCTCATCCATATGGCCTCAAAGTGCAGGCAAGCCTGAATTATAAGGGCTTTTCCCTTCAACATTCCCAGGTCATTGCCTCCCAAATGAATAACCAAAACCTGCAGAGAGTGCTGCACCAACGAAGCATCAAAAAGTGTTGGCAGGAGGCATTCCCATAGCATGCCTGGTCTACCCAGTCACTGGAATGAAGAGCAATGGCTGAACCCCAACTGGTTTCTGTGCCTGGTCTGCGACACCCTCCTTTTGGCCCAGAACACCATGCTGTGGCCCCAAATGAGTACCTAGACTCTCTCCAGCACCCTCCAAACTGTTAAAACAGAAACAATTAACAATATGCTCATTAGCACACAGTCAGCGTAGGCCCTTGATTGGCCTAGCGTAAGTCCAGAAGGCCCCCGATCACCAGCACCCCATGGCCTACAATGCTGTGCTTCAAAATCACAAGATAGCTGCCATAGAAGCTGCGCGTATCCAGAAAGAGTGTGTACCAAACTGGCCAGGATCCAAACCCAACATGACAAGGCCCGCCTGGTAATGGACCAAAACTGGAACTTGGTCAAAGGCAGACCATCTTGATGACAAAATAGGAAGCCCCCAGCTGCAGCCCTAAGCTGCAAAAATGAACCCAAGGCCTGGACTGGACACAGCCTGCCAACAGGAGAAGAAGCCAAGGCAATAACAGCTCCTCGCCCTTTCTGGTCAGTCTTCGACCTGCGTAGCCAAATCTGCACACCCCTGCCATCCACCATCACATCACCTACTTCCACAGCCCAACCGGACCTGTCATTTCTCGAAGACCTAAAAGAGAGGCAAGCTCTGGTGCGTAGTAAAATTTATTGTAGTGCTCTACGCGTTTTGGAAATACTTCCCTTCCTCAGGAGCTAAAAACATTCAAACAAACTCAAATTAATGTCGTGGAGACAACACCATGGTCTGTTTTTTAAGTGATTTATACAGAATGTGGTCTCTAAAAATACTCCTCTGATGTTTAAGACCATGGTGTTTTCTCCATGACATTAATTTGAGTTTGTCGGAATGTTTTTAGCTCCTGAGGAAGGAAAGTATTTCCAAAACGCGTAGAGCACTACAATAAATTTTACTACGCACCAGAGCTTGTCTCTCTTTTTGTCTCCAGTTTGGTGCTTGTTCCCTTTTGTTCCTGTCATTTCTTGAAGAGGCAAGCAACTCTCCCATGCAAAAAACTCCAAAAAAACATTATAACAGCAACTGCCTGAAATAAAACTGCCTCATAACTAGAACTACATCAAGACCCCCAGAGCCCATGAAAACCCAACAAAATATCTGGTGTGTTAGGGCTGTGTGTATCAGGTGCAGGAGGATGGGCCCTAGTCCACCTTTCGAGCATCTTCCTTATCCTAAAATCCCAACAAATCAGGCACACAACTAAGTTTGGCCAAAAATCCAATTCCGCTAACCTACCCTTAATGGTCTTCACTGAAAGTCCCTGACAGTGAAGAGCCATGCAAAATTCTACCAACCAATCCACTGGGGTAGGCCAAAGGAGAGAACACCCCTGCTAAAATGAAAACTATCAGATTCCCTACCTGCTCTCAAATAGGAGTTTCTTGTGCTGGTGGCAAGGGATAACATTATGGCCTTCTCAGCTTCAAACTGCCAAGCACCCACAGTGCCACCAGCGTTGGCTCTGGTCGAAGCCTGGCCAAAGGGGCCAACTCCCCAAAATGTGACATCTGATGGCAAGACAGGTCATCAGCCACACCATTGTCCCGACCAGGAACATGGCGAGCAAGAAACAAAATATTAAATTTAAGGCATCGAGTTACAAAAGCACATACCAAAACCATCACTCTAGCATTCCTAGAAGTAAGAGAGTTGAAAATGTGCATCGTGGCCTGGTTATCACACCAAAACTGCACCACAGAGTTAGCCAACTCAGCTGCCCACAGATGTACAGCAACCACTATAGGAAAAAACTCCAAAAATTCAGATCCCTAGTAATGCCAGCCTCTGCCCATGCCCCAGGACATGCCTCTGCACAGCAGCTGTACCGAAAAATAACCCCAAAGAGCCCCAGAGGCATCGCAGGGAACTTGCGACTCTGCCTCCAATAGCAAATCCCTATGCCAAAAAGAAACCCCATTAAACTGATCCAAAAATTGTGACCAAACTAGCAAATCATCCCTCACGTTCCTGGTAATTCTAACCCGATGATGAGGCCTGCTTAAGCCCTGCATCAGGTCACAAATCCTGCGCAAAAACACTCTGCCAGATGCTATGACCCTGCACGCAAAATTTAAATGCCCTACCAATTCCTGAGGGGAGGGAGCTTTGAAGCCATGCCAGGTCCTCCCGGACATGGCTGCAAAGGCCTGCCATCGCCAGAGCCCTTGGGTCTGATGATGGCAGGAATTCCCTATATTTTGCTCCATCCATTCTTCCTTCAATTTTAACAAGATGCTCAGTCCCTGCTGATGAGAAGCATCCCCCCACCATACTTCACTACAGGAATGGTGTGTCTTGAGGCATGGGCAGTGTTAGGTTTGTGCCACACCTAGCGCTTTGAGTTTTGGCCAAAAAGCTCTATCTTGATCTGACCACAAACGCTTTTCCCAAATCGCAGCTGGGGCACTCTCATGCTTTCTGGCAAACTCCAGATGTGCTTCTAGATGGTACTTTGTGAGTAACTGCTTCTTTCTTGCCACCCTCCCATACAGGCCAGTGTTATGCAGAGCTCTTGATATGGTTGACTGGTGCACCATTACTCCACTCCCAGCCACTGAACTCTGTATCTCCTTCAAAGTGATGGTTGGCCTCCCTGTGGCTTCTCTCACAAGTCTCTTTCTTGTCTGAGTGCTGAGTTTTGAGGGACAGCCTTTTCTTGGCAGTGTCTGGGGTGCGTGATGCAGCTTCCACTTCCTAATTGATTCCTGATGAGTTTTTTAGCCTCGTATCTTTCAGAACAAACCAAGCAAAAACATTTTTTCTCTCTCTGGAACAATGTCCTGTGTGTCCCATTTCAAAGACTGTCTACCATGTGTGGGGGGGGGAACTCTTCCTTTTGAGTAGTGTGTTCAATTCAATAGGAATCACCCGGCAGGACAGGAAATCACATACTGAGGACAAGCTTTTAAGTGGCCTGGATCTCCAACTTCCTCCAGTTGTGGGTTGTGGTTTTTTTTGTGTTTTTTGGCCATACTATTGAAGTGATAATCATCCTACTTGATCTAGTTTTGTACCAAAGGGGTCCCTGTTGTCCCAAGAAAGAAGCTAGGGGAAGCATGGTTCTGCATTTCATTGACCAAATTGTTCTCACAAAAAAATCTTAGCTAAGCTAATCCCAAAGAGTATGAAGTGACTTTTTCAAAAAAGGTTATTATATAATAATAATGTTGTTCCTCTTCTTTGCTGCAGGGCTGTAGCATATTAGCAAATTCAGAAGTGCAAGGTCCCTTCATGATAGTCACAACCACCACAACCTCTTTTGTGTAGTGGGGTTCAGAATGATATCGTTATTAATGCCTTCTCCCACAACAACATGCACCCCTAGGACCCAATAAGCATGAAAGGGGAGAGTGTTAGCTACTGAAGAGTCTTCTCCATAGCTGACTCACCTCCTTTCTCTCTGATTGCTTCCAATTGGTTCCAGGAAATGACAAAGAAGCATGTTAGAAGACTCTTCCCAGTGCCTAACACATTTCCCGTTCATGCTGATTGGTTTGTATTACCAGTATTATTGCTGGAGACATAGGGACCTGGCTGGGACCCTGCTCCCCAAAACATAAGGGGTCTAAGATCTCCCAAGGCCCTGGACCACTACACCCTGGTGCTGTGTAAAAAACAACAAAATAGTATCTCTCTTTCTCTCTCTCTCGATCAGTTGGCATTGGAGTAGGAATTGTTGTTATATGCCTCCAAGTCGACTACGACTTATGGCGACCCTAGGAATCAGTGACCTCCAAGAGCATCTGTCATGAACCACCCTGTTCAGATCTTGTAAGTTCAGTTCTGTGGCTTCCTTTATGGAGTCAATCCATCTCTTGTTTGGCCTTCCTCTTTTTCTACTCCCTTCTGTTTTTCCAAGCATTATTGTCTTTTCTAGTGAATCATGTCTTCTCATGATGTGTCCAAAGTATGATAACCTCAGTTTCATCATTTTAGCTTCTAGTGATAGTTCTGGTTTAATTTGTTCTAACACCCAATTATTTGTCTTTTTTTTGCAGTCCATGGTATGCACAAAGCTCTCCTCCAACACCACATTTCAAATGAGTTAATTTTTTTCTTATCCGCTTTTTTCACTGTCCAACTTTCACATTCATACATAGAGATCGGGAATACCATGGTCTGAATGATCCTGACTTTAATGTTCAGTGATACATCTTTACATTTGAAGACCTTTTCTAGTTCTCTCATAGCTGCCCTCCCCATTCCTAGCCTTCTTCTGATTTCTTGACTATTGTCTCCATTTTGGGTTATGACTGTGCCAAGGTATTGATAATCCTTGACAAGTTCAATGTCCTCATTGTCAACTGTAGGAATAACATAGCTTAAAGTGGCCTTTTTCTCACTTTTCATAAATCTTCCACAATGTTATATGATATTGTCAAGTGCAATGTCTGCTGCAACTTCTTGGGATCAGTTTCAGTTGATGCAGCCCGATGACAACAAGGAAAAGGTGCTTTTGGACCTGGGCAAGGTGCTTGTGATGATGCGACCAGCAATGTGTCTTCTTGACCCTTGTCCTTCTTGGCTTATTAAAGCTTGTTTAGGGAGTATCATTGAGTGGATCCAGGGTGTGGTCAATGTGTCTTTCTAGGAGGGAGTGGTCCTAGCCACCCTGAAAGAGGTGGTGATCAGACTGCTCCTGAAAAAACCCAGTCTACTGCCCGGTCACAAATACCCCCCTTTTAGAGAAGGTGATTGACAGGGTTGTGGTGCAGCAATGGCAAGTACTCTTGGATGAAACAGATTATCTTGACCCATTCCAATCTGGGTTCAGGCCTGGTTATGGGACTGAATTGGCCTTGGTCGCCCTGATGGATGACCTTTATCGGCAGAAGGACAACAGAATGTGACCCCGTTATTCTTACTTGATCTTTCGGCATCTTTTGATACTATTGACTAGGATATCTTTCTAAGCCTACTTGGTGAGATGGGCATCAGAGGCACTGTTTTATAGTGGTTCCAATCTTACCCCCAGGACCGTTTTCAGATAATAGCATTGGGTGATTAACTTTTGCTCCTCTGGCAGTTGTGCTGTGGGGTGCCGCAGGGTACCATCTTGTCCCCCATGCTGTTCAACGTCTATATGAAGCCCTTGGGAGTAGTCAGCAGAGCTTGGAAAAGTTACTTTTTGAACTACAATGCCCATCACCCCAATCCAGCGGCCATGCTGGCTGGGGCTGAAGGGAGTTGTAGTTCAAAAAAGTAACTTTTCCAAGCTCTGGTAGTCAGCAGTATGCTGATGATACCCAGCTCTATTTCTCTGTAACATCTGAATCAGGAGAGGCCATGCAAGCACTGGACCAGTGTCTTGACTTGGGGGAGGCCTGGATGAAGGCCAATAAACTGAGTCTGAAATCTAGCAAGATGGAGGTGCTATGGGTTGGTGGTTCCCGAGTTCAGATAATTGGTCAGTGCTTTGGACAGGGTCATACTCCCTCTGAAAGAGTAGGTTCGTAGACTGTGGGTGCTCCTGCATCCATCCTTGTTGCTAGAGGCCCAGGTGACTTCAGTGGCTAGGAGTGCCTTTTACCAGCTTTGGCTGGTAAGACAGCTGTGGCCATTTCTGCACCGGGATAGCCTGACCACTGTTGTCCACACACTGGTAACCTCCAGGCTGGATTACTGTAATGTGCTCTATGTGGGGCTGCCCTTGAGGTTGGTCCGGAAGCTGCCATTGGTGCAAAATGCAGCAACGCAACAGCTCACCGGGGGCAGGATATCGCCAACATGTCCCTCCACTGCTGAAAGAATTGCACTGGCTACTCATTAGCTATTGGGCCAAGTTCAAGGGTCTAGTTTTGGTGTCCAAAGCCCTATATAACTTGGAACCAGGATACCTGAAAGATCATCTTACCCCTTATATACCCAGTCAATCCCTGCACTCTGCAGGTGAGGGCCTCCTGCAGATACTGTCTTACTAGAAGGTCTGTTTCACACAACATAGGAAGCAGACCTTTAGTATTGTTGTACCTACCCTTTGGAATTCCCTCCCCTAAATATTAGACAGGCACTATCTATGTTATCCTTTCTGTGCCTATTGAAGACCTTCCTCTTTCAACAAGCCTTTTAAGTAGAGATCTTATCCCAGTTTGTGTTTGTGTGGAAATTGCTTTTTAATATGTTTTAAAGCTTTTTTAAAAAAACAAGATGTTTCTAAATATGTTTTGTTTTAATATATCTTAAAGTCTGTTTTTAAGATGTGTTAGAGTATTTTTTAATTTTGTTTGCTGCCTTGGGCATCTTCTGGGAGGAACAGCACGATATAAATAGATAAATAAATAAATAATAGGAAGCTGTTAGTAGATACAGTGCCCCCTGAATGAGAATGATGTGCTCTAGGGAAAGAAATATACAGATATCCTTCTCACACAGGCAAAGTGAGCTCAGTAACAGATCCATTATGAACTAAACACCTGAGAAGTTCTCTGGTTTGGAATGGAAAAAGAAATTCTGAAGACATACAATTTATATAGTTTTGCATGGCACATGCCATTTTCCAGAATGCCTCTCTACTTAGTAGGAATGTTGGACACTGTGGATACCATATATCCCATGACTCCTTGCACCAGGGATGCTGTTATGAGCATGCTCACCAGTATCACAGGTGCGAGAAGCCCTGGGCCATGCAGTTTCCAGGGTGCCTGACATCCCTAATTATTACTCATATGTTTCCTTGAAAACAACTGGTTGCAAGATCCCTGGAACTTGGGAGGCTGCAGTTTCAACATTCCTGATGCCCAGGAGAAATGCATGCCTTGCAGAAAGACCTGTCAGTTGCTTCTCTGCGAGCACTTAAAGATGTCTCTTTAAATCCTACAGATACACAAAATAATGCCCTTCATACCATAGTTTCTACTTTTATTTCAAAGGCAAGTAAAACATTCTCTAAAAATAATCATTTTGTCCAGCTCTATCATTTTTAGGTTCAACAGATATCTTGACTAGCTTAGTACCGGATATCTTTTGACATTAGAAGCTGATTTACATATTCAAATAAATCACATAGGGAAAAAAATCACTGGGACATTTCAGGCTGTAAATTAAAGGCTGGAATCCTAAACACACAAGGGATTGAGTTCCATAGGATATAGTGAGATTACCTTTTGAGTAAACATTGCCAGGATTGTGCTATTGTTTTAAAATAATGACCTTCCCACCCCATTTTAGCTATTTCTGTCACTTCCATCCTTCTCCCTTATAATGCAGCAGTCTCAAAGTGTTTTGTGGCAGTAGTGTCTTCTAAACACAGGGCTAATTGTGGTCTGAACTCTATGTCAGCAAAGTGTTTATCAGAACTGAGCTGAAAATGTCCAGAAGACATTTTTTCTGAGAAAAGATTTTTCTTTTTCTCATCTGCCTAGATAAAGACCATTTTGACAATTTTTCTCAATATTTTACACATTTGTTTTATTTTATTTCCTTTCACTCTACCCCAGAATGACACTGGGTCCAAGGCATCATAGAAGATACAAAATGGCGGTCAGGCTGCCAACACAACTACTGCTGCCCCTTGCATTGTCCCCTCCAAAAGAAACCTGAGTAGAAAAGAAAGAAGCTGTGTTACTGGTAATGGTGAGCCCACCCCTGAGAATCCCACTCCCAGAAATTGGGTGAAATGTCCGCCCCTAATTTCTCTGACCACAAATAGGCAAATGAGACAGCAGTGGTGTTTTTTTAAAAAAATATGGAATTAAAGAGAGATAATTATGACCCAAATCCTCAGCATGATATTTTTGTGCAAACTTGCTCAGAGCCTAAGAGTTAAGTAGGAACAATGGAAAATCACTCCCTCCCTTTACATGGCTTTATGAACTTTGATATTAATCATAACCATTTTCAAATGTTATTTTCAGGAGAAAAGCATTCTAAAAAAGTAATTTGTTCACACACAACACAAACAATGCTCAGGGCTCACTCCTGTTCTCTCTCAATAGCTAAACTGACATTGACAAGGACTTCAGTGTGAATAGAAAGTGGCACTGCAGGAGGATTATGAGGTCATACTTTTAGACAAGCATATATGTGATGAGAGTGTTGTGAACCTACTTGGCAAGCTTAGATGCTGAACATCTGTGTTAAAGTACAGAATGGAGGGGCACTCCACTCCCTTCTTCCAGGTATCAGTTTTCCATCATTATCCTTTACTCCTAATCTTGAAATGCTTATATTAATAAAGTGGGGCAGTCTCCACTTATTTAAATTTTAGCTGATTTCATCTTACAGGTTTCAACTGATCAATTATATCTGCATATGAATAAAAGACAATACATAATGACCCAGGACTCATTTGTAGACTGTGGAGTCCTGATGAACCCATCTGCTGAAGCTTCAACCTCTACTTGGGTGAACATACCTTTTATGTGAGTGAGCAAGAATGAGACAGGTGTGGTAGCTCACCCCCTCCACTGACAGCCTGATTGCAATCCATGGCTTGGAGGGCTGAATGTCTGGAAGTAGGGAGTGGATAATTGGGCTTCTAATTTGCATGTTTATTTTTATTTTATTTATTTTAAAATATTTCTTTCCCGCCCTTCTACCCTATAATAGGGCACCTCAGGGTGGTTTACAAAAATAAAATCAAACACGTACATAATAAAATTGTGAACAGTAAAATCACAAAAACAAAATAAATTAAAATACATAACATACAATTAAAATACATAAAACATAAAATATATACACACACATATACAGTAGGGCCCCGCTTTATGGCGCTTCGCTTTGCAGCGATTCGCTAATGCGGCGGCTTTCAATTAGGGAAAGTCCCCGCATTAAGGCGCTTGTTCTGTTTTTATGGCGGTTTTTTTCCATCACGCACCATTTTGACATCATTTTCACGCGACGGTTCCCATTATCGTCAATAGGTTTCACTTTACAGAGATTTCCTCTTTACGGCGGGAGTCCGGAACGGAACCCACCGTATGAGCGGGGCCCTACTGTATACATATATATAGGGAGTGGTACTAAAGGGACTACAAAGGTAAAATTTAACGTAGAAGGCATAAAATCAGTATCAGGCTCTACCTTCAGTCCCTCCCAAAGGCTCTCCAGAACAAGATCGTTTTCAGAAGTCTCCGGAAAACCAGCAGGGAGGGAGCATAGCGGAGCATAGGGGACTTCCCCAGATAAAGAAGAATCCATAAACAGGGGAGGTGAATGGGGAAGCAAAAGTTTGCCTGTCCAGTATATGGATGGCAATGTTGCCAACTACAGACATGTGATGGCAGGGCCAGGGCCAATGGGATTGTCCCCATGACATAATCACATGTGGGAGTAAATGCACAACAGGGCTTCAGAGTTGTTGAAGCTGGTTAGGATTACTGCTTCATCTGAATCCATCATATCAGAAACTCAGTTTGAGCATGGGACACCAAGCAGAAGCCTAAAGTCTCCTTCAAAGGGAAACCAGTTTGGGTGTTACCTGAAAGAATCAAGACTCCTTTCCTACTCCTTATATGGTCTTCTACTGTCAGGAAGGATACTAGGTCGGACTATATCTATAGTAGATTGAAAAGCATGTTGGATTTAGATGTGCAATATGTGGTTTCAAATTCTTCAAGAGCTCTGAACCTCAAAATTGCAAAAGAGAAAATTGCTCTTTTTCACTGGCACTGCTCCAGTTAATATATTCCTTCAGGCAGATGAGATCTTTTTCAATGTGGTCCAATCCCATGCTGCTTCGGCAATATTTAAATGAAGGAACTATGTGGGGGGTTTTTTCCTTCTTACATCAGCTTCATCCTCCCTGGAGGTCTAAGTAAAGTTAACGTCATGGGTGTGAAATGTTGTCAGCCCAAGGGCTGCATTCCCCATTGAGCAACCCTCCAGGGCCTGCATGCCAGTGGTAGGTGGGGCCAGAGGCAAAAGCGGGCAGAGCAATGGAGGCTACATTCCTCACACTCAAAAAGTCAGAGGTTTCTATACACCCACCAAGGCACATACATATCCATCTTCCATTCAGGCAATAGACATTTTGACAGTTCAAGGGCACATTCCAGCCAGGCAAAAGCACTTGAGAATATGAAGCAGGGCCAGTGATGGGTGTGGCCAGGGGCTCAGCAAGGGTCCCAAGGGCCAGAGAGAGAAGCCAGTAGGACCACATTTGGCCCCTTGGCCTGATGTTACCCATCCCTGGTTAACATCATTTATCATATGGTAATATATGCAAAAGCAGGAGGGAAGGTTCTGTGCACACACCTACTAACAAATACTCACACTTTGGCTTCAAACCAAAAGTTCCATTACTTGGTCATAAATTGTCAACAAACCCCCACAATTTTGCTTATCAGATATCCACCAGCTATTTCTGAAATTACAAAGACTTGAGTTGTTTGGCATTCATTTAATTTTTCCTTCTATATTTATCTAAAAATATGTTTGTCACAAAAATAGCGCTGAATCTAGAAGTAACTTGAGACACTGGCATCAGTAGAATTGTGGACTTTAAAAGCAAATGGGAAAATGTTAACAGAATACAGAAAGAGGCCCCAATTCAGAAAAAAAATGGTCACATTTAAGTCTTATGGAAATCAATGGAACATTGTTTACAACTAAGATCACAATCCTAAGAATATTTAGTAGGACTACATAAGTTATAGGCATAAGTTATCAGGGATCACTTTGGCCCTCCAGATGTTGTTAGACTCCAGGAAGCATCAACCAGCACAACCAATGATCAAGGATGACAGAAGTTGCTGTCCAACAACATCTGAACTGCCATCGGTTCCCCAGTCATGTTCTAAGTAAACATTAATAAGTCCCATGAATTTCAAGATTGCAAATACACTTATTAGGGAGTAAGCCCATTGAACATAGTATGACTTACTTGCAAATAAACATGCACAGAATTTCACTGTTCAGATATGATTAACTTTCTTTGTGGGTTCCTATCTTTTCAATTTTGATTCTGGTGTTAGTTATACATTCTTTTGATGTATGCAGGAAGTTGACTAATGCATAAAGAACCCACCATGGACTTATTCTCATTTTCCTATGAAATTTGAACTCAGAAAGTTAATTTATCAATTGAGAAGGTAATTGCCAACCAGATCCAGGTACTCTTGGAGGAAACAGATTTTTAGATCCATTTCAGTTGAGATTCAGGCCTAGTTCGGGTACAGCACTACCTTGGTTGCCCTATAAAGTGACGTGCGTCAGGAGAGAGATGGAGTGTGCCTCTGTTGATCCTCCTTGATATTTTGGCAGTTTTCATTATCATCAGCCATCACCTTCTGGAGCAACTGAGTTGGGTATTGGGGGCACTGCTTTATGGTGGTTCCATTTCTACTTGGCTCAGCTCCATGGGTTCTCCAATACGTGGTCCCACAGGAGTCAGTTCTATCCCCAATGCTGTTTAACACCTACATAAATCAGCTGAGTTTTGAGATATGTTGTCATCAATATGCTAATGGCATGCAGATCTATTTATCATTTGCATACTCTGCAGGTGGATTTTTGAATCAGTGCTTGGTTGCAATAGTAGACTGGAAGAGGGCCAATAAACTGAAGCTTAGTCCAGACAAGACTGAGATGTTGTTGGTGGGTGGTTCCTCTCACCGGCTGATTGGTGTCTGGCTTGCTTTAGATGGGGTCACACTCCCTCTGAAGGAATGGGTTTGCAGTTTGGGGGTTCTCCTGGATCCATTGCTGTCACTTCAGGTACAGGTGGCTTCAATGGCATGGGGTACTTTCCATCAGCTTAAGCTCGTGGCCTAACTCTGACTCTATCTGAACAGGGATAAGTTGGCTACAGTAATCTATGCTGTGGTAACCTCAAGGTTGGATTATTGCAATGTGCTTTATGTGGGACTCTTTGAAAACAGTTTGGAAACTTCAGTTAGTACAGAATGTGGCAGCCTGACTGTTGACAGGTTCAAGGCAAAAGGATCATGTAACACCAGTTCTATTTCATCTGCAAGACTGGCTTGCTAGAGCCAGTAGGGTGAGGAAGAGCACGACTGGAAGTGCAGCAGCACCATGGTGGCTGGTGTATATTGGGACTGGGAGGCCGAGCAGCAGAGACAGTAGGTGGCGCCAAAGCCAATGATAGACCAACCAAACTTATTCAAGTGTTGTCCTCTGTCTTGCACCCTGACAAGTTCTACAAGGGCAACACTGAAACTAAGGAGGAGGAAGCTAACAAGCAGTACCATCCCCTGGACTGCTTGTAAGTAAGCAGGCAGGTGAGAGCTGGTGGGGAGCAAACTGAGGTTAGTGGGTCAGTGCCCACTTTACCCTAACCGACTATCTTCAACTGGCAGCTAGATACATATCTTCACTTTCTCTCTCGAAATAGGGGGAGGGGGGAATTGTGTACTTCACTTTATTTTTCAAAGTGCACAATTTATTTTTCTCTACACTCCCTCACCATTCCTGTATAAAGTATGCCTGAGTTGGGGGGGGGAATACTTCCTTCATGTTCAAAACCACAATTTCCACTATAATAGATAAAGCATGTTATTGTTAACACAGAAAGGACTGCACTAGTCCGCAGGAGTCTTTTCATTGCCTTCAATGGACGTTTGATTGACTGCATGCTGCAGGAATTCCAACAAACCTAAATATACATTTACTAAATATGTGAAAATCATGTGCTCTACAAGGTTTTACAAAAAGGTTTTTGGACAGTGTGTAAAGGGCAAGCAGAAGTAACCATTCCAACTGCCTGATTTGCTCTTTATGCTACATTTCTTATGTTTTTGAATTGGTAGCTTAGCAAATGTCAAGTCTAATCACTTACAAAATAGCAAAGAATACTGTCCCTTTCATACAGCTATGGATATTACAAAAAGGGTGCTGAGGTCATGTTTTGTAATTACATCAAAGAGTCCATAAACGTTTCAGTTTAATGTGAGACCTCTCTTGGTGTTCCTGCCATCAAGCTTGTCCTCAAATGTCACCCTATTGATTGACAAATAAATCGTTAGGAAGAAAACTGGCATGCACTGCTTCAAAAAGACAACAAAGATTGTTGGAGGTGTAAACAATGACATGTCTATGTATTAAGAAATTTGGGGAAGTATTTTTCTAGATAAAGTAGAAAAAAATATGAGCATTTGATACCAAGAACTTCACTACAATATCCTCCTTAGATAAGATTATTAAAATCATGACAGAGTTAGAAATATCTTTATTAATAGAAATAGAAATGGCTATAGCTAAGAAATGAAAAAAATGGTCAATCAACCTCCTTTTAAGTGTGTGTGTGTGTATTTGGAACTTTTTTTTTTTTTGCATTTATATCCATCTAGTTAACTATGTCCTCTGGGCATGACCCAACTTAAAATAAATAAAATACGACTACCATCAACAATAAACTAAAACAAATGCAGATCATTCATTAGCACAAACATTATACTAGCACAAAAGTATACAAACCAGAAATGGAAACATAATAAATCTCTGGACAAAAGGCTACTGTAAGGACAGAATATGGAGAAACCGATTGGTTCCCCATCAGAAAGGGTGTGAGACAGGGATGTATTTTATCACCCTATTTATTTAATCTATATGCAGAACATATCATACGGAAAGCAGGATTGGACCAAGATGAAGGAGATGTGAAAACTGGAGGGAGAAATATCAATAATTTAAGATATGCAGACGATACCATACTACTAGCAGAAACCAGTAATGATTTGAAACAAATGCTGATGAAAGTTAGAGGAAAGCACAAAAGCAGGACTACAGCTGAATGTCAAAAAGACTAAAATAATGTCAACAGAAGGTTTATGTAACCGTAAAGTTGACAATGAGGACATTGAACTTAATACCTTGGCACAGTCATTAACCAAAATGGGGACAATAGTCAAGAAATCAGAAGAAGGCTAGGACTGGGGAGGGCAGCTGTGAGAGAACTAGAAAAAAGTCCTCAAATGTAAAGATGTATCACTGAACACTAAAGTCAGGATCATTCAGACCATGGTATTTCCGATCTCTATGTATGGATGTGAAAGTTGGACAGTGAAAAAAGCGGATAAGAGAAAAATTAACTCATTTGAAATGTAGTGTTGGAGGAGAGCTTTGCACATACCATGGACTGCGAAAAAGACAAATAATTGGGTGTTAGAACAAATTAAACCAGAACTACCATTAGAAGCTAAAATGATGAAACTGAGGTTATCATACTTTGGACACATCATGAGAAGACATGATTCACTAGAAAAGACAATAATGCTTGGAAAAACGGAAGGGAGTAGAAAAAGAGGAAGGTCAAACAAGAGATGGATTGATTCCATAAAGGAAGCCACATACCTGAACTTACAAGATCTGAACAGGGTGGTTCACGACAGATGCTGTTGGAGATCACTGATTCATAGGGTCACCATAAGTCGTAGTCAACTTGAAGGCAAATAACAACAACAAAAGGGCTGGAAGAACAATCAGCTAATGCCAAAAATATTCCATAGCGAGGGGCTACTACTGAAGAGGCTGTCTCCCTCCCAATATTACCTCATTAGATGGGGAAATCTGGAGAAAGCCCCCAGTAAATATTTTAACTTCTCAAAAGTCAATCCTTGAGGTATCTTGGACCCGAGCTGTTTAGGACTTTAGAAGTTAAAACCAGCACTTGAATTGGGCCCAGAAATGGAATGGAAGCCAGTGCAGATGACCAAGTATATTACTGTCATGTTAAGACTAATTTTTATTGCTTTGTGAAAGTAGGCAACAAGAGAAGAAAATAATTGAAAAGTGAAATATGTTTATTATTGCAATAGAAAGGCTATCCTCCTGTATGGAGAAAGACTAGGCTATCTTTGGTGTAGGCTGATTGCTTGCCACTTGTCAGGGATGATCTATTAATATTGCATCAATGATTAGGAGATGATTTCTTGAAAGGACAATCTGTCTGCAAAATGGAGTTGGAAAGTATGTGTGTAAAAAGGAAAAATTCCAGTTTGAATTCAAGCAGAGAGCAGATTGTTTTATCTGGGAATTTTAGCTGGAGCTGGGTGAAATTGGAAGCAAAATGAGAGACTGTGATGAAGTTCATGACTGCTTTAGGAGACTGCTTACTGCTCATATGTGTTTTGTATGTATTTTTAATTAAGCAGCTATTAAAAAGCATACCTCCTATAAAAGCATTCCATTGCTGCTCTAACTGCTGCCAAAAAAAGAGGCAAACCATCTGAGAGAGAGAGAGAGAGAGAGAGAGAGAGAGAGAGAGAGTAGTGGAATGACAAGTAAGAAGATCATCTTAATATTTACTTAACAATTTCTACACCATTATGGTGTTTCTGTGTTTTTATGATGATGTTATTATAGCCTACTCTAAATGACAGCTTCATAAATGCTACTGCAGTGGTGAAAAGAGAGAACATTTCTGTGAAGTCACAGATGGAAGATATAGATGAACCCTGGTCACACTCACTCCTCCTCCTCCTCCACAGCATTCTAACCATGTGCTACTATTTGCAGAAGTATGCAACAATAGTTTCCCATCAGATATTCATGTTTTCCATTAATCCAATCATGTTATGATCATCTGAAAATACTGTGTCTGCAAGAATGTTGTCTGCAGTAAATTCATTTCTTGAAAAATAGAGGCAAGAAAAAACAATGAAAACATAACACAGAATCAATTGTGTGGGGGAGAAAAAAAACTCAGCCAGCTGACAGGATTGTTGTTT
This sequence comes from Rhineura floridana, assembly GCF_030035675.1. Taxonomy (NCBI): domain Eukaryota; kingdom Metazoa; phylum Chordata; class Lepidosauria; order Squamata; family Rhineuridae; genus Rhineura; species Rhineura floridana. Next base: position 17,204,289 of record NC_084488.1, on the reverse strand, counting down.
GAATATCTGATTGTTGTTTGAATGTTTGATCACATATACATCTGAACCTCAGGTACTATGTATAAACATTGGGGAGGGCTCAGTTGCATCTGTTGTCCACTATAACGGCAGCCTCCAGGAGGAAGCCTTTTGTGAGTGTGTGAGTGTGAACTGCAATATTTTTTTGCCTATTAGTTAATTTTATCTGTGTGTCGTTGACAAATGTTTTATATTGTTTTATGTACGCTGCTTATGTACATAGGGTGTATACTTTTTTCTAAATAAATAAAACTATCACCTCATTCACTTGCCAGAACAGGGAGGAGCCATCAAATGCATGCCACTCCAGCAGAGGACATATTCACTCCATCTCTGAAAAGAGCACTGGAGGTGCACTCCCTGTATTCCTCATCCACTACACCACTGCTTATCTATAAAAGCAAATATGAGATTTTCACATTACTGATTTTTTCCTGAATCATTGTTCAGCACAGTATGCACAAATAGTTTAATCACATATCATTCCCATTTCAAATACACAACTATTGTGCATAATTTCACATTCCTAAGCATAAATTATGCATTGTTTCCCATTCAAAATCTAACGTTATTGTCCATTTAAAATGCAGAGCTGGCTTAATTGTGTATTAGCTTCCACTAAAAATAGAAATATTGTTATTGTGCATCACTCCCTATTGAAAGGCATTGATTTGGCAATAGAGCATTTGCTATTCAAAAGCACAGTCCTAAACTGAATCATTGCTACACACTTTACCCTTTTTTTGGAAAATATATGCAAACTTGTAGTTTATGCAGGACTCTTGCAACAATTAATAGGTAATCTTGGCTTTGAGAGTTGAAAATAGTGGATATTTATCATATTTCTATTTGCAGATTTTGTTATTCATTCTTCTAAAGACATTTCCTCTGGAGACACCTTTCTGCTATACATGCATAATTTGTTGATGCAACCCTATGGTCAGGATATCATAGACTAGTGGTGGTTTACTGGATGAATGGTGACTTAGTGAGTGAGTTGAGAACGTGGTCTTGGATCTAAGCAGGGGTTAGATGAAATTACATTTTGGTCCTGTCTGTAATTTAACTTGTGTGTCTTCATAAACTAGAAAGGCAGAGCACACATTAAAGACATGTATCAGTGGTGATCGCTAAAAATTATTGATGACTTATCATTGCCACGACCACAATGTTGAGTACCAACCCATTACATCATTCCAGCATCTGGTACAGTTTCCATGCCAGCACCAGATGCCTCTTGGAAACAGTTGCATTGGGATGTGATGCCAAAAATATGTAAATATCTGGTGTTAAACATTATAGTTACAATGAGGTTAAATTGTCACTCTGGAGCCCTTTTGAGAGGTCTCTGTGTTATTTGTTGCATGTGCTCCAGCTCAGATACAGGTATGCTGACTAGATGCCAGGATTTCCTGCATACCATAACTGTGTCTGACTTGCAAAATTGTTGTTGTTGTTGTTGTTGTTAACCTGCCCTTCACCTTAAGATCCCAGAGCAGGTCACAATGATTTAAAATGCAACATTAAAAACAGTTTAAAGCAAGAATCACAAGAATAGGGTGCAGAACCATCATAAAAGTGTAGCAGCATCAAGGCGCATAGAGTTTTACAGAGTAAAATAGCAAAATGTCAGGTCCTTGCCCCAAGGAGATCTCAGTCTAGAGTAGGGATCGGGGAGAAATTTGTTGCAGTTTATATTTAAAGTTGAATCCATCAAATTCATACGTTCTGAAACCATATGAGAACACAGACCATCCTTTGGAATTCAGACATATTAGAATGTTGTGATGTGGTTCTCCATCAAAACAATGTTTACAAGAATGCATATACTAGGGGAAAGTATAAACATGAAGTTATTAGTGAAAATAACATACAAAATGTATTATATTAGCAGAAATTGTTTGCAATCTTTTGTACATTAATAAAAAACTGCCTACAAAAGTGTATTTATTAGGAGAAATTCACACTAAAATAATGAAGAATTTTCATGTAGATTTTTTTAAAAAAATAGGAAGTTGCTGCAGAAATGTGGAAAACTGAATTTAATATTGGAAAAATGAGAAACTGAAAGAACGAACATGGACAGATCCATTGGTGGGCTCTCCAACACTGGAGGCATTCAAGAGGCAGCTAGACAGCCACCTGTCGGGTATGCTTTGATTTGGATTTCTGCATGGGGTTAATTTAGATTAAGGACTCAATGGCCTTATAGAACCCTTCCAACTCTATGATTCTATGATCCCTAGTCTAGAGTTGTTGGAAGAAGGGGGAGACAATAAAGGGAGAGAAGGAGCAAAAGACAGAAGCAAAGGTAACAGAGAAAGGATGTGTGCAACATTAGTTTGATTGTTTATTTAATATAGATATTTCCATCCTGCCTTTCTAGTGCCCATGAATTGTGTGTACTGCCCATGTGCACTTAGGCTTCATTTTGCTAAGGGGACTAAATGGTTAAGCCAAAGATTTTCAGAATAGGTGGACTCTGGTCAGCAATTTGAAGAACAGAAAGAATTGGCACCTCATAGGTATTCTGGGAGGGCATTACATCTATAATGTAATGGGCCATTACATATCCCCCCCCCAGGAGTCACTTGCTGGTAGATTCCAGTGAGTGAAATGAGGAGTAAATGTCAACCAGCCCTCAACAGACAGCTCTCTGCTATTATCATTTTCTCTCCCTGACCCTTCCTGATTAAGGAACCTGTATGTTTTAATTTGCTTTCTTCTGAGTCACTCTTCCCGTCTTATAACCTGCCTCTGTCTCATCATTGTGTTCAGCCTCACTTGATGATTCATATTGGTTAGCCACCCACAATGGGACAAAGACTTTGAACTCCCAGAGAAAGTGGTTCAGAGGACTGCAAATAAACCCTGCTGTGATGCCAAAAATAGCGGAAAGTATATTTCCCCATGTTACAAAGAAAACGATGCAGGAAGATTAGAATATAAGTATCTGGGCAATCTACTCTGCCCGTATGTGAGAAAGTGCATGTGTGTAATCCATAAATCAAAGCTTTCCTGGTTTTCTCTCCCAATCCCATCCTCAGACAAAGCCCTCCTTTCAAACAAAAAACAAAGTTTCATGTAAATCCAGAAGCTACATAGGGCTTTGTGCTTTTTTACATACAAAAAATGCACTAAGAAAAAATAGAATTTGGCAACTTGTATAAATTATGCAAATTAGGACATATTTCCTCTGCTTACGTAATTGTTTCTGATTCTGAGCCTCTCCTCAGACCACTAGAAATCTTTCTGAGCTCCCTGTCCAGCTTTGGAGATCTTACTAGGCATGTCCTTTAAAGTAGGTTGGCATATCGTGTGAAATACCAAGCCAAATCCACGTGACCGGCCATGAACAGTTGCCCAAAGGGATCTCACTAAACCTCCAGGATTTTGTTTCCTTGAACTGCAAAAATGAAAAAAAAAGGGAAGGCTGACGATTAGCTGGAAGACTGCAAATCATGGCTGGTGGGCTGTGGTGAGTCAAATGCTGTGTATGCTTGGATAACAAAAATAGTCACTCTAGGTGTGGAATGCATTGACATGAGAGGTACTCCTGAGGATAACTTACATGAGGCCCCAAATACTGGTCTAGTTTTCATAAGGTCCTGAACCTGTGTCTGGGCTATACTCCTTAGACTGCAGATCATGGCTCATGTAACTAAATATTCCTTCATAGAAAATCTCTATGCACAGAATGCTAGCAAGTTCGGGAGAAAGGTTACAACTCAGCTTTCAGAACTAGGCCACAGAGGTGGATGCCCCCACTAACTCTTCAATGACACTCTTATGCTGTGGCAAGGGAGTCCTTTTTTTTTTTTTGAAGCACTGTGACATCCTTTTTCTTTGAAGCCCTGTAATATGCTGTCAATTGTTCACAGAACAGGCATAGTTTTTAAGGTTTCCAGGATTAAAACATGTTACACAGAAGCAGAACAAAACAAGAGAATGTTCTGGAGCAAAGGTGTAATGATGGAGAAAATGCTGCCTAATAAGTAGGTGAATTCCTGAATTCCACATTAGCAGAATGTGTTGCCGAGTTACCATTTGAAAAGTTAGACTGACAACAATGAACCAACTGTAGAATTAGATTGTGTCTTTTTAAAGCCATCAGATCTGTATCTTTGGGTAAATCTTCATTTCTGGCCAATCAGTGAGACTAGGTAAAACATGTCGACAGATCAAGGTTCTTTTAAACATTAAACGTTGTTCTCTGGTCTCATTAATTGTTAAGAAAATGTTTTATCTCTCTAGCACAAGTTGAGAGAGAGAGAGAAGAAGAAGAAGAAGAAGAAGAAGAAGGAAGCCTTCTGAAAACCACAGCAAGTGTATGTGTTGGGGGGGGAATAGTTTATGCAACATGGTGAGAAGAAATGCTGGGGTGGTGTGGAGAGAGAGAGAGAAAATATCTTTCCCTGGTGATTTTCCAGAAACTGGGCTTTTAAAAGTGTACATGATCTCCGCAAAGGAAATAGGCATTTCTAAATATTCCCATCAAAATTCTGAACTGATGGGAAGGGCAATTATGCAAGTTACATGATTTACTGCTTCAGGAACGCCATAGACAGAACTACTGAGGCAAAATGGAGTTGGGAGAGAGAGAGAGACAGAGAACCAAACTGAAATATCCATTTACCTAGGAATACACAAATCCATGTCTGAGGCATTGCTCCTGCAGATTGCCTTTTGGGACTGTTCTGGAACAAATTTAACAGCAAGTCTCATAGTTTTCCTTCTTCTCTTCCCCTTTCCCCCAATCTCTGCTGACAATATTTCTGATACTGCCTAAAACAAATGTGAAATCCTTGACAGTTAAATAAATTATTGAAGCCAATTTTGCTTTGGTTAGCTCCCTGGGGGTCACATCAGTAAAGGACCATGGATCTCGCAGCATGAGGCTTTTGAACTTTGCCTCTAATTCTAGGATTTCTTACCCTTCTTTAAACAATGCACTACAAGGGAAAGGATTATGTGCTGTATTTATATGCTTCCCCAAAAGTCAAGGGGGAAAAGAGACAAAAGTCTTGTGTTTTGTTCAAGGAGAACTTGAAATTCTGTAGGCCTTTGATTATTTATCAAGGGCATTGTTTCTCAGAGCGCAACTGCATTCTCCTGGGTGAAGTGGAGAAGCAGACCGATGACATAAAAACAAAGATCATAATTAAAGTACAGTGTCAGCTATAATTGCTGGCACCGTTGGTTACAATTCCAACAACAAAAAAGACACATCACATAAAGAATATAGAAACAAGAACAACAACGAACGTAAGTCTAATATAAGTTGATCATATATAGGTCTACTACTGGGCCTGATTTAAGGTTATGATTGTAGTACTGTATAAAACCCTGAATGGCACAGGAGCCAAATACTTGATGGAGTGCCTCTCCTAGTATGAAATTGATGGGAGAGGCCTGGGTGCCACCACTAATGGGTGTTACCTGTTGTGTGGTGACATGGGCAGAGCTTTTCCATAATGGCACCCCAATGGTAGAATTCCCACTTATGTGAGATATGATAGGTCCCCTCAGTATTGTCTTTTTGCTGCCATTTGAAGCTTATTCATTTAGGCTTTGGGGAGAAATGAAGACAGCAAGGCCATTTGTGGCACTCAGTGTATACAGAGATGATTGCTGGGTTGTTTTGCATAACATGATGTTTGAAATATTTTTTTATTCCATGTAGGATTTTATGTATTATACAGCCACAACAGTGGCTGTATACTATAGCCAGCAGGGATTTTTCACATTCTGCAATGTTAAATTGAAAATACCCCTCATGCCATTCTGATGCTTCCCATAAGCTCATTTCAAAACAAAACCTTACCAAACTTACAGTCCTGAACTCGGAAATGCTTGCTTAACAACCCTCTCAATTTTCATGGCGATACACAAAACAGTCAGAGAGAATAGACAGTTCAAAGTCGAAAGAGAGAGAGAGAAAACCCCAGAGCCATTTTGGACTTTTTCTCTGATTTCTCATAATCTGTTGAAATTCATTAAAAATCAGCCATGTTCACAGAGTACCTGTAATCCTAATACTGACCTTGCCCTATACTCTGACCTTCATCTTCTACAGTTTAAAAGTTAAAAAAAATGTCTGGCTGATTTTTAATTAATTTAAGAAATTTTGGCTTGAAGCCAATGATAACGTGGGGCATTCTCAGTAAGAACCAACTGTCAGTGTTCTAAAAGCCTCACAGCTGCTGGGCTTGCCTAATCAGGCAAGCCACACCAGACTTGAATTCACTTGAGACAGTCATGACATCCTTCAAAGAATCCTGAGAAGTGTAGTTTGTGAAGGGTGCTGAAAGGAGACTCCTATTTCCCTGAGAGAATGGTTTAACAGTCAGCCACTCTGACTGAAGGTCTGTGAGAGGAACAGGGCGTCTCCTAGCAACTCTCAGCACCTTTCACTAATTACACTTTCCAGGATTCTTTGAGAGAAGCCATGATTGGCTTTGAGCCATGGCTTTGAGAGAAGCCATGATAAATTGTTTTAAATTGTGTTTTAAATTGTTTTTAAAAGATGCGTTTTTAAATTTGTATATTTGTTTTTAATGTTTTTAGTTATTGTAAACTGCCCAGTGAGCTTCGGCTATGGGGCGGTATATAAATACAATAAATAAATAAATAGATAGATAATGATTGTCCAGACTGTAATAGAGGCCTGGTGTGGATGTGACCAGGGACAGCTTTGTTTTAAATTTGGGTGGGAGGTAGGGTTGCCAGGTTCAGGGCCTGAGACTGATCCTGTATCTTTAGGAGAAGAGAAAGTCAGCCAAGTGCAGATGTTCTTGCAACCCTGTAATGGGAAAAACCACAAGGTGGAATTTTCCCTTCCCCCTGCACAACTTTTAAAGATACAGAAGACCTTTTGGTTGCCAGGCCCAGCCTCCAAGTTTTTTTGTTTATTTTATTTATTAACATTTATATACCGCTTGATTCTAAGAAACCTCTAAGCGGTTTTCAGAAAAACAACACTGACCCGGGAGAGGGGCAGGGAGATGTGGAGGATGGGGAGGCGAGGAGATTGGGTGGGTGGGCACTGGGCAGAAGGGAAGCCCCTTTCCTTTCCAAAAGGAAAACATTGTGAACATTATCATTGCTTTTCAGCGTTTCCTCCACCTTTTTATTCTACAGAAGGCACATGTAGCCTCCCACTAGGGTTGCCAGTTCAGGGCCTGAGACTGATCCTGTATCTTTAGGAGAAGAGAAAGTCAGCCAAGTGCAGGTATTCTTGGAACACTGTAATGGGAAAAACCACAAGGTGGAATTCTTCGTTGCCCCTGCACAACTTTGAAAGATACAGAAGACCTCTTGGTTGCTACACCCAGCCTTCTGTATCTTTAAAAGTTGTTGAATTTGGTAACTTAAGAAAGTGACATCCCTTGGCTTCTCACCTGCAGACAGCCTCAAGCTGGGATACTCTAAGGCATGGCTTGTCATGTCCCAACGTATAATGGACATAGAATTGCAAACACACTTAACCGTGTCATCCATCAAGTTCGACGTTATTACCTACTCCAGGGGCTTTGCCCCAGCACACTACCTTAGTAATCTTTCTATTGTCAGATATAGGAAAGCCTTTACTATGGCGAGATTCAACGTGATGCCGTCAGCTTTACGCGAGGGCAGGTTCCATGGAGTCCCACGTGTAGAAAGGCAGAGTTTGTGTGGGTCCGGAGAAATTGAGACAATATCTCATGTCCTTCTACATTGTCCCCTTTATCAGGATATCCGTACCCTAATCATCATCCCGATTATTCAATCGATGCCCGGACGTGACTCTTTATATTATACTAGATACTTACTACAAGATTTACATCCGCAGCCCACATATGCCGTCGCTAAATTCTGTGCCAGGGCCATCATAACCCGCAGAACATTGCTAAGTCATAAGTCCATATAAAGAATTCTGATAATGGTTTTAATATATATAAAGAACGGTTTTAATTGTATGTTGATACTGTATTGGCCATCGGCCGCAATAAATAATTATTATAACATGTGCCTCTGAGCATTCTAGTGTGATGGGGTAAATACAGAGCTTGGAAAAGTTAATTTTTTGAACTACAACTCCCATCAGCCCAGCCAGTATGGCCACTGGATTGGGCTGATGAGAGTTGTAGTTCAAAAAAGTAACTTTTCCAAGCTCTGGGTAAATAGAAGGGAGTTGCTGAATCAAGGCCAGAGATCATCTTCTGTAGGGCCAGAATCAGGGCTCAGCATTATTGGGCATTATCGGGCATTTGCCAAGGCTCATGCCACAGTAAGGAGCCCACTGCCAATTGCTGGAGCTGCCTGGCCCTCCTATTCTTCCTTCGGGCTGTTATTTCTGATGCCTGTTTACCCATCCTTTCTTGGTGAGAGAAATGAGAAGAAAGAGCAATAACTCCCACATACCTGATCCTCTCTTTTAGGTGGGGAGGTCAACAAGTTGCACTAGTTTTCTTAGAGGAAGAGCCAGGGCTCAGTTTTGGTAGCTTCCTATGTTGCTAATAGAAATGAGTTCTTTAGATTTATTTTTGGGTCTTGATGCTCAAATGAGTCAGAGTGATCCCTCCAAATCTCTCAAGTCATTCAAGACAATATCAGATTGGCATATGCAATGGAAACCTGGAATAATGAAGTACACAGGCCAAGCAGAATATAACAGCAGTAAAGTGATTTGTAGTCTGTCAGGGCAAAGCATATCAGCAGCGAGAGGAAACACATTTAGTTTTCACCAAGGTGTGTCAAAATAGCATGGAAAATTCAAGTCAGTATTATCTCAAAAGTGAGAAATTAGGTGTTAGGGCCAACATTCTACAAAGCTACATATGGTTGTAGGGAAATAGCCTGTGCAGCTCACTCATCAGTCAAAGTGACTGTAGGTAAAGCCCAGCCAACAAGGACAAATAGATCAAATCTAAATATAATAATTGTGTTGCATGCAGTGATGTTTATGAAATGATTCACATTTGCAGAGCTGCAGGCAGATGACAATTGTGTCACACGACACAATCAATCAATGAGGTTTTGTTCCAGTGAGATAATCCTTGTGTGTTTGTGGTGTCTTTGTAAGCAAAAATTTGTACAGAATTCAATGAATAAAACATAACAAGATTAGTCCCTTTTGCCCTCGTTGGCTATACAATTTCTGTTCTACTCAGTGTTGTTTCATTTATTGCATTTAGGTCCAGTTTTCATTCTTACATTGTTTTGTACTTGGGTACATTTCCCAGTTACAAAATACACTTTTTAGTTTGCTTACTTATTTTATTAAACATATCTATCTGCAGCATAGCAGATCTTGGAGTTGGGCACAATACACAAGTTTGTACAATCTACAAATTACATCAAACCAGTTTTTTAAAAAAAACACATAAAAACCTCATACATCAGGTTATTAATGACAGCAGCAATAACACAGTGTTAACTCTACAAGACTAATGAACAGCAGAGCAGTCTACTCACTCTCAGTCAGTAAAAATTCTAATCTCCTATAAATCCCTTGGCAAATAAATACGTTTTTACTTGGTGCTGAAGAGATGAAAGTGTTTGTGTAAAGTGTGCTTCCAGGGGGTGGGCATTCCATAAGTAGGGTGCCACTACAAAGAAGGCTCTTTCCTTTATTACTGCATAACGTACTTTCCCCATCAGTAGAGAGAAAAGACTCCTCTGAGGATCGTTGGACACAGGCAGGATGGTACAGGGAAAGGTCAGGAATTTGGGTCCTGCACCATGAATATAAGTGTCACATGTTCTTGGGGTTCTTTGCAGTGTGTTGCCAGGCCACTTTCACTCCCCTGCATATGTCTATTTTGTATGTTTTTAGCTCTTAAGAGCTAGCAGCTGATGGTGGCAGTGCTTCACTGTCAGAATCAGCTTCCACCCTCCATTGAAATGGTGAAGTTGTGCTAACACCTAACTGAATGCAGCAAGTAATGGAACTCTTGGGTGTGTTAAGACAATCTCCCCCACATCTTAATGTAATCAGGGCAATGCTTTGCCACTAGTGACCTTTCTGCTGAGTATCAATTTAACTATCAAGTGTCTATAATTTCTTTTCGTAAACTGTCCTTGGCACCTCAGCACTTTTTCTCCTCTAGGGGAAAAACATTTTCAACAGTCCCCCTTGTTGTCGTTTCACTAAAGATAGAAGTTAATCCAGGAGAAATTTGATTTTCATGTTTCAAGCTGGATCTATCAAATCCACTTTCCAAAGCAGTATGAAAACTGAAACAGAGCCATCATTCAAAATTCACGCTTATTCAAATTTTGCAATGAGGTTGACTGACCAGCCAACCAATGTTTTCAAAAAAATACATATATTAGGGGAAAGTGTGCATAAAAACAAATATATGAGTGAAAATGTCGTGTAAAAATGCATTATCTGACGAGAAATGGCATGTACAAATGTGAACATTAGTCAAAACTGCCTACAAAAATGTGTTTACAATGAGAAATTTGCACTAAAGTGCTGGAGAATTGTCATGAGGATTTTTTTTAAAAAATGTAGAAATGTGGAGAACTGAATGTACGAGTGGAAAAATGGGAAACTGAGAGAACTGAAATGGACAGAATTTTCCATCCTTAGTTGCCATTAAAACAAACAAATATTGGCACTAGGGCTTGTGCAGCAGGCTTCCAAAAGTCATTGTTGAGGCTCCTGTGTGGGTGTGATGTGAGATGGAGGGGGTTTGAACAAGGGAAGCTTAGAGGAAGGAGGATGAGAAATGCCTTTGAATGCAAGGATCAGGCTGGGCTGCCTCTCATATGAGGAGGGATGCCGTGAAAGATAGCATAAATGCCACTAGCATTATACTAAAATGTTACTTATAATGCTATTCTAAAAATCCCACTAAATTTGTGTGGAGCTTTGACTACTATGGCTGACACTTTCACTTCATAGCATATATTTTCTATAGCATTATTTTGTAATTATAGTGCTATTCTAGCAATGATTAATATATTATAGGTATTTTTATACTGCCCTTCAATCATATTCCAAGGTATTCTTACAGTCTCTCAATTCAAATAATATATTTTCAGAACATCCAAAGCATGTGAATTAAATTATGGCAATGAATGTCATCATGGAACAGCTCAGTTCTGATACACCCTATTCTGGTCCACTATACTTATTGTACAATAAAGCCTCTAAGTGATGACAAGACTGTGAACTTGACAAGAAAGGCCTTGCTACTATACAGCAAATAAGTCTCATAATGATGATATATATCAGCAGCAGAAGGTGTGAGGCTGTGAACAGTCTCATCTTGTATATTGACTGTAGAGAAAGTTATGCAGCTACTGCTGAGCCATGATGTATATCAACAGAGGGAACTATGAAAGCAGAAGTGGAGATTTTTGTGTCAAGGGTGATACCTCAAAGAAGGAACTGTGTGATTTTAAGAGGCAATGCTTGGTTTTTGGAGACAAAGTTGATGTGTATGGACAGGTGAACCATTTCAATGTTGTTGTTGTTGTTGTTGATGATGATGATGATGAAGATGATGATGATGATGATGATGAAGAAGAAGAAGAAGAAGAAGAAGAAGAAGAAGAAGAAGAAGAAGAAGAAGAAGAAGAAGAAGAAGAAGAAGAAGAAGAAGAGATGTAATAATGCAGTGTGGTCTTGCAACAAAATGTTGCAGTATGGAGTGCATTACTTTCACTTTCAGCAAGTGCTTGTCTGTAGCATTCAACATTGTCTGTCTCACCAAAGTGTCACAAAGTACCTCAGGGATCTCTGCTTCAATGTATACCACATCATAGATATCCTGCTTCATCTCTGACAAGCCCAAAATGTCTGAGGCATCCTGATTCACCTCAGGATTTGAGGTTCATCTGATGTGCAACCCCTAATAAACATAATAAGTAAATAAGGGCAGCTGTCTCCCTGGGGACATTTTAAAACAGTTTTCAGTGTGAACCAAGAAGACAATGACATTTTTCCCTAATTGTAGAGTGTGTGTGTGCGCGCATGTGTGTCAATACTATGTTTGCATAAGATTGTAACCATGCACTCCCATTGGAGGATTTGTAGCACCGCATCACAATCCTGGATTTGCATGAAGTCAGGGCAGAGTAGAGGAGCAAATGAGAAGGCAGGCTGCACATCAGCAGTGGCTGTGGCATGAGAGTGAGAGGGAAGCAACACTGAGGGGGGAACATGGTGGTTTAAAATAATGGGAAAAGCCTGAATAGATTGGAAAGGAATACTGAAGGCTTTTTTTTTAAAAAAGGAGAAATAGTGGAGATGGGTACAACACAGAAGCTAACCCCAAAAAGCTAACACAGGAACAACAGAGCATTTCCCAACTCCTGCTGCTGCTGCTGGTGCTGCTACACAAATTGGACTAGCAGCTTGGCCACCATAATCCTCCATAATGCCCTGAGCCTGACTTTCTTTTAGGACATTGTGCAGGGAGGGGCGAATGGCAGTCAAACCCCCCAAAAAAGAAAGAAAGAAAGAAAGAAAGAAAGAAAGAAAGAAAGAAAAAGAAAGAAAGAAAGAAAGAAAGAAAGAAAGAAAGAAAGAAAGAAAGAAAGAAAGAAAGAAAGAAAGAAAGAAAGCCAATTAATATTTAGAGAAAATTCTGCAAAGTAGGTTTTATAGATAAAATATAATGTTGTGGTTATATATTTTTAAATAAAATATGTTATGGTTATATATTTTTAAATGAAATACCACTACAGCATTTCATTTTAAAAGTACAGTAAATTGCATAGAGGGAAAAACTCTTACACAGAATCTTAAATTCCCAGTATGTAACAAATAATTCCCATTTCCTTCGAAAGTATTAACAGGTGTTTTCCCTAGTGTAGTGTTACAAGATAGGTTAATTTTGTCAGTCCAGACACTGACCATAGTTTAATAATGTTTTTATTGTTTAGAGAATTGAGAGAGCATTGTACCCACAGCCAGAATAGAGGTGAGAGACTTGATACTGGTTATCACCAAACGTTTATTAACCTAACGGCAAAGGAGATCTATAATGGGTCAAACTGTGTGGGCTTTTTATTAAGGCAGGAGGTTAATGACACTTACCTATTAACCAAATAAAGGCAAGCCTGACCTTTTCCAGGTCACTTTCTAGTGTTGAGGAATGTCCTCCTCAGACGCAACCTGTGACCCAGGCAAGTCCCAAAGAAGTTTTTGCCTCACTCCCAACTCTTACAGCTCTGAGTTGTAGGTTTCAGGAATTACCTTTCACCTTCTTGATGCCTATGGGCGCTCACCAAATATTATGCCCTACATCTTCTTCCCTCATGATCCACCACTGGAAAGGATAGGACTCCACTTAGTCATTTACACTCTGTCTTCTAAGGATAGAAACCCACACGACCAGTTACACATCTCCAGGGAACGTGCCATTGTCCATATCCAATAAATGGACCCCATCCTGCAAGTACAAGTGCTGTGAAGCGTATGTGATCTCATGATGTGGCATTTGGCTCCATTATCCCAGATATCACCAACCTCCGTTCTGTGTTTACCTTCTTGTCCAGGCACCTCAAATTCACTTCTCCCCTCCACAACTTCCAGGCAAGCAACTTCTACCAAAAAAAAAAACATAATTCTGTCCAGCCCATCTGGATTGCTAAGAGCTGTTATATCAGCACCTTCATGAAGCCTAGATCACTACCCCTGAGATGAATTAGCAATACTTGTAGTGGTAGTCCCACTCTAAATTTTTGAAAAAGGGTGGTCTGATGGGAAATTTTGGGATTCATTGGACTGGGGGTCCTTAAGGAAATTGAAGACACAGGCTTGCAGTAAAGATATGCCTTTATTGGTTATGTGTGCATGGTCAGTCTCCCTTGAGTGGGCAGAGAGCTGCAACATGGCACTGTTTGCCTGGAGTTTTATACATTCCAGGACATAGACATTTGCATTTCCCATTCAGGGAGTTACACATAAGCATTACATAGTGGTTACCACCACATTTCTACTATGAGCTCATGCATTCCAGTGCTGACTCTTCTCAGACCTTAGAGAGTACCAAAATGTCCAGTACAAGTGTTCTGCTCCCCTTATCTTGTCTTCTGGGCCAGGCTGTACCATGCATTCTTTGTTACCATGGCTACATGTGTGTAACAGGCAGAGAAGACAGCAGACCAAGGAAAGGATGTTTAGCTGGCCTAACTAAATTAAATTAAAATATTATAAATCCTATCGATTTCTAAAAGAATATATTTTGCTTACTGTTTGTATCTAAAAATTCCTCATTAGGGCAACAGTTGACTTCACTTCACAATGTTTCTGGCCAACCACTCAATGTTGGTAACCTCACTGTGTCTTGATTGCAATCTGATATCATCAGCAGGAATGTAGTCTGCTTGTCAGTGCTGATTTGGGTCTCATTTCACTCAACTGACAAGTGGTTACGGTTCATGATCAATAATTTCTGTCTATCTTTTGCCTTTACCGGTTCATTTTTTTATCTCCAGAAAAATAGCATTATTGTCATCTATCTTTCTATCAATGTGTTCCTTCTTCCTACTGATGGTCTCTTTGTTCTTTGTATTTAAATGTAAATGAAGCAAATAATTGGCATTGCCCATCAAGTCTGTCTCTTGCTTCAGGCTTACTATCTGTCTGAAGATCCCGATATACTATATAATAAATCCCAATATATTATAAAAGTAGTAAAGAAATTATGAACACCCTCCCATTGGATGAATGATTAAGATGTAGTACTTGCCAATCTCCATTGTTCGTTGTTTTTATTTGACTACTGTAATGTAACTTTATGTATTATGTGTAGTAGTAGTAGTAATAATAACAACAACAACAGAATGAAGAGCTGAAAAAAATAATTTTTAAAAGAAATTAAATCCCCATTGTCTCTGCCTGATCCACTGGGAGGTGCTATCACAGCAATAGGGGAAAAGGAGACTCAGCTGTAGCCACAGAATTCACCATCTCCTCTTTGCAACCCTTGCCCTAACTTCTTTGGGATGCAGCTGTTCCCACAAATTGCACCAAGTGCCCCTCTTCCTCCCCCCTTTTGACAAGCCATGGGAGAGCATGTGGGAAATACTCTGCCCCCTGGCCTTACACACACATTATTGGGGATGGGGATGTAAATGCAATGGTGACGACTGGTGAACAATTCTGTGAGTGATCAAGTGGTGACTGGTTTGAGTGCGGCAATTCTCAGTTGAAAGCCTTTGCAAAACACTGCAGATTTGCATCTAAGTTACAAATTGCAACTGTTCCATTGAAGGTGGTGGAGGGGAAGGAGAGAGAAGGCAGCTTTCACTTTCAGGGTTGCTGCTGAGAGTGAAGGGGAAGGGGAGACTGGACTGGACTGGGCTGCCAAAATTGTGTTTGTCTGTATGAGAAGAGGGAGAGGAAGGGAAGGGGGTGGCAAATTCAGGGAACCAGACAAAGGGGAAATCAGCTTCTCTCCCTCCAGCCCAGTAGTGTGGTGGCAAATTCAGAAGTGCAGACTCCCTTCATGACAGTCATGCCACACACCCTTTTCCAGTTTGTCTTCTCCCTTGATCTCCCTGTCATCTCACGAGTCGACAATCTGTTGCAACAGATCTCCCTAGAAGCCAGTCTTCTCAGGGGCTGGCTCCTCTCTTTTCACTCTGATTGGCTCCAATCAACGTAAAAGAACAAGGCCTCTTCTCAGTGGCTAACACTCTCCCTTTTCATGCTGATTGGCTCAAACATAGAGACCTAAATGGGACCCTGCTCCCAAGAAAGTAATGGGTCTACAAACACCCCCCCCACGTCCCTGGATGGCTACACCCCTGCTCCAGCCAGTCTCTTAACACACATGTGATGTCTTGGCTCAGAAATCTACAGTTCATGTGGTGTGCATGTTCTTGTGCTCTTTTGCTTCTCCTGAAACTGACAAGTATGTGTGTTTGCTATTGTGAAATTAACCAGGATCACAAAGGATACAGGAGATGGGGGGAGATGAAGGGGGGAGAGAGAGCTGCTCTCTTCAGCTTTCACAGGGCTTTGCACAGTTAATGGCTACCATCAACACCTCATTGACCGAAGTTAAAGGGAATCTATATTTCAGCATTTTAGACTGAAGTTGTCAACAATAATAATATTGTTATATTCAATGCTTTTTTTACAAAAAAAAAAATTGGTATCAAGAAAATCTGGAATAGCTCACAGCATTTTGGCCCATATAGATAGTGAACTTGTGAACTATAGGGAAGTCCAGTGAAAACTTTGATTTTAGTGAAATTCTCTCCCATCCCTAATCATCAGAGTGCATAGGTAACTTGGACTCTATCCTCAAGTCCTCCCTCCAGAATGATGTCCCATTGCAATGGGCAAGAAAATCACACCCCACACAGATACCTTCCCCATCTTACCAACCCATAGGCTGCGTTGCAGCAGCTAAACCTCCTTTATGGCATTGCACATGCAGCATAAAAATTACCTACTAGAAGTGAAATATAGATGTCCCGCCAGCTTCCATGCACTTCTCAAGGTGGCTTATGTGTTGCTACAGATTTGTCTAGCCAACGGCATAAATCCTAAATCTCATCCTGGCAAAGCCTACACAATTGTCCCTCAGTATCAATTTTAATGCCCAAAAATGTTAGTCATTATACCCAGGCTGCTGGATAAGAGGAGCAGCTTTAAATAGGCCATTAAAGCTCCACCCCCACACAGACTGCATTCATATGCTTCACAAGACTGCACACATGCACATAAGTGTCCCATGTCCCATACAATGGCATCCAGAAAGTCACACCTGCTACGGGCTTGAAGGGAAGAAATGGGATTATTTTTAGGTGACAGAGAGGCCTTACATTTACATGCCCATTCTACTCTAGCAGCAGTTAAGATACTACACAATTCCAGGAAATGTTCTAAGTAACCCAAAAGAGCAGAATATGTAAAAGGTATCCCATTATATCTATAAACTATATTTTTAAATCTTTTCTCAGAATGATTGGGTTTTATTGCAAGACCTGTATTGAAGCTATTGCTGAATCATAATCCATATTTTGTCTCCCAGATTCTAAATTTATTATACAGCCACAAGAGTGGCTGTATACTATAGCCAGAGTGGATTTTTCACATTCCGCAATGTTAAATTGAAAATACCCCCATGCCATTCTGATGCTTCCCATAAGCTCATTTCAAAACAAAACCTTACCAAACTTATAGTCCTGAACTCAGAAACGCTTGCTTAACAACCCTCTCAATTTTCATGGCGATACACAAAACAGTCAGAGAGAATAGAGAGTTCAAAGTCGAAAAAGAGAGGAAAAAACCCCAGAGCCCTTTTGGACTTTTTCCCGAGAGTTCTCATAATCTGTTGAAATTCATTAAAAATCAGCCATGTTCACAGAGTACCTGTAATCCTAATACTGACCTTGCCCCATACTCTGACCTTCATCTTCTGCAGTTTAAAAGTTTAAAAAATGCCTGGCTGATTTTTAATTAATTTAAGAAATTTTGGCTTGAAGCCAATGATAAGGGCGGGCATGCTCAGTAAGGACCAACTGTCAATGTTCTAAAAGACTCACAGCTGCTGGGCTTGCCTAATCAGGGGGCCACACCCAGACCAGAATTTGATTTCATGTGAGACAGTCATGGCTTCCCTCTGAGAATCCTGGGAAGTGTAGTTTGTGAAGGGTGCTGAGAGGAGACTCCTATTCCACTGAGAGAGCTCCAGCGGCCAGACTGGTTTAACAGTCAGCCACTCTGATTGAAGGTCTGTGAGGAGAACAGGGCGTCTCCTAGCAACTCTCAGCACCCTTCACTAACTACACTTCCCAGGATTCTTTGAGAGAAGCCATGACTGTCCAAACTGAAATAAAGGCCTGGTGTGGATGTGGCCAGGGACAGCTTTGGTTTAAATTTGGGTGGGAGGCTATATGTACCTGTTGTAGAATAAAAAGGTGAGGGAAATGCTGAAAAGCAATGATACTGTTCACAATGTTTTCCCTTTGGAAAGGAAATATTTTTCCCCTTTGCCCAGTGCCCACCCACCCAATCTCCTCCCTTCCCCCTCCCCTGGGTCAGTGTTGGACTACGACCTGGGAGACCAGGGTTTGAATCCCCACACAGTCATGAAGCTCACTGGGTGACCTTGGGCTAGTCACTGCCTCTCAGCATCAGAGGAAGGCAATGGTAAAAACACCTCTGAATACCATTTACCATGAAAACCCTATTCAAAGGGTTGCCATACATTTGGTCAATTTGAAGGCAATCCATTTTCAAACATGATTGCACAGAAATAAATTCCATTGAACTCAAAAAGTATGCAAATGCTCAAACTAGGGTTGCCAGGCCCAGCCTCCAAGAGGTCTTCTGTATCTTTAAAAGTTGTGCAGGAGGAAGGGAGAATTTCACTTTGTGGTTTTTCCCATTACAGTGTTCCAAGAATACCTGCACTTGGCTGACTTTCTCTTCTCCTAAAGATACAGGATCAGTCTCAGGCCCTGAGCCTGGCAACCCTAGATCAAACCCACCCTCTCTTCTCCCTCCTATCCCCTCCCTCTTCCCCCTTCCTATGCCCCTCCCTCCCCATTCCCTTCCAATTCCCTAGTTCCCCTTCCTCCCCCTCCCCTTCCTCCTCCACATGGTCAGTTTTACCTATCTTAAGCATGATTGCACCATACCATTGAACTCTATAAGCATGCAAATGATCAAACCTGCCCTCCCCTCCCCCTACCTTTGTCCCCCTCCAATACGCTCCTTCCCCTTCGTCCGCCTTCTCCCCCATGGTAAGGTTTTCCTATTCTAACCATGATTGCATGATCCTCTGTGGCACAGTGGTAAGCGGCGGTAATGCCCACTCCAGCCCTCCCTCCCTCCCCCTGGTCAGTTTTACCTATCCTGATTGCATGGGAGTAAATCGCACTGAACTCAATAAACATGCAAATGATCAAACCTGTCCTTCTCCTCCCCTCCCCTTCCTGCCTGCTCCCATCCTAGTCCTCCCCTCTCCCTTTCCTCCCCTCCCTACTCTTCCTCCTCTTGCCCTCCCCATCCCCTGTGGTTAGTTTCACCTATCCTAAGCATGATTGCAGGAGAGTAAATCCCACTGAACTCAATAAGCATGCAAGTGATCAATCCATTCTCAGCAAGCTTGCACAGAATCCCATTTCTTACCTCCCAGATTAAAAAGCAGGGAAATTCACTAATAGGCAAAAAACCTTGTGGTTTAAGAATGTACCTAAGCCCACAGATATGCAGCTTCGCTTACCTGCGCGAAGCTCTGGGGAGCAGGAGCACAATTGCGGCCGAGGGTGAAGCCGCAGTAGCCATTTGGAAGAAGGGAACGTTGCGCGTCGCATTGGGATGACGTGCGACGTTCCACACAGAGGGGGCAGAGCTAAGGGGCTATTTAAGCCCACTCAGCCCCCTCCGACTTCCTCTTGGCTTGCGACGACAGGAGAGGACGGATCGACAAGGGACAGTGCTAGTTTGCTTGCGGCGGCCATTTTCTTCAGCCGCGTGGCTGGCGCCATTTTGGAGGCGCCGAGTGTGGTCTGTTGGGGCCTCAGTAGGCCCGATTCAGCTAGTGGAGATAGCGGGAAGGCGGGACTGGGCCCGGATTGCAGCCACTCAGCCTGTGCAGGGCTTTTGGAGCCCGTCTTTCTCCCGCAGCCACACAGCACGTGAGTGCCGAGGCCTTAGAAGCTCTTCTTCACAGGCCTAGTGGTGGAGCTGGCACAACAGGCCTTAGAGGCTTTGAGTGCTGCCAGCTCTGGCCCTGAGGCAGGCAGCCCGGCCTAACCAGCGCAGCCCGACACGGTGCCTGCCTGCCTGCCTCCCCCCCCTCATTATAATTACACAAGCACTCCAGCAAGCCAAGTTTGTCAGGGAGACCGCTTGCTAACATTAAATTGTTTAATAACATATTTCTAAAGGGATTGTTAATTCCCCTGCAGTGGGTTCAGTCACTCTATTGAGGCATATCATGCCCCCCAAGAAAGGTATAGGGGGTTCCAAAGGGAAGGGGAAGGCCAGCAGGCTTCCACCCAAGCGCCCCCCCCAGTGGCAATGTCTTCGGAAGAAGATGAGGCACAGCCTTGGGCAGCCATTCTAGCACGGTTAGACTTGCTAGAGAAGCAGAGAGCTGGTCTACCAGGGCAGGGTCGCATTCAAGCAGAAGGGGGAGAGTTACCCTCAATAGAAGGGACGGCTGCAAGTACTGCAGCCATGTCCAGACCCAGAAGGGCCAAGGCACGGGGTAGGCACACATATGGTCAACAAGCGAATAACGGTGCTAATGTTGCTGCATTAATCCTAGCCAGATTGGATGCGCTAGAGGCAGGACCCAGTTCGGCTCCAGCAGCAGTTGGGGGGGTAGAGGCTTCTCCCCCCCAACTGGCATCATTTGAACCAGCGGCAGCAGCACAGGTCCCCACTGACTCACAGTCCTGGGCCGAGGATGGCGGAGATTCAGAGGTTCCCAGGACGAGAAGTGGGACAGGTGAGTCACCTGCACCCACATTTATAGATGCACCTACACCTATGCAATCAATGGGGTGGCCGGGGTGGAGCTGGCTGCCTTGGGGGCCGTGGGCCTCAGTACAGGGTGGACAATCCTCCACTCCGGTCCATGCTCCATCACAAGGCAGACAAGGAATTGCTGCTATCCAGGGAGACAGACCTCCTCCTCTACAAATGGCTTGCCAACAAGTTTGGCAGCATGCTGGAGGGGATTCAGTCTCTCAGGCTGCCCCCCCCAGCATTGCAGTGGCACATCCTGATAATTCCACAGTGGAGCCACAGACCACTGCTGTGGAGGCTGCAGCGGCTTCAGACCCCTTTAGTTCGGTTGCTGCAGGGGCCATTCCTTTTGGGGAGGCATCTGTCTCCTTGGGATTTCACCTCCTTCCTGCAACTAAGGAAAGGATTTGGCGTGGGGAGTACGTGGACTTGTTCACACTTCTTTATAGGGAACAGCCCAAGAAAGATAAGGATAGGGCTGGAGATATGGAGCCAGAGAGGCCTAAACGTAAAAGGGTTGAACGGACTTGGCATAATTGGTTGCCGGCCTATATGATTTACGCAGGGGTAGTCATGGAAAAACAGCCATTGCGGGGGGCCCTGTTGATGAAATGCCTAGATATTATTTATAGGGCCTATATTGAGTTTTCTGGCCTGGCTTGGTTATCTTATGATGAGGCCTTCCGTATGCGGGTGGCCTGTAATAAAACAGTCCCCTGGGACAAGAAGGAGCCCGAGCTGTGGCTGCAATTCATGGCAGCAGCACGCGCCATGACTGGGGACAGAGCAGATAGTGGGCATTTACTTGGCAAACAGTCGGCTCCCCTGCCCCGCGGTAATGCGGGGCAAGGGGTTCAACAACAAACGGCTGTTTTGCTGGGAATTTAATTCCCGCGGATCCTGCACCCGGAACCCATGCCGTTTTCGTCACGAATGCTCCATATGTGGGGCGACACACTCAAGTGCAAATTGCCCCAGGACCAGACCCTTTCGGGGCGGAGGAGGCCGGAAACAGACCCCTGCAGGAGGTAATCAAGGAAAAGGGCCCCTCCCCAGTTAAATTAAACATTTTAAGACACCTCTTGGACAGTTACCCGAACCATGGGGTCGCACGTTTTTTGTTCAATGTTTTTTCATTAGGCTTCCGAATTCCCTACACCGGCCCACGTTTGGCTTTTAGATCTCGCAACCTCCGCTCCACCGTGGGAAAGGAGGACTTAGTGCAGCAGAAAATTGATAAAGAAGTGCAGGCTGGGCGAGTTCTCGGCCCATTCCAGTCTCCCCCTTTCTCTAAACTTAGGGTGTCTCCCTTGGGCATCGTGCCCAAAAAGGCAGCCGGGGAATTTAGGCTCATTCACCATTTGTCCTACCCGCAAGGGATGTCAGTTAATGATTTCATTCCAGATAATTTGTGTTCTGTTCACTACACGTCCCTGGACACGGCAGTGTGCATGGTGCGCTCCTGTGGTAAAGGGGCTTTTATGGGAAAGTGTGATATCAAGTCCGCCTTCTGTCTCCTGCCAGTTCACCCAGCGGATTTTGAGCTACTGGGCTTCACCTTTTCAGGCCATTTCTATATTGATAGATGCTCAATTTCTTGTGCCGTTCTTGAGCGCTTTAGCTCTTTCCTGGAATGGGCTGTCAGGAGACGGGGGGGGCTTTCACATGGTGGTGCATTATCTGGATGACTTCCTATTTGCGGGTAGGGCAAACACGGGGGAATGACAGCACTTAATGTCCCAATTTAGTGAGTTAGCTGGGGAACTTGGTGTGCCTTTGGCCTTAGAGAAGACGGAGGGACCTGCCCAGGTCTTGACATTTTTAGGTATTGAAATTGACACAGTAGCCATGTGCTGCTGGCTTCCCATGGCTAAAATTAATCTTTTGCGCGTCAATATCTGGGAGGTAGTTGGGGCTAAAATTTTTTTCCTTTCTACACTCCAGGAACTAGCAGGACACCTGAACTTTGCTTGCAGGGTTGTCGCACCTGGACGGGCCTTTTTGAGGCGCGTCTATGATGCTATGATAGGGCTTTCAAAACCCCGCCATAGATTCAGGGTTACGGCTGCCCTGCGCGCCGACCTAGCAGTTTGGTCCTCCTTTTTGCAGGACTACAATGGGATCTCTTTTTGGAGACACGAACGGCTCCTGGAAGCAGAGATGCAAGTTTGTTCGGATGCATCGGGGTCTTATCTTAGCTCCCTCCCCCTTGCCACACATTTGCCCAGTGATGGCCCTGCAAACGTTTATGACAGCTAGAGGAGCAGTGAGCGGATATTTATTCGTTCACAGGAATGGTGATCCCCTCACTAAATATCAATTTTGGGCACTTACGAAGAAGGCCCTACACAGATTGGGAATAGACCCATCAGGTTTTGGGACCCACTCTTTTAGAATTGGAGTGGCTTCCACGGCAGCGGGGCTGGGTTTTCCATGAGCCAGGCTGCAAGCTGTTGGAAGATGGGCTTCGGGGGCCTACAGGAGTTATGTCCGCCCCATGACTGGGCATGGTAATACGGAAGCCTAATGGTGTTGCCTTGTCTTGGCAGGTTGCCGGAGGGGGACGGAGCGGATGCGCATCCTAATCTGCGGCCACAGCATGATTTTGTGGGCGGGCCGCAGGGCCGTGTCATCTCAAATGGGCTCGCAGCTGGGGCTCAGTCAACGAGCTACTGTACAATGGCTTGGCCAGCGAGGGATGCGCTGGGATGGGCTCCTACCTGCCCTGTTCCGGCAAGGGTTAGTGCGTGACGTTCCGCACATTTTGATCATTCACCTGGGAGGTAATGACCTGGGTTTACTGAAGGGCAGGGCCCTTACTCTTCAAGCATGTAGCGACATGCACGTTATAAGGCAGCGTTGGCCTTCAGTTTGTCTGCTTTGGTCAGACATACTGCCACGCAGGGAATGGCGTGGAGTTTGGGACCCCAGGAGGATAGACTGGGCACGTAAGAGGGTCAACCGACAGATTCGGTTGGCACTTCTTGGGGATGGTGGGTTGCCCATTCCGCATCTGCTTATACAGCATTCTAGCGTTGAACTCTATAGGGCCGATGGCGTTCACCTGTCGGACACAGGGAATGACATATTTTTGCAAGACCTGCAGAGGAGTCTGCTGGAAGTTCTTCTACGCAGTGAGGAAAAGGGGACTAAATAGAGATTTGTCCCCTTTTTGTGGCGGTAAAGTGCGGGAGGGGAAATAGGTAATGACAGCTAGGTGGCCCCCTTAGGCACCTTTCAAGGTGATTGGTGGTTCCGGAGGCCTGTCTCTCAGGGTTTTACGGCCCGAGGGCAGGATATGGGCTGCTTTTGGGGCCAACTTACCTCATCCACCTGAGGGTTCTACGGCCCTGGGGGGTGGTGACGTGGGAAGGCCTCCCTACTCACCTACAAGGTGTGGCCGGGGCAAGGGGTAAGCAAAAGGGGGCTTGCCCTTGGCCCCAGCAGGGGCTGGTCGCCCAAGAGCTGTAGGGCAAGCTGCTTGCCTATAGTTAGTTCCCACAGTTAGGTTACACCTCTGCAGGTCGCTTTAAACGTTCTTGTTTATAATTTAATAAAGTGGCCCTTTATTCAACCATAGCTGCTGTTGTCTGCATATTATTTCACCCATCGACCGCAAATTTCTATCAAACTTTAAAAAGCAGGGAAATTGGGCAGCTATAGTGAATGCACTAGGGGAGCAAGAGACCTGACCTCCTCTATAAGATATTGTACTGCCCTACAAATTTGTCAAAATGCAAACACAATTTGGGTTGGTCTTTCACAGTCCAATCCACTTGCTGTGTAGCTTGGAAGAATTTGGTAACATATGCCTCTGAGCAAGGTTTTTTTGCCTATTAGTGAATATTAGTAATCCACTACAACAAAATCCACTACAACATTGTGTAAAGTACTATCTGAACCACATCTTATAAAAGTTATCTTTGATAGGTGCAGCTATTAAAACTTGGAGAACATGACTCCATATAAATTCACTTGGCAAATTCATGGAGTGCCAATATTATGGACCTATAGGTTTTGGTTAATAGTTATTTTTTTGTTACCTATAATTCTTCTAGATCATTAATAGTTATTATGAAGTTGTTCAAATAATGCCAATTTTCTGGAAAGATCTGGCTGCCTAGCTTTTTTTAAAAAAATGACAGAACAAAGGTCTGAAATTAATCTCCCTCTTTCTGCATTATTGGATCATTCACTATAAATGCAAATACATGAAAAACCATTTCATATACACAACCTATTAAATATCCCAATTAAAACTGGAATTATATGTCAGAAACATAAAGGTCACATTGATCAAACATTCTTTTGTTTATCAAACCTATAGGCCTGATCCTTTCTGGAATCCAGAGTATATACAGTATTGGTAGTGCTATCATTCTCACTGTTTCCACAGATGTTTTCTGGCTTACCAAAAATAGTAGCTAAAATGATGTTAACATAAATGCTGCTCTGTAAAATTCAGACATATTTGCACCGCATTTGCTTTATTTTCTTTGAGTGTTTATGATATCCTTACTTTTCACACTCCTGCCCATTAATTATATAATTCTACAAGACAAACATAGTGTGCAGTGCAAATATTGTAATTGTGTTCATATATGAATATCCATTGGGATTGAAAGGGAGGCATTTTTCATGAAATTTTATCAACACTGAATTGTATCCCCACCCTTTTCAAGGGCAATTTTCTTGGTTTTGTGGTGAAAGCATGTGAATTTTTGATTGGGTCATCCCTGATTTGATAGGATCAGTCATATGACCAATATAGGAAGCATTGTCCTCATTATTAATAGGCTTCATTTGAGTTTAATGGCATCAAAATAGAGCCCAATGTGATTATGGTCTCATGATACCATCATGTGCAATATGTGATTGCTGATTTGATGGAATCACTTCGGGAGGAATGAGATGGAGGAGAAAGAATGCCAAAAAATGTAGAGTAAAAATAGCAGCTGACAAAAGCTATACATGGTCATGGGAAAAGTTAGGATTAAAGAGTTTGGGGGGGTTGGTCCATTTGTATTTTGAAGAGAAAACATAGCCAACTCCACAAATCACCACTTTCTTAACAGAGAGCATCCAAAGAGAACATTCAACTTTATCTCTAATGTTCATCTTTATTTCAGCAACATATTCTTATCAAGATAGTTGTAATGATTGCCATCTTTATAGACCTTCTGACAACCAATGGGAATTGGCTTTTGTTTTTAAAAAATAGAGATTCTGTAAAGATGCTGAAATCTCAAAATTCAAATACCTGATTAGTTTATTTCCCCAAAGAGTGGCACAGACTAGTTTAATCTATAGAGCTTAATCTTAAAGTATATTCACAGCTAACGGTTCTGATGTCCTTTCATTAATTTCATAACTAGAAGTTAATGTGGCTGTTGCATGCCACCCCAGTCTCTGAGCAGTGTGAGACTTCCAGGGGTTCCTGCGCTTACCCAGAGTTTTGTTGCCTTGGAAAGATGGTCAGCAGATACTATGGTGTCTTATAGGATATATGGTTTTCATTTACACACATTTCATCCTGAACTTAAGATGGAGGGGTCCACAGCATTATCAGTCCATCTCCCCATTGCCCATAGCTTTAGGGGTCCAGAGAGCAAGCAAGCCTGTCTGTCTGACTCCCTAGTTCCCAGCTTCTCCAGACTAGACTAAAAGCACAAGCCTCTCCTTGGTTCCAGGATGGAGGGAGGGCACCTCAGCTGAAAGGATTCCAATAGCTCCCTTTGGATATGTAGATTGACCATTCAATGTCCATTAACTCACAGACTGGCTTAACAAAGGAAACTAGACCGACCAGTGCTTGCTTGCATATCCCAATGTCAGATACAAGATTACAGGCTTGAAGGGGACACAAATAAACCATCTATCTCATCCCTCAATCCCATAACAGTGGTGTCTGTTTAAAAGAATTATGTATTTATTTGCAATTTAAATGAATTATTAATGAGCAGGCCTTTGAGCCTCACTTAGTCATGTTTCCTTCTATTAAAACCTCTCTCCAGATCCCTCTCTCAGTAAAATATAAAATGACACCCCTGCACTTATAGGAAGTTGATGCAACCAACATCATTGGAAGAAACTCTGGAAAGTAGATGTTAGTCTTCAGTTTTCAAAATGAGCATTCTACTGTTCCTACCCATTTGAGACAAATTCACCAGCAATGATCTCAAACAATGTTGTCATTTTTTTTGCCAGACAGTCCCACTTTATACTTGAAAATACTGCCTGTAGCACCTGTGAAAACTTACGTTTGTGTTACGTCTGTCTTCAGCAATCCTGAGGAAAGTACAGAAGGTAGTACAGTCCTTTCTTTACTTTTGTGTACAAGGATTTTTTCTACATTTTTCTGCCATGAGTTACTTTCACCTTTCATATTATACTCTGATTGCCCTTTGCTATCTTTCACATCTATTTCCACTACAGCACAATCCTATACTAGTATATGTGTGCCACCCCGAGTGGTATAGGAAATTAACTAAATCCCTTGGGCTACTGCTGATTCTTGGATCTGGGATCTACAGAAGCCTGTCTCCTCCTTAGTGCTGGCACCACTACCCATTTGCTTGTCCTTTCTCTCTGGACCGAGCCCACACAAGCACGTAGCAGGAGAGCACAAGGAAAGTGGAGGATGCTGCTCCATTGCCCTATTCCTGTATGCTCAGGGAGGGCAAGTGAAGAGGAAACATCAGTAAGGGGGGGGAGGAGCAGCAGAGGCTGGAGGCTTTGGAGGATAGCAATAGACCTCCAGGCACAGGACACGCTGACTGGGCTGAGGACATGGTGGTGCGGTGGAATGGGAGCTGGAGGCTGAAAGAAGGAAAGTCTTCATAGGTCTTCATCACATACTTTTTTTTAAAAAAAGCATAATTGTTAACCAGTTGTTTTGCTGACTACAGCAAGAAATCTGAGGAAATTATAAACTGTCTCCTCAAATTAGCTTCTAATAGAATATTTAACATTTTGTGGAGGGAAACAACTAGAGCTGAAGATCTTTTCATCATTCAGTTTAAGAGATTGCTGTTAAGATGGTCCTTGACAATATTTTCATCTCATTATCGTCTGTCTGCTAATCGTAATCACTGAGCGCTTCTGAGGAAAATCAGGTTGCAAGCATATTCCTGAAATCTGTTAATTGTATCACATTGTTCTCGGAAGGAATAATTGGACAGGAAATGCATCAGAATTTGTCACCCTGAAACTGTTAGAAGAATGATATCAAAACAGTTAATAATAGCTAAGGCTCATTAAGTAAATGAGTGCTTAGGAAAACTACCTCCACTAATTAAATTCCCTCATACACCATGATAAATATTTCTAGTCTTACAGCTATGCTTTGGGCTTTCTACACAATTCCTCCGTTGTTTCATCTGAAGAGGAACCTCTAGATTTCAGGTCTACAGAACATTGACTACAACACAGAAGTAGGCTGGAGCACTACAACCACTGCCATTTTATTTTTCAATGACAGTAGCCTCAATAGACATAAACAGAAAATTAGAAGGTGGTGGTATCAAGATAGTTGCTTGAGCTTTAGGAGTAAGCCTGTTGAGCTCTTTGGGGCTTACTCCTGAATAAAAATGCATAAGATAACCTTTGCTATAGTCCAGGCTGTCGTGGCCCCTTTGGAGGACTCGTCAGACGAGGACGACTCGGGAGTAACGGCCACAGACCCAGAAGGGGAAACAGAGGAAACTCCTGAGAGCGCAGCTCCTACTCCCCCTCAGCTGGAGAGCATCCAAGACACAGCTGAAGCTCTTCAGCCAGAGTCAGACAGTGACCAGGAGACTCCCCTCCCACCTGCAGAGCAAAGACGACAGAAAATCACTCAGCAGCGGGGCCGGCCTGTCCATTTAAGACCGGCATGCTTGCAGAAGCCAGAGGGGTGATTGTTCCCCCCGTCTGCGGAGGTGTTCTTTAAAAGACAGACCCTGGCTTCAGCATGTTGCTGACTACAACGTCAGGCGTGACCACTGCGTGTCTTCCTATCCCCTGAACCTTGACTTGGACTGATCTCTCAGCAAACTGGACCTGGACCTTCACTGACATCTCTTCTGGATTTCTGGCTTGGCACGTAAGCTTGGCACGGACCCTGCCCTTATCTTGCTTCCTCTTTGCTAGCCTGGCAGATTTATAGCCAAGCTGCCGGCTGAGGACTTATGGCCTGGCAATTACCAAGGAATTCCCAGCCCTGCCTGCACCCCCACCGACGCTGCTGTCTCAGTGAAAAGCTGACACAGACAACAACCATGGGTTCTTATATCTCTCCTCCCCACCGCCACTTTTTAATACAATAATAATATTCAAGGGCTAGGTGACTATATTCCACATGGTCCTGTCACTGTATTGGTCCCATTAAAAAATCTGTTCTGATTTGTCTAACCAACAAAACCACCTAGTAAGAGAACCAGAAATACTTGGGCAGACATAACCACAGTCTGGGGCAGATTTCTAGATGCCAACTTTCAAAATGACTTGCTTTTTTAGAAGAAAGAAAGAAAGAAAGAAAGAAAGAAAGAAAGAAAGAAAGAAAGAAAGAAAGAAAGAAAGAAAGAAAGAAAGAAAGAAAGAAAGAAAGAAAGAAAGAAAATAATAATAAATTTAATTTATGTGTCGCCTATCTGGCCAGTGGCCACTCTAGGCGACGTACATACAATAAATATAGCAAAATACAATAAAAAAATACAGTGTAATAGTATAGATTATAAAACAAACAATACATAATGGGAGGCATATAAACAAAAAATATTAAGCCTCCCCAGAAATCCCAAAAGCCTGTTGAAAGAGCCAGGTCTTTAAGGCCTTGCAGAACATATTCAGGGAAGAGATGTGCCGAAGATCTTGTGGGAGGGAGTTCCAGAGGGTGGGGGCCGCCACTGAAAAGGCCCTCTCTCTAGTACCCGCCAATCTAGCTGCTTTGGTTGGCGGGACTGAGAGAAGGCCTTGTGTGGCCGATCTTGTTAGGCGGCATGATTGGTGGCGTTGTAGGCGCTCCTTTAGATAAACTGGGCCGAGACCGTATAGGGATTTAAAGATTAATACCAACACCTTGAATTGGGCCCGGAAAACAACTGGAAGCCAGTGTAGCTCGAACAACACTGGCATGATGTGGTCCCGGCGACGACTGTTTGTGAGAAGTCGAGCCGCTGCATTTTGTATAAGTTGTAGTTTCCGGACCATTTTCAAGGGTAACCCCATGTAGAGCGCATTACAGTAATCTAATTGAGAGGTGACCAGGGCATGTACTACCAGTGGGAGCTGATGAACAGGAAGGTAGGGTTGCAGCCTACGTACAAGGTGTAGTTGATACCAAGCTGCCCGGCTCACAGCTGAAATCTGAGCCTCCATGGACAGCTTGGAATCAAGTACAACCCCGAGGCTGCGGACCTGGTCCTTTAGGGGTAAACTCACCCCATTGAACTTCAGGTCAACAGTTCCCAACCTTCTCTCATCCCCCACGAGCAGTACCTCGGTCTTGTCGGGGTTCAGTTTCAGCCTATTTCTTCCCATCCAGGCACTTGGACAAGGTTTCCACAGCCAACTCTGGCGAAGATTTAAACGAGAGATAGAGCTGAGTGTCATCCGCATATTGTTGACATTGCAGCCCAAATCTCCTGATGATCGCCCCCAGCGGCTTCATATAGATGTTAAATAGCATGGGAGAGAGGATAGAACCCTGTGGCACACCACAATTGAGAGGCCAAGGGTCTGAAACCTCCTCCCCCAATGCCACCTGTTGGTACCTATCAGAGAGAAAGAAAGAAAGAAAGAAAGAAAGAAAGAAAGAAAGAAAGAAAGAAAGAAAGAAAGAAAGAAAGAAAGAAAGAAAGAAAGAAAGAAAGAAAGAAAGAAAGAAAGAAAGAAAGAAAGAAAGCTGGGAATCCAAACCACCTAATGGGCTAAGTGGGCACTGTGTAGCATGGCATGGTAAAAGCCAGCTAACCAGGCAATATGGCAACCCTACATAAGCAGCAGTTCTTGCCAAACCAATAGATTGCTGGAAAGTGAGGGTTGTGTGGCAATGTCGGGGCTCCAGTCCAGTAGTGTAGTGGCAAATTCAGAAGTGCAGGTTCCCTTCATGTTAGTCACAGCCATGCCCCTCCCCCCCTTTTGCTGCTGGGTTGAGAATGAGATCTTTGCTAATGCCTTCTCCCACAACAACAGATGTCCTTAGGAGCCAATCAGCATGAAAGGGAAGAGTGATTGGCTCCAGTCACCAGGAAAGGACAAGGAAGCATGTTTAAAGACACTTCTCAGTGGCTAACATGCTCCCCTTTCATGCTGATTGCCTCACAAGATGCTGGAGACATTGGGACCCTGCTTCCAAAAAAGTAAAGGGTCCAAGACCCTGGATGACTACACCCCTGCTCCAGTCTACATACAGTGTACCAGCCCCAGGAGTTCCTGCTGGCACCCCTGAGCCAAAATCAGCAGGGGAAAGAAAAGACACCTGCTTCTCTCCCCTCATCCTCCCTACTAATGATGGGCTCTGTTTCTACAATAATCAATTTGCCATCAGATTAATTATTATTTCTGATATTCTCCATCTTTGCAAAGAGATTTTTGAAGTGGAAACTCTCTGTGCCTGGAATCTGATTCATTCTTCTTCTTCTGTTCCCCAATTATTTTTTTATAAAAAAAATTGCTTTGAAATCATCCATAGTGTAAGTGATACTTTTATCAATCTACTATCTATGTAAGCTCTTCCAATGTGTATTCCCTTTCACTGATGTCAGTGAAGTGTTGATTGTAACTGAGGGACAGAAAGCAGCAGGGAGAAATGAGGTGTTGATTGTAAGCAGCAGGGGGGAAGACATTGACTTGTTCATTTGCCTTAACCTGCTCTGCAAATGCACTTGAAAAGGAATGTAAACAGAGTTCAGAATAAATTTCTATACCAATGGAGAATCATGAAGAAATAGTGATTATAATATCGAGAATTCTCTACATAGCAAATATACAGAGGAGATCAAAAAAATGAAAAGATATCAGAGGAAAAAGGAATTGGATCATTAACAACCACTAGGGGCCACACTTACAAACAAAATGTAAACAAGGAGAGGATTCCATCCCTACTCCCTACCCAGATGGCTGCTCCGGAAGAGGTACAAATTGCTACTGCCAGAGATCTAAACTGATAGTTTTCAGATGTCTTTGGAATTTAGGCCAAGGACTCAGGTAGGCCACCCCTGAGCTTAAGCTGAGCCCATCTGCCCTGGACTTCCTGAAGGACCTCCAACATGAAGGACTCCCTGAAGGACCAGAACAGCATGGCTGCATTATCATTTTATGTAAGTCTTGGACAGGAAAGTGCAGAACATGCCTGAGAAATGTTGCTAAACATAAAAGCTTATTTTTGCTCCCTCATACTTCCTTGGCTGTTTGCCTGAACAGTAATGTTCAAAGACACTTTGAAATTTCACTTTCAGCAAGCATGAACAGTGGTGGAAGTCAACCTACCATTTAAAAAATAACCACAAAACAGACATGGAACCAACACCAATTCTGAATAGCAATGCTCTTTTTTTCCAATATGGTTGCCTAAAGACAAATCTGATATATCACTACATGCAAAAGACATGAAAACTGTGATTCTTGTGAAATTTTGTCTGCAAAAAATAACAAGATCACACATACATACACTCAGAACAATACAACACAGAAGGGAATGGCTCATTCAGCATACGAAGTTTACAACTCCCTACTAAACAAATCCCTACTCAACAAATTATTTCAGGTGCCAACAGACAATGGAGGCTGGTGCATTAGGGCAAGTGAGGCACTGCCCCCCCCAACCTCAGTGGACTCTCAGCCAGCCCCCACCTGCCAACTTTCTTACTTACAACTGGCCCAGGGGGTAGCCCTGCCTGTTGGCTTCCTACTCCCTAGTCTCAGTTTTGCCCTTATAGAACTCAGTAGGGAGGAGGATGGGGAGAAAACTAGAATTAGTTAGCGCCTCCTGTCATTGACTCTGACTCCACCTACCATTGAGTTCCCTGCCTTCAGCCCCACCATCTCAATGTTTGTTTTAGTTTTGTATTTTTTAGATGTTTGAATTATTGTTGTAAATGATGGGGCTTTTTTAACTGAGATGTAAAACGCCATGGGCTCTTTTTGGAGGAAGGATGATATATACAGATAATAAACAAACAAGCAAACAAGTGGGTTGTATCCAATGTCACACAAAGTGTCCCATCAGCATAAAGATTTCTGCCTACACAGCATAAGGATTTCCTCCCCCCCTTCCCTGCACACGCCCCATGCCCTCTCCAAATGTGCTCTAGAAGGTTGCAGGCCTCTCTAGAACATATTTAGTGTGCTGTGCAAGCGAAAGTCTTTGCACCAACAGGACACTTCCTTAGTGCTATGTTGGATGTAACCCAATATTTTTACTTTGATCATATTATATCAGAGCAGCCATTTACCATTAACTGAGTTAAACTCTAATCCATCATTTTATCTGCAACCGTATCCAGGACACAGTAGTCTGTTTTGGTGGATTCACATTTCATTCTCTTATCCTCCTGCTTCTGGTCACATTGAGAAATCCCCTACCAAGCACAACTTAGGAGCTCAGCATACCAGGCCATTGTTCCTGGGAGTGTTGTCCTTCAGTTGCCAGCTACCACTGGTCCACATCACTGCTTAAATGACAGAAAGCATGGAAGAGTTTATTTTGTCCCAGCTCACTCCAGAACCTCTCTCATTACTGCCAGGACATTACCCTGTACTATGTGAAATAACAGAGTAGTGTCTGAGCATGTGAGAAGTGTATTTAGTGCACCAATTCTCACATACCAGATCACGGAGAGGGAAAATGACAATCAGTAAATACGTCGCAGAAAATTCAAAACTCATCCCCAAGCAGACTTTAACCCACATCCTAAATATGGGAGACATTTTCATATACGAATCTTATCATTCAATGGCATTTAACAGTGTAAATGTATATATTCAATGCAGTGGAGGGGTGCATCCGTTCCCCGCTTAACAGAAGCATATGTATATATGTATCCTTCTTCAAAACGACTGGTAGGCATCTCCAAAGATCACTCTACTTCATTTCTGTGGCCTGGGCTTCCACTGGGAAGAAGGGTGGGATATAAATCTAATAAAATAAAGAAATAAATAAATAATAACCAGCTATTATGCACATTTGCCAGGCCTCATAGAGAATGTTCACATTGACCTTCCATGAGGAGGGTGTTGTGCATATTTCCTGGTCACTGTACATAATCTCCAACAGGCTTTGGAAAATGTGCATATATCACAGGAATTCTGTACGTTCTCTGGACATTATGCATAATCCCCAACAGTCTTTGGGGAATGTGCATATATTGCCTGATTTTTTTTACATTCTCCAGGCATTATGCATAACCCTCAATAGCTTTGGGGAATGTGCATATATTAACTGAATTTTTTTTACATTATCCACCATTATGCATAATCTCCAACAGGCCATGAGGAATGTATATATCTGGACTGCATTTTGTGCATTCTGCAGATCATATACACATTCTCCGGTAAGCATGCATAGTCTCTAAGAATCATGCCTTTCTTTCTATCTCCTGTTCAAAATATGCAATCTGTGCCCCATGGGTTGCTTCTGGCCCAGTGCCTAAATCTTGCATGTTCCACAACATACTTCCACTGATCAGCAGAGCAGCAGAAAAGGTGTGGGGAGACGGGCTTCAGATAAAGTTTAACATTGTTCTGTAGTCCAGCCCCTTTTTCACCCTTCTCACCTGTTCCCAGTTAGCTGAGCAGCACAAAAGGTGGTTGCATGGAGAGGAAAGGTTAAACCTTCTCTCTCCCTCCCATGATTCTGATGGAAATCCCACACACACACACAAACTGCTGTCATTAAGCTAAATATGTATTTTGGGGTCTGTCTTCATGATGTTTTAAAGTGTTTTTAGTGCTTTTGTTTGCCGCCCTGGGCTCCTACTGGGAGGAAGGGAGGGCTATAAATCAAAGAAAGAAAGAAAGAAAGAAAGAATAAAGAAAAAGCTCCAGAACAACACGGAGTCAATCATCATGGGAACTGCAAAGGAGGGAAGATTTAATCAGCTGAAGAAGGGCTACCCAGTATGGAAAAGAGGATTAGGAGAAAAAGAGTGTGAAGCACCACACACCGCTGGCAAATCACCTGCGCCAGTTGGCATGAAATCTCAGTTTCACTGACATTTTTTAACCTGCATTTTTAAATGGAAGCATGTGGGACATTAGAAATGTTCTCATATTGAGTGGAAGAAGATTTACAGAGGTTCCAGCACTCAAGCCTCCATGAAGTTTCAGCCTTTATCACAGAAGGCTATGTTTTCCCTCTCCGTGATCTGGTATATGAGAACTGGCGTACTAAAGCACTTCTCACATGCCCAGACATTACTCTATTATTTCACATAGTACAGGGTAGTGTCCTAGTCATAGTGAGAGAGGTTCTGGAATGAGCGCGGGATAAAATAAGCTCTTCAGTGCTCTCTGTCATTTAAGCAGTGATGTGGGTTTTCAGGAACATTGTATGATGCCCTAAATAGAGTGTAATCTGGTTTATTAGATTCATATTTAGTTTATTAGATTCATATTTAGCAAACAACACTTTAAAAGTAACCAATGTTAATTTTATATCCTAATAGTCATGACTATTTGAACTGAAATATTTGATTAGGAAAAAATTAAATCGGATGCACTTAATGTGGTTTCAACTTTATAGTCAAACAAATTCAGAGCTTTATGTGGAAATTATTTTGACTGGAATAACACTTGTAAAAATATAAAGATAATAGAAAAAATCACAAAGACACTGAAAATTGTTGACATGCTAATTTTAGCACACCCAAAGAACTGTGTTATGATATGCCATAGGCACAGTTGTGATGGGGAATTCTAGGATTCGTTGGACCAGGGATCCTAGATGAAATTGAAGACACAGGCTTGCAGCAAAGTTATGCCTTTATTGGTGCACAGTCAGTCTCCCATGATGTTGGTGGAGAGCTGCAACATGACACTGTGTGCCTGGCGTTTTTAGCATTTCACCAATCAGGGGGCTACATATCATCATTACATAGGCATTACATGAGCATTACATCAGCTTTGCATAGGCATTGCATAGGCACTGCATAGGCACTGCCAAGGCATTGCATTATGTTCTAGTCAATTTGGCAGTGTTCAGCACTTCACATACCAGTACATTTTCGCTATGAGCTAAGCATTTCAGTTAATGCAGGCCTTCCTACATCTTGAAGTATATAGGCATGTTCCATGTCTGTTCAGTGTTATCTTATAGAGTTCAAGCTGTACCATACTAAAAAGCAGAGGGAAGATAGCTCTAAAAAGAAAAAGGTTCTGGCTGACTACTAAACTATTAAAATATTATAAACCTTTATAGCTTTATAAAGGAATATATTTTGCTTATTGTTTGTATATAAAAAAATCCCCATCAGTTGCACACTCATTTATTCCAACAACGTTTAACTCTCTCCCATGGAGGATATAAATCATCTTAATAAAGAAAGAAAGAAATATTCAATAGTGTTGGAAACTAGAGTCTATGCATTTAAGGCTGAAAATGTAAGTTAAAAAAAATATTCCTCACATCCTTCCCCAGATTTTGGTGGTAATTACTAGGCACAAAAAACACAGCAATGGGACAATGCAACCATTAATATGCTTAATATGTATAATAAGCAAATAATTTGCATAATATGCAAGTTAGCCTGCTGGGATTCATGGAACTGGAATGTGGCAACCCTATGCTTATGTACATATATTAGCAACATGGAAAGTTATTTCGAATCCACAGTCTTGATTCAGATGTATTTATTTAACAGATTTTAACCTCCCTTTCAGAGCTCCTGCCCTCATGAGGCATTTTACAATAGTTATAAATAATTCAAAAACCATAATGATATAATAGATAAATAACATTTCAACATTAAAATGACATTAAAAAGATAGCAGCAGCTAAAAACACATTTCAAACAGAAGAAATAAAAAGTTCAAGCATCATAATCATTAAATGGCATTTAATCATTAAAAGAATATTAAAAGATAGCAGCAGCTAAAAAAAATCAAACAGATTTCAAACACGGAAATATGTCTGAGTTCTTTATGAATAAGAACAGTATTCAACAATTTTTCTGAAAAAGCAATATCCAAGTGGCAGCAATAGATCAAATGGCATCATATAATGATTAAATAACTTGGAACATGTTTTTCAGAACCACTGTCTTCTTTTTTTTATTCACAAAGTTTTTCATTCACTCTAAGGTTATGAGCACACTAGCCACCTACAACAAAGTGTTTTCATTGCCACATCTGGAGGGGGAATGGGTTGATCTGCCGATCAGTTGCAAAATCTCTTTGAAGCATTTTTTTTTAAAAAATGCACACAAGCTGATCCCACCAGGTTTTATAGTAAAAAGGTTTTACACTAACATGTGTCCCCATTTTCAGAAGAGAAGTGGAGATGCATTGGAACTGGCAGAAGAGTAAGTGTGTGTCTACCCTCAGTCTAACCTACCTCACAGGATTGTTGGAAATGTAAAAGGGGGGGAAAGGACCTAGGAAGAAAATAGTGGCACAAATATATCATATATTCATAGACCATGCAGAAAGGGCAAACAATATGCACAAAGCCACCCCTACAATTTCTTTAACAGCAACATTCCACAGTTGTAATAATTTGCAGCACAATACCAACCCAAAAAAGCTTGCCAACACAGACACACACACACACACTGAACATGTGCAGCTTGACTGAACCTACCTCACGAGGTTGTTGGAAAGACTCCATATATACACACTGGTGATGTAAAAATTCATACACCCAATATAATAGGTTTTGGTCGAAACCAGTTGATCATAGCAGAACATTTTTTTTACAAAAACAGTATTGCCCCCACACCAAGGAAGACACGTGACACCAGACTGGAATAATGTTATATTTATTAAATATAACATACTAACTCAATTAAAATACAGCCAATTATTCATATCAAAATACTTCGGGGAGGTGAGGCTAAACCTATCTATGAGGGATTACACCCTCACCTTCAAAACACATCAATTCTTCTGAGTCTGTAACTCCAGAGACAAGGACATGGGTGAATTCCTCCCTCCTTGCTCTTAGAGCCAGTTATGTGGTTCCAACCTCCACACCATGGCCCCGCCGTACAGGCGTTCACCATGATGCACAAGCCGGTCCCACCAGGACACTACCCAGATCCCCACCCGACATGAAGCCGTGATGGTTCCCTAGGAAGTGCCCCTTTTTCAGAATGCCTTAATCACCTCAATTCAACCCTCTAATACCTCACCTGCCCGAATTCTATGCCACAAGAGGGGATCAGCTGAAGCTTGGTCCCCTCAGCCCAAAGAAATTAACAAACCCCTTAATCCCAACATCAGATCCTCTAAAAAGAAATCACACCCTTGTTCTGAAAGATGAACCCCATCATCACGAAACAAATGTGGGGCATAGAACCTGATCCTATCATGAGGAATATATGCCCCACTAAGAGATAAGACCAGAGCCCTGACTTTCCTATTCACCCATTTCCGGGATCTATCGATCCTGTTAGGATGAAAAGCACACACCCTCCTAGCTAGCATATCCGACCACACCAATAGGAGGGTGGGAAATGAACAAATAAGCCACGTGAGATCATGAGTGACCTTACGAAGCAGGTCCATCCCTGGACGCTGCACCAAGTCATTTTCCCCCAAATGAATCAACAATACATGAGGCCAATCCGCTGAAGACATAAGTCGGCAAACTGATGGCAACAGCGCATCCCATAGCATGCCCCTACGGGCTTCCCATCGAACTGTAGCTACGGCCGAGACCTGCAGCTGTGTTCCAGGTATTGACGAAGAGGCACGCCGGTGCGCCCAAAACAAGATAGAGTGGCCACACAGTACGATCCTCATGGGGACTGAGAGGCTCAACAAACCTAATGGAAACAAAAACACAATGCATCATAATTAAAACCTGACATAAGACTTAAATGCATCGGAACGCCACCTTCCAATCGCTTGGATATCGCTAACGCTCATGCCCCCGAGGGCCGCAGTTCAATCCCAGCATGTCTGCTGGACATTTAACAGTACAGGCCGTTGCCTCCGACGGCCATGTAAGTTCAGACACGTCTGTGGTTCATGTGGGGGCAACCACTCCAGCTCATCGTGCCAGCGAGCGCGTAGAGCTCGACAGGGTACAGGGGAACAGCAACAGCCCAAACGAGGGTCTGGCAACAGCGGCAGTACGTCGCAAGGCCAGTAGCCCAATCAAGTTAATTCCTTTGGAAGGGTGGTTGAAGTTTTACCCCAATAGGCAAGCTGCTAGTTTTTTGCTTCATGGTTTCAAGGAAGGCTTCCGTATTCCATTTGAGGGTCCCAGGATAGCTACTTCCTCATCAAATCAGCCCTCTCTTAGCAACATGGCTTCGGTGGTGTTAGCAAAAATTAATAAGGAAATAATTGCTGACCGGATATCTGGCCCTTTCTCTTTTCCACCCTTAAAAAATTTGAGGATATCTCCTATAGGCATTATTCCCAAGAAGCAGCCTGGGGAATATCGTTTAATCCATAATTTGTCATTCCCAAAAGGCGCCTCTGTTAATGATGGGATTTCTCAATCCTACACATCAGTTAGATATACGTCTTTGGATGAGGCAGTGAGAGTAGTTCGCAAAGCCGGTAGGGGCGCTTTAATGGCTAAGTGCGACATAAAATCCGCTTTTTGCCTCCTACCTGTTCACCTCGAGGATGTGGATTTGCTTGGTTTTAAATTTCGGGGTCAATTTTATGTAGATAGGGCTATGCCAATGGGTTGTTCCATGTCATGTGCTGCTTTTGAAGCATTCAGCACATTTCTTGAATGGGCATTGAGGAGGAAAGCCTCTTCATCCGTCTCTGCTCATTATCTGGATGATTTTTTGTTTATTGGGCCAGCTGGGTCTTCACATTGCCTCCATCTGATGCAATCCTTTGCAGCTTTAACGAAAGAATTGGGGGTTCCTTTAGCTCCAGAAAAGTCTGAGGGTCCTACTACTTCTTTAACTTTTTTAGGGATCCAGTTGGATACTGTGGCTCAGTCTTCGAGTTTGCCACAAGAAAAGTTGATTGCCCTTCGGCAACGGCTTTGCGTGGTTCTAAGATTAAAAGGATTACATTGGCTCAGTTGCAGGAAATTGTGGGTCATTTAGTATTTGCATCAAAAGTTATTTCACCTGGTCGTGCATTCCTCAGGCGTCTTTGTGATGCCATGAAGGGTGTTCGATCTCGCTGCCACTTTGTCAGAATTACTGCTGGGATGAGAGCTGATTTAAATATGTGGCTTCAGTTTTTGATGGAATTTAACGGCCTCTCTTTCTGGCGGGAGGAATTATTATTGGAAGCTGAATTACAGGTGCATTCAGAGGCCTCGGCTTCGGGGTAATTTTTAGATCCCAGTGGTGCGTTGCAAGATGGCCTGCCACGTGGCAGGTATCCCGGATCACTTCTGATTTGACATTTTTGGAATTTTTTCCAATACTTGTAGCGGTTTATATCTGGCCGCTAGTATTTCAAAATCATACAGTGCGTTTCTGGTGTGACAATTTGTCCACAGTTAGCGTTATCAATGCTCAGACTTCCAAGTTGCCTCGCGTTATGCGCTTGGTGCAAGCCTTTGTCTTGCAATGCTTGCGTTTCAATATTTTATTCGTAGCCAGGCATGTTCCAGGTTTACAGAATTGCGTTGCTGATGCTCTTTCCCGCTTACAGATGGTGCGCTTTCGGGAGCTTGCACCTGGAGCAGAACTGGATCCAGTCCCAGTCCCACCGTTCCTGTGGAACCTTGGCAATTAGAAGTCGGGGCCGCTATTGCAGCTGCCCTTGCTCCCAGTACTCAAAAAGCGTATGAGCGTTCTTTTGCGAAGTTCCAGCGTTTTCGCACCATTTCTGCATTGCCTATGGCGTGGCCTATTCCTGTTTCGCACTTATTGCAGTTTATGATATATTTAAAAGGGCACAACAATTCTGTTTCCACTATCGCTGGGCACCTTTCAGCGCTGGCCTTTATCTCTAAGGCGCAGGGACTGCCGGATCATTCTGTAGATTTTAGGGTCAGAAAGGTCCTTGAGGGTTGGTTGCGTTCCGCTCCCAGGCCCGCTGACCGGAGGAGGCCAATCACGCCCGATGTCCTCCTCCAGATCCTGGCATTGTTTGATTGTTTATGCTCATCTCAGTATGAGTCGCACCTGTTCGCCGCAGTAACTCTGACGATGTTCTATGGTGCTTTTCGCCCTAGCGAAGTATTGGTCCCCTCTAAGCGCGATGTTGCCTACAGAGCCTTATGCTTTAGCGATTGCATGCTAGGTGCCGATATAGTAATGTTTTCCCTACGAGTCTCTAAGACTGATCTGAAGGGCCGTGGCAGTATTGTGTCTTTGAGCACTTGCCGGGTCCCTGAATTATGCCCTGTGTCTGCAATGTGGCAATTCTTGTCTATACGGCCAGTGGGCCAGCGTTATCTGTTCATACATGCGGATGGTTCTGCCCTGACTCAATTTCAATTCTGGGCCGTTGTTCAGCAGGCCTTGTTGGCCAGTGGTCGCGTTGCGTGAGTCTATGGGCTGCATTCATTTCAGCCTTGGCCTGAGCTGAAGGAGGAAGTTTGCGCACGCGCTAATATATGTCCACTATCAGCTCTGTCTCCTAAAGTGGGCCTGGCGGGAGTCATAGAGCGGAGCCACAGGCCCGTGTGCTCGATATCCCAACGAAGGGTGGGGTCCAACGCCGCTCTCTGCCTAAAATTTGCATCGTAACGCAACCAAGCAGTTCCAGAAAACTCACGGAAGGCCCGATGAACAATGTCCTGATATTTAATCATGGACAAAGCTCTAGATGGGTAAGCCTGAGTCATAATGCCTATATAGATAGTATAGGCGCTCAACCAATTAGGCCACACGCGATCGACCTTCCTTTTCACGGCCGCCTCATGCTCCTTAAGTTCCTGACCTTCCTTGGGCTTCATCTCATTTTCACGAAACAAAAGAGTGAACAGGTCAATATATTCCCCACGCCAAT
Source organism: Rhineura floridana (assembly GCF_030035675.1). Lineage (NCBI taxonomy): Eukaryota > Metazoa > Chordata > Lepidosauria > Squamata > Rhineuridae > Rhineura > Rhineura floridana. The sequence goes on along the minus strand of NC_084488.1, from coordinate 17,162,750 downwards.
TTTTTTCTTTTGTAGCTAACAGTAAATGGTCACCCAGGGAAAGGGAGTTATCACCATGTGGATAAACTCCCTGTGGGAGAGGCAAATACGCAGGAGATTGTGCAGAAGAAGCCACAGGCGGCTGCCAAGGAGTCACGGCAGCCGTCAGCCAAGGTAATTGGGGTTGCTGCGGAACCAACACACCACCCATAAACACTAACGGGTGAGTAGTATTACTAGAGAACTGAGAAGCCGCCATTGGAGTGTCACGAGGAGGAGCAATAGAATCCTGAACCTGTGTGTGAAGAGCTTGTGACTGTGCGAGTTGCTCACCTGCATAAGCAGCCGGAGAGGCAACCACTGGGGTGCGACAAACCCCGAAGTTCCCGCAGGCAGAGCCATGGCCGCCGGTGGCGAAAATGGCAGTGGCGCTTGAAGAGGCCCAACAGCAGGTATGACAAGAACCGCAGGAGAAAAGATGGTATCTGGAACCGCAGGCAAAGCAGCTGGTGACCCAGCTGCTAAGGGCTCTTCAATGGGTACTGCAGCTTCAAGAACACCAATCCTGCTGGAGCGGTACTTGCACCCGCATCAGCGTCCAGCGGCTGCCTGCGTTCCTTTTCCAGTGCCTCAACTCTAGCTACCAACGCACGGATGGTCCCCAAATCCTCATCATCATCAGAAGACGTGTCCTGCTGAATTGGCGGGCGCTTTGTAGTCTGCTTCACAACACGCACCCCTTTTTTCTGCTGAGCTTTCTTGGGTGGCATATTTGTAAAGACCAAATAACAACAATTATACAACTTACCAAATGCAAGTGTGACCTAATTATGAATTTACTAACTCTTTTTTTTAAAACAGTGCACGTACAATGCAATATAACTACAATCCACCAATTAACTTAACCTATTATTATTATTACACGTATTAATTATTATTTATTTATTTTTATTTTCAGGTAAGTATTATAAACTGGAATTAAGGGGGGGTGGAGGATTTAAGGGGAAGGGAAGTGGGGGGGTGTTTGATAAAGGATATTTATATGCGCCGTTGGAGTTCTGGGTGCCGGGCCTGCTGGCCTGGGAAGAGCGCCGGCCTGTCGTCAGCGGTGAGAGCGCTAACGAGCCGGCTGGGCTTGGCGCGTGGCATGCGGAGCTTGAGGCGCCGCGGTGAGCCTGGCCCCTGTGATGGTGAGAGCATCACGGAAGGGGTCCAGGCTCTCAGCACAGAGACGTCGCGTGGAGCTGCCAGGGAGACGGGGAGAGACTCGGCTGGGGAGTGGAGAACGCTGCATGGAGTGACGTCGGTGGAGCGAGACAGTCGGGGTGTGGAGAACGCCGTGGAGGCTCGAACGAATGCCCAGGGGCCGTGTAGCAGCCCGTCTGTGGTGAGAGCACTGATGGGGCTGGTTGGGCTCTGGGCGCGTTTTGGGACGGCCTGGCGTGGAGTGACGACTACGAGAGACCGCCGCATGGAACGGTTCTATCATAGACATCCTGGCCTGGTGGTGGTGAGAGCACCGCAGGAGAAGGCCAGGTTGTCGGCGTGGTCTGGCTGGCGGCGACGGCGGCGGCAGGAGAACGTATGAGGGACATTTCCAGCACTGCTGATGATATCTCCTGTAGTCAAGGCTTGTTATGGAGGAGGGTTTTTAACGTTGTTGTTTATTGTTGTTTTTTGGTTGTATTTAATTACTGCTGTTCGTCTGTTGGTTGTTGTGTGAATGAGATTGAGTGGATGTGTGTGAGTATTTGTGTTGTTTGCTATTTTTAGTGTTTGTCATATTAGATTTATTTTAAGATGTGCCTGGGAGAACATACTCCGGCCCTAGTAAGGGGATTTTCGGGGGGCCCAATTAACGTAGTGACGGGTAATGGGAGGCATGGTGTTGGGAGGAGAACGTGCCAGGTAAGGGGAACTCGTCCCAGACAAGTTGTGTCTGTGCCTTGTTCCGGTTCTCCTCATATCCACCGGATTGTTGGTTGTACTGTCAGCCAGCCATCAGATTTCCAGGTGCTGCTCTTAAATGCTAGATCAGTTGCTAATAAAAACCCCCTTATCCACGATTTGATCGTGGAGAAAGGGGCCGATCTTGCGTGTATTACCGAAACCTGGGTGGGCGAGCAGGGAGGAGTTGCTCTCTCCCAGATTTGCCCACCTGGGTACTCGGTGCAGCACTGTGGTAGATCTGAGGGCAGGGGAGGTGGGGTTGCTGTGGTCTATAGGAGTTCTTTCTCCCTCACCAAGCACCCTGTCCAGATGGCGACTGGTCTGGAATGTCTTCATCTTGTGCTGGGCCAAGGAGACAGACTGGGAATACTGTTGGTGTACCGCCCACCTTGCTGCCCAACAGCTTCCCTAGCTGAGCTGACAGAGATAGTCTCGGAGGTGTTGTTGGGGTCCCCCAGACTCGTGGTACTGGGGGATTTCAACATCCATGCCGAGGCTGTCTTGCTCGGGGCGGCTCAGGACTTCATGGCCTCCATGACAACCATGGGGCTGTCTCAAATTGTTACTGGCCCGACACATGTATCAGGACATACTCTTGATCTGATCTTCGCCACTGGTCATGGAGATGGTGATCTGAAGGTGGGGTATTTTTCATCTACTCCATTGTCATGGACAGATCATCGCTTGCTGAGTTTTAGACTCACGACAGCCCTTTCCCTCTGCAGAGGTGGGGGACCTATTAAGTTGGTCCACTCCCGGAGGCTTATGGATCCTGAAGCTTTCCAGAGGGCTCTGGGAGTTTTTCTGGCTGATAGCACTGGTGTTCCTGTCGAGGCCATGGTTGATCTGTGGAATACGGAGATGACCTGGGCCATTGACATGATCGCTTCCGCGCGCCCCCTTCAGTGCAGAACTCATACAGCACCGTGGTATACCCCGGAGCTGAGAGTGATGAAGCAAGAGAGAAGGAGGCTAGAGTGCAGGTGGAGGCAAACTCCTGACGGATGTAATCATTCCTTGGTAAGTGCTTCCACTAAGTTGTACATAAAAGCGGTTAGGGCAGCAAAAAAGTCTTATTTTGCTACCACCATTAGATCATCCCTTTGCCGCCCAGCAGAGCTTTTTAGGGTGGTACGAGGGCTTTTACATTCTGGCTCTCATGATACTAAGGAAACATCGGAAGCCCGCTGCAACAAACTTGCGGAGCACTTCCAGGATAAGATTGCATGCATCCGTCGGGACTTAGACTCTGATGTTATGACAGATGAATCCATTGAAGTGTCCAGAGCGCGGTCTTGTCCTTTATTATTGGATGAATTTCAGTTGGTGCAGCTCGAGGAAGTGGACAAGGTGCTTGGAATGGTGCGGGCAACCACGTCTGCTCTGGACCCTTGCCCATCTTGGCTAGTGAAGACTAGCAGGGCTGTAACCGCCGGCTGGGCCAGGGAGGTAATAAATGCCTCCTTGAGAGAGGGAGTAGTCCCTGGTAGTCTCAAGGAGGCAATAATAAGACCTCTTTTAAAGAAACCTTCTCTGGACCCAGATGTTTTGAACAACTACAGACGGGTGGCGAATGTCCCTTTTTTGGGCAAGGTTCTGGAGCGGGTGGTTGCCGGCCAGCTCCAGGCGCTCTTGGATGAAACCGATTATCTGGATCCATTTCAATCCGGTTTTAGGTCCGGTTTTGGCACTGAAACAGCCTTGGTCGCCCTGTATGATGACCTTTGTCGGGAGAGGGACAGGGGGAGTGTGACTCTGTTGATTCTCCTTGATCTCTCAGCGGCGTTTGATACCATCGACCATGGTATCCTTCTGGGGAGGCTCGCGGAGTTGGGAGTTGGGGGCACTGCTTGGCAGTAGCTCTGCTCCTACTTAGCGGATCGTCGCCAGAAGGTAGTGCTTGGGGAACATTGCTCGACACCCTGGACTCTCCATTGTGGAGTCCCTCAGGGGTCGGTTTTGTCCCCCATGCTTTTCAACATCTACATGCAGCCTCTGGGTGCGGTCATCAGGAGTTTTGGAGTGCGTTGCCATCAGTATGCTGATGACACGCAGCTCTACTTCTCCTTTTCACCTTCCACAGGTGAGACTGTTGATGTGCTGAACCGTTGCCTGACCGCGATAATGGACTGGATGAGAGCTAATAAACTGAAACTCAATCCAGACAAGACTGAGACACTGTTGGTGAGCTCTTTCCCTGCTCAGATGGTGGATGCTTATCCTGTTCTAGATGGGGTTACACTCCCCTTGAAGGAACAGGTTCGTAGTTTGGGGGTCCTTTTTGACCCTTCCTTGTCGCTCGAGGCTCAAGTGGCCTCGGTGGCACGGAACGCATTTTACCACCTGCGCTTAGTAGCCCAACTACGCCCCTATCTGGACAGTGATGATCTCGCCTCGGTTGTTCACGCTCTGGTAACTTCTAGACTGGATTACTGTAACGCGCTCTACGTAGGGCTGCCCTTGAAGACAGTTCGGAAACTTCAGCTAGTGCAAAATGCGGCAGCCAGGCTGTTGACGAGGACCAATCGGTCTGCGCATATAACACCTGTCCTGGCTCGCTTGCACTGGCTACCTATTTGTTTCTGAGCTAGATTCAAGGTGCTGGTGTTGACCTATAAAGCCTTACACGGTGTGGGACCGCAATACCTTGTGGAATGCCTCTCCCGCTATGAACCTACCCGTTCACTTCGTTCAGTATCTAAGGCCCTCCTCCAGGTACCAATTCACCAGGATGCCTGGAGGACTGTTACTAGATCTAGGGCCTTTTCTGTGGTGGCTTCCGAATTATGGAACAGCTTACTGGAGGAAATACGCCTGGCACCTACGGTTCTTTCTTTTAGGCACCAGGTTAAGACCTGGCTATACTCCCAGGCATTTTAATGTTTAATGTTTTTAGTTTAATGTGTTCCTTTGTTACTGATTTTATTCTATATTGTATTTTAATCTCGTTTTGTACACCGCCCAGAGAGCTATTAGCTGTGGGCGGTCTAGAAATGAAAATAAATAAATAAATAAATTTATTAAACTCAATAAAATGAACAAACAACAACTTTCAAATGAGTTTTAACTAACAATATACCTTAAGAATAAATTACCTAAGCTATAATTATGAATTTATGCAATATTATCCTATAAATATAATTAAGTAACTGCACAAGAAATCCAGAGGATCAACACACCACTTTAAATGCCCAGAAAATGAAAAAAGGGGGGGATTAAAGGAAAAATAAGGGAAGGGAAACAAAAAGGGTGGTGGAAGCTATGAATTAAAGGGTATTAATATACCAAAACTGCCTTCAAATTATAACTGAATATAATACAATAGCAAATAAATAAAAATATATATATAAGCAATTGAAATATATATTTATCTAAGAACCAAAGATCACTGAAACTAACTAACAAAGCACCCAAACACAAGCAACTTTAACAATTTAAAAACAAACCGGAAGAAAAAGGGGGGAGCAGAACAAACGGAATCAAAATTTATATATATAACCAAGGGAATATAACAACCAGGAACGTCACCACCCACAAACACCGTAAGTAAAAAACAAGCTGGGCTTTTCACGAGCAACAAACGCTGTAAAGCGCAGGCAATACAAGGAAAAACGGCCGGCGAGCCAGCGAGAAGCCGGCGGGCGCGTGGGCGGAGGCCCGCAGCCCAGCTGATCGTCGGGGCTCAAAACAACAACAGGGAATGATAAACAGCAACGGGAAAGGGAGGAAAGAGCAGAGAAAGGTAAACGAGGTATTTAGCAAGGAAATGACCACCAACGGAACGCTGAAAGAGCCCCTGCAAGCGCGAACCAGCAGTAAGTGCTGCGAGGCAAAAAGGCAAGCGCATGGGGGAAGGAGCAGCTTTATATCTGCTGCTCCAACGCCCCTTTAGATTGGATAAGCAATCTCACGTGGCACCCTAGTGTAATTTCGAGAACCTTCCCCCGTCTTCCATAATTAGGGTGGAGGCAAATCACGCCCCTTACAGGAATGGCATTAGTTCCCTGCCAGCAGTGACAAATATGTAAACCCTACCTAATTGCTTAAAAAAATAAGGGGGAAGGGAAGAGAGATTAACAACATAATCCTATGTGTCTTCTTAAAAGTCCCATTGACTTGCAGCACAAGCCTAACATTTTCTACTCAAATATAAGTCTTATTGATTTCAGTGGGGTGATGAGACACTACAAATAAAAACACACACTAAGGTTGAAATCCAATACAGGCATACCCCACTTAACGTCGCTTCACTTAACGTCGCCTCTCTATAACGTACGTGCTCCATACGTCACCATACCCCGCTTAACGTACGCGTGCTTCGCAATTACGGACACTTAATGGCATGGTGCCGCTGCCATCTAGTTGCGATTGCAGTGCAGTACATGCATAGATAATTGCTTCACTTTAAGTACATTTTCACTTTGCATACAAGCTCTGGTCCCATTGCATATGTTAAAGCAGGGTATGCCTGTACATGTCTACTCAGAATTAAGCTCCATTGGGTTCACTCGGGCTTACTCTGAGGCAAGTGTGTTTTCGATTGCAGCCTCAGACAGGAAAACAGGGATCCCCCACCCTCCGTGCTTTGATTGTTACATCACACTCCTGATGTTTTACAACAAACAAGCATCTTTGAAAAGTGTTGAGTTTGCATTTGCCATTTTTTTGGGGGGGGGAATTCTTGAATACCCTCTCACCTTTACCGTGTAGCGGAATCTGCAGAAAATAACTCTAGGGTTTGTTTAAATAAAAGCTAAGAGTTGACACCCCCCCCGTTGGCTCCAGGCCTACTCAAAACCTACCCTTTCCTAGCCATCTGTCGCCAGCCCTTCTTTGGCCCCACCCACAGTCAACATGTGACCCCTGACAGATTATCCCTGGGAGAATGTGGCTTTAACAGGGAAAAAAAGATTGCTCACCTCTGCTTTAGTGGGTCATTGCCCCTACCCAAAGAAAATTCACTCTTAATAACATAACATTTCCCATTCCCCTTTGTTCTCATTGAAACCAGCATTTCATACTTGCATTTCTCACACTTTCAGCTATGTACAGCAATTTTGAAAGCAACAATGTCACCTTTACTCAGGTTCAAAGCCCTCTGGCTATATATTTTCTATTGAAGTTGAGAAATGAGAGCCTGCCTTTGAAACTGGTAGTACCTCTATATTCCTATACCAATGTATTAGGCATAGTGTGCTTCTGTTTTCATAATTGATCCATTTTATTTATTTATAAACTTTCTGTCCAAGATACCCAGGGTGATACATGTTAACAGATCTAAACATATGAAACTGCAATGGAAAATGTAAAGCAAATCAAGCAACAGAGACAGCATTTAAAAAAAAAAAAGTTCCAGACTAAAATGCCTGGGTAAAAGTTTTAACAATATGCTCAAAACTACTAAACAATGATATAGCCTGGTGGGTTTCCACAATAGCCAGGAGGCTATTCTGCACTGCCAATGCTACTACAGAGAAGAAGCAGGAAGATATCCCAAGCAATGGCTTCCTAGAAGATCTCACTGTTTGATGAAGTCCTTGTAAATTCTTGAAAGCAAACAATTACAGTTACCCACTCTGGATAACTGTACAGAACTGGTACAGACTAGTGCTGGGTACAGGATATTGAGGTTTCTGTGCATTTCAATTCCCCCCCTTAACCTGAACTTGGGATGCTCCCAAAATTCTCTTAATTGCTCTCTACATTTTTGAGTTCAAATTGCTTGAAACCTTTGCCTCACATGAAGAAAGAAGTGGGGCTACAAACACTAGCTCTACTCCCAACATCTCCCTAACTGCGAGCTTCAACCTCAGATTGAGGGTAGAAATACACTCACTGTTCTGCTGGTTCCAGTTCATCTCTACATTGCTCTTCTGAAAACAGGGGCACATGATGGTAGTCAAACTCCACCCCTTTTTACTCTAAAACCTGAGTGTGGATCCGCTTGAGTGTGCTTTTTAAAAAATTCAGCTTCAAAGAGATTTCACAACTGATAGTAGATCAGCCCATTCACCTCCAGGTGAGGCTAATGGAAATGCTTTGATCTGGTGACTAGTATGTTCACAGCCTAAGTCTGAAGGGGGAATATTTGTGTGTTCATCTGAATGCGCTTAAAATCCTCCACACAATCAGGAGCACTGCATGATCTGAATGCTCATGCATGTAGAGGATTCTAAGTGTGTAGAGCTAAATATACAAATATTCTGGGTTGTACTCAAATAATTTATACACAGAGCAGACCCATTCAAATTGATGACCTTAGGTTCATTAATTTGAATGGGTCTGATTATGTCCATTAACTTCAGTGGATCTACTCTGAGTAGGAGTAGCACTGAATACAACTGGGGCAGAAATTCAATTCAGTTCACATTTAAAGCCAATTTCTGAAACAATATCAGAACTGAAACTCAGCCATCCTTCGAAATCCACACTTACCCAAATTTTGCAATGCAGTTCTCCAACCAAGCAATGTTTACATAAATGCATATATTAGAGAAAATATGTATGAAATGAAGAAATGAGTGAAAATAATATATAAAAATGCACTATATTAGGAAACCTTTCTTACAAATGCGTATACAGTAGTCAAAACTGCAGACAAGAATGTGTTTATTAGTAGAAATTTGCATTAAAGTGCTGAAGAATTTTCATGAGGATTTTTTTTAAAATCACAAATTGCTGCAGTATAATGGATAACCAATTTTAAGACCGAATAATGAGAAACTGAGACAACTGAAATTGGCAGATCTTTCCATCCCTAATACAACCCTCTCATTAAACATATGAAGATTAGGGGTGGACCCAGCAGAAACAGGGACAGTGAGGCAGGGCTAGCAAGCATAACACTGCTTCTCCAGCCACATGTTTGCAGAATATGTGGAGATGGTGACCAGAGCTATTGAGTCATTTCCAAAAGGGAACTGAGGCTTGACTTTTCCTTGAGATCCTTCTTAGCGTGAGCATGGAGTCAATATGATGTTTACCCATATGTGATTGCTTATTTGTGATCTAACATTTTTAAAAAAGAGTCGTCTTCTTTGGTTCCATGTATCTCTGTGTCTTGTTGTGTAGATGCCCATAACTTTAGAAGCAGGATAAACCAAAACAATACCTGGTTCATATGTGATTATGGTATGGCTTTCTCCCTGTGTTCTAAAAAATGCCCTTCATTTGCCTTTCTTAATTCCAGATGAAGAAGTTTTATTCTTTACAGGCTTTCCTTTCCTGATTAATAGTTCAGCCAGAAGTGTCATTTGTGAGAGGGTGATTAGTACAAATGTGAATGCAGTGTATGCTTTTCATTTCTTTTTGCTTCATACATAGGTTATGGTGCATGTGCAAGCTTCAGACATGTGCAATGTACTGTTACCAAACTGCCATGTGCTACTCAGGCTGTCTAATGGGCATGCTGAGGTACTTAGTGTCATTTTACATCATATGCTCAAGTTTGTGGGCTCATTCTTGTGGAGCCAATCATGCAATACTGAAACCAGGGAGCAGGCCAACACACCCCTTGTGTAATTACCTGTAGGGATATCTGTGGATGTCAGCAAGCTCATGGCTTGGTTTTCAAGAGATGTCTGTATTGTTAGTGAATCTGGCCTGTCTTTTATGTATGAGTCTGGAACGGTTCCAGTCCAGGTTTTACACAAAACTGGGAAATTCTAGAGACTAAATCAGGATGCAGTTGCAGATTTTTTTTCTCATGTTTTCCCCCTCATGCCTAGTGTATGTTAGAGTTTGTTCTCAATAAAGTAGTTTGGCCAACATCCTTTGTGTAAAGATTATATCTGACAATGTCAACTGATTGAAATCATGTGCATTGTGCAGCCCCATGTATATGTCCATTATGGAACCACTGGTTCACTGCTCAGCATGAGTGACAATGTGTGAACTAGGCCTACGAACTAGAACCTGATCCCTCAAATTTATGTGTGCAGCTACATCTGCCTGACCACCTTGGCTGCGTTGTCTGATGACTCTATCCAGAGTACCAGAATTTTTGAAATTCCAAACTGACAATCTTATTCTTAACAATGTCCAGCCAGGAATACTTTGGGGGAACTGCTATAGCTCAGGGCCCTTCCAGATGTACCTTTTGCGGTGTTATAGTTGGTGGGGTTTTTTTTCTTTCAGATTTGTCTGCATGCTTCCACATGATGTCAATATAATTCCAGCACCATTTTGAAATAATGCAATCCTCAAACCACTTTTTCTGCTGTCCTAAAAATTCTGACAGTTGTGAAAGATCCAGAGTGATTTATTGTGTGGAAGATCGTTTGTGAAATTTACCACTTTTATGTGTGGCAGTGAGGTGGGGGTAGTTTGAGCAACTTCTGTTTCACACCTTCTCCCCTTCTTTTTTGACAGAAGGCTTGTCACTGCAATCTCTAAAGTGGCAGATAGCTCAGAACAATGCAGTGTACTCAGGAAGTTCCTGTTGTCTGTTCTCCTACATAGGGTCAGAATTCCAAAATATTATGTGGTGTATACCCCCCCCCAAAAAGCAAAAGGGTTATTAGTAACCTGTGTGCGTGCTCTTAACTCCAGCTTTTACTGGTTTGTGGAATCAGGGCTTGCAGAGAGTGTGGCTACAGGCACAGAACTTTTCTCAGCCTGAACTCATCCCATTATTAGTGTGGATGGGGAAAAGTGCAATTGCCCTCCAAAAAACAGCAACATGTGATTCATGGTACGGATGGTCCTCTCCAATTTCACTCCAAAAACAACACTGGAACAAACAGCAGCTACAACACTACAAATGGTATGTCTGGAAGGGCCATCAGCAGTAGAGCATCTGATCTGCATGAAGAAGGTCTCAGGTTCATTCCTCAGCATCTGATTGAAACCCTGGAGAGCTGTTGCCAGTCATTGTAGACAATACTGAGCTAGCTGTACCAAGGGCCTGACTCAGTATAAGGCCGCTTCCTGTATTCGTAACACACACCGTGTGCTAGACAGAGATCCTACCAAGAGAATAAAATTGGGATTAATAGCCACAACTCTATCATAATCTTGTTTTTCAAAGCAGAAGCAGAGGTATATGATAGGCCAGTGGTTCCCAAACTGGGGACCATGATCCCCAGGGGGGGCCACAAAGTAATCCAGTGGGGCTGCAGACAGTAAATAAATGATTTATTTATTTATTTAAAGTCTTAACTCCTTGGATGCTGTCTGCTCCCCACTGCCACTGCAGATGGCACCTTCCCCTTGCTCCAAACAAGAGGGGAGGACTTTTGCAGAAGCGGCAGAGCATCTTTCAGGTGTGCCGAGGGCAGGTGTCTGCCTATAAAACATGTGGCAGATGTCAAAGGAGGCTGAGGGTGGAGCTACCAGGAAGAAGAAGGAATTACTATTGCCGACTCCCGTCTCCTCACAGTGCTGCTACTGTCGCTCCTCAGAATGAGAGGAGAGGGCTTTTCGTGAAGCAAAAATAAGGCTGCAAGGAAAGGCTGCTTTCCCCCTTCTTTCCTGACAGCCAGCCTGCCTGCCTTTCTTGGATCCTGCTTTGCTGCCACCTCCTTTTAAAAATTATTCTTATTTGCGAGGCTACCCAGATCTCACCTTTGGCCCAGAGGGAGCCAAGGAGCAGTGAGGAAGCGCAGAACTTGCTCACCCCCCATCTCTGAGGCTAAATGTGTGTGCCAGCATACCACCTTTTTTCCACCTACCCTCCGCCCCCCCATCTCTCTCTCCAAGACGCTGTGGCGGTTGAGGGCTTTCCCCCTCCCATGTGCCCGAATGCATGCACACTTGCAGATACTTGCAGGAGGGACAGGTGTGTTTGTGTGTGTGCGTGCCCAGTTCTGTCTTCTGCTCCACTCTCATTCCCCAGGTGCACACTAACCAAGTCAGTTCTGATGATCATCCCAAGGACTAAAAGCACTAACCACCCTCCTCAACCTAGCCACCCTTTTGTCTTCACAATGTAGCATCTCCACCATTACCACATTGCTTGCCTCTTGATGATGGTGATGGTTATTGTTATTACTGTTATAATAATAAAAAAACTCAGCAGGTTGGCTGAGGCTGGGGCCCACACACTGCAGCTGAAATGTATTTATTTATTTCATTATTATTGCATTTATATCCCACCTTTCCTCCAAGTTGCTCAAAGTGGTGCACATGGTCAGGGCCGGTTCTAAAGGGCGGCAAGGTTGGATACTGGCCCGAGGGCCCCGGAGCTACAGGAGCCCCTGAGGGGGCCCTGAGGGGCCCTCTGCTCCCCTTCTGTGATCCACACCCCCCATGCCCCCCACTTACCTGTCAGCCGGCTTTTTAGCATTGCCCTTAATGAAGATGGCAGCCGCAGCTTCCCTAAGGTACTGAAGCCGCTGCCACCATCTTAGCTGATGGCAGAGATGTGCGTGCGTAACACGCACGTGCGCCATCAACAAAGATGGCGGCAGAGGCTTCATTCCCCTTAGGGAAACCATGGCCGCCATCTTCATTAAGGGCAATGGTAAAGACTAGACAGGTAGGGGCATGTGGGTGGCACGCACGCACACTCACCCACCCATCGGGGGGCCATTGCAACCTGATGTCCAAGGGCCCCTGCATGCCTGGAGCTGGCCCTGCACATGGTCCCCCCTTTCCATTTTATCCTTACACCAACCCTGTGAGATAGCTCAGGGTGAGAGACTGTGTCTGGCACAACGTCACCCAGTGGGCTTCATGGCTGAGTGGGGATGTGAACCTGGAGTCCAACACTGTAACCCACTGGTGTTGGGAGACAGGACTGTACATCTTCAGACTGTGGGGGGGAGGGGTATACCAGTTTGATTAGACCTTTGCAGTAAGCAAAGAAAGCAACAGCTCCCTGTCTGCAAGGAGCTTTTAATGGAAAGGGATATTTGGAGATGTGATTTTGCCATGCACCATTTTTTTCAATTAACAGAGTCTAAAATTACAATTACTATGGGGGAAGTCACAGATTTTTTTTGAGTTTACAAAAGGGGTCTCGTACTCATAAAGGTTGGGAAGCACTGTGATAGGCAGAGGTTAGTATCCACTGGATTTGATTTTTTTGAGCATTCTGTATTGCTGTCATAAAACTAGTAAGACTAAGTACTAGTGCTTGATGCAAAAGGAACATATTGCTTTAAAAGTTGACTGTTTTATATTTTAACAGATATTCTTTTGTAAAAAAAGGCTCTTTTTTGCATTTTGTTTGTGATTCAAGACAGCCAAGTAAGTGGCCCTAAGTGTTTTCTGTTTTGCAGTTCACTGCTGAGAATGTCGAGAACACAAGCCAAGCTATTCTGAGCTTCAGAAGTTGTTCTTTCTGTTTTCTGGTTTGCTTCCCAAGCAGATGGAACATGAGCAAAACCCTTTGTCTCCTGTGAAAAAGAATTAGACACTATTGTCAGCAGACTGCTACCTTCCAGCACCAAGTATGCAATTTTGGGCTTTGCTCTTCTACACAGTCACTTCTTTGTGGTTCACTGTTGTCCCCAGGTACCACTGCTGACATGGACTTGCCTGTGGCTATACATTCTGCATTCACAGAATCTGACACACAGAAACAGCCAGACAGCCCAAAACTGGAGCTTTTGAGTGACAAAGGTCTGCTTCAATGAACGTACGGATGACTTATATTTCTACTCCGCTGGAAAAAAAAATGAATGAACAAACTCATTAAATGTGTGGAGGAAAATCGACAGCATGCAAAGAAAATAACACTTTGCTTATCTCAGTTGGTGAATAACATGGACCATCTCTGATTAGTTAGAAATTCAGATTAAATAGGATTTGTTTTATGGAGCATATATATAACATGTGAAGCTGCCTTATATTGAGTCAGACCATTGGTCCATCAAGCTCAGTATTGTCCACACCAACTGACATTGGCTCATTGTAGCTGTTTTGTGGTGATTTGTTTTGTTTTGTTTTTTAAAAAAACAAATCAGCCACAAGTTCTTTGCAATATGCTAATTTACTGAATTAACAGCTGGTATAGCACAGTGGGGAGGAAAGCATGGCTGGGAGTCCAGAGTCAGTGAGTTCAAATCCCCACTCGTGTCTCCTGGGTGTCAAGGGCCAGCTAAAGATCACCCCAGAGTGAGTGGCTCAGGGGTTACGTGCCCTGCCACCTGTGCAGCCATGGGCAAGCTGCATAGTCCCAAGGAGCCCAGTTGCCCCCCAGCTGGCAGTTGTGGACAAGGAAGGGGCTGGCTTGTGCAGCTGTGGCAAGCTGAGCAGGCCCTAGCCAGCTGGGGAGGACTAGCCTCAGAGGAAGGCAATGGTAAACCCCCTCTGAATACCGCTTACCATGAAAATCCTATTCATAGGGTCGCCACAAGTCGGGATCGACTTGAAGGCAGTCCATTTCCATTTTTCAACTTAATTACTATCCCTTTTGGAACAGTTAATTTGTTGGAAATTACTAAACCTTCTTATATGACGATGATGATGATGGAAGAAATGTGAAATCTGTAAAAACTCTTTTCTCTGTTTGTACAATTATAGAAACAGCCAAAAAAGTTATAAAGTATCAGCTTTATATTTCTGAGTGCAATCTGCCAAGTGTTACACCCACACAAGCCAGACTGAAATGAATGAGGCTTGTATGAGAACAATGCTCGAGGCATTAAGCCCTTTGAATCTCTCATCATCTGGGACCAGTGTGGCAACAGCTCTATGTACAAAGAGCTGTGCCGCTCAACTGAACCCAATCTTACACAGGATTGTGGGAGGGGGAAAATAAATAGAAAAGGGGAAAGCAAATGTCACATCACAGCACGGTTTGAAACACGACTCCACAGTTCTTTTTTATTTCCAAATAGCAAAATACCCATCATGAAAATGAGCATGGTGGAGAGGGCCCCCCTACAGAATAGAATGTATCTATCTACCCTCCATCTTCCATGGGGTCTTTCTTGTTGAAGGCAGCCACCACCCTTTATTTATTTTATAAAAGTATTTCTGTACCACTATATCATAAAAGATCAGGGCAGTGTACAAAAATAAAACATAAGGCACCTTTGAAAACAATGCCAACAATCATAAAAGCGACTGGCTTATTAAATAGCTGCAAATGGCCTGTGGGCATAGAAAGGTCTTCAAGAGACATCTGAAAGTCGAGAGTGGAGTTGCCTGCTGAATCTGTGCAGGAAGAGTATTGCACAGCATGGGACCAGTGACACTAAATGCCTGACTTCTGGTGGAGGCCAGTAGAGTCCCTACAACATGGGAGACAACTAACAGCATTCTTCCAGAGGATCTCAGTGATCAAGCTGGGGTACATGGGCTCAGGAGACCTTAAAGTATCCAGAATCCAAGTTGTTCAGGGCTTCGAAAATCAACACAGGAACTTTGAACCTGGCCCAATAGTACATGGGCAGCCAGTGCAGATGCTTTATCAGAGATGATACATGATGTCCCCAAGCATGCTCCCTTTACTCCCCTCCCCTTGTAGAAGGAATTTATTTTATTTTATTGCCATTCACTCTGATGGGGAGAAAGTAAAATAGTTCATTTAGAAATATTATTGTAAAATGTGCCCTATGCTTCTGACTCATGTTGCCCTGGCAAGTACTGATCATACAGATATAGGGTAAGTCATCTGGTTCGGAACACATCTGTGGGAGCCGGTCTTGCAATATAGAGGGAGGTGCCCCTCTATAGCCACCTGCACATGCCCAAAATAATTATTATGATTGTCATTTTGGTAATCTTAAATAAATAAATCCATATTAGTTGTGGAACAGACATTGGATTTATTGTTTTTTACAGATCTGATTTTGTTTTTTCAAAACATTGCCACTTTCATGATCAGATCACTACTTTCTGACTTGTTCTATACACAACATAAAATGCATTATTATAAAATAATATCAAAATGTAATATATATAAACAATCAGTATAAAATCCTTACAAGTGTTCTCATATAGTATTAAAACATGGCCAAAGTATATGTGAACAGATCAGTGCCCAAACACAATAAAATACAGAATATATAATATAATGAAGGCAATATCAGTGTGGAAATCCAGGGCAACTTGTAAACAGTGGCCAATGTGCATAAATCAATGTCCATAGAATGCACAATGTATACCATAGCCAGATGCGTTTTGACAGTTAGTCTTCTTCAGTGGCTTTCATGATGAGTATACACTACAAACGGCAAAAATATAATAGAGAACATTAACTACTAATGGTGAATGTCTCCAAGTGAGGAATGTTATACAGCTGATATAGCAAATGCCGTAAAACCACTTACTTTTGTATATTATATTCTAAGATATGAACTGGTACGTGGGCTGTTCATTAACTCAGTTCTTCTGCATGAAAATAATTATAAATTAAGTTGCAGACTAATCCAATAGACATTTTACCAATAATGGATAAAATGATTTTATATATAAAGAAAGAAAAACATAATACATACCATTTCCTTCTATCAATCAGTTGTAAAGAATATATTGAGGATTTTGCCAACGTAACATATCTTAGAGATGTTGCTGTATTTTAAATGTTTAATCAGCTAAGTCGTTGTGGGAGGGTAAGTCTGCAGAACTAACACAGCTGTGGAAACTACTCCAATACTCAGCTGAATTTGCTTAGCTATTATACACTTAATGGGTTACCAGAGACACTTCACCATATACTATAGATCACCTGTATGCCAATAAACTGTCAAAATAACTATAAATTAACATGCAAAAATTCCAAAATGCAGATCACAAAAATGCTTAACAAAGAATTACAGATGCAGAAACCCAAAGTACTTCTTTTTTCAGCAAGGGGGCCCAAATGCTTCTTGTTAGTCTTGTTAGTTTTATCTTTCTAAATAGCTGCTGGAGCTCTATCATAGAGTTGAAGGAATCATGTTTTGTCAAACCCTTACCTAATAACTGCAGCTCCTCAGGACTAAAAAAACCTCTTGGATAAGTTCGCTACCAGTGGGTTTTTAGTATTTTTTTTTCTTCTTTCTGTACATTTCCCTGCCTTCCCCATATCTGTTTCTCTTTCCATAGGTTCTTCCTCAATTGTTCATTAAAAAAGCCCTGTCTGTACCTTAATTTTGTTTTGGACCACTGTTTTTGCATTAAGGTAGATTTTAACTTCTCAGTTCTTGTTGTTGTTCTATACACGAACAATAACATTTGCAGTATAGACTGCCAGCTAAGATTTCAGGAGCAAAGCATTGCATGAATCAAATGGTATCCAAACGGCCTGAAACTCGAAAAAGAAATGATTTTCCATGTGTTAAATGGCTTTTACATGATACTGAACATTTTCCTCTGTTGTTAGGCTGGTAACAACAAGACTCCCAAAGTACAGAGAGAGAGAGAGAGAGAGAGAGATTGTCTTGTGGCAACAAAATCATTCCTTGGTGAACAGGTAATTGATAAAATACCTGCTTTTGAAGTGAGTTACCAGGCAAGGTGGCCCATTGTCCCTTCTGCTAAAGAACTTTTAACTCCTGCAATTTGCTTTTTGGCTCAAAATACATGGTGTTCAAGTTAAGGTCACCATGAATGTGGATGATCTCATGATCTCTTCGAAGCAATCTATGCTATCACTTCCTCGGCCCTCTGAAATTATAATTGCCCCATTCCTGGTTATAAATCAGAAGAAATAAGGACTTCTAATAATTCATGTACTGTCTGCTCTGACAGTGGCTTTCCAGGGCCTCAGCCACAGGTATTTCCCTGGTTTGCTACCTTGGGTCATTTTAACTAGTTATATCAAATAATGAACCCAGGACCTTTAGTGTGCAAGATATGGGCTGCACCACTCAGTCATGTTCCATTTTAAACACTATAATAGATCCTACTGCACATCATTAGGATCATTTGGTTATAATAAATTCTTGCTCCTTCTATTGTGAACCAACTCGGAGGCCCTGACAGGATGGAAAGAGGTTATCTACATTTAAAAAATAAAAAATAAATATAAATAGTAAAAACTGTAAAAGTAAAAAAAAATAGTAAAAATTGTCAGTGTTTAGCCAAGAAGACAAGAAGGATCATTTTCAAGGCAGTCAGTTAAATGTATACTTGCTCACACAACCAGATTAATTTGGTTTTGGTGTATTATAGCAACTGAGAATGAAAAGGGAAATATTAAAGATTCCTTTCTTTCCTAACATAGAGTGGCTAATTGCTTTTGTTTGTCAAACTGTAAATAATCTCACACTTCCTTCAGACTCCCAAAGACACACTTATATTGTATTTTATATTGTGTACGTCGCCCAGAGTGTCCGTTAAGTCGGACAGATGGGCGACTAATAAATAAAATATTATTATTATTATTATTTATTATATGAAAGTTTTGGAATATTGAAGAGTAATTTAATTTGAAATGATTAATTAAAAGGCAGAAAGAATAATCTAAAATGCTTTAATGGGTGAGAACCCTAATATTAATAATTTCACTCCCTTTGCCATAACCATTGTGCCTATGTGTTGTTAATGCATTGTACGTTCTTTCTGACCCGCACATTTTCAGTTAGAATTATGTGTGTTTCAGCAGAGTACATATGATGAGACACTGTGGAAACACCACAATGAAGAAGTAAATCTGGCAACACTCTCACTTTGTTACTTTCATGTAAACTCTGACAACATCTGGCCTACTTTATTGATGCCTTAACCAAGAATGATAGGAAGAATTCTTCCACCGCTTGAAAGAGATGGTGGAAGACAGATGTTCAAAGTGCAGTGATACTGCAGCATGAATGAACAGTTCTGGCAGAGAGATGAATATAATGTGCCCTTTGACAAAAATGAAAAACAAAGCAATGGTATATTTAAGAAAAAAGATGGGACAGATTGCACAATATACAAAAGGGCCCCGTTCCAAGAATACAGATGAACATTTTTTGGAGACTTTGGGAATGCCATTCGATCTCTCTGATGGGCAAATTTTCCCACCCCATTACAGGAGTAAGTCTCTCAAGAGACTTCCTCCCAAAGGAAGGGGGTGAAAACTTCTTCCACTCAGTAGACCGATAAGATTGAGGTGGTGCTTGCCTTGTAAGTCTTGTGCTGCTCCAGTTCTCCCTCTTGCAGTATCCCACACCTGACCCTTATGCACTGTGGACTTTACTAGTCAATTTGTGGGGGACTGAGTAGGATTTTTTTTGGAGGGGGGTTCACCAATTGGCCCTTGGTGTACCTTTTTTGCCTATTCCACATTACCTCCCTTGTAATTGGTTTGCAGTGGGTTTGGGGCCTGATTAATTGGCCCTTATGTTTTGATTCCAGTTAGCATTTAATGCAGGCAGGCAAACAGATTTGGAGGCATTCTTAGGTGACAGGCACATGTCCAACCACCTTCCATTGCAGACTAGCTTGGGAGGCTCCCTGGTTTGGTTCCTTGGGATCTAGGGTGTGTATCCTGCTGAATACTGGACAGTGGTGGTGGGATGCACAGGGTGGATCCTATACGCTGCTCCTCTATACAGGTAGAAAGAAATATTTTGGTGATGGAGCTCAGCTGGGCTTGTTTTGCCAAGCGTGGTAAGAAGGGGGTATTCCCTCCTCTGCCTACACAATTTTCACTTGCTCAGACTAGAAAAGTTTGGTTTCATTTGCTGCCTCATGTTATATTCAATAAATATAACCTTAAACCAAAAGGTCCATTTCTTGAGTCTTCATCCTGGGTGTGCAGGTAAAACAGCATGGCCACTAAAGTTCATGTAAAGCAAATGTTTGAGGTGAATTTGGAGATTTCTGTTTGGGCAAAATGTGGAATTTTGAGGAAATCAATGAATTTCTATACATTTTGTGAAACTTTCCCAGGAATAGTCATTAAAGCTGTATGTGGAACCCACAGAATACATTAAACCGGGTTGTTAGGCTGTGATGTGGGTAATATTTTTTGCATTTCACCAACATTGGATAACCTTTTGGAAATATGGGGTTGGTGAAGAACATCCTCTGCACGAAGTTGTGAAGACCGAGGATTATAGTTACCAAATTTTGTCTCGAACAAAATGTCAAGTTTCTCTAGTTTTTTTTAAATCTTGTTTCTAAAGATTTTTGAAATTTGTAACTTCCTCCTTCATAGGAACGTTTAAGGAAATTTGGAATACAAGTTACATGTCTATGTCTGACTTTGCAATCATTTCCAAATTACTCTAGAGCCTTTTCCTTATAAAAAAAAACTGCAGGAAAGGTGTGTGTGGGGGTGTGTGACCAAGAGAAAGCCAGCACTCTAATTGACTATTTTTGTAAGGCACTTTCCTAGAGTATTATCTTCTGTGACATTATGCCAACTGGGCATGAATATAGCTATTAAAAGAAACCCCTACTACCTGAGGCTCACATTGCCTTTGTATAGGAGTCAAATAATGCAAATCAGTGTGATCCAGGACATCTCCCCCCCCCCGAGTCAAAGTGTGATGCCAATAATCCCACCCACCCCAGTCAAATATGGGTTCCCACAAAGCGACAGAGCCCTCTGTTGCTCTGCTTCTATGCTGCTACAGCTCTGTGTTTTCCTATATAATACCTCTATGCTTTTCCTAGGTCCATGGGCTTTACAAGTGAGCCTATCGAAAATTGTTGCCTGTGGGACACTGAATTGCTCTTGCTTGTCATTTGTTAAAGCACAGCAGAAGAGGATTTTTTAAATGTTAAACGCTTAATTTAAGTTTTAAGAAATACTACATGGCTCTGCTTTAACAAAAAAAGTTTAAAAATACATACAAGCGAGCATACATGCCACGAGGCTGCCTCTTAATTCTTTTAGGATAAGAAAGAGACAACTCATCCTCCTAAGGGATTGTGAAGGGAAGAGAAGCCCTTTTACTTTCCCCACAAAAAACCCTGGGCCTATTTGTCTGCAATTTGGCTGGCTTAATTAACCATAGACAGCCTGTGCCTGCACATTTCATCCACTTTGACCAAAAGGGGGAAAAACCTATAAGTGTTATTATATTTCTGATCATACTGAATGGCTTCGTTTTGTACAGAATAGCTCAGGAGATGAAATAGAGATCAAATCAGAGAGTGCACATAGTGACTCATAAACAGATAAAAATGAATCTTGGGGCCTGTGCACATCCCTTACAAATATTGTTTTGAAGCACATTGCATAACTCCTGAATATCACACAGATCCATGCAACATGCAGTGATCTTACCAAAGGACACCTCTACATTCACTGTGATTTTCTTGTAGATTCTTAGGTGGGGTGGCATCTGTTTGGTTCTTATTCCACCCATCTTGCAGACAGTTACAGCTCATGTTCATTTAATTATACTAAATCATCCAGGGTTGGAAAAAGAAAAAGGATGGTGAAGAACTCCAAAAGGACCTCTCCAAACTGAGTGAATGGGTGGTAAAATGGCAAATGAAATTCAGTATAAACCAATGTAAAGTTATGCATATTGCAGCAAAAAAAATCTTAATTTCACATACACACTCATGGGGTCTGATCTGGCAGTAACTGACTAGGATTGAGACTTTGGGGCTGAAGAGGATAGGTTGATGAAGATATCGACCCAGTGTGCACCAGCTGTGAAAAAGGCAAATTCCAAGCTAGGGATCATTAGGAAAGGAATTGAAAATGAAACTGCCGTTATCATAATGCCATTATACAAATCTATAGTGTGGCCACATTTGGAATACTTTGTACAGTTCTGGTCACCCCACCTCAAAAAGGATATTGTAGAGTGGGGAAAGATTGAGGAAAGGGCAACCAGAATTATCAAGGGGATGGTTTGACTCCCCTATGAGGAAAGGCTGCAGCATTTGGGGCTTTTATTTTAGAGAAAAGGTGAGTCAGAACCTCAGAGGTAATATGATAGAAGTTATAAAATTAGGAATGGAAAAAGTAGATAGAGAAAAGTTTTCCTCCCTCTTACATTACACTAGAACTCATGGACCTTCAATGAAACTGAATGTTGGAAAATTCAGGACAAAGTACTTCTTCATACAGCACATAAACTATGGAATTTGCTCCCACAAGAGGCATGATGGCCACCAACTTAGATGGCTTTGAAAGAAGATTAGACAAATTCATGGATGATAAGACTCTCAGTGGATACTGGTCGTGATAGCTGTGCTCTGCCACCATAGTCAGAGGCAGTATGCTTCTAAAAACCAGTTGCCAATAGCCGCAGGAGGGGAGAGTACACTTGCACTCAGGTCCTGCTTGTGGGCTTCCCTTGGGCATCTGGTTGGCCACTGTGAGAACAGGATGCTGGGGTAGATGGGCCAGTGGCCTGATCCAGCAGACTCTTCTTATGTTCTTAATGTTTGCTTTTCTTCCCTTTTATCGTGTCATTGTTTTGCTCCCAATAAATAGCAATATTCCTATTACTCTTCCATTGAAATGCCCAGGAGGAGCAACACAAGCACCTCTCACTGAAGAGCTCCTTTTTTCTCTCCCTTCACCCCATTTCCCTCTTCTCCTACCCCCATCTGCCTCATTCCCCTCTCCAACTCCTCTGTTGTTTTGTGCCCTTTTATTTTTTTCTCTCCCCCTCCCCTCTGTGTGTGAGAAAGATGGGGGAGAGAGTATGTATGTATGACAGGCTTATGCCTTCCTTCCTTCCTCAAAATCCTTTCACGCACATGCATGCGTGCACGCACACACAATCACAAGAAACGGAAGAGGCCGGAGTGAAGAAACAGAGGGGAGGGAGAGAGGCGGGAAACACAGGCTGCCTCCTTGCGAGCAGCTGATTTCCAGCCTGGCTGTCCTTGTCTGAAGCTTCAAACCAATCACTTGAGGTTGTTTCTTTAAATGCCTCTCTCGCCAGCTCCTTGGCTGGGGCAGCACCTCCTATTCCTGTCCATCTCCCCTCCCTCTTGTTCCCTGATTTTACAGTCCTCTTCCTTTCCATCCCCTCTTCAGCCAAACTCTGGTTGGCAGCAGCTTTTATTTTAGCTCTTTAGCATGTTTCCCTCAGGTGGAAGAGGTAATTTGTTTGTTGCTGCTGCTTTAAAGGAAAGCACCATTAGATAAGGGGAAGGGGAAAAGACATGTTCCCACATACCCAGATGTGACAGGGAAGACCCTCCCTCCCACCACCTTTAAAGAAGGGGGGCAGAAGAAAGTGAGGAAAAGAGATGCACTCAGATTTTCCAACCACTACTTTTATTCCGTCAGTCGCTGCTCTGCATTTATTTTTTTATTTATTCTCTCCCCCTGTTCCAAGTTGAGGCTTCCATCTAGTTTTTTTTTTTTTAAAAAAGTGATGTCCCTTCCAAAGTTATAAATCCTCCACACCCACTCCTTCTTTGTTTATCTAGTAAAAAAGTACAACTGAGGGGAGAGGCTTTCAGTCAGGAGAACTGAAAACTGAAACAAACAAAAAACTGCACACGCACACACAAGGTACAAAGAGGGGATGGGGAAAGTGGACAACATTGGCCAACTTTCTGGATACTTTCTTGTTTTGCATTTGCAGAGGAAGCTGTTGCAAGCTTTGACAGAAGCTAAAGGGAATACAACAATATATTCATTGCGGGGGGGGGGTTCTAGGTGTCCCGAGAAGCTAAAGAAACTTGCAGCATGCAGGATCAGTCCACAAGTAGAGCAAATGTGTGAGTTAGCAGGAAGTCTGGTACCACGTTTGAATTTTGAGGAATTCTCATCCATCTCAAAAACCAGGTGGCAGGACAACAGAAAGGCTTTTTTAAAAAAGTCATCCAGATATTCCTGAAGCTATTTGCCAGTCATTTCCGAGGCTCCAACCCCTAAGAAGGGACTCTCATCCCTGAAAATGACATCCAATTCTGTTCAAAATGTAACTGTTATAGCAGCAGGCTGAAGTGGCTTTTCCAGTGGGTTGGAGCTGTCACTGTCATATACCAGGAAGGTAAGGACTTGATGTGGTGATGAAATCAGAGCTGTGCAGATGCATCAGCAGGAGTACAGGATTGGCTCCATCAGTGCATCCTCACAGGCCCAACTTTGCTGCCCCCTCGACCCTCCCACTCAGTGGAAGCAACACTGAGTTATACGCAGAGCTTGGAAAAGTTACTTTTTTGAACTTCCATCAGCCCAATCCAGTGGCCATGCTGGCTGGGGCTGATGGAAGTTGTAGTTCAAAAAAGTAACTTTTCCAAGCTCTGGTTATACGTGCACTGACATTGTTCCATTAAATATTATTATGAAATGTAAAGGAAGATGACACTTTGTTTATGGAACAACATGGCCCTATGAAACAATAATGAAATAAAGAAACAGAGGCTTCTGAAGCTACAGAATGAAGCAGCTTCCTGAAGCAATGGATCTGGGTTTTTTTTCCCAATAGGCTTACTAGCTAATGAGCTACATGAATTTAGTATGCAACTGACACATGCAAGTGACAGAAGTTCAGGAATCCCTCACCAGACTAAGGGCTTATCCAAACGGAGCGGGATAATCCACTGTTTCCTATTCGGGTTGTCAGCTGATAGTCCTCACTTTGCCTTTTTTCCCTGCTGTTTCCCATTGGAAAAAATGCTTTTTTTGTGGCACAGTGAGATTCCCGATTTCAAACAGCAAATCGCATTTTTGCCGGTATTGGAAGGAGCGGATTTAACCCGCGAAAATGCATAACACCGTGCAACGTCATTTGGACGACCGAAAAATAATAAACACACATAGCGTGTCTGTCACACATTTTGCAGTCGTCTGGATGAGCCCTAAGTCAATGTGTAAATTCTTTCCTGAAGGTGGAATGTATCACAGGCATACTGTGAAGCATGTAGAGGTTCCAGGAGAAGCACCTGAGCACCATAAATCAAGTTTAGAGCTTTCTGTGGCAGATGTGTAAACAGAGGGTAAGTGAAGAACTTGAACAATGCCTTGGTTCTCACTGTGTGACAAGTCCAGGTACATTTGTCTATAGCACTTTCACATTTATTTCACAGGAACAAGGAATTTGTGAAACAGTTTGAGCAAACTATGAGCAAACTATAACCCTGGAACATAAGATACATGTGCAGGAGCTATTTTTATAAGGTCCAGCAAATCAGACACTCACCAAAAAATGTGACAGATCAGAGAATCCAGTTTAAAGCCATTACGCTTACTTCAGGAAGAGAAGTGAAGCACTTCAAAGGTTGAAGGAGATCACAGTCAACACAGGGCCAGGTTCTCTGCCCATTCTTGACCTCCAGTCATTTCTTGCTATGGAAATAGCAAGGTGAAATTTAGGGATCAGATACTGATAAATTCATTCCCCAAATTCCACCTATGAATCCACCTCTAGAAACTCTACAGGAAGTCCTTTTGTGGAATTTATAGTAGCAGAAGGTCCCAAACATACTCAGAGATCACATAGTGTGTCTTAGGTACCAAATCCACTGGACCTTTTGTAAATTCTGGTGGTGGCTGCAAGCTTTGACCAGGAGAAGCCTCAAATCTGGTTTGGGCAAAATTTCCACTTTAGTCAAAATTTTGCAGCAGCTCATCATCCATCCATGGCCAGTGGTCTATCATTGAGCTATGCCTCCTTCCATAAATCTGTGGCTAAAACTGACTTTTGATTCCCATTTGGCCTCATGTGCACTTATCAGTAATTGTTACTGCCTTCTTCCTTTTGTATTTGAACTCCTCATTTTGTTCAAACTCCCACTGCTATTAAGCAAATCACTTCCATTAAGGCTACCTTTCTGAAATACATTAGATCACACATTTTCTATTTTTCTTTTTCTTTTTCAAGAATGTTTATTAAACACTACCTTTTACTAATTAGCACATTGGCAATTCAGGTGTTTATTAAAACCAGCTTAATGGCTTTTGATAATTGTTGGGTGACTGAATACATAAGAAATTGTGCTAAATCCTACTTTTTTACTGCACAGGGAGATCAAACATGAAATGAAACTTTTGCTCTATAACAGAGTTCACGTTATTAAGGAGATATAACAGCAAAACTTCCACTAGCATTTTTCTTACTATGCAAAATGTGTAATGTAACCCCCTTCACCCCAATCAATCAAATGATTTTTATCATCCATGCTAAATTATTAGAGAGGAGGAACCTATCCTCACAAAATATTTTGCTTACAACATTACACAGAAATCAAGAATAATTCTAGTGAATAATTATAAATACATCATTGTACCATTTTGTATATGGGAATATAGTTTCATTTACAACGTGAACTTTATACAGGTGGGCCCCGCTTATATGGCAGGTTCCATTCCAGACCCCCGCTGTAAAGTGGAAATCGCCATAAAGCGGAACCCCATTGAGTATAATGGGGCGTGTTGCACGAAAATGCGGCAAAATGCAGCAAAATCGGCTTTAAAACCGGGAATGAAAGCCGCCACATTAGCGGAACGCCGGGAAGCGAAGCATCGGGAAGCGGGGCCCTACTGTAATGGATTTAAGCACAGGTGGAAGCATGTGTAAGATCAGGTGTGTGACCTGTGCATATACTCAGAGCTTAGCAAGGTCATTTTCAAAAGGAGTTAGTCCACTCCTAGTTCAAGTTCAACATGCCCAAAAAGTAACCTGTTCACATTTATCCCTTTACATAATGAACTAGTTTAGTTCATGTTCAGTTCATGGCTCATCCAAATGATCCTTGCCAATTTTTCTTTTCAGAGTTCAGAATGGCAGAAGCTGCTGTGCCCAAGTATAAAATATATTGTATTCTAGGAATCCTCTTAAATCGTGTGGGGCTGTCACTTTGGGAGGCAATGTTTTAGGCCTGTAAGCCGGCGTTGAGTTTCAAAAGTGACTTGCAGTGTGAAAAGGCACACTTTTCTGAAAACAAATGGAAATAAACCCAGTTGTATCTTGCTTTGTAAGGGTCAGAAGGCACCGAAATGTTGACAACCATATCTTCAGTTTAGGATCTGGGTATAACTTACTTAAAATACAGTCCTGTCATTTGAGTAAGAGAGCAAGCACATTTGTATTGCCAATGGCCAGAGGTCAATGCAAAACAACAATACACCTTTAATTTGAAAAAAAAAAGACAAAAAAATGGCTTCCCCATAAAAGAAATAAAATAAAGGGAACTTTGTAAGGTAATGTGTTACAGCTTTGCCATGAAATCAAAGTGACTTTAGAGGCAGCCAGAGACATCAATAAAGGTCAGCATCATAGCAGGAATGATGAAAGGGACCAGTTATTTCTAATTCTATGTATTTATTTATGTCAACAAATTTCTAAACCACTTAATTACAGTGGTCTATAAGTGTTGTACAATAGGCTTAACAAATGCAATAAGGATTAAATAAATAAGTATTAAATAAAAAATTACTTTGAAAGCCTGTTGAAATAAAAAGGTCTTGACTAGGTCCTGGAGGTACACCAGAGAGGGGGCCTGTCTGATCTCATCTGTAAGGGAGTTCCACAAAATTGGGCCCACAGTACTGAATGAATGGCTCCTGGTGGATACAAGCCATGCATCTGAGCCATAGGGGACCATTAACAGTGACTTTTCTGAAAACCTCAATGATGAGGCAGGGATATACAGAGCCAGGAGTCCTTAGGATATTCTGGATCCAAGTTGTTAACGGCCTTGTAAATTAATATAAGAATCTTGAATGTGGCTGAGTACCAAATGGGTATCCAGTGCAAGCTTTTAAGCACCAGACCTGTGCGCTTCCAATAGTCTGTCCCCATCACCAGTCTAGTTGCAGCATTTTGCTTCAGCTGCAGTCTCTGGACTAGGGATGGGGTTCACCCCCTGCCGATCTGCCGCGCCCTGCCCACCCCTGGCATCACGGAGGAGGAGGAGGCAGGAGAGAAGGGGCCCTACCTGGATGGAAGGATAGAGAAGCTGCCACAGCAAAGTCTCCCAGAGCAGGACCAGACTGCAGAGGAGGAACAGGAAGAGTAAGCACCACATCGCGGGGCAAGTGACAGGCTGCAGGCTAGGGTGGGTGAAAAATCTGCAGGGGGTGGTCAGAATTATGTGGATATTCACCTGTTTCAGCCTTTAGCCTATCACTTGCCCCACACTGTGGTGCTTCCTTTTCCTGTTCTTCCTCCTCCTCTGCAGTCTGGTCCTAATGGGGAGGCTTTGGCCACGGCTGCCACTCTGTCCTTGTTGGGCCTCAGCTCCTCCGCAGGGGCCAGGAAGGGGGAAGGCATGAGTTTCAGGGTCCCCAGTTGTCAGAAGGAGTGGTAGATCCAGGAGTTGTTGAGTCTCCGCAGGATAGGGGATGTGGGAGTGAGTTGGAGCCAGGGTCAGTTCCCACGGATGGCGCGCTCTCTGAAGAAGAGCATGCCTCACTCCCAGACCAAGACGAGGAGCCATTGGAAGTTGCTCCGGAGGGCGCGCTCCCTCCCCCTCTGCCTAGCGGTTCTCGGGAGGTGCCAGGAGAGCAGCCTCCCCCTGACATCGAACCTGTTGCCAAGCCCCTTTCGGACAAGCCATTGGATGCCTGCCCCCCATCACCCCGCGCTCGTCGTCATGAGAAACAGACTGGTCACAGGCAGGACTTGAGAAGGAGTCAGATTAAGATCAAGGACGTTCCCTACTTAAACCTGCAGCTCCAGGAGAGGAGCTGCTGAGTCAACTTTCTTTATACGTTGCAGAGCATGTCTAGAGTGCAGCTAGGGAATTCTTGTGAGTTAGTTTAGTGCTCTCTATGAAACGTACTGCTTTTGATGTATCCATTACTCTAATAAAACAAGAATTAATTACACCTGCATCTCAGCCTTGTGGATCCCACTCTGAATGGAACAGTCCTTCCACATAGGGAGCAGTATGTGCAGGGTCCCTTCATGATAATCACACCACACCCCCTCACAGCCATGCCCCCTTTCCCACTTCCCATTACCTTGCTGTCCACACTCCACTACAAATGATGTCCCTAGGAGCCAATGAAAGGGGAGCCTTGGTGTTAGCTACTGAGAAGAGTCTTCTGAGTGGCTGACTCACCTTCTTCCACTCTGATTGGCTACAATCAGAATGAAAGTACAAGGACATCTTTCAATGGCTAACATGCTCCCTTTTCATGCTGATTGGCTAACACATAGAGACTTGCCTGGGACCCTGCTCCCCAAAACGTCCTGGGTCTATGACCTCCCATGACCCCTTCTGTCCTGCCTTCTCCTTCTCCGTGATGATGGCAGGGAGCAGATTGGTTGCAGCGGGGGTGAAGCCCCACACAGAGTGTATTGCAATAATCGAGTCTCAAGGGATTCACATGAAAGGGAAAAGGCTAATGAAATGCAGCAAGTAGTTAAGCAGAACTGGTGTCTGATTTACCTTGGCAATTTTATCTGTGTTTGCTACTAGAGAAGAAATCATTCAGATCTATATAACACCTATACACATGCAAAAATAGCTGCTATTACTAAACAGGTTTCTGCTTGGTATAACTAAGTATTAGTTCCATACAATATCACTGCATGGTGTGTAAAAATTATCATAATCATAATGTTTATCAGCTCCTACTTAGCTTCTGTGGTTTCCCATTTTGTCCCTATAAATTGTATTTATCCTCTATTTTCAGCAATTCCCAATGCTCCCTCTCCCTGATATATGTCATTCTAACCCACCTACCCATCTCATTCCCTTGCCATTTCAGGGACTGGCAAGCCTTGACACTGAAGTGTCATCATTTGACTGTAAAACTGACACCTCCACGAAAGTAATAGCAGTAAGAGTTTGCACCTTGGTGTCACTAGTTCATGTTATCTGCCTTCTCAAGCTGACATAAATGTATTGGCCACACTAAACTGACATTCTCACAGAGATGTCAGAATCTTACCAGCAGTGCTGTATTTCACTTTCCTTTCCTGGAGTTCTCAGAAATATACGCTTCACAGGTCCAGTTAATTAAGCTGCTTTGGCTAAGGTCAACAGGAACAAATTCCACAGGGACACCCAAATGAATCTGGTGCAGGAAACTCAACAAAGGGAACTATGGCATCTTAAAGACTAACAAATATATTGTGGCATAAGCTTTCAAGAACCAGATTTTGCCACAGGCATGAAGTGAGCAGCTAAATGGGTCAATATATAATATATATCCTGAGTATGAAGTGTATGGGGGAAATATTATTTATGAAGTAAGGCCAAAAGGCCAAGCAGCGCTGATCTGTTTCATGTATTTTGGTCGTGTCTCTTTTTTAAGTTTCGAGAATCAGATTTTGCAGCTTTTTTTGTTTATGGAAAGGTAGGCAATCTCTCATGATTCTAAAATATAGAATATTAAAATTAAAAGATATGGGAAAGGTTGACCTTGGCTGCTAACTATGGCAAAAACATGTATTTGCCTCCCATTATGACTGATGATACCATCATCTATAGATTACTACAACAACAAAAATAGTATTACTTCCCACTGGAGTCTGTGACGCCCACATTCATAAAAGGTGGGAATAAGTGGTTATGGATTGTGACTTTATTGACAAAGAGAAAACAATGGCTGAATCGAAATTTCTCTGGAAATATTTTTCTTACATGCTTTTGACTTTCCTGCTTTCTTTTTGTGCTCCTATTAAACTGTGAGAGAATTTGAGTCCTCCACTTGAGAATATTCAAAGAAATGGCCTCCTCACTTTCACAATCCATACATTTTGGGAGCAGTTATGGATCCAGGTTTTTTTACAAAAAATATTTCATATTATTTTAATATTGTTAACGAGGGAAGGAACTCGGCCCCAGCTCTGTATAGTTCTCCTGTCTTACCATGTTGCTTCCTTTACACAATAATATGAACTAAAAAGAGATTAATTTGACTTTTGAGTAAGCCAAAATTTCTCAGAAAACATTGTTCTTTTTTGAGTTTCTCCTGAACAGTATGAGGATTTAAGTCCACCCTGAGATATAGGGTTACCAGACCTCTGGCTTTTGGCTGGAAACGCCGCTTATGGGGGGGTCCTCTCCTGGGTGACTCACCTTAATATCTGGACTTTCAGGTTTCATTTTTTTAATATATTAAGTTTCTAGGTGGTCTGATTCCTGAGATATACACCAAAACGTCAGCTGCCGCCCCCACAACTTCAGTTAACTCACTCATAGCTTCCTGCCCAAATTCCCTTTCAGATTTGTAGCCAATTAGTGAAGTTAGGGTTGTGACTGACAAGGCAGTAACTATAGAGTAAAAAAAAAACCTATAGAGTCAAAAAACTTGCTTTTTCCTTGCAACTCAGAAAACTTGCTTTTTCCTGCTCTTCTGAAAATCTCACAAGTTGAGTAAGTATATAGCGTCCAGTCTTTTTCTCTCTTGTGTGTAGGAGTCAGACAGGTTTAAATTATGAAGAGGGCAATGCTTTGAAAACCTTCCCAATATGAAGGTTTAATCCAGTGCTTGCTTTTCTGGGAGTAAACCTGCAATGCTAATCTCACATACCCAGAGTAAACCCCATTGGATTCAATAGGACGTCCTTTTGAGTAGACATGGTTAGGATTGGGCTGTAAATTGATGGGACTTTGGAGTGAACATAGCAAAGAATTGTGTTTGTGTTGTATATTTTTCTCTCCCCCTCCAATCCTATTTTTAAAGTGATTAGGCAGGGTTTACTTAGGTATCACTGCTTTTATTGTTTAGGGAACATGTTTTTTAAAATGTTCTGCAATGATCAACTGGTTTTGAAAATAAACTATTATATGGGGTGTATGTATTTTTATATCTCCAGTGTGTGTGTGTATGGGAATCTTTCCAACAACCTGTGAGGTAGGGCTGTAGTCTGGAAACCAAGGCAGCTCACAATAAGAAATAAACACCTTTAAAATTCAATAACCATAAAAACAAGTATAAACAGTTGGAAAACATTTGCTTAAAGTAGCATGATTCTGAATTTTGGGTTGGGTGAGTGAAGTGCATGCCCGTTTGAGTAAGCCCCATTGAATATATTGGAACTTGCTTCTGAGTAAACATGCATAGGATTGCACTATAAATAGCTTTACAAATTGT
Organism: Rhineura floridana; assembly: GCF_030035675.1. Lineage (NCBI taxonomy): Eukaryota > Metazoa > Chordata > Lepidosauria > Squamata > Rhineuridae > Rhineura > Rhineura floridana. The sequence goes on along the minus strand of NC_084488.1, from coordinate 17,131,036 downwards.
GTAAATAATAAATACTTTGACAGTCATGCTTATATAAATACTTCTTCATAATATGTCCCAATAAGTATCTGATTTCACACTATGGTTGTACATGATTATTTTCTCACAATAAGAAATAAACCCCTTTAAAATGCATTAACCTTAAAAATAATTATAAACAGTTGCAAAACAGCTTAAAGTGGCATGATTCTGAATTTTGGGTTACGTGAATGAAGTTGCTGTTCACTTGAGGTTGCAGTTCTGTCCCTGTCTGAGTAAGCCCCATGGAATACATTGGGACCTGCTTCTCAGTAGCTGAATGTAGGATTGCACTATAAATATCTTTATGGGTTGTGTAAATAATAAGCATATTTGATTGTCATGCTTATATACATATTTCTTCATACTATGTCCCAATAAGTATCTGATTTTACACTATGGTTGTACTCTAGATGTCCCCTACATTTTTAGTGTGCTGTTCTTCCTTGGGGTATTGTATATTTTTCTCTCCCCCTCCAATCCTATTTTTTTAAAAATGGAAATAATTAAAACTATTTACATGCAAGCAAAGTTTATTAAGTAGATCCACACAATATGTTTAAAGCACATCCAACTTGCATTTAAAGCACATGACTTCCCCTAAAGAATCCTGGGAAGTGTAGTTCTCCCCTCACGGTTATAGTTCCCACCTCCCTTAACAAACTACAGTTCCCATGATTCTGTGGTGTGATTCATATGTGTTGAATGTGTTTTATATGAATGGTGTGGATCTGCACTAGGTATGATGTGCATTCATTAGTGAATTGAAAAGGACAATAGTAGAAAAACAGGGGAAGGGTTATAGCTCAGTGGTAGGGCATATGCTTAGCATGCAAAAGTCCAAAATTCAATTTCTGGAAAATTTGGGTTGGTCTTTCACAGTCCAATCCACTTCCTGTGTAGCTTGGAATAATTTGGTAACATGTGCCTCTGAGCATATGGTGAGTGGAGGCAACACCTGCCATCTCCAAAGATGGACAATTACATTTTTATATGCTTGTTGGTGTTCTTCTTACTTTGCTTCATTCCTGTGTTACTATTGTTTCTACAGAGAATCTAATCTAGAAAATTTTATTTCTCTCATTATTTATCCTAGAAACCTGTGTCAATTTTTTTAAATTCCATAGCCTTTTTATTGGTCATTGGTCATATGATAGTGAAGACAGCCTTTTGTGTTTCAAATTGGAGGTTATGTTCTATTTCTATTTGGGGTGCATTAACAGTTGAATCTGAAACTGCAGTTTGATGTAAAATCAGACTGATTACAATACGTTGCTACTTCAGAAATGACTCTAGCTGTTGGAAAAATCAAACTTGGCCTGCCCAAGATGCATGTTTTCAGCCTGGTATGTTTAAACCACTTCATTTATGGCAAGATGGCATGGTCAATTAAAAACATAGAGCACACCTAGAATTTTGCTAGAATATATTTCACCTCCCACTGTTTTATCTTGTGCAAACTAACACTCCTGACATCCACTGGAGACTATTCTGCAGAATAGTCAGTGCCATTATTCCACAATTATTTTTGGAGTATTTTTAGGGTAAATTATGCAAAGTATTGCTGTACTTCACTAAAATTGCAAAGTAAATCAGACATATTTAAAGTGAACTATGACAGCTGTCTCAATAACGTTGCTTCCTCCCTGCTAAAACAAGATCAGCACAGCACGTCTTCTTATCTATTATTTGGTCTGATTGCAGGTGTTGCCACCACTCACCATATGCTCAGAGACACACATTACCAAATTCTTCCAAGCTACACACGAAGTGGATTGGACTGTGAAAGACCAACCCAAATAGTGTTGGCAACTTATTGGTAAATGTGCACTTTTGAAAATTTTGGCTGTTATCAAATAAACATATGTGTTTCACAAAAGAACATGGACATTAGACAATAAATCATTTGAAAAGCTGACATAATGTCTTTAGTTGCAGTAGAATAATGTATCATAGAACTTTTAGCAAAGGAGCCTGCACTGAATTCAGACACTGAAAGTGGATAACAAGAAGCAATGGCCAAAATCTCGGATTAACCCATGCTTAACTCTCTCATTCCACTAAAATCTGCAGAACTGAAGTGGATTCAACTTCGGCTTGATTCCACATTTTGAGTTATAAGTGTGTTTACTTCATATGCAGGTTTTGCCTAGTTAAGAGTTAGGCCAGCGAGAATGGAACTTTTCATCTCCATAGATTCTTCGGCAACATACATTATGTGTTGTGAAACCTATAGCACAACACAGACTGTCCTACACATTTGCAAATGTTATAACTACATTCAAAGTGATGTAATCTTATATTCAAAGGGGTATTAAAATTTGCTATTTATTTATTTATTGTATTTTATATCATCCTTTAATCATATCCCCAGTGTGGTGTACAAAAATCATAATAGATCAGTCCAATGAGGGCAGGAAAGAGAGCATCTAGGGCACAGAACTGCAAAATCATGATCCTTGCTAGTTTTGCACTGGCCAAGGGATGTGTGTGTGTGCATTAGGGAGGGGAGAGAATTTCAATTAAGTTTGCATTTTAAGCCGAATCTATCAAATTTGTACTTTCCAAAACAATATGACGACCAAAACAGCCATCCTTCAAAATTTGCACTTATTTGAATGTTGTAATGCAATTTGCCAACCAGCGTTTACAAAAATGTGTATGTTAGGAGAAAGTGTGCATAAAAGTTAATATGTGAGTGAAAATGACTTGCAAAAATGTGTACATTAGTCAAAACTGTCTACAAAATATGTTTATTAGGAGAAGTTCACACTAAAATGCTGGAGAATTTTCATGTGGACCTTTTTGTTTTGAAAAAAATTAATTGCTGCAGAAATGTGGGGAACTGAATTTAAGATTAGAAAAATTAGAAACTGAGAGAACCGAAACTGACAGGTCTTTCCATCCTTAGTGTGTGGTAAATTCCATGGTCACCACTGCAATATCAAATAATAGGCTTTTGCACAGGCAAAGTTAACCCTCGTATGCTCAGAAGACACACACACAACTAATCAAATCTTATATTATGGTCAAATAAGCTAAATCACAGCCTAACAACAACAAATCTTGTCCATAATATTAGATAAGTAAAGTGCTTTGTTTGAGCACAGGATGGTTAACACTGCCTATGCTTTACTCAAAGCCAAATATAGAGCTCCACTATTTTTCCTTGCAGGTTTCATCTATTTGATTTTGCAGTGTGACCCACAGTTCATTTTTCAGCAGCGAAGCACATTTAGACTTCCTGTAAAGAATGAGCTTGGTTTATGAACTTCACAGGACTGGTTCAGAGTTCACAGCTCCAGTAAACAGTCTGCTGCTCTTTTATCAAGAATTATGGTCAAGCTCAACATCTCTGTTTTTACTGATTTATCTTATTGTCTGTATGCTGTGACTATTCATCTTTGTGATTTAATCTATTTATGCATTTATTTAAGTCAGCATTTTTTCAGCAATTTGAATATATTTTTCTAGTGGAGTAGTGAACATTCATAGGTTAGTTGATGTGTAGGCCAACTAACCACAGCATTAAAAATCTGCATGAACATTTGTATATTAAAGCTAATGTGGCCCAAAATGGGTTACTTTAGAATGAATCCATTCAGGTTTTGTTTTGTTTTTTTGTTTGGCCATACCAGAACTATCTGTGTCAACTCTCAGGCACAGTGCCCCACCAGACTTTTTTTAAGGATGTATTCTGCAACATGCCATGATGAAATAATAGTGCATTAGTGGTGGATTTATACTGAACCATCTGCACATCATTCTCTTTATTAGGCCACATCCACACCAGACATTTATTCCACTTTAAACAGTCATGGCTTCCCCCAAAGAATCCAGAGAAGTGTAGTTTTTGAAGGGTACTAAGTGTTATTAGGAGACTCCTATTCCTCTGACAGAGCTCCAGATTGCCAGAGTGTTTTAACAGTCAGCCCCTCTTCCCAGAGAATTTTGGGAACTGGAGCTCTGTGATTTTCCCAGTGTGTGCAGCTCAGCATGATACCTTTTCAGGATTTCTGGGCAGAAAAATCAAGCTGTAAACCACCCAGAGAGCTTCCGCTATGGGGCGGTATATAAATGTAATAAATAAATAAATAAATAAGTCAGAAACCAGTAAAAAAAATCCAATTGCTTTCCACAATAGTTTTCAATTGCTTAGTTAGTCCTTCATATAGCAACCAGTTAAAAGATTTTCCCTTGATTGTCCAGCAGGAAGGAATATTTAAAGATCATTTCTCTCTCTCTCTCTGAAAAAGTGTACTGTGAACCTACCATTCAGAAAGCTTTCTTGCATATTTATCAAGCATTTAAAGTCTATTATGCAGCAAATATTTTCCAAAGTTAAGGACTCAAACTCATTGTCTTCAACAAGGAAGCTATGCATATTTTTTCAGCACCACTCTTTCTAAATGGTTGCCTATAGTTGCATTGTACCATTTCTAAACCTGTCTTTTTGTACAGGTGTTGTCATGATTCAGGATTAAAACTATTGTTTTGAGAAAACATGCTCTGTACTAGTTTTTAACTTCTTAGTTATAGCATAAACTAGTTTGTTTGTTTTACACCTTTTAGGAACCCCTTGTTCATTACATCCTTAACATCCTTTTTTTCTTATGAAACAAAAAATATTCTAGTCACTTAATTCCTGGTGTTCATACTAAATTTTGTTACATAGCCCATTGTATAAGTTATCCCACTCTCTGCATGGACGAGGAGTGAGTGGTAAAGTCCCCTGGCCTGGCCCTCACATCCTCTCTACCAGTGAGTGTGTGTATATGGGGAAAGAGATTGGCTGGCACTTGTGCACCTCTCCCACAATGCTGTGCCTAGAAAAGTGGCTGCCTCACCTAACAAGATAGGCTGGCTACGAGGCTGTAGTGAAGGGAGGTCATTGGTTGGGACTAGGCATGCCTAGCCATCCCTCTTGCCCCTTACCTTAGAGCCCAAGAGCTTGCAATTCCCTTCCAGATTGCCTCACAACTATCCAACAGCACCTGTGAATGATGTTACATTGGGGCACCACTGGCCACAACCAACTCAACGATTGTACAGGTCAGGAAATGTGCAGGCGTGTCAGTAGCATCCTTCTATATAGTACCAGTTTTAAAAAAATAGTGACTTCCTATAAGAAACATGCAAGACAGAAACAAAACATTGGCAGAACAAAGCCAAAGGGAAAATGAACAACAGTAGATGCTGGTGCATTAGAGTTAATTGGACACTGCCCCACCAACCTTAGTGTTCTCTTAGTCAGCTCCCATCTGCCTGCCTTCTTACTAACAACCTGTCAGGGTGCTTGTCTTTGGTTTTTGTCTCACCTACTGTTGGTCTTCCTCCCTTCACCTACCAGTCCCAATGGGCATCAGATGCAACTGGCAGACACTGTTTTTATTTTAAACCAGCTACAGCTTTATCTGGGCTTTTGCAGAGAGTAAAAGGTAAGTTAGTATGTCAAACACTCCTAGCAGGTATCCAGCTAACAAAGGATGCCCTGGTTCTCCTAATGGCATTGCCAGGAACTTATAACTGAGACCCAGAATATGATCCCTGTATCTCCTCAGTACATTGTGAATGCTTGAGACCTTTTTTTTAAATCTACACTGAATAAAGATGATCCTCAATTTATTTATTTATTTATTTATTTTAATAATTTATACCCCGCCCTAGTTCATAGAATTCAGAGCGGCGAACAATAACAATATCCAATACAATCTAAAATAGCAATAATAAGAGTACAATAACAACATTAGAAATCAATTAACTATTAAATGTTTAAAAGCTAGAAGAAACAAAAAAGTTTTTAACTGACGGCGAAAGTCCATGAGTGAAGAAGAACGTCGGATCTCTGGTGGAAGATTATTCCATAGGATGGGCGCTATGGTCGAGAAGGCTTTATTTCTAGTATTGGCACGGCGGATTATAAAGGTGGATGGGATGATGAGAGAGTGTTCAAAAGGTATTCTTGTCGGTCGCTGAGGTTTAAATTCCAGAATACGATTTGATAAATATATTGGCGCTAAACCATTTAGAGCTTTAAAAGTTAATACTAAGATTTTAAACTGATGACGGAATGAGATCGGAAGCCAGTGAAGTTGATAAAGCAGAGGCGTGGTGTGTGTCTGTGGGCTTGCTCTGGTCAGCATTCTTGCCGTCGCTCTCTGTATCAGCTTAAGCGGGCGAAGTGATCTTGCAGATAGTCCAATATATAGGGAGTTGCAATAGTCCAGTCTTGAGGTCACAAGAGCCTGTGTCACTTGCTTCAAGTCCGACATCTCTAAAAAAGGACGGAGTTGATGGACTAGTTTTAATTGAGAGAAAGCACTTCTGGATACTGTTGCAATTTGAGGTTCAAGGGACAGAGCGGAATCTAAGATAATACCCAAACTCCGAACTTGGGATTTCAGAGGGAGTGGGACCCCGTCTAAGGTAAGTAGGTTTTTAATTTCATGAGACGGTCTTTGTCCAATTAACAGAACCTCCGTCTTCTCTGGATTAAGTTTTAATTTATTCCTATTAGTCCAGTTTTGTATGGCAACCAGGCATTGGTTTAGGGGATGGACCGCCTCTATGGTATCTGGAAGGAAAGAATAGTAGAGTTGGGTGTCATCTGCGTATTGATGGTAGTGTATTCCGAATTCGCGGATAATCCTTCCTAGGGGCTCCATATAAATATTGAATAACATTGGGGATAATACGGAGCCTTGGGGGACACTGTATCGTACTGGCCAAACCTTGGATGAGAAATTTTCAAGGACAACTCTTTGTAGCCTGCCCTCTGTAGCCTGCCCTCCCACAATAGTGAGAGAATAGATCCTTCTCCCACATTTAAACACCCACACACTGTGGGTTCAGTGTGCCAGGTCAAGTGACTTGTCATCAACCCTGGTCTCTAATGCTCTCTCCTCCAAAGGAAGGTAGTTCTTTAAACCTGGTGTTAAACTTCAACACAGTTTGGAGAGGGGAAACAAAATGGCAGAAAGAAAGAAAGAAAGAAAGAAAGAAAGAAAGAAAGAAAGAAAGAAAGAAAGAAAGAAAGAAAGAAAGAAAGAAAGAAAGAAAGAAAGAAAGAAAAGAGTACTCAGCAGTCCACAGTACCAACTAAAGGTTATTGTGGAAATCATGACTAAAGCAGCCTTCCTCAGTGTGGGGCCCTCCAGATGTTTGAACTACAGCTCCCCCATCCCTAAACATTGGCCATGTTGATTGAGGCTGATGGGAGTTTTAGTCCAAAGTGTTTGGAGGGCACCAGGTTGGGGAAGCCTGAAGGATTACTGTGGAAATCATAAACCAAACTGGAATTGTGAAACTGAAACTAAGCAAGGCTATTATGCAGGGTTAGTCAGCCTACTTAGGCAACATATTTTGGATGATGATGATGATTCTATTTACTAATCTCAAACTCATTCTCTGAGTGGCTGTCCTTATGGAGCCTAAATAATACTATCAGTGCGCAAGAGGGAGTTATTGGCAGGATCTACAGAAGTTTTTATTTATTTATTTAAGAAGAAAAACCAGGGGAGTGGGTGGAGAAACAGCCCAGTGGGCATGAAATGCTAACAGAAGGAGGGGTGGAATGCCGGGGAGATGGAATCAAGTATTCCTGAAAAGGGCATAGCTGACTATCTAGAACACTGCACAAGAGCAACCCATGCTGCAATCTTTTGTTGCAGATCCAATTTGTTGTTGTTTTTAATGTTGCACCATCACAATGTTCATAGCACATTGTGGAGCTTTGTAAGCCAAAACAGACTCTTGCCCCCAGGGAGCTTCCTATTAAAGGGCAGCCAATCGTCAATGATTTAGCTTATTATGATTCTTTCACCACGAATGGGGGTACAATTTGGATTTGCTGCCTTAGGCACTGAAATGGTTGGGACCATTTCTGAAACCAAATGAGCTACATTGCATGCTGACATTTTAACAGAATGGGGGGGGGGAGGCCAGATTTTGTTCTCTTCCCTGCAGAATAAGCAGAATACATAATAAGCATTTGCTGAACTGTGTAGAATCGATTTTACTTTGAGAACAAAGACATTTATAACTCACTTGTGGCTTTGTCTCAAGTAGAATTATGAAGTGTTCCCATTCTTGGGGAAAGCACTGCAAGATTTTACAGGCGCCTCGTCATTTAAATGTGTAGGCGTTAAGCTCCAGCCCACATACTAAAATTAAATGAAAAGTAACCCTGAATGTATACTAAATATAATTACTCTTTGCCTTTGGACATAAAGGACAAGTAAATCACACATGGAATGCCATAGGCTTGGTCTTTATAGTCATCTCATCTACAACCAATTAGCAAGCCTTAAATGTATTTCTTAGGCAATTAGATATTAGATATTACAAAATGTACAGTAAAACCAATCACCCAAGACATTCCAATGACTTGGATTTAAACACTCTCTGAGTAGATGAAATAGTTTCAAGGCAATGAGTGAGGTATGATGCTGCCATATCCAGGACTGCCGACAGATGGGTAAAAAGGGTAAGTTTCTTGCAGCCCCACAACCACCAGGGGGCCCAGACTCTTTTATTTTTATTTTTTAAAAAAACAACTTCCTTCCTGTTCTAGAATCAAAACTAGACAGTGAAATGTGAGCTGTCTCTCCATCCACAATTTCTGCAAAATGAGCTAGCCTGCTCCAAGTCCCCACTTCTTCAGGTTTTTAGCCAATGAGTGAAGTCAGAGCTGTGATTGATAACTAGGCACCAGTGAATCAAAAGCCGCTGTTTTCTCCTTTCTGGCTAGTAGTTTGTCTCTTTGTAATCTATGTCCGACCCTCCAAGTTAAAAATTGGAGTTAAAATACAAGACTTACACTGATAGATAAATTTTGTTACAGTCAGACTTACACTGAAAGCCTCGGTAAACTGGACCTGTTTCCTATGTCCTCAGAAAGAAAGCGGAATGAATCAGCTTAGGTCTCAACGGTGGCCTGGGCAGTGATGATGTATCTTGTCATTTTTGTAGGCCAAAGACAAATCTATTGTCAACCCCACTGGCAGGTCTTGACTTCATGAGTACAGTATGGCAAATTGGCCTCTTAATGTCAAAACAAAACAAACCCCTCGGTAAAAACCACTGTATGGCTATTCTGTCTTGCTATTACCTTTAATATCACCCCCTATACACACATCCTGGGGAAAAAAAGAGTCCAGTCCCTGCAAACTCCACAACCAAATGCATGCAGAACTGTCCTTAACCTTGTCAGTGCTAAAACACGGGGATCAGTATCCATTCTTTACTCGTTGTGCCACAAGGACAGCTATGAGATGGAACATCAGATCCTTTAGGGCAATCGGAAGAAATATCTGGTGAACCTTCCAAGCCAGACAATTGTGTGATTGGGAGGAACCAATCACCTCTTACTTCCTCTTATATAAGCCACATCTACCATCCTTCATTTTAAGCCACTGGCCATCTAGAGAAGTCACTTGACTGTCCATGCCTGCTTCTTGTTTGCATTGGCTCACTTGATAGCTATACTATTCTTATTGCTTTTGGTAGATTTTGCCAAAAAAACAACAGGCTCCTGATAAGCTTAGTCTATTCATCTCCATCACTGTATGCATAGTCTGTCAAATATAGACTTTTTCATTTGAATGTGGAAAGATGACTGAAAGGCTCCAGCAGGTTCAAAGCAGAGAATCTGACAACAGGCCCCTGGCAACTTAATTCTATGCACCATCAGGACAGCCTATAGACAGAGGGATTAGCTGGCTTGAGTATTGCTACTCTATAATGCCCCCTCACAGTGGTGGGAAGGAAAGCTGAAGCACGTTAGCCTAGAAGGAAGCAGATGACCAGGGGAGACAATGGGGGCCCAGTTGGTCTTACATAAGAACCCTTTTAGGCTTAGTTCCTTAGTATAAGCATTCTGTCTGTGAGAGAAAGCAATAAACAGTCTGGCTTGGCCTGGCAATGCCAATATTGTGTCATTTCTGTCCTCAGCAGCCAGCATGGTAGCCTTAACATAGGAATCTGCCTTATAGCAGGTCAGACTATTTCTCCATCAGCCCAGGATTGCCTTCTCTGACTGACAGCTCTACAGGGGTCAAAGGGAGAGATCTTTGCCATCATTACAATCTATATCTGATCCCCTTTAAGAGGAAATGCTGAGGATTCATCCTGAGACCTTCTACAAGAAGAGCACATGCTTTCCCACTTAACCATGATGGTTAATTTGGCATTACAGCGTGAAGTAGTAAAGAAGAAGTGGTAAGGAAAGTTATTTTTATTGACAAATGGACCTTAAGCCTGCTCTACTCCAACCACAATTCATCAACATGGATTTGCCCTGTTTCCTATTGTCAGTCTGGCTTCAGCCATTATAGGCAATGCACATGCCGGAAGCTTTTACAACATGTACTATCCTCATGGTTTGACTGGTCATTCTTCTGTGTAATAGAACTGCATTCTATGGAGAATATCTGAAAATGTTAACATACAGCCACAGCCTCAGGTAGGGTTGGGAGAGAATTTCTATTCAGTTTGTATTTCAAGCCAAATCTATCAAATTTGCACTTTGCAAAACAATATGAGAACTGAAACACAACCAACCTTCGAAATTCACACTTACTCAAATTTTGCAGTGCTATTCGCCAACCAAACAATGTTTGCAAAAATGCATATATTAGGAAAAAGTGTGGATAAAAATGAATATATGAGTGAAAATAACATGCAAAATTGCATTATAAGGCAAGAAATTGCTTGCAAAAAAGTGTACATTGGTTAAAACTGCCTACAAAATGTGTTTATTTTGAAAAATTCACATTAAAATGCTGGAGAATTTTCGTGAGGATTCTTTTAAAAAAAATCGTAAATTGCTGCAGAAATGTGGACAACTAAATTTAAGATTGGAAAAATGAGAAACTGAGAGACCCAAAACTGACAGATCTTTCCATCCCTAGCCTTAGGAGGATCAAGATTGGCCACGATTGTTATGCTGTAAAATTTTGTTTGAGGCATTGAATAGTATATTTTTGTAATATATACTGTGCAAGGCTACCATTTATGACATACAGCCTACATCAAAGGCCACATAAACTTATGGCTTTGAATTCTGCTGATTTCAACCAAATCAACTGGTATGCCCATCAGAAAAGAGTAGGTCTTTGGAGAATGTTGTAGATGTATTTATTCAGTCTTTGATTAAGGGCTGCTAATGGTAGAAGCCTGTTCACTTACCCTACATGAAATATATTTGCCATTCTTGGTAACCACTGTCAATAAGAAAGGAGGGAAGACTCTTGTACAAAATTATCTTCCGTGCATGGCAAATAAGGGTAGTTTTTCAAAACAAGAGCCATACCTATTGTGAAAAAAGAAACTCTTTAATGTATTGATGTATCTGAGGTATTGGATAAGTGACCTTAGGCTATTAGTGTGAAGGTTGTGTGTACACTTCCATTAATAATGCTGCATTTTCAAAAGGTTTTAGACTCCACCAGCAGAGACTAAATTCACTGTCTCGGCAAAGGAGCAAATACATTTTCTCAGTTAGGAAGGGGGAAAAATCAATTTATCCATTTATAAACTGCATGACAGTAGAGGAAGAAAACTCAAACTGCCATTGGAAGTTAAAAGTATGGCATACTGATAAACGGCAGGGTAATGTTAAATCTACACAGAGATGTCTATGGAGGCAATATAGTGGTTATACAACCTCTTCTATAAAATTAATACATTAAGAATGCAATATAAGAAAATGTTTGCAAAGCAAACTGACAAAAAGCCAGACTAGTGGTCTGCAATACAACATAACTGGAGGGGGGTGGAAGCTGTTGAGCTCTTCCTTCTTTTATCAGTTAGGGAAAGATCTAGGAGGCTAGCATAAATAGTAGGGGTGTGCATTAACCACAAGATTTGGTTCAGACCATTATTCAGTGCTTTCTAAAGCAGCCCAATTCAACTTAGGCCAATTTGGAGACTTCCCAATTTGGCTAAGGGGTCTGAGAGCACTTTTTGTCCCCCCACAAAAATTAGCCATAACTAGTTCCCCTTTTGACAGAAGTAGATGAAATTTGCAGTCATAGAAACCCTACAGTTTTGGATTGTTGTTGTTATGTGCCTTCAAGTCGACTTATGGCGACCCAATGAATCAGCGACCTCCAAGAACCACAGTTCAAGAACTGTCATGAACCACCCTGTTCAGATCTTGTAAGTTCAGGTCTGTGGCTTCCTTTATGGAATCAATCCATCTCTTGTTTGGTCTTCCTCCTTTTCTACTCCCTTCTGTTTTTCCCAGCATTATTGTCTTTTCTAGAGAATCATGTCTTCTCATTATGTGTCCAAAGTATGATAACCTCAGTTTCATCATATTAGCTTCTAGTGACAGTTCTGGTTTAATTTGTTCTAACACCCAATTATTTGTCTTTTTCACAGTCCATGGTATGCACAAAGCTCTCCTCCAGCACCACATACAGTTGTGGATAAATCCTGCCAAATTGCAGGCTAATAAATTCAGGAGGTTTTGAGCTAAACTCATCTAGAATGTTATTTTTTGCCAAAAACATGTATAACTTTTTATTTTATTTTTGGCCAGAATTTAGATGAAATTTGCAGGCAAGATTGTCCCTTTTGAGGGCATAAATTCTGCCACATTTAAAAATGGTAGCAGCAGTAGTTTTCCTACAAGGGCACCCATTACAGTTTGGGACCTACAGCTCCATCTCCCCACTTACTGAGATATCAAAAATAACTGTTAACTCCCTACTCCTTTAACAGAAGTGGATGAAAGTTGCAGGCACAGAAGCCCCTCTAAAGTTGAGGTAAGAATCCAGTGCCTGCAAGGGAAGAGGACCATCACCGCCCAGGGAGGGAGAGCCATCTGCCTGCTTTGCTGCTGCTGCTTGGCCAACATCTCTGCTCTCTCCTTCTTGGGCTCCTGCTCTGCACGTGGGCACCTCGCAGGACCAGGCTCCAGGTACTCAGCCAGCTGTGCCTGATACTGTTCCACCTGTCCCTTCTCTGGAGGGGATATATAAGCCGGCTGGCTGAGGGGGCTTGGGAGATCCAGTGCCTGCAAGGGAGGAGGACCATCACCGCCCAGGGAGGGAGAGCCATCTGCCTGCTTTGCTGCTGCTGCTTGGCCAACATCTCTGCTCTCTCCTTCTTGGGCTCCTGCTCTGCACGTGGGCACCTCGCAGGACCAGGCTCCAGGTACTCAGCCAGCTGTGCCTGATACTGTTCCACCTGCCCCTTCTCTGGAGGGGATATATAAGCCGGCTGGCTGAGGGGGCTTGGGAGATCCAGTGCCTGCAAGGGAAGAGGACCATCACCGCCCAGGGAGGGAGAGCCATTTGCCTGCTTTGCTGCTGCTGCTTGGCCAACATCTCTGCTCTCTCCTTCTTGGGCTCCTGCTCTGCACGTGGGCACCTTGCAGGACCAGGCCCCAGGTGGCGCTTTTCCCGGGAAGAAGAACGGCTTGAGAGCTGCGTTGGTGCGCATGGAGCACGGGACTGTGGTTGTTGTGTAGACCTGAATGGAATGAGTGGATGTTTGTATGACTGTATGTTGTGAGTGTGTGTGTATTTTTATTTTATTTTATTTTTATTTTATTTTATTATGTGCCTGGGCAGGAGGATAGGGTATTGGGAGGGGGGACCAGAGGGGGCCCCTGTTAGCGTAGTGACGGGTAATGGGAGGTATGGCGTTGTGAGGAGGACATGCCAGTTGAGGGGAACTCGGCCCAGACAATTGGTGGCTGTACCGTGTTCCGGTCCTCCCCACATCCACAGGATTGCTGGTAGTTCTATCAGCCAACTCTCGGATCTCCAGTTGCTGCTTCTTAATGCCAGATCGGTAAATAATAAAGCTTCCCTCATCCATGATTTAATTGTGGATGAGGCGGCCGATCTGGCGTTTATTACTGAGACATGGGTGAGCGATCTGGGAGGCATTAATCTCTCCCAGCTGTGCCCACCTGGGTACTCGGTTCAGCATCTGGGTAGATCCGAGGGTCGGGGAGGGGGAATTGCTGTGGTCTGTAGAAGTTCCATCCCTCTCATTAGGCACCCTATCCAGGTAGCTAATGGTCTGGAGTGTCTCCATATTACGTTGGGTCAGCGAGACAGACTGGGAATACTGTTGGTGTACCGTCCTCCCTGCTGCCCAACAGCCTCCCTAACTGAGCTGACGGAGGTGGTCTCGGGTTTGGTGTTGCGATCCCCCAAATTTATGGTATTGGGGGATCTCAACATTCATGCCGAGACCGCTTTGTCTGGGGCGGCTTAGGACTTCATGGCCTCCATGACAGCCATGGGGCTGTCTCAATTTGTTACTGGCCCTACGCATATTTCGGGGCACACTCTAGACTTAATTTTTGCTACTGGAGCAGGGGATGGTGATCTGGGAGTGAGGGATTTTACATCTATTCCTCTGTCATGGACAGATCATTGCCTATTGAGGTGTAGGCTCACAATGTTTTCTCCCCTCTGCAAGGGTGGAGGACCACTTAAGATGGTCCGCCCCCGGAGACTAATGAATCCTGAAGGTTTTCAGAAGGCTCTGGGGAGTTTTCCGGCTGATAAAACTGACGCTCCTGTCGAAACCCTGGTCAATCTGTGGAATACGGAAATGACCCGGGCAGTTGACACAATCGCCCCGGTGCGCCCTCTCCTCTGCAGAGCTCAATTGGCTCTGTGGTTTACCCCGGAGCTAAGAGTGATGAAGCAAGAAAGGAGACGGCTTGAGTGCAAATGGAGACGAACTCCCGACGGCTGTGGTCTTGCACTTGTGAAGATCTCTACCAAGCTCTGTGTGAAGGCGGTGAGGGCAGCGAAGAAGCAGTACTTTGCTGCCTCCATTCAGTCATCTTCTAACCGCCCAGCGGAACTTTATAAGGTTGTTCGGGGACTTTTACACTCTGGTCCTCAGAACGCAATAATACCATCAATAGCCCGCTGTAATGAGTTTGCGAGACACTTCCAAGATAAGATCACAAACATCCGCCGGGACCTTGACTCCAATATTGTAGCAGTTGAGCCTAATGAGGTGTCTGGAGCACAGTCCTGTCCTGTTTTATTGGATGAATTTCAGTTAGTTCAGCTCGAGGACGTGGACAAGGTGCTTGGACAGGTGCGGGTGACCACTTCTGCTCTGGATCCTTGCCCCTCATGGCTAATAAAAGCTAGCAGGAACGGAACAGCCGGATGGGCCAAGGAGGTGATCAATGCCTCTTTACGAGAGGGAGTGGTACCACCCTGCCTGAAACAGGCGGTGGTGAGACCGCTCCTAAAGAAACCCTCCTTGGACCCTGAAAATCTTGATAACTATAGACCGGTAGCAAATGTTCCGTTCCTGGGCAAGGTTTTAGAGCGTGTGGTCGCTCACCAGCTCCAGGCTCTCTTGGATGAAACTGATTATCTGGATCCATGTCAATTGGGCTTTCGGCCGGGGTTTGGTACAGAAACAGCCTTGGTCGCCCTGTATGATGACCTCTGTCGGGAGAAAGACAGAGGGAGTGTAACTCTGTTGGTTCTCCTTGATCTCTCAGCGGCTTTTGATACCATCGACCATGGTATCCTTCTGGGACGTCTTGCGGATTTAGGAGTTGGAGGCACTGCTTGGCGGTGGCTGTGCTCCTACCTCAAGAATCGTCTCCAGAAGTTGGTGCTTGGGGAGCATTACTCGAGTCCCTGGATACTCCAATATGGGGTCCCACAGGGTTCAGTTCTGTCCCCCATGCTCTTTAATATCTATATGAAGCCGCTGGGCGAGGTCATTAGGAGATGTGGAGTGCGTTTCCAGCAATATGATGATGATACGCAGCTCTACTTCTCCTTTTCATCTTCTTCAGGTGAGGCTGTTAATGTACTAAACCGCTGCCTGGCTGCGATAATGGACTGGATGAGAGCTAATAAACTGAGACTCAATCCTGACAAGACTGAGATGCTGTTGGTGGGGGGGCTCTCTGCCCAGATGGTTGATGTCCGATCTGCCCTAGATGGGGTTACACTCCCCCTAAAGGAGCAGGTCCATAGTTTGGGGGTCTTATTAGATCCGCTCCTGTCACTGGAGGCTCAAGTAGCCTCGGTGGCATGGAATGCGTTCTACCAGCTTCGGCTGGTAGCCCAACTACGACCCTATCTGGATAGGGAGAACCTTGCCACAGTTATCCATGCTCTGGTAACCTCTAGATTGGACTACTGTAATGCACTCTACGTAGGGTTACCTCTGAAGACGGTTCGGAAACTTCAGCTGGTGCAGAATGCTGCGGCCAGAGTTCTTACTGGGACAAAAAAATTTGATCATATAACACCTGTCCTGGCCCAGCTGCACTGGCTACCAATATGTTTCCGGGCCAGATTCAAAGTGTTGGTTCTTACCTATAAAGCCCTTAACGGCATCGGACCGCAATACCTGGCGGAACGCCTCTCCCGCTATGTACCTACCCGGTCGCTGCGCTCGATGTCGAAGGCCCTTCTCCGTGTCCCAACGCATAGGGAGGCACGGAGAACGATAACTAGAGCTAGGGCCTTCTCAGTGGTGGCCCCCGAACTATGGAACACCCTCCCTGATGAGATACGCCTGGCGCCTTCTTTGTTATCTTTTCGGCGCCAGGTAAAGACCTACCTCTTCGCCCAGGCATTTTAAAAATTTTAAAATTTGAATTTAAAATTGAAAATTTTTAATTATGTTTTATTGTGTATTGTATTTACATTGTATTTAATATATTTACTTGTATTTTAACCTATTTTATTATGCTGTACACCGCCCTGGGAGCTTATTGCTATAGGGCGGTCTAAAAATGTAATAAAATAAAATAAATAAATAAAATAAATCACTTAATCCTCCCTAATATTTTGTGGGCAATTGGTCTGAAAAATGCAGACATGAGATAGGAGTCTCTGGATAAGAAATCTGCCAAATTTTGTGCTGGGCACCTTTAAAATTGATTTGTGGTTGGGAGGTACTGAGATTTGCTTTGCAGGTAAAAACTCTGCACCCTCTCCCCAATCTGGAGTTTGCTTTTCCTTTGTCCAATATCTCACCCTGGCTTTATGGTAAGCTTAGAGACATTACTTTCACTTTCAGCAGACTTTTGTCTGCAGGTTGTTTTTTTGGGGGGGATCTCAATTGTCAAGGCATAATGTTTTGCTCCAGCAATTCCTGCTTCAACTTGTATTGTCTTATAGAGACCCCGCTTCACTTCTCACAAGCCCAACATCTGTCTGAGGCATCCCATTTCACCTCAGGATTTGGTATAGTAAATAGTTGTAAAACATTAATCAAGACAAATGTCCTTAAAACTATGAAATCTAACAATGAAGTTGAGAATAAAAATGAGCAAAATTTCCCTATGACATATTATTGGTCTTATTCTGTTTTGTCTTCCTTCAAAAATCCTCAGATGTTTTCCTTATATAGAGGAAACTCCACACACATGCATACACACAATTCATTTTGAATTCTGCTTTGGCAACCATACAGTGGACTTTATTTAGTTATGTACAACCCTTCCTCTGTCCCTAATATACACTGAAAATATTATTGATATTATTTTAAACTCTCCTCAAATTCCCACAGATCTGAGCAGAAATCTCCAAATTCACCTTGGATTTTGCTCCAGCTGAAATTCAGTGAAAAATGTCTATGTATCATAGCAAAACACACACACTGCTACTCTCCTTTTTTTATCATAAGGCAAATCTCAGGGATGGGGTAGGTGCATGTGAATGACAATTGCCCTGCCTGGGGAAGGTTTTCACCTCAAGGAAATGAAAACTAAGGGGTCTGAGAGCACTTTGCTGTCCACCACAACCACCACAACTCGGGGAAATGAAAAAAAGTGTCTCTTTCTCTGAACCTAGGTTGGGGGTTTATGTTAAGCTAGCCAGCAGTCTGAGTCATCTCATTTAGTATAAAAACAAGAAAACACCCAGACTTAGGGTAAAGGAAAATGCATGTGAGTATATTGTTTTTACATGTCCTGCTCTGTTCATCCGAGCACAGCCTGGGCAGGTGGGACACAGTTGCGGCCAGGGGTTGAAGCCCTGGCAGCCATTGTAGGTGAGGGCAGCGGTCGCACATCATACACAAAGTGTGCACTTGGCATGCTGCTTGGGGTGGGGCCTCAGGACTTATTTAAGCCTGAGCCTCCCCCTTAGTCCTCCCCTTTGTGCACGACTGCTCACATAGGAGGATGGAGCGGCAGACGTGTGGCAGGAGCAGTGGCCATTTTATGTGTGGCATGTGGTCGGCACCAATGAGAAGGAGAAGGGTGAGGACAGAGTGCAGTATAGACCCAGGAGTAGGAAAGTGGACCGGACATGGGCCAACTGGCTGCCAGTCTACTTGATTTACACTGGGGTTATACTGCAGAAGCAGCTGCGGAGGAATCCGCTACTGCTTAAATATTTGGATATCATTTATAAGGGGTATTTTATGGCCTTGCGTGGCTATCTTATGATGAGGCCTTTCATATGCATGCAGCATCTGACAAGGCCTTGCCATGGGACAAGAAGGAACCTGAGTTATGGCTGCAGTTCATGGTGGCTGCTTGGGCTATGACAGGAGACATGAGTGATAGCGGGCATTTGTTGAGCAGGTAGTCATCGGCTACCCTTCCCTGCTTGAATGTGGGGCAAGGGATTCAACTCTGCTGGGAGTTTGGCTCGCAGGGCTTCTGTGCCCGTAATCCCTGCCATTTCAAGCATGAGTGCTCAATATGCAGTGGCTCTCACTCCTGTGCTAACTGCCCTTGGGGCAGACCTTTTAAGGGAGGGATCAGGGACACTTATGGTGGTAAAAAGCCCCCCCTGCAGGAGCAGCTCAAGGAAAAGGGTCCCTCCCCAGTTAAACTTGAAGTACTTTGGGCTGTGGTGATAGGCTACCCAGTTGCTGGGAATGCGTGTTTTTTGTTATAGGGTTTTTCTTTTGGTTTTTGGATCCTATAATTAGGCCCGCGGATTGCCTTCATGGCCCGTAATCTTAAATCTGTTTTAGGCATGGAAGCTATTGAACAAGGTAAGATTGATAAGGAAGTTCAGGCTGGTAGAGTTCTGGGCCCTTTCCCAGCACCCCCTACCTTGGCTCTATGGGTGTCCCCCCTTGCTGTAGTTCCCAAGAAGGCTTCCAGGGAATTTAGATTGATTCACCACCTGTCTTATCTGCAGGGGCAATCCGTTGATGATTTCATATCATATAGTCTTTGCACTGTGCTCTACGCCTCTTTTGATTCTGCAGTGCACATGGTGCGCACATGTGGCAGAGGTGCTGTCATGGGCAAATGTGACATCAAGTCCGCCTTTCGTCTCTTGCCTGTCCACCCAGATGATTTTGAGCTGCTGGGATTTGCCTTTTCAAGTCAATTTTACATAGACAGGGCGCTGCCTATGGGCTGCTGCATTTCTTGTGTGGTATTTGAGCACTTCAGCTTATTTCTGGAGTGGGCAGTCAAGAGATGAGCGGGCTTGGATGCGGTGGTGCACTATCTGGATGATTTCCTGTTTGCAGCGGGGTGGGTTCCAGTGAATGCCAACACCTGATGTCCCAGTTTTACAACCAGACTAGGGAGTTGTTGGTCCCCTTGGCTGCAACGAAAATGGAAAGTCCAGCCCCTGTTTTAAACTTTCTAGGTATTGAGATTAACTCTGGGGCTTGGTGCTGCAGGCTGCCCAGGGGAAGCTCAACCTGTTGCAGATCAAGATCCGAGAGGTTTCAGGTGCCAGGAAGGTTTCCCTTTCTGCCCTCCAGGAGCTGGCAGGGCATTTAAACTTTGCATGTAGGGTCATTGCACCAGGCCGGGCATTTCTACGGTGGGTGTATGAGGCCATGGCAGGACTTCCCTGATGTTACCACAGGTACAGGGTTACAGCAGACTTAGGAGCTGACCTGGCTGTGTGGTCCTCCTTCTTGCAGGAGTTCAATGGGGTTTCGTTCTGGAGGAAGAACCTGCTCCTGGAGGCAGAGCTACAAGTCCACTGAGATGCATCAGGAGCTTTTGGCTTTGGGGTTATTTTCAGGTCTTCCTGGTGTAATGGATGCTGGCTGCAGACCTGGATTCAGGAGGGGTTGACCAGGGATTCAACTTTTATTGAATCCTTTCCCATCATGGTCGCGGTCTATTTGTGGGCGGAGAGGCTGCAGAACTTTATTGTCCACTTCTGGTGTGATAACATGGCCACTGTCCAGGTTATCAGCTCCTTTACATCGAGGAACACTAGGGTTATGGGTCTGGTCTGTTTCTTTGTTGTCCAATGCCTGCTTTTTAGTGTTCTTTTTTGGGCACGGCATGTTGTTGATGCTCTGTCATGGAATCAGACGGAGAGGTTTCAACAGCTGACACCACTGGCCAGTAGTAGATGCCATGCCACTTGAGATTTGGGAGACTGGAAAGCGGAGTCACAGAGGGCCATAAGCCTATCCACTGCACCCAGCATGTTCACAAGCTATCAGAGAGCAGGTAGGAAGCTCCAGGAGTTCAGGGCAAGCAAGGGCTGCTCACAGGTGTGACCTCTTCCTGTGGATCACCTGCTGGAATTCCTTGTGGATGGCAGGAGGAGGGGCCTTTCTGTCAGGACACTGCGAGGTAAGTTGATGGGACTTTCTTTGTGGCCAAGACAGGAGACATTGGGGACCATCCAGAGGACTTTCAGGTCCATCATGTGCTGGCTGGCTGGCCTAGGGAGCACCCAGCTTCCCTTGATCCCTGTTGCCCTTTTTCATCTGACTTGCTACTGGGACTGTTAGGTCAGTGGGTCGCCATATGCTCTTCCTCCTATGAGGTTCAGCTGTTTCAGGCAGCGACCCTCACACTATTTTGAGGGGCATTCCAGATTGGGGAGGTGGTTGTGGGGTCCAAGTTAGACTCATCTCTACATGCCCTCCTGTGGTCTGACGTTAGTTTTGAGGGAGGTTGTGACAACCCAAGACAGACCAGTGCCATAAAGTGTACACCATCATGTTATCACCTCCCCCAACACCAGACATCTGCCCAGTGTGGGCTTTACAACACTTTTTAGAGGTGAGGGGCACAGACCCAGGTTATTTGTTTATTCATGAGGGGGGGTTCCCCTCACAAAGTTTCGGTTTTGGGCACTTACCAAACTAGTGCTTCAGGGCCTGGGAGTGGACCCTTTGGGGTTTGGGACCCACTCTTTTAGGAATGGAGCTGCATCCATGGTGGCTGGTCTTGGTGTTTCACAGGTGAGGCTGCAGGCCATTGGAAGGTGGAAATCTGGTGGATATAAGGGTTATGTTCATCCCTTTGGCAAGCCTGGAGGTCCAGGAGCCTAACTGTTTGCAATTATTTTGTTTATGGAAGGTTGCTGGATGGGGATGAAGCAGATATGCATCCTAATCTGCGGCCATAGCATGATTATTCTGGGTGGGCTATAGGGCCGCGAAGTCACATTCTGGTTCGCAGCTGGGCCTCAGCCAGTGGGCCATGGTCCAGTGGCTTGGCCAGCGAGGGATGTGCTGGGATGGGCTGCTATCTATTTTATTCCAGCAAGGTTTGGTGCAGATGGTTCTGCAGGTCATGGTCATTCACCTGGGTGGGAACGACCTTGATTTACTTAAGGTCAAGGCCCTCAGTTTGCATGCATGTGAGGACATACAGTTTGTGAGTCAACGTTGGCCTATGGTTTGTCTGATATGGTCAGACATACTTCCTCACGGGGTTTGGCATTGTTTGGGAGACCAAAAGGGTTTGGATAATGTGTGTAAGAAAGTCAACCTGCAGATTTGGTTGGCTCTTCTCACATAGGGTGGGTTGGTTATACATCACCCCCAGATACAGCACTCCGGTTGAGCCTTATAGGGCTGATGGAGTTCCACCTGACAGATGTGGGGAATGGCACCTTTCTGGATGGCCTGCAGAGGTGTCTGTGAGATGTAATTCTCAG
Source organism: Rhineura floridana (assembly GCF_030035675.1). Lineage (NCBI taxonomy): Eukaryota > Metazoa > Chordata > Lepidosauria > Squamata > Rhineuridae > Rhineura > Rhineura floridana. The sequence goes on along the minus strand of NC_084488.1, from coordinate 17,109,167 downwards.
CAGTGGGGTGAAGGCGGACTAAATAGAGATTTGTCCCCTTTTTGGGTGGCCAGGTGCGGGAAGGGAAGTAGCTAAGGGCAGCTAGGTGGCCCCCTCAGGCACCTTTGGAGGTGATTGGTGCCTTCGGAGGCCTGTCTCTCAGGACTTTACGGACTGAGGGCAGGATATGGGCTGCTTTTGGGGCCAACATGTCATCCACCTGGAGTTGTAGGGCCCCAGGGGTGATGTGGGAAGGCCACCCTGCTCACTTACAGGGTGCAGCAGGGGTAAGGGGCAAGTAGAATGGCTTGCCTTTGCTCCAGTAGGGGCTGGTCGCCTGAGAGCTGTATTGCATCCACTTGCTTATAGACAGTTTCTGCACCTATGTTTCCCCTCTGCAGGTTAGTTTAAGGGGTTTGTTATAGTTTAATAAAGTGGCCCTTTGTTCAACCCAGCTTGCTGTGTCTGTCTTATTTCAACACTCGGCTGCAAATGATTTTTTATTTTAAACGTGCAATTTTTTAAATTGTTTTTGATGTATGGAATTGTTTTTAATTGTTTTTATTGTTGATGTTTTTACCGTGAAATCACTTTGGAATATTTTATGGCAAGCAGTTCATAAATGGAATAAAATGAATAAATGAATAAAATAGATTGCTAGTAGACAAATAAGCTCTAACTACTTAGCTAGCCAATTTGAGGGGAACAAACCTACAGATTCATATATATTTGCCAAACACCATTTACACACACACACACACACACACACACACACACACACACACACACACCAACCACCAAAAACAGGTAAACTAAATAACAAAAACAACTGACTTTTAAGTATCCTTTAAGCAAAAATGCCCCCTAGGTAACCCTTCTCAAATTCTAAAGCCTTTTAATTCCTACAGACAGAATAGGGTCAATCCTGTCATAGGGAGACTTTTAGGGAAAATATAGTAGGTGAAAAGAAAGGCTTTAACTCTTCTGTTATCCCCAACCCTGCAAATGCCGCAGAGTTTGGGAACATAATTTGACATTCTGACTTTAGAGACATGGGGGAGGAACACAACACATTTTCATAACATATCATAATTCTTCTGTTGAAATTCCTACTGATATTTTTGCCCAAGCAGGATTAACCTCATTTTATTTCAGGAAAAATAAAATCAACTGAAGCATCAGGTTTGATATGAATCAGTATGAATTTAAGCATAATATCTAAAACTGAAGTTCTTCCAAAGTCTGTCAGGTGATCCTCAATGAGAAGATCAGCAACAACAGACATGTCTCCCATTTCACAACTCTGTATTTTTCTTCTTCAGTGCTTCTGGGTGAATACAAGTGTGCACAATAGCACCATGACTAGGCCCAATAGGGAAGATCACTGGCCACACATGAATCATGTTGTGTCCTAGCACATTCCCCAGCATACTTTGCAACATGCAGGAGTTTCATGGCAGATGTCATGCTGTTCCTTGGCAGACAAGCCAACATATAATAAACCATCCCCTGAAGGTAAAAAATTAGAAAAACATTGTTCTAAATCATTATTTCTGACATTGAACAGTCAGCTCTTAGCATCATGCATGCTGAAGCTGTTTTTCAGAACAGCTAAATACTTAAAAATGTGAAATGCAGACTAAGAAACTTCATGAATAACTCATAAATACTGCATTTGCATTTTTCATTAGTAAGGCTGGCTGTTCTCTGCTAAACAGTGTTATTCATTTGTGTGCACAATAGAAATGAATTGTTTTCTGCTGCTCCCTTGAAAAAAGAACGTGTCGGTCTTTAACCTCTTGCATTCCACTGTCCTAAGAGGAATTCTTTGAATGCAATGAAAGGGTCATTCAGCTTCTTATGCACTGGTATTTCTGCAGACATTTCTGTACACATACCGAATTGATGAATATTCCTATAGCTTTACCAATAAACTTGGCATAAGACTCGCTCAATTAAATTAACAGTTGCAAACAATAATTCCTCCTTCTTTGTTTCCATATTTATTTATTATTTGATTTATATCCCTCCCTTCCTCCCAGCGGGAGCTCAAGGCTGAAAACAAAAGCACTAAAAACACTTTAAAACATCGTAAATACAGACTTTAAAATACATTAAAACCAAACAACTTTAAAAACATTTTTTAAAAGCTTTGAAGACATCTTAAAAAGGAAAACACAGATGCAGACTGAGATAAGGTCTCAACTTAAAAGGCTTGTTGAAAGAGGAAAGACTTCAATAGGTGCCGAAAAGATAACAGAGATGGTGCCTGTCTAATATTTAAGGGGAGGGAATTTCACAGGGCAGGTGCCACCACACAAAAGGTCTGCTTCCTATGTTGTGCAGAACGGACCTCCTGATAAGATGGTATCTGCAGGAGGCCCTCACCTGCAGAAAGCAGTGATCTACTGGGTATATCAGGGATAAGACAGTCTTTCAGGTATCCTGGTCCCAAGCTGTATAGGGCTTTGTACACCAAAACTAGAACCTTGAACTTGGCCCGGTAGCAAATGGGCAGCCAGTGCAATTCTTTCATCAGTGGGGTGACATGTTGGTGATACCCTGCCCCAGTGAGCAGTCATGCTGCCACATTTTGCACCAGCTGCAGCTTCCTTACCAACCTCAAGGGCAGCCCCACATGAAGTGCATTACATTAATCCAGCCTGGAGGTTACCAGTACATGGACAAGAGTGGTCAGGCTATCCCAGTCCAGAAACAGCCTCAGCTGTTTTATCAGCTGAAGCTGGTAAAAGGCACCCCTAGCCACAGAGGTCACCTGGGCCTCTAGCAACAAAGATGGATCCAGAAGCACCCCTAGACTACGGACCTGCTCTTTCAGAGGGAGTAACACCCCATCCAAAGCAGGCAACTGATCAATTATCTAAACTTGGGAACCACCAATCCACAGTGACTCCATCTTGCTAGAATTCAGACTCAGTTTATTGGCCCTCATCACCACCAAGTCCACACAGCAGTCTAGGGCTTGCATGGCATCTCCCAATTCAGATGTTACGGAGAAATAGAGCTGGGTATCATCAGTGTGCTGCTGACACCTCACCTCATATCTCCTGATGACCACTTCCAAGGGCTTCATATAGATGTTATACAGCATGGGGGACAGGATGGTACCGTGCAGCACCCCACAGCACAACTGCTAGAGGGGCAAAAGATAATCACCCTATGCTATTCTCTGAAAATGACCTTGGAGATAGGATCAGAACCACTGTACAATAGTGCCTCCAATACCCATCTCACCAAGTCAGCCCAGAAGGATACCATAGTTAATGGTATCAAAATCCGTTGAGAGATCAACTAAGAGTAACAGGGTTGCTCTCCCCAAGTCCTTTTCCCTATAAAGATCATCCATCAGGGCAACCAAGGCCAATTCAATTCCATAACCAGGCCTGAACCCATACTGGAATGGGTCAAGATAATCTGTTTCATCCTAGAGTACTTTCAATTGCTGTGCCACAATCCTCTCAATCACCTTCCCTAAAAAGGGAGTATTTGTGACTGGTCGGTAGTTGTCACAAACGAATGGGTCCAGAGTGGGCTTTTTCAGGAGTAGTTGGATCACTGCCTCTTTCAGGGCAGCTGGAACCACTCCCTCCCACAATGATGCATTGACCACACCCTGGATCAACTCGGACAACCCCCCTTGGCAAATGTTAATAAGCCAAGAAGGGCAAGGGTCGAGAGGACATGTTGCTGGCCACGTCATCACAAGCACCTTGTCTACGTCATCAGGCCGCATCAACTGAAAGTGTTCCTACAAAGTTGCAGCAGACGTTGCACTGGACACCTGATTGGGGACTACAATAGATGTGGATGGGGCATCAAGACTGCTATGGAGCGAGCAACTTTACCCTTAAAGTGCCTGGCAAAGAATTCACAGTGGGCCTCCAAAGGGTCTAAATCTCCATTTCCTGGAGTTGATGTCAACAGACCCCTGACAATATGGAAATGCTCCAGTGGACGGCTACTTGAGGATGCGATGAAGGCAGAGAAGTGGGCCTTCTTCACCACCCTCACCACCACATAGTAGGGACAGTTATTATGTTTTACTCATGCCTGATCAGCCTCACAGCACATCTTCTGCCACTTGCACTCTAGCCATCGCATATCTGAGTATGTATTTCCCCCCTCTCATCCCAGAAGCAACTGAATGTTCAAGATGGCACAGAAATAATGTTAGAGTGTTGATTTAGAAGTTTAGAAATTTTCTGAGACGTTATTTTAGTGTTGAGCTGAAACATAAATGTTTCTAGGAGGTGTGAAAAAGTGTCTTCTACTTTCCCCATTTTTCAGCACTTGGATTTCAATACTGATTCTTCTCAGAACCAGTGTCCGCCTTCTTCTTTGACTTGACTGTCTTCAACCTTATTTATCTTATTTCCATATAATCCCAGTAGCTGCAGTGACACACATGATGATAATGTCATGAACACTCAGAAGTCTGGCATGATTATGTCACCTACACTATATACAAACTTGGATTGGTCATCACACCTAAGAGCATTAAACATCGTTTTGACAAGGTGAATATTTTTATACTGGGGGGCAGAGCCCCCCTGCTTTCATCACTGATCAACCCCCCATCCCCACACATAGACACACACCACATGCACCCCCAAGCAAACACAGACACACCCCTGGCACCCCCAAACACACACACACATAGAGGAACTCTCTGTCTGACTCTCTCACACACACTTCCCCTCACCACCCCCACCTCCCAGGCACCAACGCTCCCCATCCCAACTCATTTACTTTAACTGTTAGGCTGCTGCTGCTGCCACCTTCCTACCCACCCAGGCTGCAGGCTTCCCACCCGCAGCCTCCTCCGGTGCTCCTGTGATCCCTTGGTGCTGCTACCATGGCCTACACATCCTCCTCTGCATCGTAGCCTACGGGGCCTCTGCTGCCGCCATCTCCTCCACTACCACTGCAGCCTATGCAGCCTCCTCTGATGGCAGTGTGGCCTCCTCCAGTTCTGCTGCCACTGTCTATGCAGCCTCCTCCAGCACCACTGTCTTGCCTTGTGCAGCTTCCTCCGGCGGCACCACAGCCTCCTCCTTTGGCACTACTGTGGCCTCCACTATTGCTGCTGTTGTGTCCTGCATGGCCTGCACAGCCTTCTCCGGCATTGCTGCCACTGCGGCCAGCACAGCCTCCTCCATCGTCATCAGTGTGGCCTCCTCTGGCACTGCTTACTTGCCCAGTGGCCTTTGCCACCTTGCCCCACCCCCAATGTCACACCGTATTATGTCATGATAGTGTGACAGCATGAGGACTTGATTTTTTTAATATATAATTTATTTCAGTAAACTGGCTGTCGTGACCTATGCAAATAACAAAAGCAAAGCATTGCTTCATTTTTGAAGAAAAAAGTAGTTAATTATATAGCATTTTCAATGAGTTCAATCTACTTTGCTTATATCATTTCAGTAATCCTTCCTTCAGCCTTGTAAGGCAAGTGAGTGTTATTATCCCCATAAACCAAACACATGGCTAAACCTCAGAGATGGATACTCCTATGTGATTCTCCCAGAACTTACTTTTTTAAACTACAACTCCCATCAGCCCCAGCCAGCATAACCACTGGATTGGGCTGATGGGAGTTGTAGTTCAAAAAAGTAACTTTTCCAAGCTCTGGATTCTCCAGATATCTTTCCTGAGATTTCAGCTTAAATTAGGGATGGGAGCTTTTGTCACTTTTGTTTCTCTCAATTTCTCATTTTTCCAATCTTAAATTCAGTTCTCAACATTTCTGCAGCAGTTTGTGATTTCTTTTTTTAAAAACTCCTCATGAAAATTCTCCAGCATTTTAGTGTGAAATTCTCCTAATAAACACATTTTTGTAGGCAGTTTTAACTAATGTACACATTTGTACATGCCATTACTCAACATATAATGCGTTTTTGCATGTCGTTTTCATGCATATATTTGTTTTCGTGCACACTTTCCTCCAACATACGCATTTTTGTAATGGATTTCTGCATTGCAAAATTCAAATAAGTGCAAATTCCTAAGGATGGCTGTGTTTCATTTCTCATATTGTTTCAGAAAGCGTGGATTTGATAGATTCGTCCTCAAATGTTAACTGAATCTAATTTCTCACTCATCCCTAGGTTCAATTAAAAGAAATTAGACCTTCTAAAGTAAAGAAATAGAAGAAACTTCTTCAAACAGTCTTCTACTCCTTACTTTTGTCCTACAAGTTTTTTTTATTTTATTTTAAAGAGAGGTTTGTGGGGTTTTTTGCTCAGCTTGCAAAAAAAATAAGAGTATAAGCCCTTGATAAAGGCAATTGTGCCAAAACATGTCAGGCATATTCAACAATAGAACACTCCATTGTTCGGGCATCATTGAAGTACATTTCTCTTTTTTTGTCCTACATCTTTGCAGTGTGTGTGTGTGCGTGTGTGCAGGACCAGCGCAAAAGGGAGGCCAGGTTGGGTGCTGGCCAAAGGCCCCATAACCCAAAGGGCTCCTTGAAGAGCCCCTCATTAGGGTGGGGGAGTGGCGCTCCTCTACTGTGCTCTGCAGCAGGGTCCCTGCTGCAGATTACAGGAAAAGAGCTTCCAGGTCGCCCACCCATTCGCTCACTCCACCTACTTCTCTCTCCTGTGTTCTGCTGCTGCATGCACTGTGCATGCAGGGCTACCATCAGCTAAGATGGTGGCAGAGTCTTCTTTAAGGGGCTGATGCACCTACCACCATATTGGTTGATGGCAGGCATGTGCGTGCATGTAGTGTACTGCACATGCATCCCATCAACCAAGATGGTGGCGGGGGTATCAGCCCCTTAGAGAAGCCTCCACCGCCATCTTGGTTGATGGCAGCAGCAGAACACAGGAGAGAGGAAGGTGGAACAAGCAGAAGCCACGCACCTGGGGCAGACTGGTGACCAAGGGCCCGGTCATGCCTGGCTGCATGTGTGTGCTGGGGCCCGGGGCAGGCTGCTGCCCATAGGCCCCGGCATGCCTGGCACTGGTCCTGTGTGTCTGTGTGTATATGTGTGTGTGTGTGTGTTTCCCATTGGTTTAGGTCAGTGTTTCCTATACTTCCCCCCACCCACCCATGGACTACTTGAAAAATGCTGAGAGTCTTGGTGGACCACTTAATGCTTTTTCTGCCTGTTGTAGCAATTGTAATATGCCACATGCTATATGATCTCATCTATATAATCATGGGGGACTGGAATGAAAAAGTAGGGAACAGAAAAGAATTAGAAATTGTGGGGAAATGGGCTTAGGAGATAGAAATGAAGCAGGAGAAAGACTTATTTAATTCTGTGAAGCCAATAATTTGTTTCTTGCAAACAGTTTTTGAGCAACCAAAATGACGACTGTACACGTGGACATCACCAAATGGTCAATATAGGAATCAAATTGATTATATAATTGGTAGCAGAAGATGAAGTGAAAACAGGTTTAGGAGCAGACTGTGGTACAGATCATGTACTGGTGATATCAAAAATCAGAGTAAAGCTAAAGAAGAACAACAAAGCAATCATAATGCCAAAGTACAATTTAAATAACATCCCAGAAGAATATAAAGATCAAATAAGGAACAGATTTTAGGCTTTAAACTTAGTTGATAGAGAACTAAAAGAACTATGGATTGAAGTCAGAGACATTATCAGGGAAGAATGCAAAGAGACAATACCTGTATAAAGAGAGGACTTCAATGGATGATTGATGTAACTCTTAAAATGGTTAAAGAGAGAAGGAAAGCAAAAGGAGACAGAAACATGGTCAGAACCCTAAATGCAATAATAGAGTGATTGGAACGTAGGGACAAATAGAACTATTATAGTAGTTATTGTATAGAAATAGAAGAGGACAGCAAAAAAGTCAGAACAAGAGCCCTATTTCAAAAGATTAGAAAAATTAAAGGGAAATTTAAAACAAGAGTAGGGATGTTGACTAATCAACAGGGAAACACACTGACTGACTGAGATAAAATAAAAGAATGATGGAAACAATACCCTGAAGAACTCTACAAAAGAGATGCAAGGATGACAGATTCATTCAGAGAGGAACCATATGATGAAGAACCAGAAATTTTAGAATGTGAGGAGAAAGCTGCTCTTATTTTTATTTATTTTTATTTTATTTTATTTAATTTATATACCGCCCTAGGCCCGAAGGCTCTCTGGGCGGTGTACAAAAAGATAAAAACAAGCACAATATATAAATACAATAAATCAAGAAACAAAACAAACAAACAACAAAAGAACCAAACAACGTCCAAACTACAGAAATGCTGTTAAAATACACTTTAAAATGCCTGGGAGTATAAAAAGGTTTTCACCTGGCACCGAAAAGATAGTAGCGTCGGCGCCAGGCGCACCTCATCGAGGAGACTGTTCCACAGTTCGGGGGCCACCGCTGAAAAGGCCCTGGCTCTAGTCACCACCCTCCGAACTTCTTAAAATACTTCAGAGAATAGGAATAGATGGAATACCAATTGAGTTGCTACAAGTTACTGAGACTGAATCTGTCCAAATTTTGACAAAAATTTGTGAACAAATATGGAAAATAAAACAATGGCCCACAGACTGGAAGAATTCAATATACATCCCAATTCCAAAGAAAGGGGATCCCAGGGAATGCAGAAATTATAGAACATTTCAGTCGGGCTTTAGGCCCGGTTTTGGCATGGAGACAGCCTTGGTCGCCCTGTATGAATGACCTTTGTCGGGAGACAGACAGGGGGAGTGTGACCCTGCTGATTCTCCTTGATCTCTCAGCGGCTTCTGATACCATCGACCATGGTATCCTTCTGGGACGACTCACTGATTTGGGAGTGGGCGGTACTGCATGGCAGTGGTTCCGCTCCTACTTGGCGGGCCGTCTCCAGAGGGTAGTGCTTGGGGAACATTGCTCGGCACCCTGGGACCTCCAATATGGGGTTCCGCAGGGGTCAGTTCTGTCCCCTATGCTTTTTAATATCTACATGAAGCCACTGGGTGTGGTCATCAGGAGTTTTGGAGTGCGTTGCCATCAGTATGCTGATGACACGCAACTCTATTTCTCCTTTTCATCTTTTTCAGGTGAGGCTGTTGACATGCTGAATCGATGTCTAGCTGCGACAATGGACTGGATGAGAGCTAACAAACTGAGGCTTAATCCAGACAAGACTGAGATGCTGCTGGTGGGTGGTTCTCCTGACCAGATGGTGGATGTTCGACCTGTTCTGGATGGGGTTGCACTCCCCCTGAATGCTCAGATTTGTAGCTTGGGAGTTCTTTTAGATCCATCCCTATCGCTGGAGGCTCAGATAGCCTCGGTGGCACGGGGTGCTTTTTACCAACTTCAGCTGGTGGCCCAGCTACGTCCCTATCTGGACAGAGAGAACCTCGCTTCAGTAGTTCATGCGCTGGTAACCTCAAAATTAGATTACTGCAATGCGCTCTACGTGGGGCTGCCTTTGAAGACGGTTCGGAAACTGCAGCTTGTGCAGAATGCAGCAGCCAGATTGTTAACGGGGACCAGACGGTCCGACCATATAACACCGATTCTGGCCCGCTTGCATTGGCTGCCTATATGTTTCCGGGCCCGGTTCAAAGTGCTGGTTTTAATCTACAAAGCCTTACATGGCACAGGACCACAATACCTGCTGGAATGCCTCCCCCGATATGAAACTGCTCGTACACTACGCTCAACATCGAAGACCCTCCTCCGCGTGCCTACTCATAGGGAAGCTCGGAGGGCGGCAACACGAAAAAGGGCTTTTTCAGTGGTGGCCCCCGAATTGTGGAACACCCTCCCAGAGGAGATACGCCTGGCACCAACATTACTATATTTTCGGCGCCAGGTTAAAACTTTCCTCTTCGCCCAGGCATTTTAATCATTTTAATTATTTTAATCATGTTGCATTTATTGGAAGTGTTTTAATTCTTAATATTTTGTACTTTTAAATTGTGTTTTTATATTGTATACGCCTATGTATTTCTAATGTTGTTCTGTCTTGTGAACCGCCCAGAGAGCTTCGGCTATGGGGCGGTCTATAAGTTTAATGAAATAAATAAATAAATAAATAAATAAATAAATAAATAAATAAATATTGCCTTAATATCCCATTCAAGTAAAGTAATGCTCAAGATTCTACAACAAAGGCTCTTACCATATATGGAACGAGAAATGCCAGATGTTCAAGCTGGATTTGTAAAGGGAAGAGGTACCAGAGATCATATCGAAAACATACATTAGATAATGGAACAGACCAAGGAATTTCAGAAGAAAATCACCTTGTGGTTTATAGATTACAGCAAAGCCTTTGATTGTGTAGATCATGAAAAAACTATGGAGTGCTTTAAAATAAATGGGGGTGCCACAGCATCTGATTGTCCTGATGCACAACCTATACTCTGCAGAAGAGGCTACTGTAAGGACAGAATATGGAGAAACCAATTGGTTCCCAATCGGAAAAGGTGTGAGACCCGGGTGTATTTTATCACCCTATTTGTTTAATCTATACACAGAACATATCATACGGAAAGCGGGATTGGACCAAGAAGAAGGAGGTGTGAAAATTGGAGGGAGAAATGTCAATAATTTAAGATATGCAGACAACACCATACTGCTAGCATAAACCAGTAGTGATTTGAAACGAATGCTGATGAAAGTTAGGGGAAAGCACACGAGCAGGACTACAGCTGAATGTCAAGAAAACTAAAGTAATGACAACAGAAGATTTATGTAACTTTAAGGCTGACAATGAGGACATTGAACTTGTCAAGGATTATCAATACCTTGGCACAGTCATTAACCAAAATGAAGACAATAGTCAAGAAATCAGCAGAAGGCTAGGACTGGAGAGAGTAGCTATGAGAGAACTAGAAAATGTCCTCAAATGCAAAGATGTATCATCTAGCACTAAAGTCAGGATCATTCAGACCGTGGTATTCCTGATCTCTATGTATGGATGTGAAAGTTGGACAGCGAAAAAAGTGGATAAGAGAAAAATCAACTCATTTGAAATGTGGTGTTGGAGGAGAGCTTTGTGGGTACCATGCACCGCAAAAAAGACAAATAATTGGGTGTTAGAACAAATTAAACCAGATTTATCACTAAAACCTAAAATAATGAAACTGAGGTTATCATACTTTGGACACATAATGAGAAGGTATGATTCACTAGAAAAGGCAATAATGCTGGGTAAAACAGAAGGGAGTAGAAAAAGAGGAAGACCAAAAAGAGATGGATTGATTCCACAAAGGAAGCCACAGAGCTAACTTACAAAATCGGAACAGGGTGGTTTATAACAGATGCTATTGGAGGTCATTGTTTCATAGGGTCACCATAAGTTGAAATCAACTTGAAGGCACATGACAACAATATGATTTTTAATTGTTTTTTTAAACATACACTGTGGACCACCTGAATGAAACTCACAGATCATTTGTGGTTCGCAGACCAGCTTGGGAACCTCTGATTTAGATGACATCAAAATAGAATCAATCAAATTCATGGAGGACAAGGTTTTCCGTGGCTGTTAGCAACAAGCCCACTAGCTCTCTCACTAACCATTTCAAAGAGCAGTCATGGGATTCTTGGAATCAAATGGTTTCCAGGGAAAGGATTGTAACCCAATAATAGAACACATGTTTTGTACACAGAAACTTTCAAGTTCGAAGCCTGGGTTCCCAGTTAGCAAAACTTGGATAGCAGGACTGGGGAAAAACCCTGCCAGTCAGGATAGATAGTGCAGGCCTAGATGAACCATGTCAGAAAAAGGATGTTGAACTAGAAAGACTCTTAGCCTGATCCAGCAAGGCTAAATGTAAATGTACTGCCTTCAAGTCAATTCCGACTTATGGCAACCCTATGAATAGGGTTTTCATGAGGCTGAGAGGCAGTGACTGGCCCAAGGTCACCCAGTCAGCTTCATGGCTATGTGGGGACTCAAACCCATAGTCTAACACCTTAACCACTACACCACACTGGCTCTAGCAAAAGTAAAAGAGAGGAACTGCATAAAAATAAAACCACGCACTATACATATTGCATATGTTCTGCAACCTGCTGACCTCTAGTGAGATTTTTTTAAAAAAAAAATGTGCCATGTTTTCCCCTACCTCCTAAGTTGTTAGGAATAACTAACAGGTATCACGTGTATTCACTGACTGGAGTTACTGCATTAGTAAGCCCAAGGTAATGACTATAATCAGATAAAAACAGCACTGATGGCATAATTCTCTAAATAACCACTAGATCATCTCCCCTCTCTTAGTGTGAATGCCAATGAAATCAATAAAGACCTCAACTGTCACTCCACCTTTTCAATCCTGAACATACTTCTGTAAAAAAATAAAAAAGACGGAATACTCTGTTGGGAATGTTCTCACTCTGTATCAGACAAGTACTACTGGATGCTAAAGACAAGAAAAGACAGAGATTTCTCTCAGTGCACCCCACCAAGAATTGATCCCTCTTATAGCCCAATCTGTGAATGTTTACTCAGATTAAGTCCCATTGTACTCAATGGGGTATTCTTCTCGGCAAGTGGGCATATGACTGCAGCCTTATTTCCATGAAATAGATAATTTTAATAGAAAATTCATCCAGAGGTGCACCTAACTTTGCTAAGAGGTGGGACACTGAGTCCTGTTTCTCAAGTTGATCAGTGTCTGAGGAGACAAGCAGAGCATATGGGGGGGGGTTGCTGTATGCTAAGCAGAGTGTGAGAGAAAAGAGGGACCTGGGAAGACCTGAGAATATAACTGACCACCTTCTGGGCAGAGGTGGTATTGATTCTGCTCCTATTTGTTAACAAGAAGTTTGGTTCACTTGGAACTCTGCACATGCCCCAGAACTGAGTGTGATTTAGCTTTACTCTAAGCAATGTGTGTGTCATTGTGGTAAACAACTTTCAGCGCTACTTTCAGCACGTCAGACAGAAGCATCGAGCTGCAATTACCTAATTGATCCCCAAGAGCCCAGTGCCATTTCTAATACAAGTGGCATCTATAATTTGGCCATTAATCATCCCTTGAAAATGGATGAGAGCCTGCCAGCAAGAATACCCTGCTTTAATTACATCAAGTACCATTTTGCATTTCCTGAACCATCTAATCTCACACACCCCCCTTTCAGTAAGATCACTGTTAGGGTAAGACTTGAGAGGTGGAGATATCCCAATGGCTTGATTCTAGCCCTGTGGCTTGACACTTAGTACGAGTCCCTGGAAACTCTCCATCTGTGTCCTTTGTCATGTAACAACATCCAGGTATTTGTAAAAAAAAAAAAAGCCCTTTCAAATTCAAAGTAAAGTTTTATTATATGTTTTCCTATATCTGGGTGAACAGGTCACCCCCATTTTGTTCAGCTTTGGGGGAACACACGAAAAGGGTGATCTAAGTTGCTCTTTTCCAGACTATTCCTGTGAATGGCCATGGGAGTGAAAACAGTGGCAAGGAAAGAAACCAGAAGATGAGAGGACTTTAACTGAGCTATTACAAGCAAGGTGAAATTTGGAGTTCAGTTCATAATTACCTCCACCTCATTTCTGCAAATTTTCCCCATCTTTATTTAAAGTACACAGTCTTTTTTCAATTTAATTTTGAGAACATCCATGAGAATATTTTTGAACCTCGATGCCAGCCTTCGCCCACACTCCTGCCATGCACAGTTATTCAGAAGAAGTCTCTAGTGAGTTCAGTTGCCCTTATTTCCTCATTAGTGTGTGCAACTGGGATGGGGAACCTGTGACCTTCTGATGTTGGACTACAACTCCCATCATTCCTGACCATTGGCCGTGCTAGTTTGGCTGATGAGAATTGGACTCCAAAAAAATCTGGAGGGCAACCCGTTCCCCACCCTTGGATTACAACTTTAGGATAATCTTGACTTGTTGAGTCCAGCTAGTAAACCGTTGCTCTGAATTCTATATCCTGGGGACAATGAGGGAAGACTATTGTCTTCGTATACTGTTTGTAGACTTTCCAGAGGCATCTTGCCAGTCAGTGGTGGAAACAGAATGCCAGACTACTCTTAAATGGTTGATCACAAGCCTTCCAGGTCCAGGCTCTTCGTAATATGTGAGCTACTCGTGGATAATATGATGACGTTAAAGTGAAGAAAATTTTAGTATTTTGAATAAACATTCTTTGAAAGAACAGATTTTTTTTTATCTGCCCAACACTAGATGCACATATGATACAAACGACAGCTTTTAAAAAATGAACTGTGTTTGAACTTAGCAGAGATGTGCTGTAGGAGTTCTCACTCCTCTAAACAATTACTTTTCTACTCTGTATAAACGTGGTGGAGCTCAGCATAAACACCTTGGAGGTCTGTGAAATTTTGTGTAAATGTCAAGGTGGAGACTTCTCTCCCAAGTCTGAGAAACCTTCTGGAGAGAGGATTCAGGAATGATTTACCCTTGTCTGTATTTCCCCTTCTTTTACCTGATGGTTCAGGCAATTATAATTTATGAATTACCTACATAAATTTGTAACACATCCCTTGCAAATAGCTGACATGCTTCAGTGTTGGGTTTTCCTACAATAAACGTGGAAAAAGCAATTAGGAAAGAAACAGGTTCTTGCTTGCTTCATTATTGCAGGAAAACAAAGCTAGCCATTTAAGTGTGGGTGCACAATTGAGCATTGATACACACACTAAGGAACTTCTGATTAGCATCTGAGATACTCCAAGAAGACAGCCTGAGGCCAAAGCAGAGCTTGGAAAAGTTACTTGTTTGAACTACAACTCCCATCAGCCCCAGCCAGCATGGCCACTGGATTGGGCTGATGGGAGTTGTAGTTCAAAAAAGTAACTTTTCCAAGCTCTGGGCCCAAGTGACACATTGTATGAAAACTTGTGGGTCCCACTAATTTTTGTCTTCCTAGCAGTGTCTTATTTTCCTAAAAGAGAGTGATCTGATATAATAATAATTTATATTTCCTCAGATACCCTGAAATCTGCAGACAATCAGATTGATGGGTGTAGGGATGCTAATGCAATGAAATCCCATCACATTTTTTCAGCTACGCATTATCAGAGAGATGAAAGGTGGAAACACAGGTCTGTGGTACCCTCATAACATCACCCTATAATGTGTAGCTAAGACCCTGGACCATGCTTATATATACACTGAACATATTAATATTAATAGTAGTCCCCAATGAAGTGTCCAGTGCAATGTCTGCTGCAACTACTTGGGAACGGTTTCAGTTGATGCGGCCTGATGATGTAGACAAGGTGCTTGCATTGATGCGACCACCGTGTTCTCTCGACCCTTGCCCCTCTTGGATTACTAAAGCTTCCGAGGGGGTTTGACTGAGTGGGTCCAGGGTGTGGTCAATACATCATTGTGGGAGGGAGTGGTTCCAGATGCCTTGAAAGAGGCGGTGATCCGACCACTCCTGAAAAAGCCCACCCTGGACCCATTCGTTTGTGACAACTATTGACTGGTCGCAAATACCCCCTTTTTAGGGAAGGTGATTAAGAGGGTTGCGGTGCAGCAATTGCAAGTATTCTTGGATGAAACAGATTATCTTGACCCATTCCAGTCTGGGTTCATGCCTGGTTATGGGACTGAATCGGCCTTGGTCACCCTAATGGATGACCTTTATCGGGAGAAGGGCTTGGGTAATGCAACCCTGCTATCCTTACTTGTCTCTCAGCAGCTTTTATACCATTGACCATGGTATCCTTCTTGGCCAACTTGGTGAGATGGGTATTGGGGGCACTATTTTACAGTGGTTCTGATCCTATCTCCAAGGTCTTTCTCAGAGAATAGCATGGGGTGACTGTCGTTCGGCCCCCTGGCAGTTGTGCTGTGGGGTGCCACACAGTACCATCTTGTCCCCCATGCTGTTTAACATCTTTTTGAAGTACTTGGGAGCGATCATCAGGAGATTTGGGGCAAGCTGTCAGCAGTATGCTGACAATACCCAACTCTATTTCACTGTAACATCTGAATCGGGAGAGGCCGTGCAAGCCCTGGACCGCTGCCTGGACTCGGTGGTGGGCTCGATGAGGGCTAATAAACTGAGTCTGAATCCTAGCAAGACAGAGGCACTGTGGATTGGTGGTTCCTGAGTTCGGATAATTGGTCAGTTGCCTGCTTTGGATGGGGTCATACTCCCTCTGAAAGAGCAGGTTTGTAGTCTGGGGGTGCTCCTGGATCCATCTTTGTCACTAGAGCCCCAGGTGACCTCAGTGGCCAGGAGTGCCTTTTACCACAGACAGCTTTGGCCATTTTTGGACTGGGATAGCTTGATCACTGTTGTCCAGACACTGGTAACCTCCAGGCTGGATTACTGTAATGCACTCTACGTGGAGCTGCCCTTGAGGTTGGTCCAGAAGTTGCAGCTGGTGCAAAATGCAGCGGCATGACTGCTCACTGGGGCAGGGTATCACCAACATGTCACCCCACTGCGGAAATAGTTGCACTAGCTGCCCATTTGCTACCGGGCTAAGTTCAAGGTTCTATTTTTTGTGTACAAAGCCCTATAGAGCTTGGGACCAGGATGCCTGAAAGACCATCTTATCCCTTATATACCCAGTTGATCACTGCCCTCTGCAGGTGAGGGCCTCCTGCAGATAACATCTTATCAGGAGGTCTGTTCTGCACAACATAGGAAATGGATCTTTAGTGTGGTGGCACCTACCCTTTGGAATTCCCTCCCCTTAAATATTAGGCGCCATCCCTCTTATCTTTTCGGCACCTATTGAAGACTTTCCTACAAGCCTTTTAAATTGAGATCTATCCCAGTCTGCATCTGTGTTGGAATTGCTTTTTAATATGTCCTTAAACTTTCTTTTGAAAAATGTTTTTAATCTTAGAAGGTGTATTGAAAGCTTTTTTAAAGTAATGTTTTTGAAGATGTTTTGTTTTAATGTGTTTGTTCTTATGATGTTTTAATGTTTTTAGTACTTTTGTTTGCCGCCCTGGGCTCCTGCTGGGAGGAAGGGCAAGATATAAATCAAATACTACTGCTACTGCTACTGCTACTGCTACTACTACTACTACTACTACTAATAATAATAATAATAATGGAGATGGAATAAAGATGGAATGACTATGGTCCAGAACTGTGAAGGGCCTTGCTGTATACACAGAATGTGCTATTTGCCTCATCATTGAACTGAATGGACAGGTCCGCTCCTGCTTATGTAAGAATTTGATAGGAATGTTGAAGGTCCTCACACATTCATTAAAGAAATGTTGCTTCTATTATACCAGCAATAGCCAAGAGAGCATTCAAAGGAACCATGGGATTCCTTGGAAATTTATAAGGAGTTTATCAATGAAAGACAGGCTTGAATAATAATTTGCGATGTATTTTAAAGGCTGTTTTTATGATGTTCTAGAGCATTTTTAGTGCTTTTGCTTGTCACCCTGGGCTCCTACTGGGAGGACAGGGCATCTCGTAGCAACTTCCAACACCCTTCACTAACTGTACTTCCCAGGATTCTTTGGGAGAAACCATGACTGTCCAAAGTGAAATAAAGGTGTCATGTGGATGTGGCCTGGGGCAGCTTTGGGTTAAATTTGGGTGGGAGACTATGTGTGCCTGCAGTGGGGGGGGAAAGGTGGGGAAAACCCTGAAAAACAATGATATTGTTTCCAGTGTTTTCCTTTTGGAAAAGGGCTTCCCGTCTGCCCAGTGCCCACCCATCCAATCTCCTCCCCTCACCGTCCACTCACCCTCCTTCCCCCTCCCTTTCCTCCCCTCCTCCTCCCCTCCCTGCCCCTCCCCCAGCTCAGTTTCACCTATCCTAACCATGATTGCACTGGAGTAAATCCCAGTGAACTGAAAAAGCATGCAAATGATCAAAGCTGCCCTTCCTTCCTCTTACCTCCTATCCCCTCCCTCTTGCCCCTTCCCTCCCCCTTCCTTCACCCCTCCCTTCCCCTCCCCATCCCTTTTTAATCCCCTCCTTTCCCCTCCTTCTGCTCCCTTCTCCCCCTTTCCTCCTTCCCTGTACGCTCTCCCCCTCCTCTCCCATAGTCAGTTTTACCTATCCTAGACATGATTGCATGGGAGTAAATCTCACTTTCTCAATAAGCATGCAAATGATCAGACCTGCCTTTCCCCTTCTTCCCTTCCTCTCTGCCTTCTTCCTCCCTTCTTCCTCTCCTCCCCTCTTCCTTCTTCCCCCTTCCCTGCCCACTCCAGGCTTCCCTCCTCATGGTCAGTTTTACCTCTCCTAAGCATGACTGCACGGGAGTAAATCCCACTGAACTCAATAAACATGCAAATGATCAAACCTGCTCTCCCCCTCCTGCATGCTCCCATCCACCTCCCCCCCTATTTCCTGTGGTCAGTATTACCTATCCTAAGCATGATTGCAGGGGAGAAATTTCCATTGAACTCAATAAGCATGCAAATGATCAATTCATTCTCAACAAATTTGCACAAGATTGAAAAAACAGAGAAATTCACTAATAGGCAAAAAACCTTGCAGTTTAAGAATGTACCTATAGCCAACATATATTTGTATCAAATTTTAAAAGCAGGGAAATTGGGAAGCAATAGTGAATGCACCAGGGGAGCAGGAGACCTTACCTCCTCTCTTAGATATTGTACTGCCTTACAAATTTGGAAAAATGCAAACATGTTACCAAATTCTTTCAAGCTACACAGGAAGTGGATTGGACTGTGAAAGGCAAACTCAAATTGTGTTTGCATTTTTACAGATTTGTAGGGCAGTACAACATCTGAGAGAGGAGGTCAGGTCTCCTGCTCCCCTGGTGCATTGACTTTAGTTGCCCAATTTCCCTGCTTTTTAAAGTTTGATACAAATATCTGTTGGCTATAGGTATGTTCTTAAACTGGAAGGTCTTTTGCCTATTAATGAATACTCTTTTGAATATGCCATAGAATTCTCTACAATGCACAGGGGGTCCATGGCAGTGATGCCGAGGTTCCTCAACAGATGATTCAGTGTGGAAAGATTCCCTGAAAATAGACATTTTGAAAACTAAAGCAATAGCCAAATGCATAATTTACATTGCAAGCTGTCTTTAATTAACCATTGCTTGAGTAGCATCATATATAAATATTAAGCTGATAAATAATGGACTTTTTCATATATCCTTTCCATTTAAAATATATTCTGTAGCTGGGAACAAAATCCTCCCAAGTTAAATTTGATTAAGGAAGGCAGAAAGTGCCTCTGAGTAAATAGATTTTTGAAACTGAAGAATGCAGTTTGTCTAATTGTATTAATGAACTATACTGATGAGGTTTGTTTAGTAACAAAAGCCCCTTGTGACCTTTTGATTTAGTGTAAAGTGGAACGTTTCTTATTTCAGGCTCCTTTTTTATGGCATTCTCATTATGTTCAGTAAAATCAAACTCTTCTATAGCACTTGGCCACACTAAGAGAATAATGAAACCTTTAAAAGATTTTTAAATTAGCTGAAGTGTCGGTGACGAAGAGCACTTGTGAGGTGTTGTCTTTTTCTTTTTTAATTCTACATGATAGGTCCAAATTGTAATTTAATCTCTCCCTCTCTTGTGCAAACATATCACCTAGATTTCTAAAAGCCGTTTCTTTGTGTCATAACCTGCTATCTACTTTACACCATTTAGCAGGACTGGAGCACATCTCCACAACCCATCACCCAGTGTTGGTCAGTTCAGCATCAACAGGGTTCAGAGAGCTGTCATCGTATTTGCCCAAAAGATAGAGGTACATTAAAAAAAAAAACTCCTATCATCTAAATTTTTGCTAAAGTGAAATTCAAATGTGAATTGAAAGGTTCTTTGTCAGGCAAATTTTTGAAGAAATTTTGACAAATTCTGACACAATTTGAGGAAAGCCCAAAGAGTTTTGATAAGATTTGTGAAGTTCTTCAGGTGTATTTCTGTTTACACATTCCAAGCCAATTTTATAATGTACTACGATTAGCCGAAATCTACTGAATCTGCCAACTTTCACTATGTCAGTCTATTCTCATAAATTCACCCTAAAGCTATTTAACTAGTTATGGATATATGCTGCATTTAGGAATGATCCTTTTACATCAGGGATATGAAACTTGTGGCCCTCCAGGTTTTGTGGGACTCCAGCTCCCATCAGGTCTAGTCAGCACGCTCTATGGTCAAGCATAATGAGGCTCATAGTCCAACAACATATTGTTGAGGTTGCATAATATGTGCTACTGGTTCACATTGTCATTGCTCGTAGGCCAATTCCACTGAGTGAAAAATGGATGGTCATCATTTGTGGTGCTAACATGACCTTAAGATCTACTGTTACTCAAATAATTACATATTCATTTTCAACCTTTAAAGGAAAGATACGGATATACAAGAATCTGTTATCAGCTTCCCAGCTTCATAATTTAGTTTATAAAGATTTTATTTGGAGAGCGTTGAGTGGTATGACCACAATATGGCATTTATCTGAAAATAATAAAGTCAGATTCAACAGTTTAATTTATCAGCTCAGTAACGTAACTGTTTCCTCCCCATAACATCATTTTGATCATGAGCCCTGACCAGAGCTTGAAAAAGTTACTTTTTTGAACTACAACTCCCATCAGCCCCAGCCTGCATGGCCACTGGATTGGGCTGATGGAAGTTGTAGTTTAAAAAAGTAACTTTTCCAAGCTCTGCCCTGAACACATGTATTGTGCACTGAGATGTGATGCTGCCTCAGGAAAAAAAAAGAGAGTTTAAAAAAAAAACACTTTGTGATCCATATACAGAAGTTTGAAGCAGCAGTATAATTTTCAAATGAAATCCCTTAACTTCAGGTATAACACAGCAGATTTGACTGAGTACTTGATGACAAAGGATGAAAACTGCCCTAGTGGAATAGAAATATTGCTGTGTACACTGCAGTGAGCTGGCTGACTGGCTGGCCTGTAATTCAGGCCTAAGTTAATATTCCTTTTAGATCTTGGAAAGGTAATGGGTATAATCTTGTCTTCCCCCCCCCTTTTTTTTTTGAGAGGAGAGTGTGGGTGAACAGAAGTTAGTGAGGATGTTTCTCCTCCCTACTTACCACCCATCCCTCCTGCTGCTGCTCTGCAATTGAAGCCTTTGTTGCTGAGTGACAGGTAAGGGACATGGGTTGGTAGGAATAAGTTAAAGATAGTTAAACTATGGAGTTCTCTCCCACAGGAGGTAGTATGGCCACCAAATCCCCTTTGAAAGGGGATTAGGCAACTTCATGGAGGAGAAACCTATTGCTGGCTACTAGCCACAATGGCAATGTTCCACAGTTGGAGGCAATATGCCTCTGACTACCAGTTGTTAGGAATCACAAGTGAGGAGAATGCTGTTGTAGTCAGGTACTGCTTATGAGCATCCCATAGGTATGCGGGTAGCCACTGTACAATAGTGGCCAGCAGGGTGGGCTGGGCAGTGTTGCTCACCTGCCTTCCCAATGCCACATGTTGCTGCTAATTACCAAGTGGACGAGGGACAAGATAGTGAAGAGCTTGGCATTATTATTATTGTTGTTGTTGTTGTTGTTGTTATAGTTTATTTCTATCCTGCCTTTTGGCCAAAAGGCCCTCAAGGTGGCTTACAAAAAATAAACACAAATATAGAAATACATATCAATAAAAACAGTATGATTTGCAAATATTAAATAACAAGGTAACAACATTATTAAAAAGCCACAATAACAACTTTCAGTGAAAATACAATAACAAATCACACTTTCCTAACACTTTCCTAACAAATTCCTAACAATTAGACAATGTCTACGAGTTCTAACATCAATATGTTGACATCAAAACATAATACCACTGAGGTGTCCTGCTGGTACGGCATCTGCCAGTCCTAATACAGGAAAAGGAGCAGAAGCAGTCCAGCTTTTTTCCGACATAGATGATGTCCACGGTAAGCAGTACTTCAACTTGATCATGGGGGTGAAGCTGTCGATGTTCCAGCTATTGTAGTTCCTTGCAAAGGTGGAAACAACAGGCTGGGAAAGGAAGGAGAGGAAAGGGGTGGAGGCCTGCTTGACATAGATGGATCTGTCCATGGTGGAGGCCCCAGCGCCGGAACTCATATCATTGGAGAGTTGGTACGGATCCACCATCACGGCCAGGTTGGACAATGAGAGGCCCAGCAGGGAGGGCAGTGGCAACAAAAGACGTGGTGGCAAAGACAGGCAGGTGATGCTTGGCGGCTCTGGGGCTTTCAAAGGTGAAGGTGGCACAGCTGCCCCTCCACCAAACTGGACAACAAAAAGGCCAGCAGGGAGGGCGGCAGCAAGGAAGACGCAGCAGCAGAGACAAGTGGGTAGCGTTCGATAGCTCAGGAGCTTTTCAAAAATAAAGGTGTGACAACTGCACCTCTGCCGGTAACTCTGCTCTGCCCAGATCCCGAGTGGCAAAGGTGTTCAAAATAAAGCACCAGCAGCTTGCCTGCTGCTCTCTCTCCGCTGTCTTCTTGTAACCTCGCAGGAGCCCTGCAGGAACCTGTTCACTTTCTGCATTCTTGGGTTTCCAAAATTAGCTTGATATCAGGTCTTCTACCTTGGAGCCACCCTTTAACTCATCTCCTAGTCAGGATACAGGTCCTCTCTTTTCCCTCATGGGGCTCCATCGCAGCTCCCCTGCCTCTCCGTGTGAAGCAGCCAAGGACCTTCAGCCACTGTGCTCTTTAAGGGTTAACAAACAAAAACAGGTCAGAAGAAAAGAGTGCAAGAGGGACTGGGCATGGGTCAGGTGCAGCGGCAGATACAGTGTATTGGTGCCATGCCCACACCATACCAATCTCCCTGCTGTGTTGCCTCTCCTTCTGTCAGTAACCGACAGCAACACACGCCATTGGGACGCCAGGTTAGCAATTCCACCCTGCCCACGCCACCCCAGCAGCTATGACTGCCACTGTGACGAGAGGATGCTGGACTAAATAAGCTTTTGCCCTGATCCAGCAGTACTGGTTCTCATGCAGTACTGCCCACCCAGCATAGAAGGAACTGCCACAATCTGCCTTCCACACATGGAGATCACGTTTGCACCCTAAGTGTATTGACTATCAATCTCCCCAGTATATGCATACTTTCTTTGAACTAAAGCTCTATAGTGCAACCAGAATCAGGAACTAAAAATCAAGACATAAGGAATGGGTTGAACTAGGGCCGCATTTATTAATACAAAAGTCTGCAGAGGAAAGTGGGCAACTAGTCTAAATAAATGCCTTAGGTGAGCCAAATCCTGCCTACATCAAGGGCATTTATCTGGAGGAGGCCCTGTTGCAAGCTAAATTAGCTCCATGGTACCTTTACATCCATGGGGACATACATCACATCAGCTCAGTGACCATCCTCCCCCTGGCCTGGCTGCAAAAGATGCTCACTGGCCACAGCATGGCACAGGCAGGGGAACTGCCTTCTTCTTGCCATTCTTGAATCATGTATCTTTTCTTCCTCCTGCACATACTTGATTGTAAGTTTTCACTTTCTATAGCTAGCAATGGAATGATCTCAATGGGAATCCCTGTTGGATGTGTCACAGCAATATTTTCAGCACCACAACTGTAAAATTGCTGCTCTGGATTATTTCCTGTCTACTCCTCGGCTTTGTGGCTCTGCCTATCTAATAATGATGATGTGGTTCTTGAGTTTGTGTTTCTCCTCTTCTACCCTATCCATTTTTTTCATTTGTGTCATGTGTTTTATACTGTAAGTGAGCAGGCAGGGACTGTTTTGATCAAATTGATTGTATGAAAGCCATTCTGGGAGCCTGTTTAGCTGAACAGTGAGGTATGAATGCTTTAAATTAAGTATACATTGTTGTTGTTGTTATTTCAAATTAAGTTGCAAAAAAAAAGTAGTTTGCTACATTGAACATTATGTTTTATATATTCTGCAGACGGCAATCTGAATGTTGCAACTTGTATTACTTGGTTGAACTTTCTGCCTTATTTCTGGCTGGAACTGTGAATGGATGGCTGAATCAATAGGAAAAGTGGCTCACATGTTTGTTCTGGGATTCAGAAATTCCCTTCTGTCTACCTTTGGCCTGTCCTTTTGTTCCATTGCTCACCTTTTAAAAGGTTTTAATTGGCTGATATTTCATTGATTTAATCATTATTGATTTAATGATTTAATGGTTATGTTTGACAGAAATATCTGTTGGCTATAGGTACTTTCTTAAACCTCAAGGGTTTTTTGCCTGTTAGTGAATAAATACATCAATAAATAGTCAGCTTCTTTGTTTTTCTCAAGAAGTAGTGTGGGCCGTCTTTTAATTAAATAGGGAATGTCAGTCTTTGTGATCAAAACCAAGTCATGTCTCTGTCTCTAAAACTGTGAAACAAAACAGTTGAGAAATGTGTCAGGCAAAAGCTCAACTGGAGTACTCTTTAGCCTCAAAAAGATTAGGAATGTTTCTATGAGTAGATCTATGTCTTGTCCACACTCTGAAAACAGACTGCTCGACACCCATTGAATATGACACTTCACTTCAAGACAGAGTCAAAAATGTAGCTTGAATATTGTTGCTCCTGTCCCTAAACGTCTTAAAAAATAAGTGGAATCATGTCACCAGTCAGGAGACGAGATTTCAAGAATGAAGGAACAACAAAGTTCCTTTGTTTAGAGAGGAGCAGCAAAACCTCTCCCACTGAATCAATGTAAAATCAGATAGGCTGTTCCACAGTGCTGATCATGACTGAATATTAAGGCTATGTCAACTAAAACTATTTGACTCATCTGTCCATCTACTGCTGCCTGCTGTTGAAGTGGATATCATCCTGTCAATGGGTTTGTCGTTGACATTCAGCAGGATGGTTTGCTGCCTTTTTCAGCTCTGTGAGAGAGCTATTATGGCATTTGCAGATGACTTCAACACTAAAAGACCCTTTTTTTGGTGATGTCAAACCTCCTGGCAACCTGTCTCATCAGACAAAAGTCAGCTCTGACTGTGTTCATACTCTGAGTCCTGTATACACTGTTCTGTACATTGCTCCATGTTCTCTCATTGTTCCTTGTGCCCTGTTGAATGTCCATTTAGTATACCTTCAGTTTTTGTCATTATTTCTCTCTTGGATAGTTGTTATCTGCTTTCTAAGCTATTCTTTAAGATAAGCACCTTTCTGCAGGATTCATTCCAGAGATAAAGAGGCACATTTTTACAGCCCAGTTGGGCATGCTTCAGTGTTTTCTTTCAAAGCTTCTGTGTGATGCCTTGGAAAGGTAAACACTGATGCATGCCCAGCTGGGCCATAAAAATGTGCCTCTTTATCTCTGGAATGAATCCTGCAGAAAGATGCCTTTCCTTTCAGATTTGCCTCTGAACTTGCTGCCTCACAGAAGAGAGGAAGAGCACAAGTCTGACACAGTATAGCATTCCCGTAAAAATGTCTATGAAATTTTAAGGACAAGAATCTCTCTGAGCTGAAGGGAAGTGGGAAGTCAATAACACTTATTGTGCAGGGAGATCTTGGCAGGGAGATTTCTCACCAATAGTGTCACCAGAGAGATACATGAGCCAGGTAGGAGGGGGGATGGCTGCCAGAGCTCAGCCCTAGCCACCATAGCTTCACAACAGACTTCTCACAATTGTTTGGGGTTGTTTGTTTAAAGAGTTCCCTCCAGCCTCACCTCTTTCTCCTGTACTGAAACAGTTGTGGGCCAAACAGCAGCCTGTCTTGAAATAGCCCAGCGATTCCCAATGTGGGCGGTAGCACCCCCCTGGGGGGCATTACAGCCTTTCAGGGGGACGTTGGCATGACTACATACTTTAGGGGGGCGTTTGGCTTCATTAGGGGGGCATTGACATTTGGCAGTCTGATGCGACAGTTGAAGCATTTAAGTTTAATTTTATTTAATACACAAATCATTAATTTTTAAACTGTTTTATCCCCAGTTAGGATGCATTTAATAGTCTCATGGAAATAACACTATAAATAGTGTGTGCTCTTTAGTAAAGAAATTCTGAATAGTGGCCAGTGTCATATCAAGGAATGGGGATATTAGCCACGCCCCTGCACTAGATAATGTTCCGATGCTGTCTTGAGGGATGTTGGAACCAATCACAAGAGTGTGTTTATAAGCTGCGTGTACTGGCGGAGGGCGCATTCTTCTAACGGATGAGTGCCGTGTGCAAATGGGTGACGCAGACAGTCAGTTATTTGCTGGTTTTCTTCAGGAATGGGACACAGTTGCTACCCATTGTTTCTGTGATTACTTTTCTATGTATGTATACTAATAAATCATACTAAGAATTCAATGTGTAATCTAAGTGCAATAAAAAGGCATGATAAAAACTATCAGTAATAATAACTGAAAATACCTTTTATGCATTACTCATATTTTAAGGGAAGAATAGGAAGCATTGGCATATACTTAATCTGAGGGGGGCGTTGGGCACGAAAAGATTTTGCAAAGGGGCATTGGGTCAAAAAAGGTTGGGTAACGCTGAAATAGCCCCATCCAGTCTACCACCCAAGGGTGGTGTTTTTGGAGGCAGCCCTAATGTGAAGTGCTGCTCTGTCCAAAGAGCTGTAAACTGCTCCATGCTGTAAGCCACTATGGTTTCTACGGAAGGAGAGCAGAGCAGGAGTTTTTTGTTTTCTTTATTTACAATAAGCAATAACTGTTATTGTCTGGCCTAGTGTTTGTTCACAGCATTCTGCACATGGAAGCCACAAAATGCAAAGGCAACAATACTGAGTGGTCTTCAGAAAGTCAACATCCATCAGATTCAGTTTTACATGTACAAAAGTGGGCAGTGAGGGCAAAATTGGCAGGGCCTATTGTGCCTGAGATGAAAATTGCAGTCAGTCTGTACTCTTAAATATGATAATTTTCCTATCTATATTCACACATGAGTGTTGACAGTTCCAAACACATGTTGTGAATGGATGAAAATCTTTCCCCATTTTTGGACGTAGACAAGCCAATACTAACAATCCTATTGAGATAACATTCACTGCTGTGTTTCCACATTTTCAGACATTCACCAAATCTTGGACATTCATTGTGACAAATTTCCAATAATAATATATTAATAATAATATGTAAGGATTATCATAGGATTTCAACCCATTTTAAGGTGTTCAAGGCTTTATTGAAAGTTTTCCAAAGCCAAACATCTTGTAAACAAAATGCTCATCTTTGGAAGGTGGGCAATGGTAAAAGAAAATTGCCTTTGTCAATATGTAGGTTTCCTAGAGATGTGAAGGCCCTGAAAAAAAATGATTTAAAAAAAAAACTATTTTTTCTGGTTCTGTTTCTTGAAAAAAGGGGAGGGGCAGAAATTCCCCAAGTTTTTTTCCCCTGAATTTCTCTATTTCCCCCCCAGGCTTTTATATCTCTAATGTTTCTTCTTTGACAAATGTTTTAGAATTGTTAGTGTATAAAAGAATTTGGGATCCAACAGAAAGTATGCTAAAACTCTGATAGATGTGCAATCAAAATTTGGTTGCACCTTTGACATCAACTGTTTAGACATATCTGGAACTGTCAGGTTACTTATGAGTAAAAAAGCAAAAGATAAAGCTCTAGGAATAAAAAAAATACATATAGTATATGTAAAAAAAGCAAAATGTATAAATATTGGGTCACAATAGATAAGATCTCAGGCACTGAATTTAGCTGAAGTATAAAAATGTATAAAAAGGTCTTCACAAAGGGTTAAAAAACCCTCATTGTATGACCTTGCAAGAATGAAGTGGCTGATGGGTAGCTACTTAATTAACTAGATTCTAATTTTAATATAAAACATCAGTAACCCTCAATACACCTGCTGATATATATTTCAACAAATGGAATAACTGGCTCACATCTGCTGAGTGCCATAGAAAATGAGCCATTTCACCAAAATTCATGACAGGAAGATTCTATGGTGGGAAAGTGTTAGAATCTAGAGCAGCCTTTCCCAACCAGTGTGCCTCCAGATGTTGTTGGACCACAACTCCCATCTTTCCTGACCATTGGCAATGCTTGCTGAGGCTGATGGGAGTTGTGGTCCAACAGCATCTGGAGGCACACTGGTTTGGAAAGGCTGATCTAGAGAGCCTCAAGATCCAGCTTCCACAAGGGATCCTCTTCATATTCAGTTTGGTGGCTAAAATATTTTTCAGAACCTTAAAAAACAAAAGGACACTGCTTTTTCAAGAAACAAGTACTGCTGACTGAGCTGACATTTTGATGCTTATTTGTGTATACAGTGCAATTTCTTGATTAGTTTATTATCCCAAATTGAGTCACTTTTTGCCCTTTGCTTTTTTGGGGATAATTTTCTTCTGAATTTGTTTGTCTGAAGTATTTAAGAGACCATCAATACTTTTGCCTCATTGTTTTACAGAATAATATATTCTGACATGACCGTAGGAGGATCCTACAATTGTAAACCACCCAGAGAGCTTCGGCTATGGGGGGGTATACAAATGTAAATAATAATAATAATAATAATAATAATAATAATAATAATAATAATAATAATAATAATAATAATAATAATAATAATAATAATAATAATAATAAATGGCCCACTTGCTGGGAATGTATCTCACCAGTGTTGAAAACATTCATTGGCGATCACTCGTGGCCAAGTAAGATTGTCTTCCAGGGTAAGGTCTTTAACAGTGGGTCCGTAAGTGACTGTGGGGGCCAATTCTGGACCCACACAGCCTCCCACAGTGAGGACATAGGTTGTCAGATGGAAGATGGTCACGATGAGGATTTGCTTGATGTGCCTTCCACTTAGCTTGTTTGTCCCTTTTGCCCTGTACTTGTGCTTCTTCAAAGTCCATAGCACCTTTGATACTGGCCAACCTCCAGTTGGGACGGTCATGGGCCAAGGCTTCCCAGTTCTCGATGTTTATGTTACATTTTTTAAGATTAGCTTTGAGAACATCTTTAAACCTCGTTTGCGGTCCACCGATATTTTCTTTTCCATCGTTAAGTTGGGAGTAAAGTAGCTGCTTTGGAAGAAAGTGATCAGGCATTTGAACAACATGGCCGGTTCAGCGAAGTTGATGTTGGAGGATCATTGTTTCAACACTGGTGGTCTTTGCTTCTTCCAATACGCTAACATTAGTCTGCCTATCTTCCCAAGTAATTTGCTCCGGGGTGGCTGTGCCCACCAGGACCTGCGGCTTACGCCCAGCTGCATGCCCAGCATCCTATATCAGAGGTGAAAAAATGGCAGAGCAGGTAGGGAGAGGTGGTGGTCGGAACAGTGGCAGCGGCGGTGGCAGCATCATTGTCATTAGTGGCAGCCTGGATAAGAACATTACCCTCCCACCGGACAAGATCTTTTGCAACCTGGAGAATGCCAAGCGGTTCGCCATTGATATCGAGTCTCTCAATGTTTGGAGGCAGTTTAATTCCCAGGTCTTCTCTTTTATTCCTTGGGGACCAAAGAATTTGAACGTCTGAAAAGGAAGAACCCAGCTGACTGTGAAAATGATGAGTAATTTGACTGATAACAAAGAACACAGTTGCCAGCATTATTCTTGTTCTTGGCTTGTGGACATATATATACAAGTATTTAAAGTAACACTTGCTCAATAATTTGCTTTTAATAATGTTATTTATTATTTAATTTTGAGAATTGTTATTTAATTTTGAGAATTGTTATTTAATTTTGAGAATTATATTATTTTATTGATGTATTATGTTCTATTGATGTATTGTTATATTCATGGTTTTTTTGTAAGCCGCCTTGAGGGCCTTTTGGCCATAAGGCAGGGTATAAATTTAATAAATAATAATAATAATAATAATTTGCAGAATTTTCCGGAGGCAGCGTTGGTGGAATCTTTCAAGAAGTTGGGAGTGGCGTTTATAGATGGTTCATGTTTCACAGGCATACAGTAATGTTGGTAGTACAATGGCTTTGTAAATAAGCATTTTGGTCTCCCTGCGAATATCCCAATCCTCAAAAACTCTATGCATCATTTGGGAGAATGCGGCACTGGCAGAGCTCAGACGGTGCTGAATTTCAGCATCGATGTCAGCTTTTACAGAGAGATGACTGCCAAGATAAGAAAAGTGATCGACATTCTCCAGCGTCACACCATTAAGCTGGATTGATGGTATTACAGAGGGATTGGTTCGCACTTGCTGATGAAGCACTTTGGTTTTTTTGATGTTAAGTGAGAGGCCAAGCTTTTCATATGCTTCTGCAAAGACATTTAGGATAGTTTGAAGATCTTCCTCTGAATGTGTGGAGACTACATTATCATCAGCATATTGAAGTTCTATGACAGAGGTTGTAATTACCTTACTTTTTGCTTTCAGCCTACTGAGATTAAAAAGCTTTCCATCTGTTCGATATGTGATTTCCGCGCCAGTGGGAAGTTTCCCTTCAACAAGGTGTAGAATCATAGTGACGAAAGTAGCAAATAAGGTCGGAGCAATGACACATCCCTGTTTGACACTTGATCCCTCTTTGAAGGGATCACTTTGAGAGCTATTGTTACCAAAATTGTCACCATCATGTTGCCATGGAGGAGTTGCAAAATATTCACAAATTTATCAGGGCATCCAATTTTCAGAAGGATGGTCCAGGGAGCAGTTTGATTTACAGTATCAAAGGCCTTAGTCAGATCAATAAATGCCATATACAGAGGTCGCTTTTGCTCCTTCAACACTGTCCATTTCTTCAGTCCATTTCTGCAGCCAATTCAAGGTTCTGGTGCTTATCTATAAAGTCTTACATGGCTTGGGACCAGATACCTAGAGGAACACTTGCTCAAGTATAGGTTTGGGAAAGAAATTAAATTCTGTTTGCATTTAAATGTGAACTAACATAATTTATACTTTGTGAAACAGTATGCAAACCAAAACACAGCCATCCTTCGAAATTCATATTTCTCCAAATTTTGCAATGAAGTTCTCCAGACAATTAATTAGTACTATGTGTACTAATGCATATATTATTGAAAATCACATAAGCACATAATAGGAGCTTGATGTATCATGCCAGTAGCCTACTTTGTCTAGCATCCTGTTTTCACAGTAGCTAACCAGATGCTTATGGGAAGTCCACCAGCAAGACCCAAGTGCAAGAGCACTCTTCCCTTCCTATGGTCTCCAGCAACTGGTATTCAGAAACCTCTAACAGTGAAGGCAGAGGATAGCCATCATGGCTAGTAACGAGAGCTTGGAAGATTACTTTTAAAAAGTAATAAATTACAGTTACAGTTACACGGCCCAAAAAGTAGCAATTACCGTTACAGTTACAATTGCTCTGAAAGTAACTGATTATTACAGTTACATTTGTTACTTTTTAAAAAAAACACCTAGAAGGTGCTGGCCTTGGCTGCTGCACATCTAAGTAGCCTGAAACAACATTAAAAATAAACAAACACATACTGAGGTAGTAGAATAATTATTTTTATTCATAAGATAGCAATTGTGGTCTCTCCGCTGGTAAGGGAGGTGGGGTGGGAGGCTGAGGCCACTACTCAGATCTTTGCATGCCAAACCAAGTGAACCCCCCCTCAGCCAGCCAGCATAATCTCTCTCACTTAGCCACCTCCCAGACCCTGCCCTTCCACCAACTAAGGGACACCCACTCAAGCAAACATTTTCCCCTGAGATGCAAAAAAGTTAAAATACTGCAAATGCAGCACAGTAGCCGGAGAGGGTGGTGGAGGCCACTTTGTGTGCCAAGTGCAAACACAATATTCACATACACACACACACACACACACACACACACACATTGTCATCTTTCACCTCCACAGTTCTTTATCTCCATTCTGCTGCTGCCTCCTTCTCCTCCTTTATCCATGTTCTAGACCTCCGGATCCTTTTTCCCTCCACTCCATTCTTCACCACCACTATCCATTTTTTTTTTTTCAATAATTTTTATTCAAATTTTCATAAAACATACAAGACAAAATCATAAAACATTCAAAGACAAAAAACAAAATCAAAAATAGTTAAACAAAAAGAAAAAAAGAAAAAAAAAAACAAAAATAAAAAATAAAGAGTAAAATATTGACTTCCCATTTGTCAAAGATCAAATCAGTTATAAGTCTATAATATATAGCAATCCTGTCTCTTAAGTCATATTATAAAATCACTTTCCTCCAGTAGTTATCTTACTTAATCATCAAATCTCATAAACATTACTTTATTCTTTCCACAAAAAGTCAAAGAGAGATTTCAATTCTTTAAGAAATATATCTATCAATTTTTTTTTTCCAGATAAGCATATCGATTAATCCATCTCATTACTAATTATGATAATCTTATTGTCATAACCATAGTCAAAATAAACATTTCAATTAATCCATCACATCAGAATCTGTTAGGTTCAGTAATTTCAGTAGCCATTGTTCTATTATCTCTATTAGTTCCATTTTCCATCTTCCATCTTCAGTAGTCTTGTTAAGTCCAGTAATTTCAATATCCAATCTTCCATTATCAGTATTCCATAATAATCTTGCTGTCAAAGCCATAGTCATATAGTAAGAGTCTGATGGGAATTACCTCTATCCCAAATATTTTCTTGCCATCCATTCTGAATAGGTTGCTGAAATACTGCTGTAAAATCATATCTCTGTTCTTTTTTTCAAAATACACTGGGTCATCTCTTAAAAGTTTTTCCATTGTCACATGGCTGCAGTTAATTCCATAGATTTTCTCTATATTGGGCTCCATCACATCATTCCAGTCCAGAAGATAATCCATGCCATTGATAACTTTATCTCTAGAATCTTCATTAATTTCTTCAGAGATAACATTGAGTTCCAAACAATAGATTTTATTTCTAAAGTCCATAGACTCCAAATCTTGTTCCTGTTCCACGTTTGTTCCAATCTCCGGGATCTCCTCTCTCACAGGGACCCCTATTCCAGTCTCCAGGGTCTCCTCTCTCACAGGGACCCCTGTTCCAATCTCCGGGGTCTCCTCTCTCACAGGGACCCCTTCCAGGGTCACCTCTCTCACAGGGACCCTTATATCTTTAATCTCCTGCTTCATTTTACTCAATTCAATTTTCGTTATCTCAATCTCATCCATTATTTTCTGAAACATAGTTATTTCCAGATTCTCAGCCACTTTCTTAATTGCCATTTTAAAAGAAAAATATAGGAAAACCACTTCTTATTTCAGCAACAATTGGGTTAATACTCCAAACTTGGTGACATCACAGTATAAACAGAGCAGACAGCCTTATCTCTCCAATAGTTAAGTAAACAAAATGCAGTTCCCAGGATCGAAACAATTAATGGCAATCGTCAAGAAACAGATTCGTCAAAATAAAATAGACCAAAAAGAGAGTAGTCTCAAAACAGTATAATATTTTTCAAAATAAAAATCTGGAATAGAAATCCCTCTTCTGTGTGTATCTTTAGAATGCAAATCCAGGACAGCTTTTTGCAACAAAAACAGAGATAAGCTATTAATTAGTGCGTAGCAGAGAGAAGTTACGGCTCCCCAGTGAGATGTCAAAAACCGATCAATCTGGCAAATCTCTTTTAAACAGCAACAATTTAAGTCAAGTAAAAGAAAAATATAGAAAGAAGGGTGCTTGCCTGTTAATGCGTTCTCTCTTAGAAGATAAGATGAACGTTCGCTTTAACAGATAGAGCTTGCTGTTGAAAATCCGTCCCACCTTCGTCGGCTGGACCTCGTCCCATAAATTAATGAGATCTGGTCGTCCCAACAAAAATAGGCTTTGAGGTTAATCTCTTCGTTTCTCCCTACCCGGGAGAAGTTTAATCAGTCAAAAAAAAAGAAAAAACTGACTGATATATCTGAATAAGCTTCTTTTGAGGCAGGAGCCCGTCTCAAAAGCAGGCACAGGCTAAGTCACCCTTCCCGGAAGTCCACTATCCATTTTTTTAAATAATTGTTTTCTCTACTCCACCCCATCTCACTCTCCACCTTCTCCCTCGTCGCCTCCTGCCCATCCACAGAGCATGAAGGAAGAGAGACACTGCACAGAAGCCCAGTTTGAGGCACATGATTTTCATACACAAATCAGAGGAGCAGAAGACTTCCCCTGCTCCCCCCCAGGTAATGCCCAAAAGTAATTCTGGAAACATTACAATTACTCCACAAAAGTAGTAAAATTACTCCTAGTTCTATTACAATCAAAATGTAAACGAATTACCCACTCGTTACTCAAAAGAGTAATGAATTACAAGTAATTCGTTACTTGTAACTAGTTATTTCCAAGCTCTGCTAGTAACCATTAATAGCCTTATCCTCCTTGGATTTGTCTAATCCTTTTTCAAAGCCATTCAAGTTGGTGGCCATCACTGTCTCTTGTGGGAGTGAATTCCATAGTTTAACTGCACTGTGTGAAGAAGTGCTTTCTTATGCCTGTCTTGAATATTTCAACATTCATCTTCATTAGATGTCCACAAGTTCTAGTGTTATATATGAGAGAGAGAGAGAGAGAGAGAATTCTCTGTATCCACTTTCTCCATGCGATGTAGAATTTTATACACTTCTATCATGTCACCTCTAACTCACCTTTTCTCTAAACAAAAAAGCCCCAAATGCTGCAATCTTTCTTCATAGGGGAGTTGCTCCATTCCCTTGATCATTGTGGTTACTCTTTTCCAAACCTTTTCCAACTCTACAATATCTTTTTGAGGTGAGGCAACCAGAACAGTACACAGTATTCCAAATGTGGCCTCACCATAGATGGCATTATGATATCAGCTGTTTCATTTTCAATTCCTTTCTTAATGATCCCTAGCTTGGAATTTGTCATTTTTACATCTGGCACACATTGGGTCAATATCTTCATCAAGTTATCCTTTTCATCCCCAAAGTCTCATTCCTGGTCAGTCACTGTCAGATCAAACCCCATGGGTGTGTATATGAAATTAAGATATATATTCTTGCCCCAGCATGTATCACTTTACATTTGTTTACACTGAATTGCATTTGTTATTTTACACCCCATTCATTTAGTTTGGAGAGGTCCTTTTCCAGCTCTTTGCACTCCCTTTTTGTTTTAAAAACCCTGAATAATTTAGTATCATCAGCAGACCTGGTCACCTCACTGCTCACCCCTAACTTTAGATCATTTATGAACAAGATAAAAAGCAGAGGCCCCAATACCAATCCTAGGGGGACTTCTCTTTCTACTGGGAGAACTGTCCATTTAATGCCTCCTGTTTCTTAGCCAATTCCTGATCCATAAGAGGTCCTCTACTCTTATTCCATGACTGCTAAGCTTACTCAGGAGTCTTGCTTGAGGTACTTTGTCAAAAGCTTTCTGCAAGCCCAAGTACACTATGTCAACCAGATCACCTCTATCTATATTGCCACCCTGGGCTCCTGCTGGGAGGAAGGGTGGGAAATAAATCAAATAATAAATAAATAAATATACTTGTTGACACTCTCAAAGAACTCTAATAGATTAGTAAGGCAGGACTTGCCCTTGCAGAAGCCATACTGGTTCTGCTTCAGCAAGGCTTGTTCTGCTATATGCTTGATTATTTTATCTTTAACAATGCTTTCTACTAGTTTTCCCAGAACAGATGTGAAGCCAACCAGCCTGTAATTGTCAGGATCTCCCCAATCCCTTTTTAATTACTGGTGTTACATTTGGCCATTAGCCATGTTTGCTGGGGCTGATGGGAACTGTAGTTCAGCAAAATCTGGAAGGCCAAAGGACACCTGGTATAGAGAATGGGGAGGGGAACACACACCATCTTTAAATAAAAACACATTCCAGAGACCATTCTGATCCCATTAGGAAATCCATAATAAGAGGACACCTACTGGGTAGGCAAGTGTCTCCAGGTACCCAGAGTCTTCAGCTGGTTTGGGAAAGACATTTAGGAGTTCAGGTGTATAGTCATCCAAGGTCTCAGGGGGTGTTAGACCCCTTACTTTTTTGGGTAGCCAGGTGTCAGCAGGGTCCCTATGTCTCCAGTGTCCTATGAGCTATCAGCATGAAAGGAGATTATGTCAGCACTAAGAAGAGTCTTCTGACTTGTAATGGGGAATTTTATATATACATAAATGTATAGCTAATGGGGAATTCTTTATATACAGTAGAGCCCCGCTCATACAGTGGGTTATGTTCTGGACCCCCGCTGTAAAGCGAAAACAGCTGTAAAGCAGATCCCACTGACTTATATTGACCAAAATGGCCGTAAAAGCAGAACAAGCACTGTAAAGCGGGGCCTTTCTACAATTCACAACCGCTGTATTAGCAGAACGCTGTAAAGCAAAGGCTGTAAAGTGGGGCCCTACTGTATAAACAATAAGCAAAATATATTCTTTTATAAAGCTATAAAGGTTTATAATATTTTAATAGTTTAGTAGCAAGCAAAAAAAAACCCTTTTCTCTTTGGAACTGACTTCCTTGACTTTGCTGGTTTGTTTGGAACTACTTGTACTACTTGTACTCAATTGATAACACTGTACTGAACATCTCAGTATCCCTAAGACGTAAAAGAATTTGCAGTAATAAAAAGTTTTTGCTAAATTGCTTTGGTCATTAGCTGAGTATTCAGCTCATGGTGAAAATGTACTTTCATGTGAAGTACTGAACATTGACAAATTCACCAGAACATGATGCAGAAAGTACAGTGTCTATGTAATAGCTAGGCAAATGCCTGTGTAATACTATTGTGTCTATGTCATTCTGATGTGTTAAATCCTGATTGGTAGATGCTAAAGTCTTTGTCCTGAAATGTATAAAAATCCCAGGCAAACAGTGCCAAGTTGCAGTCCTCCACTCACTAGGAGGGAGACTGACCAAGTGTACACTTGTCATCCAATAAAGGCCTACCTTTTTGCTCCAAGCCTGTGTCTTCTATTCTATTTAAAGACCCCCAGCAAATGATCCCAATGGAGAAAGAATTCTCCTACATGCTTCCTTGTAGTTTCCTGCTGATTTGGGTCAATCAGAGTAACAGGAGTTCCTATTAGTTCCTACTTCAAAAAGTTAAGTTGTGGAGAGTGAGAATTCTGTAACTGCAGAAAAGACAGTGAATCGTGATGATAGCATCCCATCTACATCAAGTAGTTTGGTAGCACCAGGATATAAACATGTAGACACTGAATGCAGTAATTCAAGCACTATCTCTGACAGTGAGAAAGAACTGACAAATGGTGACAGTGATAGAGAAGCTGTCAATGTGCTGAACTGCTGCCTGGCCGCGATAATGGACTGGATGGGAGCTAACAAACTGAGGCTCAGTCCAGACAAGACTGAGATGCTGCTCGTGGATGGTTTCTCCGACCAGGTGGTGGATATTTACCCTGTCCTGGATGGGGTCACGCTCCCCCTAAAGGAGCGGGTTCATAGTCTGGGAGTTCTTTTAGACCCTTCCCTGTCACTTGAGGCTCAAGTGGCCTCGGTGGCTTGGAATGCGTTCTACCAACTTCGGTTGGTAGCCCAGCTACGTCCCTACTGAGCGGAGAGAACCTTACATCAGTTGTACATGCTCTGGTAATCTCACGATTAGACTACTGCAATGCGCTCTATGTTGGGCTGCCTTTGAAGACAGTTCGGAAGCTACAGCTTGTCCAAAATGCGGCGGCCAGATTAATAACGAGGACCAAGCAGTCGGAACACATAACACCTGTTCTGGCTCACTTACATTGGCTGCCAATATGCTTCCGGGCCAGATTCAAAGTGTTGGTTTTAGCCTATAAAGCCCTACACGGTGTGGGACCACAATACCTGTTGGAACGCCTCTCCCGATATGAACCTGCCCGGACACTGCGCTCTACATCGAAGGCCCTCCTCCGAGTCCCGACTCATAGAGAGGCTCGGAGGGTGGTGACAAAAAGTAGGGCCTTCTCGTGGTGGCCCCCGAACTCTGGAACAGTCTCCCCGTTGAGGTGCGTATGGCGCCGACGCTGCTGTCTTTTCGGCGCCAGCTTAAGACCTGCCTCTTTTCTATGGCGTTTTAATTTAAATTTTTAATTTATTTTTTTTTAAAAAAATTATGTAATCTTATTTCTGCACTTTATACGTTTTTGTAATATTTATTATGCAATTTTATGAGATGTATTTTGTATTTTCTGTTGTACACCGCCCAGAGAGCTATGCTAGTGGGGCAGTATATAAATCTAATAAATAATAATAATAATAATAATAAAGCAGTATTCAAGCCTGGCCAGATTATTCTATAATCCTAGAAGGGTGTATAATTTTAGAAGGGGGTGTGGCTGTGACTATCATGAAGGGACCCTGCACTTTTGAATTTGCCACTACACTACTGGTTCTTATAAAGAGGTTCAGCTGTGGAATCCTCTAAGTATATAAGCCATGATTTTCCTAAGGAGTAAGCAGGATGGGATGAATATGTTTCTGTATACATATTCATTGTTTTAGATTTGAACTACTAGAAAATCCCTTATTAGTATGACTGGCGCTGCAAAAGAAAGCCCTTCATTCCTACTGTGTGTAGTATTACCCAATCCTCCATTAGGTTGTTTTTGTTTTTTTTTTTTCAATAATTTTTATTCAGATTTTCATAAAACATACAAGACAAAATCATAAAACATTCAAAGACAAAAAACAAAATCAAAAATAGTTAAACAAAAAGAAAAAAAGAAAAAAAAATAATAAAAAATAAAGAGTAAAATATTGACTTCCCATTTGTCAAAGATCAAATCAGTTATAAGTCTATAATATATAACAATCCTGTCTCTTAAGTCATATTATAAAATCACTTTCCTCCAGTAGTTATCTTACTTAATCATCAAATCTCATAAACATTACTTTATTCTTTCCACAAAAAGTCAAAGAGAGGTTTCAATTCTTTAAGAAATATATCTATCAATTTTTTTTTCCAGATAAGCATATCGATTAATCCATCTCATTACTAATTATGATAATCTTATTGTCATAACCATAGTCAAAATAAACATTTCAATTAATCCATCACATCAGAATCTGTTAGGTTCAATAATTTCAGTAGCCATTGTTCTATTATCTCTATTAGTTCCATTTTCCATCTTCCATCTTCAGTAGTCTTGTTAAGTCCAGTAATTTCAATATCCAATCTTCCATTATCAGTATTCCATAATAATCTTGCTGTCAAAGCCATAGTCATATAGTAAGAGTCTGATGGGGAT
The DNA here is from genome assembly GCF_030035675.1 of Rhineura floridana. Classification (NCBI taxonomy): domain Eukaryota; kingdom Metazoa; phylum Chordata; class Lepidosauria; order Squamata; family Rhineuridae; genus Rhineura; species Rhineura floridana. The sequence goes on along the minus strand of NC_084488.1, from coordinate 17,070,225 downwards.
TACCTCTATCCCAAATATTTTCTTGCCATCCATTCTGAATAGGTTGCTGAAATACTGCTGTAAAATCATATCTCTGTTCTTTTTTTCAAAATACACTGGGTCATCTCTTAAAAGTTTTTCCATTGTCACATGGCTGCAGTTAATTCCATAGATTTTCTCTATATTGGGCTCCATCACATCATTCCAGTCCAGAAGATTATCCATGCCATTGATAACTTTATCTCTAGAATCTTCATTCATTTCTTCAGAGATAACATTGAGTTCCAAACAATAGATTTTATTTCTAAAGTCCATAGACTCCAAATCTTGTTCCTGTTCCACGTTGGTTCCAATCTCCGGGATCTCCTCTCTCACAGGGACCCCTATTCCAGTCTCCAGGGTCACCTCTCTCACAGGGACCCCTGTTCCAATCTCCGGGGTCTCCTCTCTCACAGGGACCCCTTCCAGGGTCACCTCTCTCACAGGGACCCTTATATCTTTAATCTCCTGCTTCATTTTACTCAATTCAATTTTCATTATCTCAATCTCATCCATTATTTTCTGAAACATAGTTATTTCCAGATTTTCAGCCACTTTCTTAATTGCCATTTTAAAAGAAAAATATAGGAAAACCACTTCTTATTTCAGCAACAATTGGGTTAATACTCCAAACTTGGTGACATCACAGTATAAACAGAGCAGACAGCCTTATCTCTCCAATAGTTAAGTAAACAAAATGCAGTTCCCAGGATCGAAACAATTAATGGCAATCGTCAAAAAACAGATTCGTCAAAATAAAATAGACCAAAAAGAGAGTAGTCTCAAAACAGTATAATATTTTTCAAAATAAAAATCTGGAATAGAAATCCCTCTTCTGTGTATATCTTTAGAATGCAAATCCAGGACAGCTTTTTGCAACAAAAACAGAGATAAGCTATTAATTAGTGCGTAGCAGAGAGAAGTTATGGCTCCCCAGTGAGATGTCAAAAACTGATCAATCTGGCAAATCTCTTTTAAACAGCAACAATTTAAGTCAAGTAAAAGAAAAATATAGAAAGAAGGGTGCTTGCCTGTTAGTGCGTTCTCTCTTAGAAGATAAGGTGAACGTTCGCTTTATCAGATAGAGCTTGCTGTTAAAAATCCGTCCCACCTTCGTCGGCTGGACCTCGTCCCATAAATTAATGAGATCTGGTCGTCCCAACAAAAATAGGCTTTGAGGTTAATCTCTTCGTTTCTCCCTACCCGGGAGAAGTTTAATCAGTCAAAAAAAAAAGAAAAAACTGACTGATATATCTGAATAAGCTTCTTTTGAGGCAGGAGCCCGTCTCAAAAGCAGGCACAGGCTAAGTCACCCTTCCCGGAAGTGGTAATCCTCCATTAGGTTGTTTTTGGATTTAATTTTGATCGATTTTAATACATCTATTTTCTGAAAGGTGTCTTTGTCAAGTAAAAAAACCCTTACAATTATTACTGTTATTTAATGTTTAAGTGCAAATGGAAAATAATAATTTTTGTGAGCTAAAGAAACACTTGACAAATACATGTGTATCAATGTTTTGAAAATGAATTACATCGTGTCTCATTGTTTCTACTTATCAAGAGAATAATTAGGCTATGCTTGCCTCATTGGTATTCACAAGTTTGTTCAGCTGGCTTTAGTTCATTCACATTACAGCCTTTTTCATTCACATTATATTAATTCAATTCTGAATCCCCTAACTTGAATTCACAATGAGGCCGTCTTGCAAAACTATTCTTTAGGTATTTTAGTATTTTTAATTATGCCACCCTTCATCAATGGATATTTTATAACATATCAAAGCAATACAATGCAATGAACAGTATTAACAAACCAAGCAGTGATAAAATAATAAAACAGAAAAATGAACTCTTAGGAGTAGAAAAAATATTTTAAAAGGTATGGAAGGATAAGCCAATCATTGTCTGGGGCTTAAAAACTAGCCAAGGAGGTGCCCTGTAGCTTTCAGGGGGTGGGAGTTTCATCACAGCAAGGATGCCACAGATGAAAATGCCGCTTCCCATGTCATCACACACTTCACCTCAAACAGCAGCACCACCTGGAAAACAACATCAGGAGGTTCAGAATCAGGAGTAGGGATGGGTGAATATTTATTTATTTATTTATTACATTTATACCCCAGCTTTCTTTTCATGATAGAAACCCAAGGCGGCTTACATATGGTTCCCAGGCGGTCTCCCATCCAGGCACTGACCAGACATGACCCTGCTTAGCTTCAGCAGGGAGCTGGCCTTAGGTGCCTTCAGACCATAGCCTGGGACCATATCCATGAATACGGATTAATTTCAGTTTTTCTCAGTTTCTAATTTTTCCAGTTTTAAGTTTGGTTCTCCAAAATTTCACATTGTGATGATGATGATGATGATAATTATAGTCCTCATGAAAATTAATCAACATTTTAGTGTGAATTTCTCCTAATATACACATTTATGTAATACAATTTTTCCGAATACAAGCTGAATGAATTCTTTGCATCTGTCTCCACAGCAGAAGATATAGAGCTGATCCCCATGCCTGAAATCACTTTTGCAGGAAGAGAGTCTGAGGAACTGAGGCAAATATCTACATTGGCTTCCAGTTGTTTTCCGGGCCCAATTCAAGGTGTTGGTGTTAACCTTTAAATCCCTATATGGTCTCGGCCCAGTTTACCTGAAGGAGCACCTCCAGTACCACCAATTAAGCTGCCCGACTAGATCAACCACGCAGGGCCTTCTCTCAGTCCCACCAACGAAAACAGCTTGGTTGGTGGGGACTGGAGAGAGGGCATTCTCAGTGGTGGCCCCCACTCTCTGGAACTCCCTCCCATTTGATCTTCACCATGCCCCTTCCCTGAATACATTCCACCAGGCCTTAAAAACCTGGCTCTTTGGACAGGCCTTTGGGATCTCCGAGGTAGGCTAATTTTTCTATGACTGTTTAAAATTGGTTCTATACTGTTGACTGCATTGTATTTTATTCTGTTTTTTTATCATTAATTTTTATTCAAATTTTCAAAGACAAAAAACAAAACAAAACAAAAATAATTAAACAATAAAATAAAATGTTGACTTCCGATTTGTTCATAAAGTTCATAAATCAAATTTATTTATTTTTTTTCCCTCCTCGAAATAGAAATCCCTCTTCCGTTTGTATCTTTAGAATGCACTTCCAGGCCAGCTTTTTGCAATAAAAACAAAGATAAGCTTTTTCAATTTCTTTCCTCCTTAATTTTGTGAATAAAAGAGAAGAGTTATAACTCACCCAGAAATTCTTTATAGCTGATTCATTGACAAATCTCTTTTTGCTGCAACAATTTAAACCAAGTGAAAAAAAAATAGAAAGAAGGATGCTTGCCTGTTAAAGTCCGTTTTTCTTTGAAGAAAAGATAAACGTGTTGCTTAATCAGTTAGAGCTTGTTGGAAGTCCGTCCGGCATTTGCTGGCTGAACCTTCTCTCATAAATTAATAAAATCCAGTCCTCCCAACAAAAACAGGCTTTTGTGGTTAATCTCTATGTTTCTCCCTGCCCGGGAGAAAATCTTTACCAGTCAAAAAGAACGTTCTGACTGATTTTAAAACTGAAAAATCTTCTTCTGAGATGAGAGCTCGTCTCAAAAAGCAGGCACAAGTGAAGTCACCCTTCCCGGAAGTCCGGGTTTAGGCAGCTCTTAAGGTATCCTAGATCCAAGTTGTTCAAGGCTTTGTATATCAACACAAGAAAACTAAACCTGGCCCAGTGCAGATATTTTAGCACAGAGGTCACATGTTGTCAGCTGTTTACCCTCATCAGCAGTCAAGCTGCTGCATTCTGCACCAGCTGGTGCTTCCACTCAAAGGGCAGCCACTCAAAAGGTGTATTGCAGTAATCCAGTTTTGAGGTTGACAGTGGACAAGTGATCCTGCTCTACACATGGTCATAGCTGGCATAACAGATGAAGCTGGTATGAAACTGCATACCAGGCAAAGCTGGTAGATGGCATTAAAAAGACTAGGCAAATTAACAAAGTCTTTTGATGACTATTAGGTATGGTATGTTCCATGCTCAGAGACAGTATATCTCTGCACAGCTGGAGTGTCATTTCAGATGAAAGGATAGGTTAAAGCCAGGAGGAGTGGCTTGTGTAAAGCCACCTAATGTGTTCAAGTCTGAGATAAAATTTGAATCAGGAAGTTTGACATTTAGAGATCACACTCTTCCAGCCCAGCCTTATGAAAGATCACATAAGGCACAGTGAAGCTTATTGATGGCTGTGGCCAACACACTATGGATGTGGAACAGATTATACAGGCTGAAACAGGATGCAGCTTTTAAATTATTTTGAACTTTTGTGGCACATAATGTTCTGTTAGCATTCAGGACTAAAGCACTAGTTCTAACTAATGACCAAGTCCTCTCAAAATAGGGCTTACCAGGATGTACAAAAATAACTTTGAATGAATAATGGGCAAGTCAATTTCCATATTTTGGCACTGAAGAATACATTTACCACACAGACTATCAAGCAGTTGTGTAGTTAGATGCTTCTGTCTTTCCATGCCATTTCTTCCTTTTGTCACATCATTAGCTCAGTCCATTTTGTTTCCATGTGCTTCTGTCTATTTTCCTGTACACATTTCTCTTCACGATGACGTTTCCATTTCCAGCCACCACCAGCCACCCACACAGTTCTAGAAAGAAGAGGAGGCAAAATTGAAAGATGGCCTGTCAGTGAGCTAATCAGACTGACAGATTGCTCTCAGCTAAAATATTAAAGGCGATTCTGCAATAATGTCAGGAGAAAGGGAAGATAGTCCGCTACCATTAGCAAAGCTTTCCATAACCCTGTTGCCATGGCTGTTCTTTTCCAGCCATAATGAACAAGGGATATCGTGTAGGTCCAAGTATCTATCATTGAGCAGAATAAGAAAACATTGACCTAGGGCCAGCCTTCTTCTTCCAGGGTGACCATTTGAATCCTGAACATGATATATTGTGCATCAAGCTCCAACTGTGAAAAATTACCAAACATTGAAATGTGAGTTATATCTTCAATGTCTCAATGCAATCCTATACATGTTTACCTATTAGAAATGATACTGTTCTTTATTCATTTATTAAATTTCTCTCCTGCCATTCCTCTAAAAGGGTAGCAAAAGAGCAAAAAAGCAAAAAAAAGCTACACATTTAAAAATATAGTAAACATTAAAACATTTAAAATATTAAGACTTTGTTAAAAAGTAAATAAAACCAACACAAATCCTCACAGCTAACAATGTCAAGGTTGCCAGTATCTTTCTAGTCCTGGGGTATGGTGCTGGATCTAGGGGACAATTTACATACTTTTGTTAGAAGATCATCTATTTCACATTTGAGTTCTTTAAAAGAACTCTTGGGTGGATGCCATCTGGACACAGTGATTTGTCAGATTTCATTTTGTCTATTAAACCTAGAACTTCATCTCTTGCTACCACTATTTATAATAATAATAATAAAATTTAATTTTTGTGTCGCCTATCTGACCGAAGTCACTCTAGGCGACGTACATATTGAAATTCAATAAAATACAAAATAATATACAATATAAATACAGAATAAAATACGGACTTCCGGGAAGGGTGACTTCGCTTGTGCCTGCTTTTTGAGATGAGCTCTCATCTCAGAAGAAGCTTTTTCAGTTTTAAAATCAGTCAGAACGTTCTTTTTGACTGGTAAAGATTTTCTCCCGGACAGGGAGAAACATAGAGATTAACCACAAAAGCCTGTTTTTGTTGGGAGGACTGGATTTCATTAATTTATGAGAGAAGGTTCAGCCAGCAAATGCCGGACGGACTTCCAACAAGCTCTAACTGATTAAGCAACACGTTTATCTTTTCTTCAAAGAAAAACGGACTTTAACAGGCAAGCATCCTTCTTTCTATTTTTTTTTCACTTGGTTTAAATTGTTGCAGCAAAAAGAGATTTGTCAATGAATCAGCTATAAAGAATTTCTGGGTGAGTTATAACTCTTCTCTTTTATTCACAAAATTAAGGAGGAAAGAAATTGAAAAAGCCTATCTTTGTTTTTATTGCAAAAAGCTGGCCTGGAAGTGCATTCTAAAGATACAAACGGAAGAGGGATTTCTATTTCGAGGAGGGAAAAAAATAAATAAATTTGATTTATAATAATAATAATAATTTAATTTGTGGGTCGCCTATCTGGCCAATGGCCACTCTAGGCGACGTACAATTTAACAACAATACATTACATCATAATAAAATACATCATAAAATACAATATAACAATAAAACAATAACTTTGGAGTATTATATGTCCGGGACTATTTTCTTTTTGGTCTATTTCATTTTGACAAATCTACTTGTTCACGACGCCACTAACTGTTTTGAAGCTGGGAACTAAATTTGTTTTGTATTCCTGAACATATAAGAGATAAGGCAGGCTGTACTGTCTACACTGTGATGTCATCAAGCCTGGAATATTAACCCAATTGTGGCTGAAATAATTTTTGTTTTTGTGGTTTTAAGAATGGCAATCAGGAAAGTGGCTGAGACCAGGGAAGAAATTATGTTTCAGAAAATAATGGATGAGATTGAGATAACGAAACAAACCCTGAGACAGGGTAGACAGGAGATGAAAATTGAATTAGGCAAAATGACGCAGGAGCTTAAAGAAATAGGGGATCTTGTGAGAGAGGAGATTGATGAGATTAGAGATGAGAAAAGAAAAATTAAAGGGAAGATACAAGCCCTGGAGATTGGAACAAATGTGGAATTGGAAAAAGATCTGGAGTTTATGGATATTAGAAACAAAGTTTACTGTTTGGAATTCAATGTTGTCTCTGAAGAAATTAATAAAGATATTAGAGATAAAGTTATCAATGTCTTGGATAATTTTCTGGACTGGAATGATGTGATGGAGCTTGACATAGAAAAAATCTATGGAATTAACTACAGATATGTGACAATGGAAAAATTCTCAAGAGATGAGCCAGTGCATTTTGTAAAAAAGAAGAACAGAGATATGACTTTACAACAATGTTTCAGCAACATATTCAGAATTGATGGCAAGGAAATATTTGTGATAAAGGAAATTCCCATCAGACTCTTATTATATGACTATGGTTATGACAGCAAGATTAATATGGGATACTGATAATGGAAGAATGGATACTTAAATTACTGGACTGAACAGGACTACTGAAGATGGAAGATGGAATTAATATTGATAATGGAAGAATGGCTATTGAAATTATTGGATCTAACAGGTTTGATGAGATGGATTAATCTATATGTTTATTTGGACTATGGCTATGACAACAAGATTATTATGGGATACTGATAATGGAAGAATGGCTACTGAAATTACTGGACTCAACAGGATTATTGAAGATGGAAGATGGAATTAATATTGATAATGGAAGAATGGCTATTGAAATTATTGGACCTAACAGATTTGAACGAGATGGATTAATCGACATGTTTATTTGGAGAAAAATTGAAAGATATATCTCTCAAGGAATTGAAACCTCTCTTTGACTTTTTGTGGAAAGAATAAAGTAATGTTTATGAGATTTGATGATTAATTAAGATAACTACTGGAGGAAAGTGATTTTATAATATAATTTAAGAGACAGGATTGTTATATATTGTAGACCTATAACTGATCTGCGACAAATCGGAAGTCAACATTTTATTTTATTGTTTAATTATTTTTGTTTTGTTTTGTTTTTTGTCTTTGAAAATTTGAATAAAAATTAATGATAAAAAAAAGAGCTGCCTGAACCCTTATATCCCAGCTCGATCACTGAGTTCATGCAGAGGAGCACTGTTATTTGACCCCCATGTTACAGAGGCCTGACTAGATTCAACTAGGATTTGGGCAATTACTGTCACTGGTCCCATGCTGCGGAAGACTCTTCCAACAGAGATTCAGCAGGCTTCCTCACTGTTGACTTTCAGGTGTCTCTTGAAGATCTTTTTAATGCCAACAGGCCTTTGCAGCTGTTCAGTTTTTATTTGGCTAGCCAGTCAGCTTAAAGATCAGTAATTTTTTGTGTGTGTATTTAAAAGATGTTTATGTTTTAACATTGTAAACTGTCCTGATATTTTATAACAAGGTGGCATAGAAATGCTTTTATAAATAAATAAATCTAAGCTAGCACTACATCTTCTGGTGGCAAATTTCATAAATTAATACTATATTGCATGAAGAATTGCATGTGCATCATTTTCTGTTACTGTTTCTCACTAGATACTACTAGGTATTGAAAAAAGAGAATCTGAGAGTCCTGCTCTGTCATGTAACATTAATGTACTGGATTCATAATAAATGTAAATTGGTATAGTTGTACCATGAGATTGGCAGTTTTGCACAGAAACTAGGAAATGCTAACAGAATCCTCAGAACCTTCACAATTCCAAGGATTCCTTAGTAAGAGCCATGATGAGAGTGTTAAACGACTTTCAAACTGGCTCATAAATGCAGTGGAGCTATGAATCCAGAAGTGTTGATGCAGTCCCTTCGAGATTTCACAAATAGAGTTTTTAATCGCTTTGTCTGACAACAACCAAGACATTTTAAAAAATGTTTGTACTGCAGTGCTTCACCCCAGATATATGGCTCAGACAGGCAAGGGACACAAAAGGTTGTAACCACACAAAGGGTTGTAGCCAATGTTAGCCATACTCAAAGTAGACCCACGGAAAATAATGAATCTGACTAATAGAATAATTCATTTCAGTAGGTCTACTCTGAGTATAAAGTAGTTGGATACAACCCAGAATTTTCCATATAGGTCAAGGTGAAGTTAAGGGAATCATGCGTCTAACTCTAAAATGATGCACATTTCCACTAGGAAAGGTAAACTACAAATGTGTCAGTACCAGACAAGGGCTCTGGCATCCTAATACTATAAACACAGATATTTCTTATGGATGCTCCAATAGCCAATAGAGTTTGTACTCCATCAAGTACTTGGAAGGTCCACCAACATGTACTGAGAAATATCCACTTTTGTGTCTCATTGCCGACAACATAACAGTTCCTGCACCTGTATCACTTATTTAATCTCAGTGTATACATTCCTAAATGTATTTTATCATAAAATATGCAATTTCAAAGACATTTTGGTCCATTCTTTGAGTTAACTGTCGCAACATTCAAAGAAGTGCAAAATCCAAGAGATAATTTCGTTCCAATTTGTATATTAGCCCAGCAGGTACAAATTATGTCAGTTTGCATAACAATGCAGACCAAACACAATTCTCTAGTTAAGGGTCCCTTGTAAAGGTAGCTGCTCTCAGAATCCCAAATATCTGATGTGTAAGTACCATAGTGAGGAATAAATACATCTTAACACTCAAAGGTGCACTTTCAATATTCTTTGGCAGCCAAAGCACAACTGAGAGATATTGATTGATTGGGTTTGGGTTTATTTAGAGGGATCTGATATCCCAGATATAACACAGACTTTTCTATAACACTTATTTAAACAGACTTAACTGTGAAGCTTGATAGCAAACACTCTTGACTTATTAGCCCACATTATATTTCAAGAAAGAAAGAAAGAAAGAAAGAAAGAAAGAAAGAAAGAAAGAAAGAAAGAAAGAAAGAAAGAAAGAAAGAAAGAAAGAAAGAGGAATACAAGGGAGCAATATATACACACGTATATATGTATAGGTTTCCTGTGTGTTAAAAAATCACCCCTCCTTACCAAATAAATCTTTCTTAAAGGTACTTTCTGACAGCAGCCCTGATGGAGAAAATGGCCATCAGCAACAACTGCCAGCTAAAGAATACTGAGCTACTTTGATGTGTCCTCCAGAGACATGAATTTGAACAAACAAATCCTTTTGTGGTAGCCTCTAAAACCCCTCCCCCAAACCCTGAGTTTATACTTTTTGTCACTAGATAGGCTTCTGCCAACACTTCTTCTGCTTCTTAATGAGGCAGTAGGCATTGGTGTATCCAAGTGCTGGCATTGGCTCAAAACTCTCATTCAAATGCAACCTTAACCAAGAGATGCAAAGAACTCTTGTTTCAGTCCCTGCCCACTTCGGGCTTATCCACATGGGAGCATAACATTAGGCTAAAGACACTGTTTTTACCTCTGTTTTCTGTTTGCACCATCCACAGTAAAGGCTCAATGCCAGCTACAAACATGGTGGTTTCTAGTCACACTTGAGGGGAAGCATGAATCACGCAGTTTCCTAAATACCACCCCCTCTAATTTAACATTTCCTCTCCCTCTCATTACCTGGCAACCAAGCATGCTCAGTTTGTTCTACCAGTAAGTTTCATTTAAAAACAACAACAGCCTGGAAGTGCAATTATTTTTACTTTCACTGGTACATTACAACTGAAATACAAATCTTTCTTTGAGCAGTGTTATGCTTTTGTACACAAGTTAGGGGGGGAAAGAAAATAAAGGCACCGTTTGCAGCAACATAAAAAAGCCTTACAGAATAGGAGAAAACAGCAGATGTTTTTCTTCAGCCCACAGGAAATGAATTGAAAGAAGGGAAAAGGAGGGAGTGGGCATGGAGAGGGGAACCATTGACACACCCACCTAAAAGAATTGGAGAAAAGTGTCGGCAAGCCCTAGAGATAAGGAGTGAAGACATTTTTTCCTTCCCTTTTCAGAGGATTGGGTAAGGGTTAGTAAGGATTTAAAGGGGAGGGGGAACCAGACCTTGAAAGATTACTTTTAAAAAGTAATAAATTACAGTTACAGTTACATGGCCCCAAAAAGTAGTAATTATTGTTACAATTACAATTGATCTGAAAGTAACTGATTACTTTACTTTTCCTCCAAAGTAATCACTACAATTACATTTCAGTTACTTTTAAAAAAATGCCTACAAGGTGCTGGCCTTGGCTGCTGCACATCTAAGTAGCCTAAAACAACATTAAAAATAAACAAACACATACAGAGGTAGTAGAATAATTATTTTTATTCATAAGATAGCAATGGTGGTCTCTCTGCTGGTAAGGGAGGCTGAGGCCACTACTCAGATCTTTGTACGTCAAACCAAGTGCAACCACCCCACTCAGCCAGCCAGCATAATCTCTCTCACTTAACCACCTCCCAGGCCCTCCCCTGCCACCAACTAAGGGATACTCACTCAAGCAAACATTTTCCCCTGAGATGCAAAAAAGTTAAAATACTGCAAATGCAGCACAGTAGCCAGAGAGGGTGGTGGACGCCACTTTGTGTGCCAAGTGCAAACACAGTAGTCACACACACACACACACACGTTGTCATCTTTCACCTCCACAGTTCTTTATCTCCATTCTGCTGCTGCCTCCTTCTCCTCCTTTATCCATGTTCTTGCCCTCCAGCTGCTTTTCCCTTCCATTCTTCACCACCACTATCCATTTTTTTAAAATAATTGTTTTCTCCACTCCACCCCACTCACTCTCCGCCTCCTCCCTCGTCAGCTCCTACCCATCCACAGAGCATGAGAAAAGAGTGACACTGCACAGAAGCCCAGTTTGAGGCACATGATTTTCATCCACAAATCAGAGGAGCAGAAGACTTCTCTGCTCCCCCCCCAAGTAATGCCCAAAAGTAATTCTGGAAATGTTACAATTACTCCACAAAAGTAGTAAAATTACCCCTAGTTCTATTACAATCAAAATGTAAAGGAATTACCCACTCGTTACTCAAAAAAGTAATGACTTACAAGTAATTCACTACTTGTAACTAGTTACTTCCAAGCTCTGGGGGGGAACTGTGTAATAGCTTCTGTTTGCCAGTAACATCTTATGAACCATGGAAATTAAAAGGAAATGCAAGTAGCCAGATACGCAGTAAAATCCTGTGTCGATGAGCCCTTCATCTGCAACAGGGGAATCATAATACTGATCTAGGGTGCACTAAGTATCTAGGTTGCAGTAAGTTGTGGGGGTTTTTTTGAGATAATATATGTGGACTGCTAAAAAAACTTTAAAAATTTACTATTCAAAATGCTCCCACACCTTTCCTGTTAGATTGCAGCCAGCTAGGGCCTAAACAAAATCTCAGTAACAGGATCCTTTTTTGTTGCCATTGACTATGAATATTTTATGCAAATTTATGCCATGGGTCTGTCCCAAGTCTTTCAAGTACCTAGAATAGGTCCTAAAAGACCTGAAATGGTAAACCCTTTGTCAATTTCAAAAACGACAAATAAGTCACTTGAGCCCATTGAACCATTGGCTAATACATTTAAGACAATTGAGTTCAAGGAAATATGTCCACTGGGAACTTATAAAGACCCAAATAGGGAATTAGGAGCCCCGAACACCCGCAGGCAGCTGAGTGTTGAGATCAACATGACGAATGCTCCCTCTATCCCCACTGAAGAAAATAATCAAGGGGAAATTTTCCCCCGCTATAAACATGCCAAACAGGCGAAAATTGATTCTCCAGGGAGGTGGGAAAGAATGCGTGTTTTGGAGGTGACAGAATTAGGGTCTCCGCCCAACGTCTTAGAGTCCAGGGAATTAGAAACGCAGCAGGTTAAAAAAAAAAGGATGATAATACTGCAAAATCGACTAGATGTAATAGTAAGCCCTTGTATCAATCTCGAATTCTACCAACCTCTAATGGATGCATAGTCAGTACAGGTCCGTTTGATGAGATCTCAGCTGAATGATAGATACCATTGCTATCATGGAATATCAATGGATGGGCCAACAAATGTGACGATCCTGATTTCCTGACTTTTATAAACAAATTTAAAATCATTTGTTTACAGGAAACGTGGACTACCTCTTCAAACATCCCAAATCTAACTGATTACTGTGCCTTTTCAAGCCCAGCAACAAATCTTTTGGGCAGAGGCCGCCCCAAAGGGGACCTCTTAACTCTGATATCAAATAACAGTTCATTAGTGGCTGATTCTTTACCATCTGTACATCCTCAATCGTTCCTGGTACTTAGAATTAGAGGTTTAGGAGAGAAGGCTTTAATATGTATAAACATCTACATTCCCCCCTTTCGAACCTTAGATGCGGATACTATAAAAACATGGGATATGCTGGATGAGATGCTCAAGCATCTCGAAAAGCAATATCCAAATGACAAATTGCTATTGTGCGGTGATTTTAATGCTAGAACTGGGATCCCCAGGCAACATAATATTGACTCCTCCAATGGGGCCCCTTCCAGTCAGTATGAGTTTGAAAACCGAAATCTAAAAGATCATAAAACAAATAAACAGGGTCTTTTTCTGCTGGACTTAGTGGCATCACATGCATTGGAAATTTTAAACGGCTCTGTAGTTGACCTCTCTGCTGGCTCGTTTACTTATTGGTCCTCTCTTAGGGCAAGTGTAATTGATTACATAATTACATCTCAATCATTGTTACCAGATATCATCGATTTCAAAGTATTTTGTAGGTCAGAGAGTGACCACTTCCCTTTGCAATTAATCTTGCTGTATCCTGTGTCCAATGCATATACAAATTTTCTTCAAGTTAATTCCAGACCACTAAGAAGAGTTTGCTGGTCTGAAAAAAAGAGGGATCAGCTAACGTATAGTCTCTGGAGCCACCCTATCGAATCTATTCGTCAGGGAATTTTAGAATACATTCGAGACCCGATACTGGCTTTCCAAAATATTGCCTCTTTACTTAAACCAATACTGACACAGAAGGCGGAGGTAACAAATAGGACTCAAATCTCTTCCAAATGGTTTGACTTGGAATGTAGATTAGCGAAAAGAAATCTTAGAGCTCAACTTCGGCTAACCCTCAAACACGACACTGATAAAACCCAGACCCTCAAATTCAGATCAATGAAGACCGCTTATAAAAACCTGCTGAGACAAAAGAAACTGGATTTTGCAGTTTCTTGTTGGCAGAAGTTAGCCAATGCGGTTTCTTTAAACCAAGAGCGACTATTTTGGGATATAGTTAAGCAAGGGATGGGTCTGTCAAATCAGAAAAAAGCACACCAAATATCAATTAAGACTTGGCATACCCACTTTCACAATCTGTACTCCTCTATATCATCTTCCCAGATTAATACTCTGGATTTGGATATCGGAAACCTTCATCAGTGGCCCCCAGTCTCTGTGGACGATATCACATCATTAATACAATCGTTGAAACTCGGGAAAGCGCCAGGGGAAGATTTTTTACCCCCTGAAACTTTTAAATATTTCCCAGACTGGTGGGCCCCTTTATTGGCACGGTTATTCACCAGAATTAATAATACTGGTGTTATTCCTGATGGTTGGAGATCTAGTATCATCGTTCCAATTTATAAAAAAACGATCCCATTGACCCGTCCAATTATCGTCCCATCAGTTTAATAAATGTGATAGCCAAGATGTACAGCAAATTTCTTCTCCAGAAGTTAGAACAGTGGGTGGATAAAAACCAGCTCATATCCCCTGAACAGATTGGATTCAGGAAAGGGTCTTCTGCAATAGACCATTGTCTCACATTATATTTTTTGGCAAAAAAGAATATCATGGCCCCAGTAAAACATCTTTATGTGGCTTTTGTAGACCTGGCTGCAGCATTCGATTCAGTGGACAGAAATATCTTATGGTCCAAATTACTTAACATGGGAATTGTCCGACGGCTATTACTTCTTATAAGGGCCCTATACAATGATACTAACACTCAGGTCAGGATAGACCACCAGGGAAATATGACTCCCCCGATAGTGGCAGAGAGGGGTGTCAAGCAGGGTTGCCCATTAGCTCCCCTATTATTCAACCTGTTCGTAAATAAAATAATTCTAAATTTATCAGATCATCAATACTTCCCTCCTTCTATTGGACAAAGGAAGGTAGCTACATTATTTTATGCTGACGACATGGTTTTGCTTTCCTTGGTCCCTATCGGCATGAGAAAGATGCTGAAAAGACTACATGCTCTTTGTAAAACAGAAAGGTTGACCATAAATTATAGGAAAACAAAAATTATGGTCTTCGGCAAAAGACCCGTGATTCATTGCTGGTCTTTGGAAAATCACAACTTAGAACAGTGCCGAAACTTTAAGTATCTGGGGGTGATCTTCTCAGACACCGTCTCCTGGAAATGTCATCTTTGTTCCATAAAGCAACTAGCAATAAAAACTGTGGGGGCAATCTTAAAATTTTATCGATCCTCTGGGGGCAACCTGATTCTGCCAGCCTTAAAGATATTTGAGGCCAAAGTAATTCCACATGTTATATATGGTGTACCGGTCTGGGGATGGGAAGCTGCACCTATTATAATCCTAGAGACCATCCAGACAAATTTTCTTAGGCGCCTATTATTTCTTCCTCCCGGAACTTCTGCAGCTATGCTTCGGGCGGAGATTGGTATTCCTCCGCTCAGCACCCATATACACCTAGCTCTTCTGAGATTTGTGAGAACCTTTACCTCTATACAAGGCAAAGAATTATTAAAATCCTGTTTTTGCCATCCCTTTTCAAACAAAATCTGGGGCAGCAAACTAGAAGAATTATTGCACAGATATCACCTAACTCTTCAGCAATTTTATACTATAGGCTCAAACAAAGTGCTTCGAGAAACGATTTTTAACCATTGTAAATATCTAGACAGACTTACCATACTTAATTCTCATGCAGCCCCATGGTATTGGAGATTTAAAATGGATTCTATTTGTTCCCAATATCTCCTGCAGCCGCTCCATATCAATTTAAGACATGCATTCACTGCAATTCGTTTTTTCACCCTTCCTAATGCCGATAGATTGGGCTTAATAGCAAATGTCCCTAAGAATTTGAGAAAATGTGTATGTGATCTAAATGTGAAGGAAGATCTTCCACACATTTTGCTATATTGCCCAATATACCACAATCTCAGGCTTCATCTTTTGCAGGAATGGTCGGATGCAGATGGGTTGATTACGGATGAGGAAAAAATAGTCTTTTTAATGTCAGATCAAAATTTTCAAGTAACATGTAAGGTAGCTTTATTTGCTCTAATAGCTCAGAAATTGAGAGTTAAATTTATCACAGAATCATCTTCCAAATAATTGCTACAAATGTAATAAATGATAATATAAGAACATGATTCTTGTTATCTACTGATCTGCTTTTTTATATCGAATATTGTATATTTGTGTATATTGTGTTGGCCTATGGCCCTGCAATGAATAAATAAATCTTGGAAATCTTGGAGTACCTAGAATTGCCCTGGTTACATTTTGCATGGATTGCCAGTGTGGTGCTCATGAAGGCCTTCATTGGCATCTGTGGGCAGGGCGTCCAGAATCTGAGCTTTCTGTTGAAAGAAAAAAAGAAAAAGGTATGCTTCTAGCCTTCCTAGAAAGAAGGTTATGAACCAAAACATGCAGGTACACTTCTGAGCAATTTCTGTGAGATAAGCCAGCCTGGTTGTTCCTACCTTTCAGTGTTTTTAGCCAGTGAGTGGAGCTGTGATTGATGAGTGAGTTGTTTTAACACCAGGCTATAAGAATCTCTGGAGCCCTAAAGAGCTGTTGTTTTCCCTTTCCCTATAGTGTACTTTTTCTGCTTATGTCTTATATTCTATAATATCTTGGAATCTCTGTAGTTTGCCCTTCCTTTTTCCCTAGCAACCACAATGCGTATTTCCCATGATGAGCTTGTCTGAGGTCAGTTAGCCCTTACAAGTTATTTCCTGCAAATACTACTATACAATAAGTGTGGGTGGAGGTTAATGTGAAAACTATGTAAAGAGGTTTAGGCATGTCTCTGATGTGCAAGAGCTAAAGACCAGGCTATTATTAATAATCCACTGTATAGTTAAGTTACAGTACAATGGTATATGTATCTACTCAGAAGTAAGTCTTTGTATTTAATGGGGCTTACTCCAAGATACGTAGATACAGGATGGCAGCCTAGGCTTTGATCTAGGGATGGCATTGGAAGAAAAGAGGGTTCTTGTGCCTTTAACAGTTGCATGGCAGGCAGAAATTCAAAAGGTTAAGTCTTTGCTAGTATGGAAATACAATTATGGGAAAAGCTTCACCATGATTGCACTCACTCTAATTTTGTGTTATGCCATGCTCCCATGGCAGCCATTTTGTGACTAGCATCCAAAGAACTCTATCAATATTTCAAATGTGCACACTAGTTCAAATGTATTGGTGACCCCTGTTCTACTGCATGTACTCCACATATAACTAATTAAGTAGGCATATTCTACTCACAAAGTGTAAGTTGGACCTCACTGAAATATAGAAGATGGTAAGCTCAGGGTTGTAATAATCTGGGGTCACAGGGGGTTGTAGACAACTTACTTTTTTGGGAGCAGGTTCCAGGCAAAGTCCCTGTGTATAAGCTAACCAGCATGAAAGGGGAGTTTGTAGCCACTTAGAAAAGTTCTTGTCGTTCCACTCTGATTGGAACAATCAGCGTGAAAGGAGGTGAGTCAGTCACTGAGATGAATCTTCTAGGTAGGTAACATACAGCCTCCCCTTTCATGCTGATTGGTTCCTAAGGACGTCTGCTGTAGTGGAATGTGGACTCGGAGATACACAGAGAACAAGGGTGCTGAGGGAAAGCAGAAAGGGGGGTGCCTGTAAGGGGGCATGGTGTGACTATCATGAAGGGACACTGCATTTCTGAATTTGCTATTACACTACTGGGTGTGCTGGACTGGACAATAACTCTCTTTCATTCAGGCCTAATAAATGGAAGGGAGCAAGTGTGTGTAACTCCTTCCCGCCCAGCCAGGATGCTGGCACTTCCTGTGCTGGCTCTGCAAGTTCACTGAAGGACAGAATGTCTAAATCAGGGCTGGGCAACCAATGACCTTCCAGATGTTGCTGAACTACAACTCCCATCATCCCTGATCATTGGCCATGCTGATTGGGGCTGATGGGAGCTGCTGTCTAAAAGCATATGGAGAGCCACAGGTTCCCCAGCCCTGATGTAAATGCTTCCATCCCACATGAAGTTCAATGTAAAAATTGCACAGGGTTTCCTTGTTTAATAGGAAAATCATGCACATGGCTTTTGCCTATGTGTGTTGAACTGTATGGGCATAGGTGGAATTTGGATGTTCCATCTCCACATGTACATGTACAGAGAGCAGCGATAGGGCTGGAGCACCATGCCTGTGGCTAGCAACCAAGTTTTTTTAGCTGGATTGGATAAAGGTACCATCTTGTCCCCCATGCTGTTTAACATCTATATGAAGCCCTTGGGAGCGGTCATCAGGAGATTTGGGGCAAGGTGTCAGCAGTATGCTGACGATACCCTGTTCTATTTCTCCATAACATCTGAATCGGGAGAGGCCGTGCAAGCCCTGGACCACTGCCTGGACTCGGTGGTGGGCTGGATGAGGGCCAATGAACAGAGTCTGAATCCTAGCAAGACGGAGGCACTGTGGATTGGTGGTTCCCAAGTTCGGATGATTGGTCGGTTGCCTGCTTTGGATGGGGTCGTACTCCTTCTGAAAGAGCAGGTTCATAGTCTGGGGGTACTCCTGGATCCATCTTTGTCGCTAGAGGCTCAGGGGACCTCTGTGGCTAGGAGTGCCTTTTACTAGCTTCAGCTGGTAAGACAGCTGTGGCCATTTCTGGACTGGGATAGCCTGACCACTGTTGTCCATGCACTGGTAACCTCCAGGCTGGATTACTGTAATGCACTCTATGTGGGGCTGCCCTTGAGGTTGGTCCGGAAGCTGCAACTGGTGCAAAATGTGGTGGCAAGACTGCTCACTGGGGCAGGGTATCGTCAACATGTCACCCCACTGCTGAAAGAATTGCATTGGCAGCCCATTTGCTACCGGGCCAAGTTCAAGGTACTAGTTCTGGTGTACAAAGCCCTATACAGCTTGGGACCAGGATACCTGAAAGACCGTCTATCTCTTATATAACCAGTCGATCACTGCGCTCTGCAGGTGAGGGCCTCCTGCAGATAACATCTTATCAGGAGGTCTGTTCTGCACAACATAGGAAATGGATCTTTAGTGTGGCCGCACCAACCCTTTGGAGTTCCCTCTCCTTAAATATTAGACAGGTGCCATCTCTGTTAGCTTTTTGGCGCCTTTTGAAGACATTCCTCTTTCAACAAGCCTTTTAAGTTAAGACCTATCCCAGTCTGCATCTGTGTTGGAATTGCTTTTAATGTTTTTTTTTTACTTTTTTTTCTAAACAATATGTTTTTTTAACAGATGTAAAGCATTTGTAAAGAATGTTTTTAAAGTTGTTTTGTTTTAATGCATTTTAAGGTCTGTTTTTATGATGTTTTAAAGTGTTTTTACTGCTTTTGTTTGCTGCCCTGGGCTCCTGCTGGGAGGAAGGATGGGATATAAATCAAATAATAAATCAACAAATAAAGGGTTCTCCGGGCCAAGTATCAGTAATCCCCCAAAGGCCTGGGTGAACAAATGTGATTTTAGGAGGCTTCCCTTGCCCTTGGTCTGGAAATGACAGTTAGTGCTGACGCATGATAGCTGATAGGAGTGAGACCCTGTCAGCACCTTACAGCATAGGACAGAAGGTACATAGCTCACTGGCAGAGCATCTGCCTTGAATGCAGAAGGTCACCGTTTCAATCCCGTCATCTCCAGTAGGGCTGGGAGTGACTTGTCTGAAGCCCTGGAGTGCTGCTGTCAGTCATTGTAGACAGTACAGTGTATATGGGCCAATGGTCTGCCTGGGTATCAGCCAGCTTCCTGTGTTCATACACCTCTGCTCAAAAGACCTATATAGTCAGTATTCTTGCTATAAACACAAATCCCATTCTTTCATTTTTTTTAAAAAAGTGCTTGTTTATTTTGTGTTGATAACGTCATTTAATTATGAGGTATATTGAAATAAACAGCAACCAATACTCTATAAAAGAAACATACAGATCTACACACAGAAGGTTTTTCAGTTTAATATTTAATGTAACCAGGAGAAGGCGTTTTAACCTGGTTGTGAAGCTCCCTCCTGCCCCTCTACTCAATTACTGAAATCTTTTTGCAACCCTAACATTTGAAATGGCCTTTCTGGAAGAGGAGAACACCTAAGGAGCAACACTCATTTTATATTTTATTTTTTCAATCTTTTCCCTTTCATTCTGATCTCTCTCCAGTCATCGCTGCCTGGACAACTTCTAGTGCTGTCAGCTCTCTCAATTCAGTAAACAAGGCCTGTGTGAGCCACTGGCAAACAGCCCGTTTTGTTGTCTTTGGTAAGCTCAAGCAGTACTTTTCTTGCCTTGAAGAAGTTCATTTAGAAGAAAGCTCTACTACATTCTCTTCAAACCAAAAATGTAAGTAATTTGAAATATAAGTTTATTTCTTTGGGCTGTATCCAGCAGTATCACTTAGTCAATGGTAAGCTTTCCATCAGTAGAAGGAGGAAGGAAGCAATTTGCAGCTATTTCACCTCCCCCCTGAAGCCCCCTCCCCCCTGCAGCCCCCTCCTCCCAAACAAAATCTGGAATAGCCCAAAGGAAGAAAAATGATGAACACACTCAAAGAGTACTCCCTATTCTTCCTTTGCAGCCACAAATTGGCACTTTTTGAACTTGAATGACACCTTTTTTTTCTCACCAAAATGGGTTTCAGGATCGGGCTCACCACCAGGATCCAGTTTCCCATCACTGCTGTCAAAGTACCAGTGACAGTAGCCCTTCTGTCTTTAAAGTGAGAGGAAACTGTCCAAAGAAATATTTTTTAAAAAAAATGCAACGTGAAAAACAGATCCCAGCTGCGTCTGTCTCCTCTTTCTGAATCAGAATGGACCAAAATATTCTAAGATCTTTCCTTTGACAACAATGACACAGTTATGTCCGATGCTGCCATCATGGAAATGCAAGACTGAATTGCATGATCTGGTCTTTCATTGGCTTCAGGTCTTTAATTACTGTGGTCTGCAAGTCCCTATGAACAGGAGTCAGTGGGTTCATACAAAGATCTCCTTAACATGACAGTGAAACCTTGTTTATTTCCCAGCAGATAGGTATAATCACAGCTCCTCTGGCCATGACATCTTGAATTCACTGGAGAACAGCCAACCTAATTCTCTCTGTTGTCGCTGTTTCTCATTTGGTTAGGCAGCCTGAGGAAAGCCGGATGCTTGAAATGGCTGACCAGTTGTGGCTCTTGGAGTGTTGCTCTGATATACTTTTTTCTGCTGAGCTCTGCTGAGGATGTGCATGAAATCCTGTTCTATGCATATACTATATGCATATGCTATGGGCTCCTGCTGGGAGGAAGGGTGGGATATAAATCAAATAATAAATAAATAAAATCAATAAATATACATTAACACTATAATAATTAAAATGTCTTCGTCCAGAATAATAGCCTTTAGTGATAGCCTTTATCAAAAATACAATCAATGCATCATACAGGTTGCAAAAGAATATGCAGTAAAAATCTCATAATACTCTTCAAAAGTATGGAGATAAACACACACATATTTCAAGCAAGGAGACATCCTTTGTGTTAACCATCCTGTGCTCATATGATGGTGGTGTGCATTTCAATTTTATGTTGCATTTTTTGTCAGCCCTCCTTGGAGCTTCCCACATGATACCAGCATTTGTTTTCACAAGAACCCTAGGTGATATGTTAGGCTGTGTACAGTAACTGGCCCAAGGTCGCCCAGTGATTTATTGAGGATTTGAACCAACACTCTAATCTCAACATCACTTTTGCTCACTTTCCTATGACATCAACACTTTTCAATTACTGTCATCATAGTAACTGGAACACCTATATATCCACATCTGTGCACAATACTGATGCTCCCAGGCTCCAAAAGCTCCCAAGACGAATGTGAGATCTTTCATACTGTAGATCAGCCTTTCCCAGCCGGTGTGCCTCCAGATGTTGTTGGACCACAACTCCCATCAGCCTCAGCCATTGGCAATGCTGGCTGAGGCTGATGGGAGTTGTGGTCCAACAACATCTGGAGGCACTCTGGTTGGGAAAGGCTGCTGTAGATAAACAGATGATAAATTGATAAGTAAGGGATGGTGAAGAAGACTTCCCTTTAGCCATTCAAAGACCACAGAGGAGCTCAAACAATCTCTGAACATCATATTCCCAAAATTAGATGTGTTGTGTAATTCTATACATGTCTACTCAAGAGTAAGCCTGTAGGACTGGAGTCTATGTTAAATCCAACCCCCTGTCTTATTAATTTGTTCCATCACTGAAACCCTAGGCCCCAGAAGAAATGTCACTCCATGGTTGGCCAATTCATGCTGGAACCAGAAAAAAATAATTGGCAGGGCTTCACTGAAGTCAGATGAAAACAAATCACATCCCTCAACAGAGATGGATTCAGGCAAGCCAAAAGAATAAAAATAATCATATATGGTATATGAAGTGCAAACAATTGAGCCACCATAAACTAAAAAACACTTCCCTGCTTCAGCTCTACTTTGAAGGGCTGTTACTTGGAAAACTGCTGGGTATGTGTCAAAAACTTAGTTCCCCACACCACACCACCACCACCACGCAAACATGAATACTCTTGCTTTAAGCTGGGATGGGGTTCAGAGAATTAAAAGGAAAAAAACCCTACTCATGTCAAAACCTAAATAGGCAATGAAAACAGTGGTCAGTAAGAAATGCTCTCAAAGCCTCTGATAATTCTGATCCCCAACGCTCACACTAGGAGTGCCTAACTTAAACCAGTGACGCCCACTATCAACCTTTGGGCCATGATGTGAGCATGCTTGAGCTAGATGCTCCGGCCACAGCACAGCAGCTGTCTCGATGACGGATGCATAGTAGCTAACATGCAATCAGTTTCACCATTCCTGATTTACCATGGCCCAGGAATTATTCATAAGCCATGCTCATTAGATCAACTCCAAAAGGGCTCTCCAGAACTGAACCTCCTTAATGACCCACACAGATATTGTGAATGCTAAAATCCAATTAGAACAATTATGTCCCACTCTTGGGTGTTTAATATATACTCCTGGTTCTTATTGTGATCCTTTAATTAGACTTTTGCTCAGGTTCCCTGAATAAGTAATGACAAAATGTCAATATATTCATCTCTCAAGATTCTTTCTCCCACCCCCCTGGTTGCAGGCAATAAATATCTATCAAGAGGAACACCAGCTGTTGAAACTTTAACAGGTTAATTCTCTCATGTAGTAAGGGGCATGACTTGGCAATTTTAATAAAAAAAACAGAAGCAGGGGAGTACTTTGAGAGTTTTTAGCATGACAACACAGGAAAGGGAAAAAGAACATCAAGTCGTGCACTACTTTTGAAGCCCAGAGGGCAAATGTGAAGGTCTGTTGGCAGGCTGCCAATAAGATTTTCAATGCAGAAAAAAACTGGATAGGAAATGGTCAGCTAGAAGCCTCTCCACTAAGAACAGCATCAAGAAAAAGCATGACTTAACAGTTATGGTGGAAGTGTTTTTAGTGTGACTAGGGCCACCAACAGGTAAAAAGGGTCCATTTGAACTGGGCCCAAGGCCAGCAGTGGATCCAGACTCTTAACTCTTTTTTTAAGTAAGCTTCTAAGTGTTCTAGAAAAAAAGTTATAGACCTAAATGTGAGTTGCTCCTCTCCTGCAATTTCTGTGAAATGAGCCAGCTGGCTGCTCCAATCCCTGCCCTTTCAAGTTTTTAGCCAATAAGTGAAGTCAGAGCTGTGACTGACCAGGGATTTGTTGAACACCAGGCAATAGCTGAAACCCTTGCAAATGCTGAAAAGAACTGCCTTTCCTTCTTGCCTCTGTATATTGGTTAATGGTGTGTGTGTGCACATCACATGAGTTGAGTAAGCTATAGCTTGCAGCAGTAGCATATATTCCTGCCTACCCACTTTTCTCTCTGTGTGCACATACAGCACAAGTTCTAGAAGATCAAAGAAGCACACATAGCACACTAGGATCTTGGTAGGCATGCACAGTAAACAATTTCATTGATGATGATAATTAAAGTGTACATGCTGGGTTTTTTATTGTTTTCAAAAATAAGCATATTATACATTTTCATAAAACAGTCATTAATCATAAAATAGTAGAATTGGAAGGGGCCTATAAGGTCATCAAGTCCAACCATCTATTCAATGCAGGAATCCAAGTTAAAGCATACTGGACAGGTGGCTGTCCAGCTGCCTCTTAAATGCTTCCAGTGTTGGAGAGCCCACTACCTTCTTAAATAATTGGTACTGCTGTAACAATTAGGAAGTTTTGTCTGATGCTCAGCTGAAATCTGGCTTCCTGTGACTTGAGCCCATTATTCCATGTCCAGCACTCTGAGATTGTATTTATCAAATAATTTTAACAGAAATAAAAAGTGTACCTGCAGCTTATGATGCTATTACAATGTGTTATAATTTTCTAATTGTAAGGAGTTATACAAGCTTAATGTTTCCTGGGCTGCTGAACAGGGCAGTTTAATTGTCTAATTCATAGCCTGTTTTGAAAACCTTCTCAACATAAGGCTATAATCCTATATCCACTTTTCAGGGAGTAAAGCTGCAATCCTAATCCCACATACCTATGAGTAAACCCCGTTGAGTAGACATGGTTTTGAGTAGACATGGTTAGGATGGTGCTGTAAATCAGTGGGTCTTTTGAGTAGATATAGCAAAAGATTGTGTGTTAATCTTTCCTTCTCTCTCGTGCACACATCACCTCCAGTGTGTGCGTTTGTGTGGAGTCTTTCCAACAACCTTGTGAGGGAAGTTAGGCTGAGAGTTTGTTCAATGAAGCTACACAAGTGGTTTTTTTTAGTTGATCTTATCCTTTTAATGTTATTTTAATGTTCAAATGTTATTCAATACTTATATGATTATGTTTTGAAACTATTTATAACTTGTAAAATGCCTTGTGAGGGCAGAAACTCTGAAAGGCAGGTTAAGATCTGTTAAATAAATATATCTTAAATCAAAACTGTGGATTTAAAATAACTGTTTATATTGGTAATATATGTACATAAGCAGCAATTATTGCCAATAGATTACCAGGAGGTGGGGGTGGCTGGGAATGGAGGGAACCCAATTAGGGTTGCCAGGTTCAGGGCCTGAGACTGATCCTGTATCTTTAGGAGAAAAGAAAGTCAGCCAAGTGCAGGTGTTCTTGCAACACTGTAATGGGGAAAAACCACAAGGTAGAATTCTCCCTTCCCCCTGCACAACTTTTAAAAATACAGAAGACCTCTTGCTTGTCAGGCCCGGGGAAAAGCAGGTCTGATCATTTGCATGCTTATTGAGTTCAATAGGATTTACTCCTATGCAATCTTGGTTAGGATAGGAAAAACTGACCATGAGGGGGAAGGAATGGGAGTGGGAAGGGGAAGGAGCGTATTGGAGGGGGGCAAAGGAAGGGGGAGGGCAGGTTTGATTATTTGCATGCTTATAAAGTTCAATGGCATTTACTTCCATGCAATCATGATTGATAGGTAAAACTGACCATGGGAAGGGGAAGGAGGGGATTGGAAGGGGATGGGGAGGAAGGGGCAAAGGAAGGGGGAGGGAAGGGGCAAGAGGGAGGGGATAGGAGGGAGGAGAAGGGAGGGAGGGTTTGATCATTTGCATACCTTTTGAGTTCAATGGGATTTATTTCTATGCAATCATGTTTGAAAATGGAAATGGACTGCCTTCAAGTCGATCCCCACCTATGGCGACCCTTTGAATAGGGTTTTCATAGTAAACAGTATTCAGGGGTGGTTTCACCATTTCGTTCCTCTGAGGCTGAGAGGCAGTGACTGGCCCAAGGTCACCCAGGGAGCTTCATAGCTGTGTAGGGATTCAAATCCTGGTCTCCCAGGTTGTAGTCCAACACTGACCTGGGGGAGGGGCAGGGAGGGGAGGAGATTGGGTGGGTGGGCACTGGGCAGAGGGGAAGACCCTTTCCTTTCCATAAGGAAAACATTGTGAACAGTATCATTCTTTTTCAGGCTTTCCTCCACCTTTTTATTCTACAGCAGGCACATATAGCCTCCCACCCAAATTTAAACCAAAGCTGACCCTGGCCACATTCACACCAGGCCTTTATTTCACTTTGGACAGTCATGGCTTCTCTCAAAGAATCCTGGGAAGTGTAGTTAGTGATGGGTGCTGAGAGTTGCTAGGAGACACCCTGTTCCCCTCACAGACCTTTAATCAGAGTGGCTGACTGTAAAACCAGTCTGGCCACTGAAGCTCTCTCAGTGGAACAGGAGTCTCCTCTCAGCACCCTTCACAAACTTCCCAGGATTCTCTGAGGGAAGCCATGACTGTCTCATGTGAAATCAAAGTCTGGTGTGGGTGTGGCCCCCTGATTAGCCAAGCCCAGCAGCTGTGAGGCTTTTAGAACACTGACAGTTGGTCCTTACTGAGCATGCCCCACATTATCATAGGCTGCCAGCCAAAATTTATTAAATTAATTAAAAATCAGCCAGGCATTTTTTAAACTTTTAAACTGCAGAAGATGAAGGTCAGAGTATGGGGCAAAGTCAGTATTAGGATTACAGGTACTCTGTGAATATGGCTGATTTCTAATGAATTTCAACAGATTATGAGAACTCTGACAGAAAAAAGTCCAAAAGGGCTCTGGGGTTTTTTCCTCTCATTTTCGACTTTGAACTCTCTATTCTCTCTGACTGTTTTGTGTATCGCCATGAAAATTGAGAGGGTTGTTAAGCCAGCGTTTCTGAGTTCAGGACTATATGTTTTGTAAGGTTTTATTTTGAAATGAGCTTTTATTTTTATTTTATTTATTTATTTATTGAAATGAAGCATCAGAATGGCATGGGGGGTATTTTCAATTTAACATTGCAGAATGTGAAAAACCCACACTGGCTATAGTATACAGCCACTCTCGTGGCTGTATAATACATTTAAAAATATTTTTATGATTTTTTTAAAAATGTTTTAAATATGTTTTGCTTTTAAGATATTTTAAAATATGTTTTTAGTTTTTTATTGCTTGTTGGGCTCTTTCTGGGGGGGAAAGGCAAGATATAAATGTAATAAATAAACAATTTTTGTGCACATTACTTGGCACAAAATGAACTGCATTGCAAAATTTAGAGAAGTGTGAATTTCACAGGATTATTTGAAATTGAAAAGGATGGGTGGCTGTGTTTCAGTATGCACATTTTTTGGGGAAGTGTGAATTTGGCACGTTTACCTTTAAATGTGAAATGAACTGAATACACCCCTCATTCCTAATTCAGCTGATCTATTAGCAAAAAGTCACCTGTCAATCCACAAAAAGGCAGCAGCAACTGATGAGCAGGCAGGCACTTTTAAAGATGGCTGCACATGTACAGCACCAGTCACTTCATGTCTGCCCTGTTGGATCAGAGTCAAGATCTGTGTCTTAACTCCAACTCTGACATTGCCAGGAAGGTAAGGGGGAGTCAGGTACATGCAAACCTTCAATTCCACTGCAGTAAGATCAATGACCTACACCCAGGCCCCACAAAATCTCAATTTATGTAGCGAAGAAACACAACTAAGGCTACCTTCCCATAAAATCACTGGCAAACAGGGACTACTGGAATGTATGAGGCCATTGAGACCATAATCACACAGTTGTTAGTTGTGTTGGTGGTGATATCAAGTAAAATTCAAGGGTGTTGCTTACCTGGTTCTGTTTTTTTTTATTCCAGCAGTTAGTGCTTTTATTCCCAGCTAAGTGAAGGCCATCCCAATTTCTAAACATGTATTTTGAATTCTCCTACTTAAATCTTAATTATACCTTTAAATGATTTAGGCGCAACAGAATAATGTAGTATTTTTTTTTAAAAAAAGCACCAGTATAGAGTTATCAACCAAAAAGCAAAGAAAATATACTCTGAATTAAATAAAATCCATTACACACTACACTGTGTATAATTGTATAAAATATGTGAACGTAATAAAATGTTTAAAACACAAAAGAAAGATGTGAAAACAATGGTAAGTAATTCATCAACAATTTTCATTTTTCCATTGAATAAAGGACAGTGAGTTCAGTTAATTATACTTTATTCCCTCTGCCTTATTGAAATTCTGTATAATAAACATCATGAGTAACTGCTTTCTTTGCATTGTCGAAGGAGATAAGTACTTGAAACCTCATTCTTTGGAAACAATAGCTGCAATCCTATGCACAGTTAGCGCTGCTTAAATTCCAGTTGACTACATGTCTAGAGGTTGTGAATACTAACCTAGCTTAGTGCAGCAAACTGATCTATAAGTAGGTTGTTCATACATTGAGTCAATGGAGGTTCTAAAAAGGAGGACAATGATCTTGTGCATACATTTTAGTGCTTGGTTACTGTTCTAAGAAGTATGGCCTAAGCTGGTGTCATACAGGCTACAATCCTAAGCACACTTACTAGGGAGTAAACCTATTGAATACAATGGGATTGACTTTTCCAGTAGGGGTTGAGGATAAATTCAATTATGTTCTCATTTAAAGCCAAATCTATCAAATTTACATTTTCCAAAACAATATGAAAATTGAAACATAGCCATCCTACAAAATCCACACTTATCCAAATTTCATGATGGAGTTCTCCAACCATCCAATGTTTACCAACATTCCTATATTAGGTAAAAGTATGCGCTAGTGAAGATAACATAGAAAAATACATTATATTCCAAAAATGCATGCAAAAATGTGCTTGCTAGTCAAAACTGCATACAAAAATGTGTTTGTCAGGAAAAATCTGCACTAAAATGCTGAAGAATTTTCATGAGGATTTTTTTTAAAAAAATGAAAATTGCTGTAGAACTGAATTTAAGATTGTAAAAATAAGACAAAATGAAATTGACAGATTCTCCCATCCTTATTTCCCAGTAAACATGCATGGAATCATGTGGACATGCATGTGAACACCAGCAGCTGATTACTCTGTGCTTGATGATGAGCAGCAAAATATGTAAAGCTGACTCCATGAAATGAATGAATGAAAGCTTCATGTTCACAGTGAGGTATTATGCAATGGAATATTCTGTCTGGTGTGTTATATCTTTGATGACCTGTTGGAATTGTGATTGCTGTCATCTTAAGATAACATTTATATCACTTTTCAGGATAATGAACATCTGTGACTGTGTTACCTACAACTATCTCTAGGTACAAGCTTATACAAGGCTAGCTAGAAGTTGTTGGATTTTTCAAAGATCTCCCTAGGAAATGATTGTGATATTCAGGACAAACCTGTCTTAATTACTGAGAGGAGTACAGTCAGCAGGAGAAGAAAACTGAAAATACTTCTCCTGTCTTGCTCTCTGTGGCTGGCTGAACAGCAGAACCATGGTGCAGAGTTGTGATAGTTATGTCCGGATAGGCAACCACTCTTGCCTCACATAATCTGCTTAGACCACTTTCTGGCTGCGTACACGCTAATGTCTTTGTAGTGCAAAAATGTTGTTTTCCTCAGTCAAGAATTC
This sequence comes from Rhineura floridana, assembly GCF_030035675.1. Taxonomy (NCBI): domain Eukaryota; kingdom Metazoa; phylum Chordata; class Lepidosauria; order Squamata; family Rhineuridae; genus Rhineura; species Rhineura floridana. The sequence continues at coordinate 17,040,971 of NC_084488.1, read as the reverse complement.
TTCATGCTCATTCTCAATATGCTGTTTTCAATCTAGATTTATTCTAGATCCTACTGTCCACAAGAGTGGGTGTGGTTACTTGATATGCATTTGGAAAACCTCCCCTTGATGAGGATATTCATGCCTTTTCCTTCCTGTGTATTTTACAGGTGAATGAAGAAGGCGTGATTGTGATTTGGTAAATGCTCACCCACAAACAGACACACTGTGGGGTAATGCAGAATCAATCTGCAATGAGCTTTTGTTTTCAGAATAAAACCAGTTTCTCAAGCAGCACTTTTTGGGGGGCAGGAATGCAATGGATCTATAGAGTGTGTGGACAATGTAGAAAAAAAAGTACGCAAGTCTCCATTTATTCTAAAATAAAATGACATGTGAATGTAGTCAAGGTGTGCATACACAAAGGGTGTGAGACGGGTGCATTTTATCATCCTATTTGTTTAATCTATACGCATAACATATCATATGGAAAGCGGGATTGGACCAAGATGGAGGTGTGAAAATTGGAGGCAGAAATATCAATAATTTAAGATATGCAGACGATACCATACTACTGGCAGAAACCAGTAATGATTTGAAACGAATGCTGATGAAAGTTAAAGAGGAAAGCACAAAAGCAGAACTACAGCTGAACATCAAGAAGACTAAAGTAAGGACAACAGAAGAGTTATGTAACTTCAAAGTTGACAACAAGGACATTGAACTTGTCAAGGATTATCAATACCTCGGCACAGTTATTAACCAAAATGGAGACAATAGTCAAGAAATCAGAAGAAAGCTAGGACTGGGGATGGCAGCTATGAGAGAACTAGAAAAAGTCCTCAAATGCAAAGATGTATCACTGATCACTATAGTCAGGATCATTCAGATCATGGTATTCCCAATCTCTGTGTATGGATGTGAAAGTTGGACAGTGAAAAGGGGAAAATAAACTCATTTGAAATGTGGTGCTGGAGGAGAGCTTTGTGCATATCATGGACTGTAAAAAAGACACATAATTGGGTGTTAGACCAATTAAACCAGAACTATCACTAGAAGCTAAAATGATGAAACAGGTTATCATACTTTGGATACATAATGAGAAGACAAGATTCACTAGAAAATACAATAATGCTGGGGAAAAACAGAAGGGAGTAGAAAAAGAGGAAGACAAAACAAGAAATGGATTGATTCCATAAAAGAAGCCACAGACCTGAACTTGCAAGATCTGAACAGGGTGATTTATAACAGATGCTATTGGAGGTTGCTGATTCATAGGGTCGCCATAAGTCGTAATCAACTTGAAGGCACATAACAACAAATGTAGTTCTCTGTGACCAGACTAATTGCGAGGAGTGGCAGTGGAAATTGGCAGCAGCTATGCCACTTTTGCAAAACTCTGGGCATTGTAAAAGATTCTACCCATCAGTGTGTGAGCCCAGGTTTATGCTTTGCTCCTAGCACTGTGGGCACCCCTTGAATTGTGCAACCCTAGATCTGACTGTGCTGACTAGACTACTATACGATCAAGCTGGCTGTGTTTAAAAGAAGAGACTAGAATCAATGTGTCATCAGCTGGGCAAGGTAGTGTAACATAAGAGCACATGGAAATAACGCAGGTAGTGTAACATAAGAGCACATGGAAATAACGCAGACAGGATCAGCAGTCATTCAGATGAAGAGCCTCCTATCATTGATCTCTGCTGGTGCTTCTAGCCCTTAGTCAAGGCTTCAAAGGGCAGGGGAAAGGGTCAATATCCCACCCACCAGGTCCTAGCTAGAGTTAATAACTAGCCAGAAGAAAACTGCCTGCCCTGCTCCTGTGCCTTAACAGGAGCTTGGTCTTCAGCAATCAGCAAAGGAAGCTTTCCCAGCATGGAAACGAGATGAAGAGCTTCAAGCAGAGGTGACTGGACAGGCACAAATCTGCTTTTAAAGGCACAGGAACAGGGGCAGACAGAAAAGTTGGTGGTCCTAGTCTAAACATAGCCACCTTTCAAGTGCCTCCTGGAATGAAGTATGTCCAGATCAGGGTGGCGTCTTTGCATGGGCAAACCCAGACGCCATCACTGCCTCAGGCTAAATTGTTTCATGGCCTCCTTGGGCTAAATTCCCTGCACTACACTGCTCATAGACACTTGGGTTTTTATTTAATGTAAAGTATTCCAGAACTAACACCATAATATTATAATGGATAATATTATGGATGTGGATAAACCCATAAGAGAAAGAGCTAGCAGACTTTTGCATTACATTAGGCTTCTTAATAATCAATACTCCTCTCCCCCGCCCTCACACTGAATCCCTTGTGTTATGTTGGCCTTCTCTGTATTTTGAAAAATTGAACTGAATGGTATAAACTACATAGATTATCCATGTTTTACTGCTGCCCTGCAGTGAAGAGACCAAGGACACTGCAAATTGTACACAAAAAGGTGTGAAGGTTATGCTTTCCAATATCAGTCTCCTTTTTCAATTACACCGCAAGATGATCAGTCCCCTGTTTCTGTTAATTTTTGTAGAAACCTAATGGCCCCTTAGAGCAAGAGGGGTGACACTTTGGTGGCTCATATATTATGGTTTATAACAGAGCCAGGCAGAATACAAATCAGCTCGGTGCTCACTCCCACACACTTCATTCAGCCTGATCTGTGACATTCCTGTCATCCAAGCTGGAATCCCTTCTGGACAGATCTGTCAATCACACTAACCCCCGTGTAGGGTTTAGTGATAGGGACAGATGTTCCACTGGAATTATGAGTCCACCATCAAATCCACTCATTTTTGACCTTAATAGGATTTGAATGTGTTTTTCCAAAAGGTGAAAGCCTTGTTCATTAAGCCAGCAGCACTTTCTCTCTGTACTGGAAGCCTAAAGCCAAAGATTTGACTGGTTATTTCAAATCAAGCCATGATTCCTCAGCTTTGCCCATTCTGTCTTCAGTAGCATTTCATATTGCAGGTGGAAGCTTGAAAGTTAGAATGCTCACACACGTACACACACTTTCCTATCCTAAACCCCCCAAAAGTAGCATGTCAAGGGGAAAGGCGAATGTAGTATCTCCTCTTCAGCACACAACTTTGGTATGTGCGGACAGCCATGTGAAGGATCATTCAAACATTCAAGCACCTGTTGTGTGAAATGCAGCAACCCAGCAGCAGAGAGATCACATGTGGATGCCACTTCTCTGTCTTAGCTCTTTGACTCCTTTTCCTTCCTTCCTCTGAACTGCTACCTCTCTCAAGAACCTAATCTCAATTCCTGGGCCTCTCTGGCTTCTCACACTTCTCATTCAAGGGTCGTATACTCTTCGTAGGTTCCTCCACAGTGACAGATATTCTGATTTCTCTATCAGCCAGCCAGCCATGCTGTAGGCCAGGGATGAAGAACCTGTGGGCTTCCAGATGTTGTTGGACTCCGATTATGATCAGCTCCAGCCATCCCTGTTCTCCATCCCTGTTTTAGGCTGTGTAGCTGGAATCGAGGTTACGGTTCTCCTCAGATCTTGGTGCATCTGTCTGTTTCCTGACTCTGAGAACAGCCTTTCTGGCAGCTAAACTATCTGGATATGTATGCCTCCTGGGCCCACACATAACTTTTGCCATCTGCCCTGCTACCCTCTCAGACCTAAGCAGCTTAGCCAATTGTAGCTACAAACCCCATCTGTAGCTCTGTGTGACATCAAAGGAGCTCCGGAAATCACTGTCATGGAATGCCACCACTGCCACAAAATCCCTTATTATATTACGGTACGTATGGGTAGAAGGTAGACCATGGCTTGTTGGTGGACAACTGGTCAGTTTTTGTTAGTCCACCTGGTGCTTGCTGGCTTCTGGGATTCTTGCAAAGAACGCCCAATTATGTAGGCTTTGCTCTGATCCAGCAAGCCACTTCTTGTGTCCTAAAGGATAAGTTATTCAGGTTTAGATAGCACAGATGAATGATGTTTGAGTTGTTAAGAGACCCTGAGCATACATTCTTGCTTTGTAAATTGAAGATACAGTGGTGGACTGTGCAAGGCTAAAGTCAATCCACTTCTAAAAAATAAAGTTTGCAATACTTAACATTTGTATCATGCTTTCAAGTATTCAAAGTGCTTCACATGCATTACTTAGCCATAGCCCTTACAACTGCCCTGTTAAGTAAATCAGTATGCAGATAGGGTGGGAAGCAAATTAAGGCTGAGAAAGTGTGGCTTGACTTGTTGTTGTTGTTACGTGCCTTCAAGTCGATTACGACTTATGGCAACCCTATGAATCTTTGACCTCCAATAGCATCTGTTATAAACCACCCTGTTCGGATCTTGTAAGTTCAGGTATGTGGCTTCCTTTATAGAATCAATCCATCTCTTGTTTTGTCTTCCTCTTTTTCTACTCCCTTCTGTTTTTCCCAGCATTATGGTCTTTTCTAGTGAATCAGGTCTTCTCATGATGTGTATAAAGTATGATAACCTCAGTTTCATCATTTTAGCTTCTACTGACAGTTCTGGTTTAATTTGTTCTAACACCCAATTATGTGTCTTTTTCGCAGTCCGTGGTATGCACAAAGCTCTGCTCCAACACCACATTTCAAATGAGTATTTTTCTCTTATCCACTTTTTTCACTGTCCAACTTTCACATCCATACATAGAAATCAGGAATACCGTGGTCCGAATGATCCTGACTTTGGTGTTCAGTGATACATCTTTGCCTTTGAGGAACTTTTCTAGTTGTCTCATAGCTGCCCTCCCCAGTCCTAGCCGCCTTCTGATTTCTTGACTATTGTCTCCATTTTGGTTAATGACTGTGCCAAGGTATTGATAATCCTTGACAAGCTCAATGTCCTCATTGTCAACTTTAAAGTTACATAAATCTTCTGTTGTCATTACTTTAGTCTTTTTGACATTCAGCTGTAGTCCTGCTTTTGTGCTTTCCTCTTGAACTTTCATCAGCATTCGTTTCAAATCATTACTGGTTTCTGCTAGTAGTATGGTATCATCTGCATATCTTAAATTATTGATATTTCTCCCTCCAGTGTTCACACCTCCTTCATCTTGGTCCAATCCTGCCTTCCGTATGATATGTTCTGCGTATAGATTAAACAAATAGGGTGATACAATACACCCCTGTCTCACACCCTTTCTGATGGGGAACCTAATGGTTTCCCCATATTCTGTCCTTACAGTAGCCTCTCATCCAGAGTATAGGTTGCACATCAGGACAATCAGATGCTGTGGCACCCCCATTTCTTTTAAAGCATTCCATAGTTTTTCGTAATCTATACAATCAAAGGCTTTGCTGTAGCCTATAAAGCACAGAGTAATTTCCTTCTGAAATTCCATGGTCCGTTCCATTATCCAACATATATTTGCAATATGATCTCTGGTACCTCTCCCCTTACTAAATCCAACTTGAACTTCTGGCATTTCTCGCTCCATATATGGTAAGAGCCTTTGCTGTAGAATCTTGAGCATTACTTTACTTGCATGGGATATTGAGGCAATAGTTTGATAATTACTGCATTCCCTGGGATCCCCTTTCTTTGGAATTGGGATATATATTGAACACTTCCAGTCTGTGGGCCATTGTTTAGTTTTCCATGTTTCTTGACAAATATTTGTCAAAATTTGGACAGTTTCAGTCTCAGTAGTTTGTAGCAACTCTGTTAGTATGCCATCTGTTCCTGGTGATTTGTTTCTTCCAAGTATTTGAAGAGCAGCTTTTACCTCACATTCTAAAATTTCTGGTTCTTCATCATATGGTTCCTTCATGAATGAATCTGTAATCCTGGCATCTCCTTTACAGAGTTCTTCAGTGTATTGCTTCCATCTTCCTTTTATTTCATCTCGGTCAGTCAGTGTGTTCCCCTGTTGATTATTCAACATCCCTACTCTTGGTTTAAATTTCCATTTAATTTCTCTAATTTTTTGGAATAGGGCTCTTGTTCTTCCCTTTTTGTTGTCCTCTTCTATTTCTATACAATAACTATTGTAGTAGTTCTCCCTACGTACTAGTCGCTGTATTGTTGCATTTAGGGTTCTGACTGTGTTTCTATCACCTTTTGCTTTTGATTTCCTTCTCTCTTTAACCATTTGAAGAGTTTCTTCAGTCATCCATTGGGGTCTTTCTCTTTTTAGCTAGAGGTATTGTCTTTTTGCATTCTTCTCTGATAACGTCTCTGACTTCATTCCATAGTTCTTCTGGTTCTCTGTCAACTAAGTTTAAAGCCTCAAACCTGTTCCTTATTTGATCTTTATATGCTTCTGGGATGTTATTTAAATTGTATTTTGGCATTATGATTGCTTTGTTCTTTAGCTTTACTCTGATTTTCAATATGACCAGTTCATGATCTGTACCACAGTCTGCTCCTGGTCTTGTTTTTGCAGAAAGTATGGAATTTCTCCATCTTTCTATATTGACCATCTGGTGATGTCCACGTGTACAGTCGTCTTTTCGGTTGATCAAAAATTGTGTTTGCAAGAAACAAATGGTTGGTTTCACAGAATTCAATAAGTCTTTCTCCTGCTTTATTTCTGTCTCCTAAGCCCCATTTCCCCACAATTCCTAGTTCTTCTCTGTTCCCTGCTTTTGCATTCCAGTCCCCCATGATTACCATCACATCTTGTTTTGGTGTGTGATCAATTTCTTCCGGTACTTCTGCATAAAATCCATTGTTGATATGTAATGTTGATATGTTCCATTTCTTGCTTGACAATTTCTAACTTTCCCTGGTTCATGCTTCTCACATTCCACGTTCCTATTGTGTGCATCGTATTACTCCGGACTCTCCTTTCACATCTGTTCACATCAGCCTCTAGGCTTCCTTTCAGTTTTGACCCAGCTGTGTCATTAGTCACAGCACTACTCGTACTTGTCCTTTGTTCTTCCCCAGTAGCAAGGTGAGTGCCTTCTGACCTGGGGGTCTCATCTTCCAGCACTATCTTGTGTTGCATTTTGGATACTCTGTTCATAGCGTTTTCATGGTAAGTGGTATTCAGAGGTGGTTTACCATTGCCTTCCTCTGAGTTTGGATGCATCTTAGTCTGGTGTCTCAGCTTTGACCATTCCACCTTGGGTGCCCCTGCTAGGAGTCTAGCCTCTTGGTCTAGACTCCTGATGGCATTGCTCTCGGCTTCTTCAACACTTTCAAACCCCCTCACCACATTAAGTGTGCATCCTAAAGGGGGTGGCTTGAGTAAGGCTGCCTATTGAATCGATGGATGGGGAAGATTCAAATCTAGGAGTTCCTGATTTTTACCCTGCATATTTTAGTCACTACACTACACCAACACAGTATTATATTACTATATTATGCGATGGGTTCTTTAAAATACCAGGCATGAAGCAATATGGTAAATCAGGTGTATCCATGCTGATGTGTGGGAGATTTTTTTAAAAAAAAACTTTATTAGGCTCTGACTAACAAGCTTTTCTTATAATATAAAATCTTTTGCTGCAACAACAATCCAACATTAGGGTTAACAAAGGATTAAAGATAATTGTGTAAGTGGGAGGAAAAAAGAATAAAGAAGGGGGGCTACCTCAGAACAAAACTGGCATCAAAGGGCATAGCAAGTGAACAATCCCTGGAAAATTAATAGATGCAAATATCAGGGTGACAAATATTGACACATGCAATCACTCATGGCAAATATGCCCATGGAAATAGGCTAGCAATCTCTCAGAGAGATGAAACAACAAATATCCTCAAGCCAGAAACCGTAGAAGGAAAAACTAGCATGAAAATGAAATCTGTCAAAGTCTGAAAAACGATTGTACATTAATTATGTGACATTATTTCTTTCTTGGTTTTGCCATGTGTTCTATCATTAGGAGTGGATCTTTTTCAAGGCAAAATGTTGCTTATTACATAGTAAAAAAAAGTTTTTTTACAAGACAACGGTACAATCCAAAGAAAATGAGGTAACTATATACCTACCCAAAGCCTTGGAAAATCAATGGGAATTAAGCAAAAGTTAAACCATTCACTTGGCATATAAGGCTTCTCTGTGAGTGTTTAATTAGTATAGTGACTTGGCAGCAACTTCTCTTTAGCTTCTCTAGTAATGTTTGGAAGCCTCCGTTTCTCTGAAAGAAACCCATGGCAGCAAGGAACAGTAAAATATTATCATCATCATCATCATCATGCAATATTTAAAGCCCCTGAGAGTTCAATGAAATGAAATTGTAGGGTAAAACCAGTTAGTTGAGTATTGTTGTTGTTGTTGTTGTTGTTGTTATATCCTGCTCTTCATCCCAGAAGGAGACCAGGGTGGCAAACAAAAACACTAAAAACATATTGAAAACATATTAAAAACAAATACTCTTTAAAAACATCTTTTAAAACAATCTAAAACCAATTCCAACACAGATGCAGACTGGGATAAAGGCTCTACTTAAAAGGTTTATTGAAAGAGGAAGGACTTCAGTAGGCACCGAAAAGACAACAGTGATGGCACCCATCTAATATTTAAGAGGAGGGAATTCCAAAGGGTAGATGCCACTATACTAAAGGTTGGTTTCCTATGTTGTGCGGAATGGGCCTCCTGATGAGATGGTATCTGCAGGAGGCCCTCACCTGCAAAGTGCAGTGATCGACTGGGTATATAAGGGATAAGATGGTCCTTCAGGTATCCTGGTCCCAAGCTGTATAGGGCTTTGTACACCAGACCCAGCACCTGGAACTTACCCTGATAACTAATAGGCAGTCAGTGCAATTATCTCACCAGTGGGATAGCATGTTGGCAATACCCTGCCCCAGTGAGCAGTCATGCCACTGCAGTTTGACCAGCTGCAGCTTCTGGACCAGCCTCAAGGGCTGCCCCACATAGAATAAATTAATGCAGCCTGGAAGTTACTAGCACACGGACTACAGTGGCAGACTATCCTAGTCCAGAAATGACTGCAGCTGCCTTAGCAACCATTGACATCAACTGGGCAAAGATGGATCCAGAAGTACCCCCAGACTATGAACCTGGACCATATCCAGACCATAATGTTGGTCCTATTTATTCAACACTCCCCAAATCAAATGTGGGGGACAGTGTGGAGGGGGTTATTGCCCCTGTGACATTCTTCCTTCTAAAAATGGTGAGGCTATCAAATAACTTGTCCAATTTGGTTAATGTTGATATCACTGAAGGAAAATGGAGCTATTCAGAGAAGGGTGTTCCCCCTAAGCTTAGTTTGCCCTCCATAACATCATCGCAGAGCCCAATCACTCCTTGCTTGTAGGCTGTCGGACTTCAGGTTTCACAGTTTGGTCCCAAAGTCAGCAATCTCAAACCACTGAAACTGGGACTGGGATGACTATAAAAGCAATGCTCTTTGGTAAGCAGTACAGAATGATTGTTCCCAGCCAAGGTTTGCCTAGGCTGCAGGCTAGAAGCAAGCATCCCCCTACGTTAGGCGTAATGAATCGCACCAAATATATAGTCTGCTGTTTGTTGAGATGAAGCATTCCCTAGAAAATTTCCTAGTGAAAGGAAGACAAAGTACACACTGAATTTGGTTTCCTAGCTACATTAAGGTTATTGAGTTTAGAAGGTGTTTTCTTTCAATATAAACCTTTCTTCGCACATTTTCTAATAAACAGTTCTACTGTGTGTAATAGAAACGGTAGGCACCAATTTATTTTCTAAGCAGCTGAAACCATTATAGAACCAAAGCGCTTTAGACTATATCTGGAAGGAACTGCATTTACATGCTTTCATTTCTAGAATGGGTTTCTCACTTTGAAATGGAAACAGTTTCCTAACTTAAAGTAGGTAATTACACACTCCATTAAACAAGTAATTAACAGATTACAATTTAGAGGAGGGAAAAAAAACTTTGGAAATGAGCAATTCAGATGCCGAACGTGCAACGAACTGTTATAATTAGCATAATACTTTTTGAAATGGATTAACAGCAGCTACACAATAAAAATGAAGAAAACCAGTCTTCCCCCCCCCACACAAAGATCATATTCAACAAATAGCATTTGCTGAGGGTAACAATCACCTTGTTTAAAAAGAATCCTAATGTTAGTGACTTTCATTCAAGTACTGTCACATGCTAATAGATAAAAGGTGTTGAAGAAAGATGGAGGGTATGTATTATATTTTGAATGGTATTAATTTGGTGGTGGAGGTGAAGTCTCTGACAGTGATTGGCTGAGTTGCCCGGGTATCACAGAGACAGGGCAGGGCATGAAGGGTGATTGGGTGGAGTTGTTTGAACTTTTATCATGGATTCAGAAGTCATATTAAGTTTGAAATAGAAACAAGTATTGAACATAAGATGATATGAAAATTCTTCCTGGAGGTGATTAATCTGAGATGTCTGATTTATGCATGCATCCGTAGCTGGATGCTACAGTTGACATGGTGAGTATGTTATGTGTGGACTCACCCTAAGATGCAAAACTTTTTCCTACATCAGTAAGGGGTTGATCAGATTTAATTCTGCATTGGCAAGGAGTTAATCAAACCAAGTTTTGAATTGACAGAGGGGTTGATCAGATTTAATTTTGCATTGGCAAGGAGTTAATCAAACCAAATTTTGAATTGACAGAGGGGTTGATCAGATTAAATTTCATATTCACAGGGATTCATTAAACCTAGAGATGGGGAAGAATATCCACTAAATCGGACTTAGTACTAGATTCCGACTGAATTTGAGAGTCCGCTATCTTTTCGGACCAGCACTGATTTCTTGCAGTGGTCTGCTGCTGTAATCAGCACAGATTTTGTTTCCAATTTCCCCCCTGATTTTACGTAATTATCTTCATAATTTCATCCAAGTTCATGCATTTGTAACAGTGTGCAGGTGTAATAAATAGGAAAAAAATAAACCACATGGAACACCGTGATCATTTACATAGGTATTTACTTTAAAAATTATGCATTTTTTTTGCAACCAAAAAACCCGTCCAAAGCAACAGATAGAATCTGCAAGCACCAATGCAAGCAGAAACAAAAAAAGGGCAGATCAGAATGGAACAACGGACTATCGGAATACAAGCAGACCAGAATTAGGCAGCAAATCCCATCCCTAATTAGACCAAACATTGATCAGACCAAATTTTGATAATTTTATGTGATCTAAGATCAGATAACGTCCTTGATGATGTGACTTCACAGCAGCAGTGCTTTCCTGTAACTGAGCTACACTGAATCATTCTCTTGTTAATAAAGCCAGCCTAATATTGGTGATGCTAGATGGGAGCAGCAGAACCATTCATTTGTGACCTGATAACTAAAATATTATTCTTCCTTGAGCTCAGTGTACTTGGGACTACTTTGATCAAAGGTTAGTTGTTTAAAGAAAGATTTTAAGCCAAAAAGGGGAGTTTCCCTTTCAAGGGATGCCAAAGGAGTTCCAACAACTCTTGTAAAATATCTCAGGACACTCTTCCACATATCCACTTTTAAAGCACCTTTCCCAACCTTTGGGTCCCCAGATGTTGCTGGACTACAACTCCCATTAGCCCCAGCCAATGGCCAGATATGCTGGGAATTGTAGTCCACCAACATCTGGAGAGCCAAAGGTTGGGAAAGGTTGATTAAAACATACTTTGAGGTTCCTCCTGAGACAGAATGTCCCACTTCATGCATACCCCCCCATAGTTTATCATTATATACATGAGCCACAAGAAGGCTTAGCTTCATGCCATCCTTCCCTACGTCTCATCTTTGCATATAAGGGAAGGATTAAATAAATAAATAGTCTAGTCTCAGTTATCAATGTTCAGATTAAAGTACTGTAATATGTTTCATGGGGAATTGCCTTTGAAGATGGGTTGGAACTGCGGTTAGTTCAAAACACAGCTGCTAGTTTACTAACCAAGACTGTGTATTATAACAGTATTATGCTGGCGTTTGTCCTGTAGTGGCTCTGGTTCGTTTCTGGGTTTAATTCAAAGTGCTTTTTAAAGTCTTGTTGGGTTCTTTTGTGTGCTTTTAAAACATCAGTTTGGGGATTTTTAAACAATCTTGTCCTGTTTCATCTGAATACTGGAAATGGTGTTTTTTACTGGAAACTGTGGTTTGTACAAACCACAGATAACAAACCAGGATATCAAATCATGGTATAATCCTGGTTTCCTGTCCTAGTTTCTATACAGACACATGGGAAGCAGTGGTTTATTACATGCCACAACCTGAAATTGTAAGTATCCTCCCATCAGAGGCAAGGGGGGGGGGAAGGAGGAAAATAAGCAAGACTGTGGCTTGCTGTTCTTGGATGTGTGATGACAATTCATGGTTTGTGTGAGGAATTGTGAGAGAAATCAACAGATTTGTTAAGGCCAGTGTGTTTGCTGGAGTGGGGGGCACAAAGCTAGCATGGACAAAGCTGGTATAACTGGAATGAATGGGTTGGTTAAGAAGTAAAAATGCATCAGTTCAATTGTGAGGTACCTTTGAGAATACTGAAGGTAATTAAAGACCCCAGTTGCCATTCCTGTATCCTTTCTGATATTAAAGTTGAATCCTTGTCAATTTGTTTCGTTCTTTCCCACGGCTGTGACATAATTGGGGTCTGAGCCCAATGCTTGATTAGAATAATGTTTTATTTTTCTAAGTGTGTGAGGATTAAGCTGAGAAATACTGAGAGGCCAAACAGTGTGTTTTGTGGCTCTTTGTGTTCTCTGTCTTTGCATGAACCCATCCTTTAAAAACTGTCCTTGCTCTTGCAAAACATTCATTTTGATTATTTTTACACAATTTTAAACTCAAAATTCTGATGACAGAAGCAGGTCACAAGTTTTAACAGAGGAATGAACCAAGTAGTGACTCAAGTTCTGGAAACCATGTTTCTAATGAGCAGCCTCAGGTTAGGAAATTTGTGCCAGCCAGCATTTTAAATCTAGAAATAAATGCAACTTGCACAACCACTGTTTGCTCTCGTTTTCCTTTCAAATGAGATGTGAATCTCTCATTTTCAACTTAGAACTTAGTCATTTTTCAAAGTCAGACTTTATTCCAGGGACAGGAAGCCTGTGGCCCTCCAGAGGTTGCTGGGATCCACCTTGCATCAGCCCTAGCTGGCATGGCCAGTGATCAGAGATGGTTTGATCTGGAGTCCAACGAGTGGCTTCGGCCAGATAGGCGGCCTAAAAATTAAATTATTATTATTATTATTATTATCTGGAGAAGGGTCACACAGGTTTCTTATCATCACTTTAGTTAAAAACAAATCAGTGTGATATTGATTAAAAAATTAAGGTCATCATGTGCTCCTACTGTACTTATTGACCAGAAAAAGCATGATATGTTGAAGAATGTCTTGTTAAAACTGTTACTAAGTGTACATACATTCAGTAGAGTTCTTCTCGTTTCTGAATCTCCCCAGGCCTCTAGAAGTTAAACAACTGGATAAGGGGAGATAGAGGTAATTGTGTGCATATTTATACTCCCAACTCCAAGAGTACAATATACAAACCTATTCAGGCATAATGCTAGAGATGACAAATCCAGCCTAGAGCCGGCAGAAGTCAAGAGATAAAGTAGCCACAATCAATTAGTACAGTAATAGCACAGGATAAAAAAGGCTACGATACCCCAAAACTCCTTTGTGTCAAGCCTGCCCTCCGGTTGCAAGTTAATACAGAGGCAAAAAAATGTGGTCAACACGCGTTCGCTATACATGCAGTTCATATACAGACCCAGAGAATGAGAGAAATGGAGACCTCACAAACACACACACCAGACACCGAAACAGGCAGATGTGTGTGAGCCTGCATGGATGTGTTCATGCACGCACACACACATTCAGAGAGGCAAATATGGACAGCAGAAGGGGGGAAGTTCCTCTGCACTGAAATTGCTAGAGTGTGGAAGGTACTCTTTTCTGAGCTCCTCTAAGATTTTCTAACAATGGTGCCATGACAAAGGGAGAAGGGGCACTTTTCAAAGATAAGAAGAGATGTCCAATTTTGGAAGAGGGTAGTGGACCATTAAAACAGCTTGTGGGCCCAATGTAGCCCACAAGCCCTGGGTTGAGACAAATCTACTCATGCAACTTCTTTGCATTTCTCCACTTCCTCTGGCACTTGTCAATGATCTGTGGAATATGGTGGGGGACTGCATGTTGTGATGATACCAAGACATGAGTAAACTAGATTAAATGTTACAATGGCCATAGAGGAATCAACGTTCTGTTGAGTGTCACATCTAGGCCCAGCATGAGATGGATTGCGCCAGTGGTGACATGGTCAGCTTTTGGAGAAAGAGGGAGAATTACTGGGGAAAAGGTAGTAGTGGTGGTGGGGAGAAGAACACATTTAGACAGATAGATATAGACATATAAGCATTTAGATAGATGGATATAATAAAAGCAATTGCATGGAAAGGGTGAATCCATTATTGTGAGAATAGGTTTCAGTACCCTGGACAGCTCCTTGAAGGTTCACCGCTCCGCTGACATGGAGCCACCAGCAACCACTGATTGCAGGTTGGGGTTAAAGTTGTGTTCTCGATCTAGAAAAGCGGAAAGTTGCTGCTCAAAAGTAACATACATTGTTTTAAAATAAAGTGAGTTTGGCAAGCATACTGTATAGCATAAGTAAAATGAAGTGAAAATGTGGAGACTGGCAATGGCATTAATTACTATTACCTTGCTGAGACTGTTTTGTACACATTACACCCATCCAGCTGTTAGCGTCTCACCCCCATAAATATATATGGAACATCAGTGTCAGCTTTTTAATGCAGAGTGTCGAGGAAGGGAAAACCCATTGATATGTCTATACTGCCATCTAAGTGATTTGTGGATTTCAATCCCATTCATTTAGCACTAATGGAGGCATATTTGATGAACTGAGCCATTGGTTTCTGCATCCTTTTCACATTCATCAAGGCAAGGCTTGCTGAGAGCAGCTGTACAGATATTTGTAGAAGTTCAACCGCTGGATGTGTATCTCTCCTAGGATCTGCAGAATGGTGATGATGCACATTTTAATGGAGGAAAAATCATGAAATGTTAACATATTTCTAAGATTGTTAGCAATGTCAAGAATTACTCTGACAGTTTTCATTATGGTCCCTTCTCCCTTTAATTTCTTTAAATACTTCCCTCTAAAGAAATGCATTGAGCTATGTTATAATTAACTCAGCTGCCAAAAGATATTATATATCATCAGATGCTCACCAGCCTAAGGTAGTCAAAAGTGGCAGTAGTAGTATTCTATGTTTAATCAGGTCAAAGTGGTGGCAACTCTAATTACAGTTATTGTCAAGGCACTACTTAATGCCTGTAACAATAAACCTTGTCATGTGTCAGCCCCTGCATCTTTTCTCACAGCCTACCTTGTATGAAAGGAAAGGAGGTCTACTTGGAATCTTTATGCAGCTGGACATCTTCTAGTATAGGAACATTTCCTCTAACCCTTTAGAGAATGATTGGATGAACAACTAATTCCATTGGGCAACTGCAAAGCAGCAAGGCGAGTGTGTAATTTGCAGAAAGGGAGTGCCTAACCCTTCGCCTACCACAGTTTTTTTGCCTATGATCAAGCTGTTCTCCATGAACTAGGGTTCTGGATTAATCTTTGCCATATCACAGAGAAAAGTAGCCTTGGCAAGGGATTAGAAGAAGATACTGGCAGGGGAAGGGCATAGAACTCACTTGTGCCCTCCACCTCTCTAACTCAAGTCACACCCTCCCTCAGCCACTTTGCAGCTGTTTGGTAGCTGCCCAGATTCCTAGATGCTAGTCTGCCACAGTATGTCTCTTTTGACCGTTAGAGAGTAGATGGAATTTCATTGACCGAGCTTTTCCGGAAACAACACTCACAGTTGCCCCAATTCAGCAGCAGGCTTCTCTGTCTATTCATAACTGGATGAGGACTTGTATATGTAATTTAGTGTTCCATATAGTTCTCCAGCCTAATCCAGTAGCCAGGCATGTCAGCATTTAGTCTCAGTCCTCTCAATCAGGGGTAGCCAGTGTGGTGCCCTCCAGATGTTGCTGGACTAAATCTCCCATCATCCCTAACCATTGGCCATACCAATGTAATCTGGAATCCAGCAAGACCTGGAGGGTATCATGTTGGCTATCCCTGCTCTACACAAACAATGCTGATAAGCTGTTCAAGATGAGGACAGAAAACTGGAAGTAGTCCCTACTTCTTCTTCCCTATGAAAAAGAGATGCTGCTAATGCAAATAGCTGTTTATGGCTGGAGATGGATGGGGGCTCATAGCTGTGACAGAGCTCTGCAGATCATGTTGATCAGTTCCCTCCACTGAAAATAATGAAGGTCCTATGGGCAGAGAAATCTGTGAACACATCTGAACAAACGTGGATTTCCTGATGCAGGCAATAAAGGTTGCATGAAGAAGTCCAACCCTAGTCAATTCAGCATTGTAGAAACCTCCATGTGCACATGGAGGATGCTACACAGTGCACTGTCCTCTGCATGTATCTGGGCTGCTGGTTCTGAATGAACAATGGAGTTTTAGACCCTTCGGAGGCCCACTGAGAATTACTTGCAAGGCACATTGAAGGTAAAGTTAATTGCTTCCGTAGCAATCTTGATGCCCCATCCACATCTACTGCAGTCTCCAGTGAGGTGTCCAGTACGCCTGCTGCAACTCCTTGGGATTGGTTTCAGATGATGTGGCCTGATGACGTGGACAAGGTACTTTCAACAATGTGGCCAGCAATGTGTCCTCTCACCCCTTGCCCTTCATTGCTTATTAAAGCTTGCCGAAGAGGTATGACCAAATGGATACAGAGTGTGGTCAATGCGTGCTTCTGGGAGTGGTTCCAGACACTCTGAAAAGGTGGTTATCTGACCACTCCTGAAAAAGCCCACCCTGGACCCATTCGTTTGTGACAACCACAGCCTGGTCACAAATACACCCTTTTTAAGGAAGGTGATTGAGAGGGTTGTGGTGCAGCAATTGCAAGTACTCTTGGATGAAACAGATTATCTTGACCCATTCCAATCTGGATTCAGGTCTGGTTATGGGATTGAATCAGACTTGGTCACCCTGATGGAAGACCTTTATTGGGAGAAGGATAAGGGGAGTGTGACCCTGTTACTCTTACTTGATCTCAGTGGCTTTTGATACCATTGACCATGGTATCCTTCTGGACCAACTTGGTGAGATGGGTATTGGAGGCACTGTTTTACAGTGGTTCTAATCCTATCTCCAGGGTCGTTTTCAGAAAATAGCATTGGGTGATTGTGTTTTGGCCCCCTGGTAGTTGTGCTGTGGGGTACTGCAGGGTACCATCTTGTCCCCGATGCTGTTTAACATCTATATGAAGCCCTTGGGAGCAGTCATCAGGAGATTTGGGGCGAGGTGTCAGCAGTACGCTGATGATACCCAGCTCGATTTCTGTGTAACATCTGATTTTGGAGAGGCAGTGCGAGCCCTGGACCGGTGCCTGGACTGGTTGAGGACCAATAACCTGAGCCTGAATCCTAGCAAGACAGAGGTGTTGTGTGTTGGTAGTTCCTGAGTTCAGATAATTTTTCAGTTGCCTGCTTTAGATGAGGCTGTACTCCCTCAGAAGGAGCAGGTCCATAGTCTGGGGGTGCTCCTGGATCCATTTATGTCGCTAGAGGCACAGATAACCTCAGTGGCTAGGAGTGCTGTGATGTCCTTCCCTGGCACCACCTGTGAAGCTCTCACTTTGTGGCTACCAGCAGACAGGAACGTCAGGTTTATTCTTACTCTTTACAGCACTAGCACCGATCTCAAAAGATCCCACTGCTAGGCAGCACCACCCGACTCTCTGTAACCCTTTTAGCCAATAGACTGTGCCTAGTCTTTGCCTGGCTATGCCGATACCTTGTGTCAATGGGTATAGGTAATTTGTAAACCCCCCTTCAGCCCCTTGACTCTGATGCATACAGCCGTGGGTTTCTCTGTGGGACTGGATACACTTTCCTCCGATCTGCCACTGCCACCATTCGATACAAACTGTTCAGCCTTGTTTATTTTGCTATTCCCCCTGGTATGTGTATCCCAGCTGAAGGAATCAGGCTTTTATTTAACCGAGCAATATTTATTAAGAATTAGAAATAACAAGATTACTTAAGGAATGTTTCACAAGCGTATGGTTTCATCTATATTCTGTTATGTACTTGACTTCTTACTAATTGCCTCAGAACTCCGACTCACTCTCAACAACAACAACCTCCAAACACCACCTCACAGCCACCTCAATTCACCACCAAACCTCCACCCAGATTCAACTGTCATTCTTCCATTTATACTCCCAGCCATTCAAACGCTCAGCCAATCATCCAGCATTCTACTGCTCATGTACTCCCCCTCCTCTTTCACTCCACTTATCATCTATCTTCTATATAACCAGCACTTACCATATTTACAATATAAGCAGGAACATCACAAGTGCCTTTTACCAGCTTCAGCTGGTAAGACAGCTGTGGCTATTTCTGGATCAGGATAGCCTGACCACTGTTGTCCATGCACTGGTACCCCCCAGGCTGGATTACTGTAATGCTTTCTATGTGGAGCTGCCCTTGGGGTTGGTCTGGAAGCTGCAGCTGGTGCAAAATGCAGTGGTGTGAATGCTCACTGGGGCAGGGTATTGCCAACATGGTACTCTTCTGCTGAAAAATTGCACCAGCTGGCTGTTAGCTAACAGGCTAAGTTCAAGATTCTGTGTTTGGTGTACAAAGCCCTATACAGCATGGGACCAGGATACCTGAAAGATCATCTTACCCCTTATATACCCAGACAACCACTACGGTCTTCAGCTGAGGGCCTCCTGCAGATACCATCTTATCAGGAGGTCCATTCGGCACAACATAGGAAGCACACCTTTAGTGTACTGGCACCTCACCTTTGGGATGCCCTCCACTTATATATTAGGCAAGAGCTCTGTTATCTTTTCAGCACCTACTGAAGACCTACCTCTTTCAACAAGCCTTTTAAGTAGAGGCCTTATCCCAGTCTGTGTGGAATTGCTCTTTAAGATGATTTTCAAGCTTTTTTGGAAAAAAGATGGCTTTAAAGATGTTTTGTTTTAATATGTTTTTTTAAAGTTTTGTTTTAATATATTTTAAAGTCTATTTTTATGATGTTTCAGACTGTATTTAGTGTTTTCATTTATCACCCTCGACTCCTACTGGGAAGAAGGGCAGGATATAAATTTAATAAATAAATAATAATAAATAATTATAGAGCCACAAGACTGGTTGTATAATATAGCCAGCAGTTTTCACATTCTGCAATGTTAAATTGAAAATTAAATTGAAAAAAATCAGCCATATTCACAGAGTCCCCGTAATCCTATTACTGACCCTGACCCATACTCTGACCTTCATCTTCTGCAGTTTAAAAAAATGTCTGGCTGATTTTTAATTAATTTAAGAAAGGTAACATTAAAGTCTATGATAAGCCTGGGCATGCTCAGTAAGAACTAGCTGTCAGTGTTCTAAAAGCTAGACTCACAACTGCTTGGCTTGGCTAATCAGAGGGCCAAACCCACGCCAGACCTTTATTTCACTTTAGTCAGTAATGGCTTCCCTCAAAGAATCCTGGGAAGTGTAGTTTGTGAAGGATACTGAGAGGAGACTCCTCTTCCCCTCACAGAGCTCCAGTGGCCAGACTGGTTTAATAGTTAGCCACTCTGATTGAAGCTTTGTGAGGGGAACAGGGTGTCTCCTAGCAGCTCTCAGCACCCTCCACGAACTACACTTCCAAGGATTCTTTGGGAGAAGCCATTACTTTCTAAAGTGAAATACAGGTCTGGTGTGGATGTGGCCAGTGACAGCTTTGGTTTAAATTTGGGTGGGAGACTACATGTGCCTGCTGTAGAATAAAAAGGTGGGGGAAACTCTGAAAAACATTGATACTGTTCACAGTGTTTTCCTTTTGGAAAGGGGCTTTCTCTCTACCCAGTGCCAGCCCACCCAATCTCCTCCCTTCCCCCTCCCTTCATCACTCCCCCTCCCCTTCCTGCCCTTCTCCTCCCCTCCCTCTCTCTTTCCCCATCCCTGCCCCTCGCCTAAGTAAGTTTCACCTATCCTAAGCATGACTGCACAGGAGTAAATCCCACTGAACTCAAAAAGCATGTGAATGATCAAACCTGCCCTCCCCTCCTCCTCCCTCATATCACCTCCCTATTGCCCCTCCCCTCCCCTTTCCTTTACCAGTCTCCCCTCCTCTTCCAATTCCCTCCTTTCTCCTCTCGCCTCCCTTTCTTCTTCCCTGTCCTCTCCCCTCCCTCCCTCCTTCCCTGTCCTCTCCCCTCCGCCTGTTGATGTTTGGCGGTTTTTGCGTGAAACAAACACGTTACGTTGGATGTAAGATGGTAAAGAATCATCACAGAGGCTTGAGAAAGTTTAAGAGTCTTTACTTAGACAATAAGGCCAAAGGTGTTTAAAGCAGATACATGATTACAAAAAGATCCATTTCTCCCCCCTCAAGGAGAAGCTCTCAGTTCAGAGACAAGACACAGACAGCTTAGCACAGAACAGCAATAGAAAGCAACTAGAACTTTTTCCCAAGCTGTTATCTCCCATTACCATGGCAACCAGTCTGGCCTTGGATGTCTGCTCTCTCTCAGGCCAGCAAAGCAGATAAGACTGCTCCAGACACTTATTGTAACTTTCCAGACCTGATGGAAAAAAACACTCAGTGTTTTTACATTACAGTACAATGGTCAACAATTCCCCCTTTTTTCCCATCATGTCTGTAATTCATTATAACAATAACAATACAGTAATACATTTCTACAATACATCTTGCAATACATCTCAGTACATTTCAGAACATCTCTGTACATTTAGCTAAAACTTTATTCAATCAAACTTTGGTTGAACACAAGTCAAATACAATGTTTCGGGATCCATTTCAACCTCTTTATGCATTCCAGGACTGGTTATTAATCCCACAGTAAATCTTTCAGGCGGTTTGCCAATGTTTGATCTCTGAGAACGTCTCAAAGGCACTAGAGCTTCTGCTCTCTCAGCCCCCCCTCCCATTTGAGCTGGTACTTGGCACAGCTTGCTCTGGAAATTCCATTTCTTCAGCCTTGCGTTTCTTATTTCTGTGTTTCCCACAAATAAGTTCATTTAATGCATCCCTGAGAGGAATTTGTGTGCCTTCCACTTTTATGTCAAGGTTTGGTTTAAATGTTTGTGCTTGTGTTTGTGCTTGTGTGTCAGCTGACCCTGTAAGAATGACTGTTTGCTTTTGATCCCAAGGCTTTTCTGAGACTTTAATGCTTCTGCTCAGAATTAATTGCTGTGTTTCTGGTATCCAAATTCTGAAATATGCATTCTGAAACCCCAAAACAAAACCTTGTTGTGCCCTGGGTGAAAGTTTGCCTCTTCTTTTTCCCTGTGTAATGTGGATCCAGCATCTAGCTCCAAATTTTTGAATGTGTTGCAATTTCGGCTTTCTCCCAGTGAGTTTCTCATAAGGTGACATTCCAAGTGCACTGTGTAACACCCTGTTGTGAATGTAATTCGCATACAGAATTGCCTCTGCCCAGAAAGAATTCCCTAAACTGGAATCCATTAACATGGCTCTCAATGCTTCCTGAAGCACCCTGTTCTTGTTCTCTGCAACCCCGGTGGAAGGTTTAAGTGCTATTTTCTTGCTTGCCAGCACTTCATGCAATGCTTTACTCATGAAAACCTCCCCTTGGTCCAAGTGTATCGCTTTCACAGTAACGCCATGTTGAGTTTCGATTCTCTTAATGAACAGTTTCAGCTTCTGCTCAGCTTCATTTTTACGCTTGAGCAAATAAACATGAGTGTATCTCGAAAAATCATCTACCACGAGCATAAAGAATCTCGCACCTCCTCGTGAAGTGTTTATTGGCCCTGATAAATCAACATGAATTAGCTGGTAGGGAGCTGTTGTGGTGCCCTCAGCCTCCTGGTTAATTGGTGCAATTGTCATTTTCGCTTTATGACATGCATCACAATCCATTAACTGTCCACAATCTTTCAAACGCATGTTTTCACTATGCATAGAGGTTTTCTTTATCGTGTCAAAGTTTGCATGACCCAGCCTCTGATGCCATTCATGGACGCAGCCTTGATGTGTCTGTGCCTCAGCGTTTAACGCAGCACACCCTGCTTGACTGCTCTTTATTACAAACTGAGAATCTTTCAGGCTTCCCTGCAAACACACTTGATCTCCCCTCATTATATAACATTTGTCTCTGTCAAACAACACTGAAAACCCAGAATTCACCAGTTTTCTCACAGACAACATGTTATGAGACAGTTCTGGTACAAATAAACAATCTGACAGTATTCCAAGCTTATCAAATCTCACCAGTCCTCGAGCCTCCACATTTTTCTGCGATCCATCCGCTAGTTGCACAAAGTCCTGCTCATCTGTAGACGTGTAAAACAAACTCCTGTCTGTAATTAATATATGGCTCGCACCGCTGTCAAGAATCCAGTCAACAGGTCCTAAATCTTGAGACTTCTGTTTACAAACAAAGTTCACACTGCCGCTATGCATCTTCCAGCCTCTGTCCCTGGAGTTGCGCTTGACTGCACAGTCTCTCTGGAGATGCCCACGAGCTCCGCAAACATAACAAGCCTTTAGCCGCTGCTGCTCCTGCTTGTAATCCTGCTTGCTTCCGACTGCCTCCTTCGGCACAGCAATTCTCTTCTCCTCTTGTCTCCGCTGCCATTCCTGGCTCAGCTTTTCCTCAATAAATGCAACATTGAGCCCCCCATCGGGCATGGCTTCAATTCCCATAACAAAATTATTCCAACTCCCATCGAGTGAAGCCAGGATCAAATAGGTCTTCTGAAGTTCAGAGTGCTCGATGCCTCGGTCCGTCAGCTCTGCAAACAAGCGTCTGAATTCCGTGAGATGCTCACTCATTTCGCACTCACCCGTGAAGCGCATCTGGTACAGCTTCCATGCCAAACACAATTTAGATCCCATGGTCTGTTGCACATGAAGGGCCTCCAACACGTCCCACATCTGTTTGGCATTTGTAACATCTCTCACGTGTAGCAGTTGAGAGTCTGATAGAGCCAGAGTAATAAAAGCTTGCGCCCTCTCATTGTTCCGTGTCCAGGCCACTGTAAGGAGTGCAGGTGGTGTTCCTTCAATAGCTTCCCATAAATCCTCTTTTATTAGGAAAGCACGCATCCTTGGCTTCCAACTGCCATAATTCTTTTCATTAAGCTGTTCCATCGGCAAGCCTCCAGACATGTTCACAGCAGCCATCTCTGCTCACCTCTGTCTGGCACAATCAATCAAGCTGCCCTCTGGATTTCCGTCTGCCGTTCAGACCAGCCACTTACTCCTGTGTAATGCGCTGTGGATCTGGGCCCATAACCCTGTTGATGTTTGGTGGTTTTTGCATGAAACAAACATGTTACGTTGGATGTAAGATGGTAAAGAATCATCACAGAGGCTTGAGAAAGTTTAAGAGTCTTTACTTAGACAATAAGGCCAAAGGCGTTTAAAGTAGATACATGGTTACAAAAAGATCAATTTCTCCCCCCTCAAGGAGAAGCTCTCAGTTCAGAGACAAGACACAGACAGCTTAGCACAGAACAGCAATAGAAAGCAACTAGAACTTTTTCCCAAGCTGTTATCTCCCATTACCATGGCAACCAGTCTGGCCTTGGATGTCTGCTCTCTCTCAGGCCAGCAAAGCAGATAAGACTGCTCCAGACACTTATTGTAACTTTCCAGACCTGATGGAAAAAAACACTCAGTGACAGTACAGTACAATGGTCAACACCGCCATGGTCAGTTTTACCTATCTTAAGCATGTTTGCACAGGAATAAATCCCATTGAACTCAATAAGCATGCAAATAAAGAAGCCTCCCCTCCCCTCTTCCTCTCTCCCATCACCCCCTTTTGCCCCTTCCTTTCCCCCTCCTCCCCCCTTCCAATCCACTCCTTCCATTCCCCCTCCTTCCACTCCGCTCTCCACTCCCATCCTCCTCCCCCCTCCTCCCCCCCATGGTCAGTTTTACCTATCCTAACCATGTTTGCATGGAAGTAACCCCCCCAGACTTAATAAGCATGAAAATGATTGGACCTGACTTTTTTCTCCTTCCCCTCTCCTCTCCCTTCCTTCTCCCTTCTTCCTCCCCTCCCCTCTTCCTCTTCCCCTGCCTACTCCCGCCCTCTTCTCCTCCCCCATGGTTAGTTTTACATATGCTAAGTATGATTGCACAGGAGTAAATCCCACTGAACTCAATAAGCATATAAATGATCAAACCTGCTCTTCTCCTCCCCTCCCCCTCTTGCCTGCTCCCCTCCTCCCTTACCCTGCCCTTTCTCCTCCTCCCCTCCCCATCCCGTGACCAGTTTCACCTATCCTAAGTAAATCCCATTAAACTCAATAAGCATGCAAATGATCGGTACATTCTCAGCAAACTTGCACAGGATCACATTTCTTACCTCCCAATTAAAAAAATCAGAGAAATTCACTAATAAGCAAAAAACCAAAAGACTCACATGTTACCAAATTTTTCCAACCTACACAGGAAGTAGATTGAACTGTGAAAGACCAACTCAAATGGTGTTTGCATTTTCACAAATTTGTAGGGCAGTACAATATCTCAGAAAGGAAGTCAGGTCTCCTGCTCCCCTGGTGCATTTACTATAGCTGCCCAGTTTCCCTGCTTTTTAAAGTTTGATAGAAATATCTGTTGGCTATCGGTATGTTCTTAAACCGCAAGGGTTTTTTTACCTATTAGTCAATAACAACTTTTATTAACCTGAGATGTCCTATTTCTGCAGATTCCAAAAGCCCTATTCAGATGTTCAGTCTCCTTGCATGTATACAAAAATGCAAGAGGTGTGTGTGTGGAGGTGGATGATGCAAAGTCCCATCCCCTTTAGCACATCATTTTTTACCCAGTTTATAGCCCGTTATGAGTCTGAGAACCCTGCACAGTCAGGCTTGTAAATTGTGCAGAGAGCTTCCATGAATACAAGAGGCACCTTTCCTCAGACCTTGTCCCCTCATACTCAGAGTCAGTGCTGGGGCTTTGCAGGATGCCACCACTTCTCCTTGCATGTTTGTTCACATGAAGGAGACTGAATGCCTGAATTATGTAATGTGAAATTAAAAGAACTTACACTATCTTTTTACTGGAAGCAAGTTAAGTTTTATACCTTGCGAAGTCACTGAGCTATGGACTGGACAACATGATCTCTAATGTCTCTCAGCTCGATGAGTCTACAGTTCTGTGAATTAAACAGCCAGTTATTTGTTTGTGATTAAGTAAATCATAGAGTGTGCATGAATTATAATTCAGTTTTACTCATTTTTGACATATGCATGGTGTCTTTTAAAACATGTTGCATCAGGCAGTCAGAAGTGAGAATAAAATACAACAGCATGCAATACAACCATTCATATTCTGAATAGTCTGTTCCTTGATTATGACTATCATTCCTTAGGAACAAGGCACACAACACACTGGGAAAATGGATTGTGCAAACACCATTGACATAAATGTTCTAGCTCTGCTCCCAGTGGGGCTTGTACTGACACCATCCTGGTTCCTTAGGTAGTTTCAAGCTGGTGCTACATTCCTATATATAATCATTGTAATAATTCAGCACTGTTGCTTGAAGACCAACTCCAGAGGGCCTGTAGTGGATGAGTCACATTACTAGAAACTGGGAGTGACCTCCATGTAGCCTCAGCCTAGCTGAGGGCCTATTATTGTGATAGTTTGTTGCTTCATTCTCCACTACTGATTCCTGACCTAAAAGAAAATATAATGATACTATAAATAAAAATTCTTTGTACGCAAACCTTTTCCCTATGTATAGCTTGTCTGTTCCCATGGCTTCCTTTGTTGATTACAAACTACTCTTGTAAATGCATATTTGCTCCCATAGTAAAAGTTGATGGCCCAACTGCCTTCCTAGGTTAATGAACTTTGATGTTCCTTCCTGTAATTACTATTCGAAGCAACAAAATTGTTTACAGACTGATGCCTTACTTACCATGTTGTACAGCCAGTAATTAAATTTAATGTGTTGCAACAAAATCAGCACACCAGAAAGTTAACCTTAAATCACCTTTTTAATTATTAAAGAAGCTATTTTCATCCTTCCAGGTTGCCAGTTCAGAAACCAAATATTTTTCTATACGTAAGGCGAGTAGCATTCATTCACAAACATATTTGCAGTACTATCTTCCTGGAAGCACAAGCATAAGCACGATACAAAAGGAATCCACCAGATCATGTCTCAATTGTACCTTCAGACTCTCACCCCCCAAAATGCACATTGGGTGGTATCCAGCCAAATCATACCCAAACTATGAGTCATGACTAACTTAAGTCCACTGATTTCAATGAGTCTGCACTAACTTGGGGTGCATTTCAAACCCCAGCTAGGCAGTGGCAGAGCTTAATGGAATGGTGGGACCACCAGCACATCCACAACCCTGTCACCCATGCTATGCAGGACAGAAAACCTAAGAAATTCCTATACTTTTTTAATAAGCAGTACCTGGGGACATTTCCATCATGAAGCCAGTTGAAATTTGGGTGCTGTTAACAAAAGGCCTATTAATTCACATTGTGTACCTGGAATATTCTCTTTCTCTAAATTACCCAACAGCAAGTGTAATGGATTTTATATAGCTAAGAATCCTTGCCCAGTATTAGATTATTTTTAGGTATGACTACCAAATATGTAATTATGTTGATCACCTCTTCCACCTTTTAAAGTTAAATTCAAGTTAAATCCAGATGTGGATCCAGATGCTGGAAAAATATTTGAAGATCTCTGAAGGAAACAAAAACAGTCTTAATCACTAGTGACATTTCTCAGAGGGATATTTACCTATTGCCACTGAATTTTGCCTAAAGGTGAAGATTTGGAGGTGAATTTGGAGGTTCGCTAACTTTAATTAAAGTTCTTAAAGGGGAGGGGTGTACACAGCAGCATTTCCAAGTCAAATTGACCTGACCTGGAACTGAGATCAGACCATTACAATTTACCAGACACATGACACTCAACTCTGGGCTCCTGCTGGGAGGAAGGGTGGGATATAAATAAAATAATAAATAAATAAATAAACTCTCTCTCTCCCTACCACCTGATTGCAGGGAGGAAAGGCTCATCCTAAACCGGTGCCTGGAAGCTGTGAAGGGCTGGATGTGGGCTAACAAACTGAAACTTAATCTAGACAAGACAGAAGTGCCGCTGGTCAAGGGGGAAACTGCCCCAGGGATAGGGTTGCAACCTATTCTGGATGGGCTTGCACTCCCCTTGAAAGAGGAGGTCCACAGTTTAGGACTCCTCCTGGATCCTGCCCTGCTGCTTGAACATGAGGTGGCTGCAGTAGCCAGGAATGCTTTTGGCCAGTTCAAACTGGTCTGCCAGCTGCATCCATTCCTGGAAACAGTTGACTTGGCCACAGTGACACATGCATTGGTGACATTGAGGCTTGATTACTGTAATGCACTCTATGTGGGGTTGCCTTTGAAAATGGTTCAGAAATTACAGTTGGTTCAAAATGCAGCACCCAGTATAGTAACTGGAGCATGGTGCAGGGAGCATATCACCCCTGTGCTTTATCGACTCCACTGGCTCCCAATTTGTTTCCGGGCCCAATTCAAAGTGCTGGTTCTGAACTTTAAAGCTCTAAACGGCCTTAGACCAATATACCTGAGGGACCACTTATGCCCATATGTACTTGCCCGGGATTTAAGATCATCTGCTTCTGGTCTCCTCTGTGCGCTTGGAATGAAAGATGTTAGACTGACAGGCATGCGGGAGAGAGCCTTTTCAGCTGTGGCCCACAAGCTTTGGAATACCCTACTCCAAGAAGCACTCTCTGCTCCCTCTCTGAAGGTTTTCTGGAGACTTCTGAAAACCATCTTGTTCTGGAGAGCTTTTCAGAGGGACTGAAAATAGAGCCTGAACTGATTTTAGCCTTCTATTTTAATTTTACCTCTTTAATCTCTTCAGTACCACTCCCCTGTATATATATAGCAGGGAGCTGGCCTTATGTGCCTTCAGACCACAGCCTGGGACCAGGCTGTTATAGGGTAGAAGGGTGGGATAGAAATATTTTAAATTTAAATAAATAAAATAAACCTTCTGTTTCTCATAGATCAGGCCTATAGTTTATCAGAAGCATAGCCATGTTAGCATATATACTACAAAAAATAGTAACTGGATGTTAGAAAGAAAATAAATAGAATTTGATGTAACAAGGTGTTTAAGAGACTGAACTTATGTATTAGAAAATTCTCTTGTTTAGTTTTTACCTCTGCTGTGAATTCATTAGAGGTCCTTAAGCGATATACTTGCAGTTTCAGACTCCTATCTGCATATGATGAGAATAATACTTGCCTAGTTTATAGGAATGTTGTCGGAATAACATCAGATTTCTATTTAATCCCCTATGGTATTTAGCATCTACATAACATCACTGGCTGAAACTACCCAGAGATTTAGAGTATGTCATCATGATATCATCCAACTCTAT
The DNA here is from genome assembly GCF_030035675.1 of Rhineura floridana. Taxonomy (NCBI): domain Eukaryota; kingdom Metazoa; phylum Chordata; class Lepidosauria; order Squamata; family Rhineuridae; genus Rhineura; species Rhineura floridana. Next base: position 17,012,584 of record NC_084488.1, on the reverse strand, counting down.
TTTTCTTCAACATGTGGTGTTACACTGATTGTAGATGGACCAGATTAATAGCTTTCAAGCACTTCTAGAACAAAACCTTACCTTGGATGCTCAAGTAATATATGTGGCCTTTCAATGGCTTAGAATCATATAACAGCTGCACTTGGAAAATCCAGGCAAAATGATTTGTACTTGTCATTTTGGATACCTATTTGGACAGCTGGAGGACTTGGCTTACACTAATTTATATGTGGTTAACTCAAGATGCATGCATTGACGGTTATTGTATCTGTAATGTAAATTGTTGGTGGTTTACTGTTAGTATTCATATATTATTTATTTTTTTATTTTTTTATTTTTGTACCTTTCATATCTTTATTATATTTTATTTTTTCTTTGTCCCACCCCCTTTCATTGTTAAGTTTGGAAATAAAAAAAATAAAAAGGGATTCTTGGTTAAGCAACACATCAAAGGGTATGCATGTCCACTCTTTCCACGCATATCCCAAAATGGTTTAGTTAAACAACCTACATAAGAAACACACATTTAATCACATGCTCTTAAGTGGCCATCAATGAAGAGATGGAGGGGCAGGGAAAGTCTGAGAATGATGCTATCACATCATGCATCATCTTTAACTGAACTTTACTGGAGAGAGGTAGACAGTTAGGACCTGTCGTGTCCAGGTTGAGGCTCAGTAACCAGACCAGTTGGTGAAAGCAAATCAGTTTTTATTAAAGTGATATCCAGACAAAGACTACGTCGTCTCATGAACTTTACTACTAAACATAACCTGCGACAGAGAAGAGAGTTGACAGAACAAGGAACCACTACTCCCCCTGTCCCTTAAGAAGGGGGCAAACGAGCACGAATTCTCTCACTCCGCCTCAAAGTGCCCTCATCCACACCCCGCCTCTCCCCCTTCTTTTGCCGCCTCTTTTGCTGTCTCCTTGTACATGTTGAAGGGGGTGCCACCGCCCCCTCCCCTCCTGAGAAATCTGACTCAGGTATGGGGGAAAGCGGGGGGGCAATGCTTAAACCATCTGGCTGTTTCTCCTTGCTTTTTCCTGGATCAGGAGGGGGTTGGATTCCTCCTTGCCCTCCCTCCTTCTCCAACTCCTCCAAGCTCAGAGGGGGAGGAGTCGCGGGAAGCTCACGGTAAGAATCTATGTCTGTTGGACATTCAAGGTCCTCGCTCCCAGACAGTTCTATCTCTGAGATTCCCTCCCCCTCTTCTGCTTCTCCTTCACACGACTCTGTCCAAATGACCCCCTCCCTCTCCTCATCGTCTGAAACTTCAGGGCCCCAATCCTGCATCCTGACAGGCCTAGGGCTGGATGAAGCTGAGGAGGGCCCCTAGGCTGATTGGTGTTTGGGGGGCCCTTCTCCTCTTAGGCACGCATGCGTGCCATCAACCAAGATGGCGGCAGAGGCTTCAGCCCCTTAGGGAAACCTTGACCGCCATCTTGATTGATGGCAAACTGCAAAAAACAGCGGAGAAAAAGGTAAGTGAAGCGGGGGGATGGTGGGCGGTTCAGAAGCTCTTGTCCCACGATCTGTGGCTCCTGTCCTGCTTCTGCGGATCATGGAAGGAGAGCAGAGGGCCCTCTGTAGCTCCAGGGGCCCTCGGGCCAGTGCCCCACAGGCCCCCAAGAGCTACAGCCCCCTAGGCTTCAGCCTACTAAGCCTAATGGATAATCCAGCCCTGGTTAGGCCCCATGCTATATAATTAAGCCTTTGTATAGTCAGCTGCCAGCGCCAATACACCAACAGACCATGCAGCGGAACTCAAATCAATAAGCACCACCCAGAGGCTGCAGTAGATCAACTACATTAGTGAACAGGTAATTCATAGACACTAGCAGGATATTGCTTCTTGGGTTAATCATTTATTGCTTTTTCAGTAACAGTTCATCACCAGCTCTGTCTGATCAGCCAGCATTTAAGCAGACTGCAAGACACCTTGGGCAGTATCCAATGAAATAGTATCATTAGCAGAAGGCCTTCTGGCTACACAGCAGGACTTTCTCTCCATCTCTTCTTTCCCTGTGCCCCCTAACTCTGTTCTGCGGTTCCTCCAACCCTCTAGATCAGATTTGGGGAGAGTATAGGGGACACTCAAGGAGAGGAGAGGGAGGGAAAGTTCCATGGTGCAAATGGGAACCTTTGTGCTAGCTGCCCTATTTTGCTGGATACCACCTCTTGCCTCTGTCTGGACCAGATTTATTTATTTATTTATTTATTAAATTTATATCCCGCCTTATGGCCAAAAGGCCCTCAAGGCAGCTTACAAAAACATGAATATAACACATCATAAAGCATAAATACAATAATGCAATTCTCAAAATTAAATAACAAATAACATTATTAAAAGAAAAGAAAAAACATTTAAATGTGTCACAATAAGAGAACCAAACACTTTATAAAAAGGCCTAGATAAAAATCTTCAATTTCCCAGCAAATAAGTAGCATTTTTATTTTTATTTTTTTCAATTAATTTTTATTCCAATTTTCAAAACCAAAACAATACAAAAAGAAAACAACAGAAATCAATAACTAGTACAATACAAAAAGAAAGAATATATATATATATATATATATATATATAAAAGAATATTGACTTCCGATTTGTCATAGTTCAGCTATAAATCTATAATATATAACAAACCTATCTCTTAATAGATTATAAAATCACCTTCCTCCAACGGTTATCTTAGTTGGTTTCAAATCTCATTAACATCATATCATTTTAATCTTCCACAAAAAGTCAAAGAGAAGTTTCCAATCCTTGAGATATATGTCAATCAATTTTTTTTCTAAATAAACATGCCAATTAATCCAACTCATCAAATCTACTAAGTCCAGTAATTTTAAATCGCTCTTCTGTCATTATCCATATTGGGTCCATCTTCCATCTTCCATCTTTACGCACCCAAAAATCTTGCTGTCATAGTCATATAATAAAAGTCTGATAGGAATTTCCTCCATCACAGATATTTTCTTGCCATCAAATCCAAACGTATCACTGAAGTATTGTTGCAAAGCCGCATCTCTGTTCCTCTTTTCCACATGATACACTAGTACATCTCTTGAAGGTTTTTCCATTGACACAAAACAGGGATTAATTCTGTTAACTTTCTCCATTTCAAGTTCCATCAAATCTTTCCAGTCCAAGAATTTTCTTGAACCGATAATATCTTTATCTCCAATCTCTTCAATTCCATCAAGGACAGCGCTGAATTCCAAACTATAATATTTGTCTCCAGAATCCATCACAGCCAGGAAATCCAAATCTTTTTTCATGTCCATAATTAAGCCAATCTTCATAGTTTGAACCTTGCCTTTAATTTCTCTTTCATCCTTTTTTTGTTTTCCAGATCTATCTTTATTCTCCTTTCTCATAGAATCCTGAGTTTCTTTCAACTCCTGTCTCATTTCGTGAAATTCAATTCTCCACGCTTGTCTATTATTTCTCAGTTCTTGTTTTATTGAGTTAATCCCATTCATTATTTTCTGAAACATGTCTAGAGATAAAGTCCCTTCTTGTACATCCATGATCTTCTTAATTGTCATTCTTAAAACCAAAGGAACAAAACTCCTTCAATTTTCAATGTCCCAAACAAAGAGCAGCTTATTTCTTTAACCAGTTACAAAGGAGTTAATCTTTCCAGCTAACTAACGTCACACGCTAGACAGCCCTTATCTCTTATCTGCCCAGAAGTGTAAGAACGGCTTTAGTTCACAGCGTCGAAATAGCTAGTAGCAGAGAGAGTGAGCAGATTCGTCAAAAAAAAAGTAGATCAAGAAAAATAGTCCCAGCCAGTAAATCAAAAAGATTTCTTATCTCTTCCAATCAGAAATCTCTCGTCCGTTTAATCTTTAGATGCTATTTTCCATGTCAGCTTTTTGCAATAAAAAAAGATACGCTATTTATATTTTCTTCCCCCTTAGTTCCGTGAATAAAAAAAGGAAAGTCTTACCTCACCTAGGTTATCTCAATTGCTGTTACTTTGACAAATCTCTTTAGCTGTATAGATAAGAAAATGATGAATGTAGACAGGAGGATGTTTGCCTGTTAATCCGTATAAAAAAACGGGTCACTTACCAGCTGAGCTAGCATAAAAATCCTCGCTCTGTCTGGGCTGCTGGAAGACAGACAATTCTGACGAATTCCAGACTCCAACAATCAAAACAAAGCTATGTAGGAAATCTCACGTTTCTTCTTTAACCGGAAGAAATTATTCCTAGTCAGAAAAGAGCCTTCTGACTGAATTTAAACTGGATAAGTTTCATCCAAGACGGGAGCCCGTCTCAGAGGCAGCACAGGCGGAGGGATCCTCCTGGGAAGTCCAGTAGCATAAAAGTAGCATTTTTATTTTTAACATATAAATATACACAGTATATAAGTAGCCAAACAATAATAATAAACAACAAACTAATGAGAACATCTCAATAAATATACAATTAAACAATCCCCACACACTTCACAACAGTGTTTAACAAAAATATGCTATAGTCCAAATAACAGCAAAAATGAATCTCCAAAATTAAATCTTGACCCCCAAAACAACTAAAAAACAACTAACCCCAGTAGTGTATAGACATCCCAAGCAGCAGGTTCACGCACACATACACACACATGGTCTCTGGCCCCTTCAGCAGTTGCTACTTTTGTAGCTGGAGAGAGACAGGGCCCCGCCCTCCCAGGCCAGGTGGAAATCAGCCAGAAATGCAGGGAGCACATCTTGCAGAAACTCACACAGGTAGATGGTCTCTGGCCTCTTCAGCAGTTGCTGCTTTTGCAGCTGGAGAGAGACAGGGCCCCACCCTTCCAGGCCAGGTGGAAATTAGCCAGAAATGCAGGGAGCAGGTCTTGCAGAAACTCACACAGGTAGATGGTCTCTGGCCTCTTCAGCAGTTGCTGCTTTTGCAGCTGGAGAGAGACAGGGCCCCACCCTTCCAGGCCAGGTGGAAATCAGCCAGAAATGCAGGGAGCAGGTCTTGCAGAAACTCACACAGGTAGATTGCCTCTCTCTAGTGCTATTTGTTTAGGAATGGATGAATCCATCAATTTTTATTTCTCTCAGTTTCTAATTTTTCTAATCTTAACTTCCATTTGCCCAATTTTTACAACAATTTGAGGGAGGTTTTTTTTTAAAGTCTGCATGAAAATATATGCATTTTCATGCACACTTCTTCAAATAAATGCATTTTGTATGCATTTTTGCAGGCAATTTTCTCTAATATACACTTTTTGTATACATTTTGAACTGCATTGCAACATCTGGAGAAGTGTGAAACTTGAAGGATAGCTATGTTGCAGTTTGTGTATTAGTTCAGGGAGTGCAGATTATGTAGGTTATGCATTAAAATGTTAATTAATTTCTCCCTCATTCCTACTCTGAATCCTATCGTCCTCTGCAGCAGTTCCCTCTTACTCTTCACTGCTTGCTCACATTGACTCAGTTTGCAGACTTAGTCATACAAAGGACAACCCTCAAAAGAAATTCCTGTTATTTGTTTAAATTGGAGTGACTAGCCCTGAGACAAAAATCAGGCCCCAGATGCTTAAATAGGTGAAGAACATGTACACATCCTGAGGTGTCGGAAATTAACAACACACACATTTATATGAAGGGTTATTTTTAAGAGACCACCATTTGCCAGTGAATCAGAAAATATAACCTCTGCCAGCAGAGCCCAAGTTCTGAATCAGATATTTAATGATTGTTTTCTGGAGAGTTATCCTTTTCAACTATTTTGAAATTTGGGTAGATTGGTCATTTGTTCATACATGCTATACATTTGAAAAGTTCTGACTAACACACTCATACCAACATTGAACTGTTATGATTCAGGATGTAATAGCTGAAACCTAATTGCCTCAATAGATATTTTTATATACATACAGAACACCAATCTAGGTGATAAAGGTTAGAATTAATAGCCATTAATCTAGTCATGGGTGAATTGAGGATGCCCACTCTCTCCACTTCTCTTAATATTTATGTTGAAACTTCGCATCACAGATTAGTGCAGAAAAAATATTCAGAAAAAGCAATCTACATACGTTCAGGAATACTGGGAAAATATTTCATGACATATTAAATGTCACTGCATATGAGATTCTACTTGATCCTATGATTCCACATGATCCTCTGACTAGGATATCTAAAAAGGTTGATAAAGACTGTATATAGATTATGGTGGCAAATATAAACACAGGCAGGATTTCAGTGAACTCATGGAAACAGACTTTTGCTGGCCCTGAGTATAGATCTCCTTCTGACATATCAAACTATCAGCCAAAGCCATTCCTAAACTTAGAAGGACCTATCTGCAGTGTGACTACCAAACTCTCACCAAAGGTAAAGACTACAGGAAGATGCCAGACAATGAAAGATATTAATAACAGTAGGCCAGAAAAGGTCATGTCAAACACGGTGGGTTCCCAATGGCCAGCAACTAATTAACAAATACCAGCCACCGGCCACACCATAAATCTGCTAGGCAGGAGTAACCAGGGAACCAGCCAGCATGTTTACCGTTTGGGAAGTGCCAAAGGAGGATGCAGGGAAGTCGAGTCCTTAAGGTAGTCCAAAGGTCCAGAAACCAAGATCAGGCAGAGCAGGGTCCAAGGAACGGGTCAACAGAGGAGCCGGAACAATGTCTGCAGCAAGGCTTGACACTGACTCTAACAAGAAGTCTCCCTTTCCTTCCAGTCTTTTATGCTCAGCATTTGAGGCCAGGTGCTTACAATCAGCCTGTGTTCTTGCGAGCTCTCCTGCTCCATAATCAAGCTGATTGCCTTTGTTGCTGCAACACCTATTGGTGTCTTTTCTCTGCTGGGGAAGAGGCAGCTTCTTGGTCGCTTCCCGACTCTGACAGGTGGGCTCCCTCAGGGGCTTGCCCCTGGTCTGGTGAAGGATCCTGAGCTGTCTCCCTGCTTGTCCCCTCTCTGGGGTCTGCAGTCTCCCATTCCTCTTCCTCCTTGGATGAGTCTTCTGAGGAGGACATGACAGGTCATGTGATAACCTTCAAACTTATAAAAGCTTTCAGGATAGATTTAGATTATGTTACTGTAACCTGCAATGAGCTGCCATCAAGTCCACATCTTTCACCCTTGATAGGACTCATGTTTGACCCATGCCACATCCCCAGGAAGTGGTGAGTGGCAATCTCAGCATATAATGCACAAAAAAATCATCACACACATACACACAAGTCACCCCATAGCAGTTTTGAAATTTCAGTCATCATCTTGTTGCTTGCCGGGCCCAATTCAAGGTGTTGGTTTTGACCTTTAAATCCCTATACGGTTTCGGCCCAGTCTATCTGAAGGAGCGACTCCAGCATCATCAGCTATGCCGTCCGACAAGATCAGCCTCAAAAGACCTTCTCTCTATCCCATCAGTCAAAACAGCCAGACTGGTGAGGACTAGAGAGAGGGCTTTTTCAATTGTGGCCCCCACCCTGTGGAACTCCCTCCCAAATGATATCCGCCATGCCCCCTCTATAATGAGTTTCCGCCAGGCCGTGAAGACCTGGCTCTTCAGGCAGGCTTTTGGGGTGGGCTAGATTTTATTATCTTGTGTCCAGATTTTTAATTTATATTGTATCTGTATGCTTATTTTGTACACTGCCCAGAGTGGCTGGATAGCCAACCAGATGGGCGACTAAGAAAGTAAATAAATAAATAAATTCATCCAAAATCAGAATTACAGAACCAGGACAATGTCCTCTGGAGTACACAGTTAAATTTTCTTTTTTAATAAGCCCTGGTTTATTAATCATATAATTATCTTTTTAGGCTTATATAATCACTTTGACTCACCAATATAGATAAAGATGGCCTTGATTTCCACTTACATCTAACAATATGCTCTCTGAAGAATCTGATCAATTCACATTTTTGATGATTTTGAATGACAAAGAACAATGGAACTTCCGTATCTCTATTCTTGTTGTGAAAGTGCTCATTTAGTTAATCAGAAGAACACAAGAACAGAGAGGTACAATCAGCAGACTTTCCAGGGTCCAATGGTACCTTGAGGTGAAAAGATGAGGCTAAATTGTAGATGATGGTTGAGAATGTTGTGCACACTCGTTTCCCTGAAACCATGAATCTATATGCAGTGTCCACATCTTGTGAGGTCTTCTGAAATTTGCTGGAGCCAGTTGGAAGTGTTAGAACAAAACAAGTGACATTCTGAATGTTTCTTGCTTTCCCAAGGCTTCATTCACATAGAAACCACAAGCATTTGTATGCAAACTGTAGGACTAGTTCGAGAGTTTGTGTACTTTCCTGTGACTTTAAAAGAGAAAAGCCCCAGAGGTCCTTATTTCTTATGCTCATGCAAGACTATCAGGTGTGCTAACAAGAAGGAGAGTCAAGCACTGCAGTAGCAGAGACATTAAGATCCCAGGGATAATAGAAGACCAAAGTAGCCAACCTCTGAATTTAAAAACAAACACATCCTAATTAAACAAAACACAATAATTAATCAAACACAGTTACAGCGGATTTTAAAATAATAATAATCTACTGATTAAAGATGTAAAATGCAGATATGACAAAGGGTTGATGAAATAAAAAAGTCTGCACTTACATCAGAATGACACAGGAGAGTGTACTGTTTGCTTCCATGATTTGGTCACAGAAGGCCACCAAAGGATTATTCAGTACACTACAGAGGCTGAGATATAGTAGGCCTCTCACTACTCAGAATAGCTCTGTGTGTCTGCAATGGTGGCAGAAAAGTAAACTTTGCTGCCACAAAATAGGCCCATCTTAGCCCATGATTGGTTGGATTCGTCCATTACAAGTTTTCCTCTGCCATTGCTCAAGCCACCCTTCTTCACATTTCATTACTTACCAACCCTCTAGAAATCCAGGGAGTTCACAGAGCCCTTACAAGCAAGAGGGGGACCTCCAGAGAGTTTATCAACCACCAAGGCTATTTCCCTGTTCAAGGGTTTCCACATGGCAGCAAGAAAATCTTTCAGAACATTCATGAATCCATCTGGATTCTTTAAACACCTGGGATGGATCATTCTAATTAAAATCCTACAGGATCCTCTAGCCTTGTAGAACTGTTAAGGTCCCAGTAAACCTAAATCTTATTGTACTGATTTATGCTCTTAGGTAACAGTTGAGTTCTCCCATATCCAAACCACCACGATCCCATCCAGAAGGGGAGACCAGATCTAACATATAATCTGGGGCAGATATTATATAAACAGACCCATGGTAGTCATGGAGGACATTGCACACTTAGCTGCATTACCTGAAAGGGGCTTATTATAGATGTTGGTCCTCCAGAACTACCAGATATCATATTACCCAGATATTTCTTTGGGTGAATAAAATGACACTTCAGATTCTGTAATTCATTTAATAGATGCCACAATATGTAAAACTGCTTCTACTTTGCTTGGAGCTAAAAGCCTCCCAGATGATACAAGGAAACAAACTACAACAGTGCATGTGAGCGTGTGATAAGGTGTCAGATTTGATATTATTCTTAATCAAGTGAAACAATACTTCTAACTCCTGTTGCTGGTTTGGATATGGGAGAACTCAACTGTTACCTAAGATTACTAAATGTTCTCCACAGAGGATCTGTTGGCTCAAGCACTTTTAGAATTCAAGCTACAGCCTTTCCACCCATGGATACCTTTCTAGGAAATAGCCAGATAATTACATGTTGACATTTTAGGGTGAGGTCTTAGAGCTAGCCAATATATGGAGATCTCTTTTAGAGTCGGTTATGCCAGAGGGGAGGAACCTCTTGCACTCTATAAGTCTTTGACTAATATGCATTAAGTGATGAGAGCCCATATGTACTTTTCCATTTCCAGGTAACAATTTGTGAATAGAGATTTGGTCTGGGAAGTGATCCACGTGAATAAATTCTTTACTTATGTTCATTCAAACATCCTGGGTCTTCAAATCACCCTGGTTTTAATTAGAAATATAAGCATTCCAACACATTTTGAGTAATTTCCTGAGTTTCATCTTTTTTTAAAAAAAGGAAAACTGCCATATCAAGGATGGAGCTACATATTCATCAGCAAATACAGCCATACCCTATTTGGGTGTTCAAAGAACACCAGGGTGAATAAAGCATGTTGGGAACATGCACACTGTCATTGCCACCAATGTCCATGTGTGTGCCAGTCCTGCCACGTCCACCCTGACCTTCCAAGGTCTGAAGGGGATTCTAAGTATATTTGGCACTTAGAAGCTTCCCTGTCATTGGGAACCTGGTGCAATCTGGTTTTGAGACTACAGGAAGAATTCTAAGCACATTCAGCTGAACGAATGCAGAATTATCATTTAGACCTTGTTGAGAAGGTCTGAGGCTACAGCTGATGGGTACAGGGGCACTGAATGTGATATTAGCACGCATGGTCCTATACCTCCCTCCCTCCCTCCCTGTTGAGGTGAAACCTGAATATATGCCACAATATGCAAAGGTGCTGCTGTTCTGATTGGAGCTATGAATGGAGTCATGTTTCCTGTTGATGTGCAATGTGGAGGCAGGGGTGCACACCAACCACACGACTCAGTGCAGACCCTGATTTGGCAATTCAGAAAATAGCTTGATTTCTTCTGAAGCACTCGAGAGGCTGTCTGACTGAGCTTGTGGTCTGAAGCCAAATCCACCTGAGGGTGGTGGCGGTGGGAGCATTATGCCTCCCCCATTCACTATTATGGGGAAGAAAAATGCCTGCAACTTTTTGTTCTCTTGTCAGAATTGCATGGTTTGCAGGCATATTAACCTCTGCTGAATAAATAAAGCCTGCCAAATTATAGGCAAATAAGTCCAGGGTTTTTTATGCTAGAGATCTTTAAAAGTTTAAAATGCCGAAAAGGCATAACTGGATCAAATTTGCAGGCATAATAGCCCCCTTTGAGATGCTGAATCTTTCTAAACTTCAGAACAATAGATGCAGTGGTTCTCCTGCCAGGGCAGCATTCATAGTTTTGGAATGGTTAAAAAGGGATGCACTTAATCCCCTCCCCAATTGTTTTATGGCAATGTCTATGAAAATAGCAGATATCATAAGAGGTTTGCCCAGATAAGAAATCTGCTATATTATGGACAAATAGGGATTTTGTGCTAGATTCCTTTATATAGCTGATCTTGGGTGCGGGTAAAAAGATTTGCTTCTCTCCCTGTGGTTTGTGTGCAATTATTTATTTATGACAATGGCATACATCATAGAGGTGCCTCTAGAAAAGTAAGCTGCAGATTTTCAGAAGGATAGATGCAGGGGCTAGGAAGTTATGGTGAATAATAATAATTAAAACTTCAGGCTTATGTTCTGTTCAGTTGGCACCTAAAGTCACAGAAACTATTTTGACAGGAGTGGATGTATGGGCATGTGATACAGAGACAGGAGGACTTGAGTATCCAGCATTTTTCAAGCAAGCACCATTAGCAGAACTCGCACAGGCCACTGAAGAACAAGCTTCATTTCAGACATATCCTGAATCTCTCCAAAGCGGCCTGCTTCAGTTCAGGATTTGGAATTGGTCCAAATCCACTGCACACCCCTATGTGGCAATACTTTTTCTCTGCAACTTCAAGTAGACTGTTACAAGCATGCCTTCCATATCCTTAGGCATCTAAGCTATAGAGCTGAAAGGAAACTCATACTTCTCTTGCAAATGTAGAAATGTAGGCCATTGATTAAGTATATATATCAACATGAGACCAGTCTGCAATATTTACAACACAAACCCATGAACATCTATTCAGAAGAAAGTCTCACTGAGTCCCATGAGTTATTCTAGAGCTCTAAACCAATTTTTTGCTATTTTTCTTTTTGAGGGGGAGATCAAATAAATCATCACCCAAAATCGGAGAGGGTTGGGAGAATTTTTTTTTTTTAATGAGCTGGGAGGATTTGTCTTTTTGTTTGGCACTTACCTTATGAGATGACTAAGTGGTGTTCTGTTCTTCCTTTTATCTTAAACAAAGGGTTGGGGGGGGACTTCACACCAGCCTCCTGCCCTTCCTGGAATGCCAATGGGAGGAATACATCATTAGGTCTTCCTATGGTCATTCATGGAAGTGCGGCTGGCTGATGAGGTTGCAGATACATTAAAGAATGGCTTTTAAAAGATGAAAAGGAAAATGTTTTTCCTTTTGACAAAAAATAGCTTTTTGGAGGTTAGAAGAAATTTGGTGAAACGTTTGGGGGAAGGGTTTGCAGTGTTCCCATCTTAATAACATTATTAGATGGATAAATAGAATTTTTAACTTTTTTTTAAAAAAGAAGCTTGCACTGGTCTCCACAGCCAGCCATGCTTCCTAGAATGCTCATGGGACGACTTCATGGCATTATGTCTTCCCATGGACATTTCCAGGAAGAATGGGGAAATGCCTTCCACTTTTGCAAAGGGCAAACTGTTGCACAAAATTCAGGATACGGGGCTGGCACAGCAGTCACCAACTCCTAGAAATGCAGGCATAGGATTGCAGCCAATTCCACCAGGAAAGGGCAAATGCATGGAAGAGAAGTCAATCACAGTCAGGAAAGGAATGTTATGCTTAAACTGTCCTTAAGTCCCAAATGTAAAGATATTCAAATAGCGGTCATGTAATCTCACTGAATTTACTGCAAAGGAAGTGGCTTAAGGAAACAATTCTGAATGCCAGTAAGAGACCTTGGTTGTTCTGTAGATGTTGGACATTCTCTCTGGAGCATCTGGTATTTTTGCTTGGAGCTTACCTTATGAGATGACCAAGTGGTGTTCTGTTCTTCCTTTTAACCACAGCAGAGACAGGATAGTGGAGTGGAGATAGAAATGATATGGTCATCATTATATTTCTTTATTCCTGTTGCTAGGTTCAAAGCAGGCCCTTTTGGCAGCTCCACGGCTCATTTTAATTCTGCATCCATTATGTTTGGCGGCTGCAAGATTCATTTCAATCTGCATCCATTATTTTTCTGCTCTCATTCCTGGATAGCATAGATAGGACATGAGCGTGTCAATAAATCTTCTCTCTGCTTTGGAAAATGACACATACCATTTCTGAGAGGTGCAAAGAAATACAGAGCGCAGAGATTTAAATGCATTGTGTTGGCATCAAAAGGTCCAAGACTGTTTCTGAGCTTCACATCTTTGCACAAGATGTGTGCAAGCTGTGATGTTAGGATGACATACTTCTTTCACCTATGTATACTAAGCTGTCTGTACAACTTCTCACTTCCTCCAACTAGTTCCAAGGGACTGGAGGCAGGTTTAGAAGGGATGAAGGCAAACAAACTCAGGTTTAATAGGAGGAACAGAAAGAGGAGGTGCCACACCTTGGGGCAAGCGACAGACTGCAGCATAGGGATAATTAAAAAATCTGCTTAATTCCAGCTGCAGGGAGTCAGAATTTAGTGGCTATTCACCTGTTGGTGCCTGCAGCCTGTCGCTTTCCTGACAGGGATGGCATCTCCTCTTCCTGTTCTTCCTCCTCTGCAGTCTATCCCTAATGGGGAGGCTTTTTGCATGGCTGCCACTCTGTCCTTCCACCCACAGAGGGCTCCTTCTCTCCTGCCTCATCCTTCTCTGGGATGCCAGGGGTGAGTGCAGCAGCATGGATTGGTGCTGGCAGTGGGTGGCAGGGGTAGGACAGAGGTGTTGTGTGGGGAAACCTGATGATCTGCTAATCTAGGTAGAAGCATGCAACTGATGCTGAATGGGGTTGCACTCCCCCTGAAGGACCAAGTATGTAATATATCCATGGTATAAGAACGTACCTATATTTCTATCAAACTTTAAAAAGCAGGGAAATTGGGCAGCTATAGTGAATGCACCAGGGGAGCAGGAGACCTGACCTCCTCTCTGAGATATTGTACTGCCCTACAAATTTGTCAAAATGCAAACACAATTGTGGTTGGTCTTTCACAGTCCAATCCACTTCCTGTGTAGCTTGGAAGAATTTGGTAACATGTGCCTCTGAGCATATGGTGAGTGGTGGCAACACCTGCCATCTCCAAAGATGGAGAATTATATTTTTGTATGTTTGTTGGTATTCTTCTTACTTTGATTTTTCCTGTGTTACCTCTGAGCATATGGTGAGTGGTGGCAACACCTGCAATTACCCCAAATAATAGAAACAAGACATGTGCTGTGCTGTTCTTGTTTTAGCAGGGAGGAAGCAACATTATAAAGACAGTTGATATAGTTCAGATGGTCACTTTAAATATGTCTGATTTCCTTTGCAATTTTAGTGAAGTTTCCTATAGGAAATCATTTTCTTTTGCTTTTATTTCTATGAATATGTGAAGTACAGCAAAACTTTGCAAAATTTACACTAAAAAACCTCCAAACATAATTGTGGAATAATGGCACTGACTTCTGCAGAATAGTCTCCAGTGGACCTCAGGAGTGTCTCAATTTGCACATGATAAAACAGTGGGAAATGAAATATATTCAAGCAAAATTCTAGATGTGCTCTATGTTTTTAATTGACCGTGCCCACCTTGCCTTAAATAAAGTGGTTTAAACATAGCAGGCTGAAAACATGTGTCCTCTTTTTTCCAACAGCTAGAGTTATTGCTGAAGTAGCAATATATTGTAATCAGTCTGATTTTACATCAAACTGCAGTTTCAGATTCAACTATTACTGCACCCAAAATAGAAATAGAACATAACCTCCAATTTAAAACACAAAAGGCTGTCTTCCCCCATCAATATGACATTCACCAATAAAAGGCTTTGAAATTAATAAAAATAAATTTGACACAGATTTCTAGGATGAATAATGAGGGAAATAAATTTTTCTAGTTTAGATTCTGTGTAGAAACATTAGTAACACAGGAAAGAAGCAAAGTAAGAAAAACACCAACAAACATACAAAAATGTAAATCTCCATCTTTGGAGATGGCAGGTGTTGCCACCACTCACCCTACGCTCAGAAGCACATGTTACCAAATTCTTCCAAACTACACAGCAAGTGGATTGGACTGTGAAAGACCAACCCAAATGGTGTTTGCATTTTGACCAATTTGTAGGGCAGTCCAATATCTCAGAGAGGAGGTCAGGTCTCCTGCTCCCCTGGTGCATTCACTATAGCTGCCCAATTTCCCTGCTTTTCAAAGTTTGATAGAAGCATCTGTAGGCTATAGGTACGTTCTTAAACCGCAAGGTTTTTTGCCTATTAGTGAATGTTTTTATTTTGTATATTAAAAATAAGAGGTGTGAACGGGCCCCAAAATCTGCCCTGTATCTGTGTTTTTGTTACACACACACACACAGAGAGAGAGAGAGAGAGAGAGACAGAGAGAGAGAGAGAGAGAGATCTGTTTCTGGATCACTCTGTGTTCTCTCCACTTCCATCTTGAACTGCGGCATTGCCTCTCTCCCTCCCAATAAACTTCTTTTAAACCTTTTTATTAAAAATGTTCTTAAATTATTATTATTATTATTAAACCTTTTTAAAAATGTTTTTAAACCTTTTTAAAAATGTTTTTTAAAGATGTTTTGTTTTAACATATTTTAAAGTCTGTTTTTATTATGTGCTTTTAGTGCTTTTAGTGCTGTTAGTGCTTTTAGTGCTGTTGTTTGCTGTCCTGGGCTCCTACTGGGAGGAAGGGTGGGATATAAGTCAAATAATAAATAAATAAGCTGTTGTGATGTGACTGACTGGAGGCCAGGTGAGCACAATTAATATTCCAAGAACCAAGATCCATATTAGTTTCATATTTTAAAGTTGGGAATGGGGTTTGTCCCTTCCTCTTTCTTACCTTAAAATAATTAAGATGTGATTAAGTGGTGTGCATTTTTGCTTGCATTTTTTAAAAAGAAATTAGCAACTTCACACTGGCTGGCTCAGGTTTATGGTGCTTATTTTGTTGGGAGTGGCTGTTCTCCATTTGGCATTATAAGGTAAAGTTGTCCTTACTACTGCCTGCAGAGTGCTGAAATGCGCCAGGGGATTCCCACCACCCAAGCAAAGCAGCAATCAATAAAATAAATAATGCCTTTAACTGTTTTTATTAAATCATCTCCTGTTCTGCTTTTTAACAACAAAAATAATCCTGAACTCTTCAGAGCTCTGCGGGCAGCATTTACACAGCCTCACTTCTTGCAAGGCCCATGCTAGACCAACAGCAGAGAAACACAGAGACATAGAAAATACAGAGATATAGGCCAGAAAAGTAGAGTGTAGAGAAAAGCAGAATTACAGAATGACACAAAGCTTTGTGGGGGCTGTGATCCAGTTTGGGGAACTTAGTTGATATTTTGGGTTGACTCTGGAAATTTTCCCAAGTCACTCTGGGCTTATTCACATGGGAGCATAACTTAGTACTAAAGTCGCTGCTTTTACTGTTGTGATAGATTTGCAAGGTCCATACTTCATTCTCAATGGTAGCTTCAAATCCACTTTTCCATTCACTCTAGTAGGCATTCCTCTGGGAAGGATTACTGTCGCTGTTTCCTAGTGGCCCTGCCCTCTAATTTTACATGTTTACTCCCTCTGGTTCAAGGCTGAAGCCAGGAGAGCACCTTGGTGTGCAATTGACAAGAAAAATGAATGACTAGACCCCCCCTCCCCTTCTCCATTGTCCAAGTCTGAGTGAAAAGTGGATGTGGGGGAGTGAGTGAAAGGCAAAATAGGCAGTGGCTGTGGCAGCTTTTGTGGGTGGCAGAGAGAGGGAGAGCGGGTGATAGGGCATAAGAGAGCCTGCCCACTAAAAAACATTGAAGCAAAGTGCCTACAAGGAGGAGCTGAGATGATTTTTCCTTTCTTTTTCTCATTATCAGCGGATTGAGTGAACACGGATTTAAAGAGGAAAACTGTGTGATAGCTTCTGCTTGCCTGCAACATCATGTGAACCATGCAAATTATAAGAGGATGCAAGTAGCACCATAGAATAGAATAGAATAGAATAGAATAGAATAGAATAGAATAGAATAGAATAGAATAGTAGAGTTGGAAGGGGCCTACAAAGCCATCAAGTCCAACCCTCTGCTCAATGCAGGAATCCAAATCAAAGCATTCCCAACAGATGGCTGTCCAGCTGCCTCTTGAATGCCTCCAGTGTTGGAGAGCCCACTACCTCTCTAGGTAATTGGTTCCATTGTCGTATGATTCTAACAGTTAGAAAGTTTTTCCTGATGTTCAGTTGAAATCTGGCTTCCTGCAACTTGAGCCCATTATTCCGTGTCCTGCACTCTGAGATGACCAAGAAGAGATCCTGGCCCTCCTCTTTGTTACAACCTTTCATGTACTTGAAGAGTGCTATCATATCTCTCCTCAGTCTTCTCTTCTCCAGGCTAAAAATGCCCAGTTCTTTCAGTCTCTCCTCATAGGGCTTTGTTTCCAGTCCCCTGATCATCTTTGTTGCCCTCCTCTGAACCTGTTCCAGTTTGTCTGCATCCTTCTTGAAGTGCGAAGACCAGAACTGGACACAGTATTCAAGATGAGGCCTAACCAGTGATGAATAGAGGGGAACTAGTACTTCATGTGATTTGGAAACTATACTTCTGTTAACGCAGCCTAATATAGCATTTGCCTTTTTTGCAGCCACATTGCACTGTTGGCTCATATTCAGCTTGTGATCAATGACAATTCCAAGATCCTTCTCACATGTCGTATTGCTGAACCAAGTATCCCCCATCTTATAACTGTGCATTTGGTTTCTTTTTCCTAAGTGTAGAACTTTGCATTGATCCCTGTTGAATTGCATTCTGTTGCTTTCAGCCCAATGCTCCAGCCTATCAAGGTCCCTTTGAATTTTGTTTCTGTCTTCCACGGTATTAGCTGTGCCCCCCAATTTTGTATCATCTGCAAATTTGATAAGCATGCTCTGTACCTCCTCATCCAAGTCATCAATAAAAATGTTGAACCAAGCTCTATGGTACCCCACTCGTTACTTCCGCCGAGTTTGAGAAGGAACCATTGATAAGCACTCTTTGAGTACGATTTTGGAGTCAACTGTGGATCCACCTGATAGTTATTCCATCCTCCCCACATTTAACTAGCTTGCTAATCAGAATATCATGGGGCACTTTGTCAAAAGCTTTGCTGAAGTCGAGGTGCATTACGTCCACAGCTTTCCCACAGTCTACCAAGGAGGTTACCGATCAAAAAACAAGATAAGATTAGTTTGGCAGGATTTGTTCTTCATAAATCCATGTTGGCTCCTAGTAATCACTGCATTGTTTTCAAAGTGCTTACAGATTGACTGCTTTATAATCTGCTCCAGAATTTTTCCAGGGATTGATGTTAGGCTGACTGGTCTGTAGTTCCCTGGTCCCTCCTTTCTGCCCTTTTTGAAGATAGGGACAACGTTAACTCTCCTCCAGTCATCCAGCACTTCTCCATGATTACTATGTCCTCCATGATTTCGCAAAGATAATAGACAGCGGTTCTGAGAGTTTTTCAGCCAGTTCCTTCAATACTGTAGGATGCAGTTTATCAGGCCCTGCCGATTTGAACTCGTTCAAAATGATTAGGTATACCTTGACCATTTGTCTATCAAACTCAAGCTCCAATCCTGCCTCTTCTACTTCATGTTTCCCAGGAGGATCATAGACCCTTTTGTGGGAGAATACTGAGCCAAAGTAGGAATTGAGGACTTCTGCCTTTTCTTTGTCATCTGTTATCATTTTGCCATCCTCATTGAGTAGCTGTGCCACCATTTCTTATCTTTGTCTTTTACTATGGACGTACCCGAAGAAAGCTTTTTTGTTGCTTTTAGCATCTCTTGCTAACCTCAGCTCATTCTCAGCTTTAGCCTTCCTAACGCCATCCCGGCAATTCCATGATACCTGTCTGTACTCTTCCTTTGGGGCCTGGCCTTCTTTCCACTTCCTGTATGAGTCCTTTTTTGTTTTCAGGTCATCTCTAAGCTTTTTGTGAGGCCACATTGGTGGCCTTTTTCCTTCTTGAAATTGCTTGCCATTGCGCTTTTAGAATTTCCTTTTTTAGAAACTCCCACCCATCTTGCACTACTTTTCTCATTAGGGTCGCTTGACATGGAACCGTACTTACAATTGTTCTGAGTTTATTAAAATCAGCTTTCTTGAAGTCCAGGGTGCATGTATAGCTACTCTCAGCTTTTGCTTCTGTTAAAATCAAGAATTCAAGTATGGTGTGGTCACTTTCCCCCAGAGTTTCAGTAACTGCCGCTTCATCCACCAAATCATCTCTATTGGTTAGAATCAAGTCCAGGATAACTGATCCTCGGATTGCTTCCTCCACTTTCTGTAGGAGAAAGTTATTTCCAACACAAGTCAGAAATTTCTTGGAGGGGCCGTGTTTGGTAGAATTTGTCTCCCAGCAGATATCGGGATAATTGAAGTCCCCCATTATTACTATATCATGCCTCCTTGAAACATTGGCAATTTGCTTTTCAAAAGTTACATTCTCGTCTTCTCCTTGATTGGGTGGTCGGTAATAGACTCCAAGCACCACATTCCTTTTATTATTTGGCCCATTAATTTTAATCCAGATACTCTCGGTGGAGCTACTAAGCTAATCTTTCTGTATTTCTGTGTAGGGATATATATTTTTAACATACAGCGTGACTCCACCTCCCTTTTTATTCTTTCTGTTCTTTTTGAACAAGTTATATTCTTTTGTATTCTGTATTGCTGTATTCCAGTCATGGGAGTCATCCCACCAAGTTTCAGTTATACCTATCAAGTCATAATTATCCTCCTATATTAAGAGTTCAAGTTCGTCCTGCTTGTTTCCCATGCTTTGCACATTAGTATACAGACATCGAAGACCATGTGATTTGTGGCTTGGCTTCCTTACTACATTTTTGTTACTGTTACTGCCCAGACTGTTACTGGGCCCTATTAGAGCCGATCTCTCTGTTCCCATTACTGTGCACAAGCCTTCAGTCATTACCACCAAGTTTATGCCTCCTTTCCCCTTAGGATTCAGTTTAAAGCCCTCCTGATGAACTTCTCCATGTTGTGGCCAAACACATTCTTCCCAGTTCTTGTGAGATGCAACCCATCACTTGCCAGCTGTCCATCTTCCAGGAAGCATAGCCCATGGTCCCAGAATCCAAATCTCTCATGTCAGCACCACCTTCATAGTCATTCATTCACACTAAATTGTCATGTGGATAAGCCCTCTGATTCCCCTCATTATTCAGCCCCAGCATAGAACAGGTGCACACCTCTAATACATATCTGGCCAAAGCCTGGATCCTGAACTAAATCAGGCTGATTTGGGGGAATGCATGCTTTGTCTGGGTCAGGCCAAGCCAGCCCCAGATCTCCCTGGGTTGGGTCAACCCACCTGGAGTGATCTGTGGCTATCAATAGGCAGTGTGGTTAGGCGGTGGGGGAGGGGGAGAAGCAGAGGTAGTCAGCCTCTGCAAAGAAAAGTTTGGGGCTGCAAAAGCACAAATAGTCCCACACTGTGCTTTAGTTTTAAACTCTAATTAAAATACTAGGGCTGTCCCCCCACTACAATTGATTCAGAGACCAGATCCCAGTTGGGTTGGCTCTGGATTGGCCAAGGTCAGGGCTAATCCAAAGTGCTACAACTGGCCCCGATTTGGATCAGGGTGTGTGTGTGAACATACAGTGCTAATATATATCTATGCACAGGAAGCTGCCAGGCTGTATCGTCAGGGAAACCTGCAGGGGCCCGTTACCCTCAAATATATTCCAGGACTCTCCCTGGAGTATCTTTCTTTAAAAAAGAACAACAAAAACCAAGCTTCTAGCACTTTGAATTACAGGAATATAAGAGAAAACCTTTAAGCGCTATTCTACCCAGTTGATCAGTGCTCCTGCTTTCCAGTGTACTAGCCAGTGCCTGCACATGAACTGGGATGGATTGATAAGTATTTGGACACTTAGCTCTGGGCCAGTCACTCTTTCTATCGGCTTAACCTATATGATAGAATTACTGGGAGGATAAAATGGGCATGCATACCATTATGAGCTCCTTGGAGGAAGGGTAGGATTTTAAAAAAAGGTAATAATAAATTCCTGATTGCAGACTATGGAAAGATTACACGAGATTGTCTATCTCTCCAGCTAGATACTAATGCAACCCTGTTACTACCACCACCAGTCTAATCATTTCCAAGTCATCCCTGAATAATGTATTATATTGATTTTGTTTCCTTTTATGGGGAAAATGTCTCCAGTGCAGTTTTCCCCCAATTTGATCCATATTTTAGGCAGTGTCTGGTTAAGCTAGAGAGGCTATAGCTATAGGAATGAACTATATTCTGTGGAAAATTCCAACAATATAAATCCAGCAGATCTTCTGTGAATTGCCAGTACAACTGACAAGACTATGGCTGCAGAGAGAGAGAGAGAGAGAGAGAGAGTAAACAAAAGGGATGCACTGTCGCAGAAATACCACTACAGGCTATGCCAAACAACTGCAGTAAATTCTGTAAGTATTGTACCTTGGAAGCTATGGCACTGAAAAAGCTATGCATGTGGAAACTGGGGAACTGATTCCTGTGTTACACTATCTCCCCACTGGTATCATTCAAGGAAGTTGCTTCCAGTTTTATACCTATCCAAATTATGCCCCAGTGTATTTCTAGGATTTGGGGATATTTTAGCAACCACGTTACAGGTTAATAACCGTGGAAAAAGAATTTCTGCAGGGATTGTATTATCCATATAAAAGTTTTATTTTATCTTGCTGACTTTTGTAAAATGCTCAAGGGATTTGGAAACAATGCATGTAATGATGATTCTTAAGTTATAAATGGGAAGTGATACACAAAACATTACAGATGCAGAGCTCAAGCAACTTTTTCAGTTCAGGGTTTTGCAACGTAGGACATCCTGGGAGAGTTGCCTGTAAAGCAAATGTTGCAGGTTTAACAACATTGCAAAATGTTGCAATGCTGAAATAAACAAGAAGCACTTCCTAGTTGGCTGACACTAGATTCAATATGCAGTTGTTGTTTTTTAAAAAAATCAAACACACCTGATCTCTAACTTTTAAAATTGTAAATGAAACTAATTTGACCATAAGATTAGGATTTTTGTTGTTGTTGTTGTTGCATGGAAAGACTTAGGAATGATGTGGATGGCCCAACAGAAGGACAGAACAAGCTTATTGATCCCACAGGTTTCTAGCAGTGGTCAATAAAAAGAAACATCCTACACGCTTCAAGTCGATGAAAAGGTGGCCTGGGGGAAAACCTGTGTCGTTTACTATGGAGCACTCTACTAGAACCAACATGATTTCTATAGATTAATCTTATTCCATTCCCTCTTTTAGTTCAGACAATTCATGACCATTTGCAAATACTCTTACCTTATTCTGCCATGTGCTTCAGCCCGCAGCCTGTAAATCTCATAGCAAGTGTTATGGTCCACAGCCAAATGAGACCACAGTCCCCTGGGAAGAGGGGCTGATTGTTAAACCACTCCAGATTGTAGCTCTGTGAGGGGAATAGGGGTCTCCTAATCAGAGCTTGGAAAAGTTACTTTTTTGAACTACAACTCCCATCAGCCCCAGCCAGCTGGCTGGGGCTGATGGGAGTTGTAGTTCAAAAAAGTAACTTTTCCAAGCTCTGCTCCTAATACATCTCAACAGTCTCTACAGCTCTCAGGATTCTTTGGTGAAAGTCATGACTGTTTACAGTGGTATGATACTGCTTTAAATATATGATATACAGTGCCATAGGAACGACAGGTCCCAGAGTTCCTTGGTTCATGCTGGCATTGTCTGTATACTTTCAGAACTCAACAGGATAGCTAATTGACTGCAGAAGAGGGACCAATCACAATAAGCAAACAGATACATTGATCTTGGTAAGAGTGGAAGCTATTTCTGCTGCTAAATGTACAGGCCCCAGAAATAAATAAGCTGTCCTTAATTTACAAGTTTATAAACCTATCAGAGATTTATGCCAGTGATATTCTGTAATAAAAAACACACACATTCTGGACATGTTTAGAGTAGTGCTATGTTTCCTGAAATAACACTATTCATCTACATATAACATATTTATTGAATGAAATTGATTTGTGTTTTAAACATGTATGTTAAAAGTGTCCATTTGAGTTCTCTCTCCAGTCAAAGCTGATCCTCAAAAAATGTCCTGGCTTCCTCCTGGCTCAGGAAGCCTAGTTGTCAAAAGCAGTCCTATCCCCATGTGCTTTTGTAGGCTGATGGAAAAGAAATCTACTAATTGTATTTGGATATCAAAAATAACGCTAATCGGCAGTTGATTGTTCCATGCATGTCTCACTAATCCATTTAAGTAGCTACTCTCTATTTAATGTTAACTAGTTAAAAGTGGAATTATTTAACTTTAACTCAAGTTTATTTCAAAGCCTGCTAAATTTCAATTAGTTAAAATTTTCATTAGCTTTTCCTGAGATCTTACTGGCTGCTGCAATAATTGCAAGATTACGTATGTCAAGCACTTTGAACACTTGAAAAATGTTATATAAATTTAGAGCATAACTCTTACCATTTAATATACAGGGAGAGAGGACATTTTTGTTCTGTTTCATTATGGAATTTGTGTGGCTTGAAATGGACACCTTTTCTACATTCCCATTATGCATCTTCTGGGCAGAATTCTTTGTGTTCATTTGACCTACTAGCAGAGCTCTCTATGCGCTATAATAAAAATTACAATTAAAATTCTGAGTCAAGGCAATCACACTTCTGCAGCACACAAAAAATGAACTTTGTGACCTGTATAAAATGCAAATCAAGCTAATTTGCTTAATTCTTCTATTTTTTTTAAAACCCTCTTATTTTATTAGTTTGCATACATTATCCTGGGGTTGGTAGTCAGGTTGGGGCAAGAAGCTATGCAGGAAGCCACTGCTGGAAATCTTGTTCAGCCACTCTTAATGGCTTCTCAGGCTTCATCCAGCATAGCCTACACACTTCCAACCCAATCCACAAAGTCAGAAATGCTAGATGTGTGCTTTTTAAAAAGCTGAGATTCTAATGAAGCTGAACTCTGTGTCCACCCAGTCTCACATTCTGTTTTTTATGCATTCTGAAGATTTGCACAGCTTTCTGTCTACACATTCTTTCATAGTTCAGTTTATCTATCTATCTATATATACATGACACACAACCCTCAGATAGAATTTTCTGTATCTCCTGTTTCCCATTACAAACTTCAAGATAGTCAAAATCATCTTAAATATTGTCTATCTTTAGAAACAGATACTAAACATTTTATCTTTCTATTCATCCATCCATCCCACAGAACTACCTAAACACTGAGAATTTTATCTTAATTTGAAAGGACACACAAACATACTCAAATATCTTCTGTGGAACAGGTGGAGACTTTGGCTGTCATAAATCATCTTTATGCTGCGCTGTGAACTTTTTGAGCCTAATCTTTACATAGACAGGATCTAAGAATGAGAGAGAGAGAGCATCAAGCTGCAATGATTGGTTATTCAGATCCTTTGTTGGCAATTAATCTTACCATCACTTTTATGGGATGGAGTTTGTGATTTACTAATCTGTTTAGTGAGGCTCAATAACCACTCCATAATTTATGCACAATAAAAGCAATACAATTACTGTAACTACTCACCTTGAGAATATAGGACTGTCACTGAATCTTTTGCTGGTTAAGAACATAAGAACATAAGAAGAGCCTGCTGGATCAGGCCAGTGGCCCATCTAGTCCAGCATCCTGTTCTCACAGTGGCCAACCAGGTGCCTGGGGGAAGCCCGCAAGCAGGACCCGAGTGCAAGAACACTCTCCCCTCCTGAGGCTTCCGGCAACTGGTTTTCAGAAGCATGCTGCCTCTGACTAGGGTGGCAGAGCACAGCCATCAGGGCTAGTAGCCATTGATAGCCCTGTCCTCCATGAATTTGTCTAATCTTCTTTTAAAGCCATCCAAGCTGGTGGCCATTACTGCATCTTGTGGGAGCAAATTCCATAGTTTAACTATGCGCTGAGTAAAGAAGTACTTCCTTTTGTCTGTCCTGAATCTTCCAACATTCAGCTTCTTTGAATGTCCACGAGTTCTAGTATTATGAGAGAGGGAGAAGAACTTTTCTCTATCCACTTTCTCAATGCCATGCATAATTTTATACACTTCTATCATGTCTCCTCTGACCCGCCTTTTCTCTAAACTAAAAAGCCCCAAATGCTGCAACCTTTCCTCGTAAGGGAGTCGCTCCATCCCCTTGATCATTCTGGTTGCCCTCTTCTGAACCTTTTCCAACTCTAGAATATCCTTTTTGAGATGAGGCGACCAGAACTGTACACAGGATTCCAAATGCGGCCGCACCATAGATTTATCCAACGGCATTATGATATCGGCTGTTTTATTTTCAATACCTTTCCTAATTATCGCTAGCATGGAATTTGCCTTTTTCACAGCTGCTGCACACTGGGTCGACATTTTCATCGTGCTGTCCACTACATCCCCGAGGTCTCTCTCCTGGTCGGTCACCGCCAGTTCAGACCCCATGAGCGTATATGTGAAATTAAGATTTTTTGCTCCAATATGCATAATTTTACACTTGTTTATATTGAATTGCATTTGCCATTTTTCTGCCCATTCACTCAGTTTGGAGAGGTCTTTTTGGAGCTCTTCGCAATCCCTTTTTGTTTAACAACCCTGAACAATTTAGTGTCGTCAGCAAACTTGGCCACTTCACTGCTCACTCCTAATTCTAGGTCATTAATGAACAAGTTGAAAAGTACAGGTCCCAATACCGATCCTTGAGGGACTCCACTTTCTACAGCCCTCTATTGGGAGAACTGTCCGTTTATTCCTACTCTCTGCTTTCTGCTTCTTAACCAATTCCTTATCCACAAGAGGACCTCTCCTCTTATTCCATGACTGCTAAGCTTCCTCAGAAGCCTTTGGTGAGGTACCTTGTCAAACGCTTTTTGAAAGTCTAAGTACACTATGTCCACTGGATCACCTCTATCTATATGCTTGTTGACACTCTCAAAAAATTCTAAAAGGTTACTGAGACAGGACTTTCCCTTGCAGAAGCCATGCTGGCTCTGCTTCAGCAAGGCTTGTTCTTCTATGTGCTTAGTTAATCTAGCTTTAATAATACTTTCTACCAGTTTTCCAGGAACAGAAGTTAAGCTAACTGGCCTGTAATTTCCGGGATCCCCTCTGGATCCCGTTTTGAAGATTGGCGTTACATTTGCCACTTTCCAGTCCTCAGGCACGGAGGAGGACCCGAGGGACAAGTTACATATTTTAGTTAGCAGATCAGCAATTTCACCTTTGAGTTCTTTGAGAACTCTCGGGTGGATGCCATCCGGGCCCGGTGATTTGTCAGTTTTTATATTGTCCATTAAGCTTAGAACTTCCTCTCTTGTTACCACTATTTGTCTCAGTTCCTCAGAATCCCTTCCTGCAAATGTTAGTTCAGGTTCAGGGATCTGCCCTATATCTTCCACTGTGAAGACAGATGCAAAGAATTTATTTAGCTTCTCTGCAATCTCCTTATCGTTCTTTAGTACACCTTTGACTCCCTTATCATCCAAGGGTCCAATTGTCTCCCTAGATGGTCTCCTGCTTTGAATGTATTTATAGAATTTTTTGTTGTTGGTTTTTATGTTCTTAGCAATGTCCTCCTCAAATTCTTTTTTAGCATCCCTTATTGTCTTCTTGCATTTCTTTTGCCAGAGTTTGTGTTCTTTTTTATTTTCTTCATTCGGACAAGACTTCCATTTTCTGAAGTAAGACTTTTTGCCTCTAAGAGCTTCCTTGACTTTGCTCGTTAACCATGCTGGCATCTTCTTGGCCCTGGCGGTACCTTTTCTGATCTGCGGTATGCACTCCAGTTGAGCTTCTAATATAGTGTTTTTAAACAACTTCCGAGCATTTTCGAGTGATGTGACCCTCTGGACTTTGTTTTTCAGCTTTCTTTTTACCAATCCCCTCATTTTTGTGAAGTTTCCTCTTTTGAAGTCAAATGTGACTGTGTTGGATTTTCTTGGGCAATTGGCCATTTACATGTATGTTTAATTTAATAGCACTGTGGTCACTGCTCCCAATCGGTTCAACAACACTTACATCTTGCACCAGGTCCCGGTCCCCACTGAGGATTAAGTCCAGGGTTGCCGTCCCTCTGGTCGGTTCCATGACCAACTGGTCTAGGGAATAGTCATTTAGAATATCTAGAAACTTTGCTTCTTTGTCATGACTGGAACACATATGCAGCCAGTCTATGTCCGGGTAGTTGAAGTCACCCATTACTACCACATTTCCTAGTTTGGATGCTTTCTCAATTTCATATCTCATCTCCAGGTCTCACTGAGCATTTTGATCCGGGGGACGATAGATCGTTCCCAGTATTAAGTCCCTCCTGGGGCATGGTATCACCACCCACAACTGGTGGTACCTTTTCTGATCTGCGGTATGCACTCCAGTTGAGCTTCTAATATAGTGTTTTTAAATAACTTCCAAGCATTTTTGAGTGATGTGACCCTCTGGACTTTGTTTTTCAGCTTTCTTTAATGCCTAAACCCTCATTCTTTAATGATCTTTAATGCCCTAAACCCTTTGGATTAAGGCTATTTGGAGGACTGCCTACATCTGTATGAAACTAAATTAAGGTCAGCTTCAGAGGCCTTACTTATGTGCCCTTCTTTCAGGTTTAATGCTGGTGAAGTACAAGAGAAAGAGCCTCCTCAGTGGTGGCTTCTGCCCTATGGAATTCCTTTTAAGAGACTTACAACTGGCTCCTTAAGTTCAGGTGTTTAAGAAAGTTTTCAGAACTCATCTGTTTTCCTTGGCTTTTAATTGGAATAATTTGTTGTATAGGCTACTGCTGGAGTTTGTTGATGTTTATAGAATTTTACTATAATGAATATATTTAAACTGGCTGTTTTATTGTGATTTGAAACATAATTTTTAATGTTTGCCTTTCCTGTGGTGGCTCCCAGATTTTCCACACATGGTTCCTATGCTGCATATTTTAAGCAGTTTTTTTTTAAAAAAAAAATTCAAACAGTCTTTTCATAAATCAAGCTATTCTCCATATATAACAAAACTCTAATTTTATATTTATTTCTGTTATTTGTTGTAAATGGCGTATATATTTTAATTTACTGTTAATGTCACTGATGTTTCCATTTTAGAGTGTTTCTAATTACTGTGTCCTTCTGATATTGCGAGCTGCCTTGACTGGGCTATGCTCAGAAAGGCAGCATATAAATAATTTTAAAAATAAATTTAAAAACAAGTATCCAATTTCATTAACATCATCTGCCTTGGGAAGGCTACAGTGGTTTGAAATATATGAAATAAATAAATCAAATATTTGGAATTAATCTCTCAATCCATTTCAGGCAGCACTGAAAAGCATAGGCAAAGCCCAAAACTGGGCTCTCACCTGTGTTGGATTGCACTTATTACACGCTTTACACCACTTGCATTCTAATCAAGTGTTTTGTAGCCTTCAGCTCCTTGGAATACAAAGGAGGCAAACAGCTCTATGATTTGGTTGAGAGCATTTCAGAACAATCATACTGATGGCCTGCGTCATCCCTTATTCCAAGCAGTGACCATGATGATAGGATAGCCAGCTGAAACTGCAAGAAATTTCCCTCGATAGGTCAGAAAATCATAAGGATTCACCAGTCTCTCAAAATGGACCACAGAAAATGGTTCCTGCATTTATTCCAATCTACTCTGGCACTGGGACTGAGCAGAATGCATTCATTTCCATGCTGCACCTATGGGAAGGAGGTCATGTCATTCAGGTAACATGTGGTTCATCTCTCCTCAGGAGGAAGCAGCTCCAATGCCCCTCTATAAACATACAAGTTGACCTAAAGTCTTATTTGAGACTTCAGCATTGTGCTGTACCCCAGGAAGAAGGGCAGGTCAAAGGATGCATGTTCCATATCTTCCATAGGCTATGTCTGATGAAGGAGTTAAAGACACCAACTCACATCTGGTCTGCTGCAAATAAGGCTTTATTTCAGGTATGTTGTATCACATACCTGCTTCTACCCATGTCCCAGATTGCTTTCCCCAATATGTAAAGTCTTTCAGCAAACCTCCTTTCCTGGGGTGACAGCTTCAGCAAAACTGGAGCTTCTGATTCTCCCTTTTTCACTCTGGTCTTCTCAGGAGTAACGCCCAAACCCAGGGACAGTCACATCCTCCCAGTCACCCCAGTGTTCTGGGAGAGGCTCTCACTAAAGAGTTTAAAGATTACCTCCTTTAATGATGCTGGCCTAGGCACACTTGTCCAGTCCTCTTGTGAATCTGGAACTGGCTAGGGAACAGAGAGCAGAGAGCAGGAATAAATGGACAGTTCTCCCAATGGAGGGATGTAGAAAGTGGAGTCCCCCAAGAATTGGTATTGGGATACCTGCTTTTTAACTTATTCATAAATAATCTAGAGTTAGGGATGAGCAGTGAGGTGATCAAGTTTGGTGATGATACTCAATTGTTCAGGGTTGTTTATTTATTTATTTATTATTTGATTTATATCCCGCCCTTCCTCCCAGCAGGAGCCCAGGACGGCAAACAGAAATGCTAAAAACACTTTAAAACATCATAAGGCAGACCTTAAAATACATTAAAACAAAACGCTAAAAACATTTTCTTAAAAAAAGCTTTAAAAAGATATTTTTAAAAAGGGTTAAAAACATTATTTTAAAAAAAACATTAAAAAGCAATTCTAACACAGACGCAGACTGGGATAGATCTCAACTTAAAAGGCTTGTTAAAAGAGGAAAGTCTTCAAAAGGCACCAAAAAGATAGCAGAGATGACGCCTGCCTAATATTTTGTTAAAACAAAAAAAGAGTGTGAAGAGCTCCAAAAGGACCAAACTGAGTGAATGGATGGTAAAATGGCAAATGCAATTCAATGTAAACAAGTGTAATATTATGCATATTGGAGCAAAAAATATTAATTTCACATATATGCTCATGGGGTCTGAATTGCTGGTGACTGATCAGGAATGAGACCTTGGGGTTGTAGTGGATACCTTGATGAAGATGTTGACTCAGTGTGCAGCGTTTGTGAAAAAGGCAAATTCAGTTCTAGGGATAATTAGGAAAGTTATTGAAAATAAAACTGCCTATATCATAATGCTGTTATACAAATCTATGGTGCAGCTGCATTTGGAATACTGTGTACAGTTCTGGTCATCTCATCTCAAAAAGGATATTGTAGAGATGGGAAAGTTTCAGAAAAGAGCCACCAAAATGATCAGGGGGATGGAGCAACACCCCTATAAGGAAAGGTTGCAGCATTTGGGGCTATATAGTTTAGAGAAAAGGTGAGCAAGAGGTGACATGATAGAAGTGTATAAAATTATGCATGGCATGGAGAAAGTGGACAGATAAAAGTTTTTCTCCCTCTCTCATAACACTAGAACTTGCGGACATCCAATGAAGCAGAATGTTGGAAGATTCAAGACAGATAAAAGAAGGTATTTCTTCACACAGCACAAAATTAAACTATGGAATTGGCTCCCACAAAAGGCAGTGATGGCCACCAACTTGGATGGCTTTAAAAGAGTATCAGACAAATTCATGGAGGAAAAGGCTATCAGTGGCTACTAGCCATGATGGCCATGCTCTGCCTCCATAGTTGGAGGTGGTATGTTTCCAAATACCAGTTGCTGGAAACCACAGGAGGGGAGAGTACTCTTGTACTGAGGTCCTGCTTGTGGGCTTCCCATAGGCATCTGGTTGGCCCCTGAGAGAACAGGATGCTGGACTATATGGGCCATTGACCTTATCCAGCAGGGTCTTCCTATGTTCTTATGTTCTTTTATGCTTCCCCGTTGAGTAAGAAGGCCTTGGTAATCCCAGGATGCTGGAATTCCATCTCTGACCCCACCCAATGGAGCAGCCTTTCCCAACCAGTGTGCCTCCAGATGTTGTTGGACCACAATTCCCATCTTTCCTGATCATTGGCAATGCTGGCTGAGGCTTATGGGAGTTGTGGTCCAACAACATCTGGAGGCACACTGGTTGGGAAAGGCTGCAATGGAGTTTAGGGAAATAGCTTGCATCTGCCCCTAGGAGGGGCATGATGGTCCAATCTCCTTGGCAAGGCCTGGCTAGTTCAGGCTGTTTCTTTGCTCGCCACCACACTGAGGCATTTTATATCCTCCCTGTCTCCCTTCATTCTGTCTGAAGCACTGCAGCTGGGCTCCTTCTCCTCTAAGGTAGAGCCTCCAGGCAGTGTCCAAGCATGGTCTCCTCGGGAGCTGTTGCCTGGTTGGAGCCTAGTGGTGTGGATTGGGACCTACTTAAATGGCCAAGTACAGGGTAAAGATCAGTGGGCCCCAGAAGCCTTTCACAGACATGAAATGTTTCACACTAGTAAATCATATTCTTGGGCAGACAATAACCGGTATTGTATGAAAACTAGGCATTTGCAAGACTGCTTTTTAAAAGATATCTTGAACCTATGATTAAACTTGGGGACAGCTGTAGCTCAGTGGTAGGGCATATCTTTGCAGGCAAAAGGTCTCCGGTTCCATCCCCAGTGTCTCTGTTTAGGGCTGGGAAAGACACTTCCTCAGACCCTGGACAGTCACTACCAGTCAATGTAGGCTAGGAATGGAGAAGAAACCCATTTTAAGTGGATTTATACATGGAAATTGGCAGTTCTCAATTGAACTTTGCTCACATTGGGCCACCACTTGTATCGAGTACCCACTTTTGTCTGAGCTGTTTGTGCATTGTTAAGGGGTTTTGTTTTGTTTTACAAACACCTAACTAAAGATATGCAAAGTTATAAGCAAATAATATGCATGCCAGATGACATTTTTGGAGTGTGATTGTAGAAGCATTATTACATAAGTATTGTTATACCATTATATTAATTGTTGTAAGTATCTGTTTATGTGCTGGTTACTTTAGGAAACCTGGAATATATATGCATATTATATGTATAATAATAATGCATATAATGTATAATGAATTGTTTGCATTTTAAGCAGAGCCTGTAAAAAAAGAAAACTCATTAAGTTCAAGGATGGAAATTAGAAAAAAAAATCAGTACAGATAAGCTTGACATAGAGGTTTTTTTGAAAATTTCCATCCTAGAGAAAGACAATGCCAAGCTAGCTAGACCAATTGGTCTCGCTCAGTATAAGATAGTTTCCTATGTTCCAATAGTTGATTTGTAAAGTAACTATGATAATATACTATGGTAATGCCTCCTAGCTTAGACTGCTTCCAAAAGCATTAGACAATTACATAGAGGATAGGTCTCCAGTATCTCCTGTTAAGCCAACTGCTTAATGTACAGAGGGAGATACCATTAAGTACAAGGTGCTAGGGACAATCAACATAAGATGTCCATTACCTTAATGTCCATACCCTGCTTTTACATTTCCAGAAGTATCTGGCTTTCTTGTCACTGCTGGAAATAGAGTGCTTGACTAAATGGACCTTTAGTCTGATCTAGTGGTGCAATTCATATGGCCAATTGAAGTTAAATTCAGTCAGCTTGGCTATTCTGTTGTAAGCAATTTTTGGACCACAAATGCTATATTTTTCCTAATTTACATTTGGGCAGCCCATCACCCCATTTTGCAAATGAGCTTGTTTCATTTGCAAAATTGAAACTCACTGGCAAGATTCCAAAAACCCTGTACATCTAGTTTAATGTACCAGGAAAGTGAGGGGAGGAGGCTTTTGGCTTGTTTCTTGAACATCCCGCATGCTGTATGTCATATTCCTTATGTAACTGGGGGTACTTTTAAAAGCAGTTGGTGACTTGGCATGCAAGTCTGTTCTTCAAAGTGGAAAAAAATGTCAAAAAAAACCTATTGCACATGTATTAGCCCTTGAATCATAATGCTTGGGAACCCTGCCATTATTTATATAAATTATCCTTTTGGGACTATAATCCTTTGTAACCTTAACCTAGATTGTAGGGTGAATGTGAGAATTTCTTTCTTTAACTTCTGCTTCTAAAGGAGAAAATGTGTGAGTTTATATGTCAAAGAGAGTGCAATGTGTGTCAATGTTCACACTTGACTTGAAACTTTGAGGGTATGTGTTGACAGGTTTGCTCCCAAAATTGATAATCTGGTCCAGCCACTACAGAAGAGAAACAAGTCTGTAGCTTTCCTTTAAGATGCCTTTTTGTGTATGTGCAATGTGATTGTCATATTTGCTACATTTCGGGGAGCTAATGTGAGGGGAAACCCCACTGTCAATGAATATATTTATCAAGCATGCAGTTTACTGAGCTTTTTTTTTTTTTGGACATCAGTGTTCACCACAAATTGTGATGTGCCAAATTGTGAAGTTTGACACGTTTAATCTCTATATATGGGAACCATGTTGATTAGGTGAAGAAGCACAGCATCCACTCTGATAGGCCATAAACAAACTTAGCAAACGATGATGTCTAGTGACAGAACTTAGCATTACAGAACACAGCCCTGATCCTTCATATATTTTAATCAACTAGCAATATCTAGTGACAGAATATGCCATTAACCCTTCCAATGCAATAGGGCAAATTAGAATTGAGAACATAAATTCCAAATAGCTTCTCCATGAAATAATATATATTAGGTCAGGACAAATCTCTTCAGATCCACAGAAGCAGACTAAGAACACATAATAGAAACCAACAGACATTTCCAGTGAGATGATAGAACACAAGAAGAGCCTTTTGGATCAGGCCAATGGCCTATCTAGTCCAGCATCCTGTTTGGACCAGTGGCCAACCAGATGCCTGTGGGAAACCCACAATCAGGATCTAAGTGTAACAGCACTGTCCTCTCCTGCAGTTTCCAGCAACTAGCAGGTATTCAGAAGCATATTGCCTTAGACAGTGAAAATAGAGCATAGCCATCATGATTAGTAGCCACTGATATCCACCATGAATTTGTCTAAAGCTGTTTTAAAGCCATCCAAGTTGCCACCAAGTACTGTCTCTTGTGGGAGTGAATTCCATAGTTTAACTATCCAATGTGTGAAGAAGTACTTCCTTTGGTCTATCCTGAAACTTCCAACATTCAGCTTCCTTAAATGTTCCTAAGTTCTAGTGTTACGAGAGTGGGAGAAAAAACATTTCTCTTTCCACTTTCTCCACCCCAGGTATAATTTGATACACCTTTATCATGTCTCCTCTTACTCACCTTTTCTTTAAACTAAAAAGTCTGAAATGTTGTAACCTTTCCTCATAGGGGAGTTGCTCCATCAGCTTGATCATTTTGGTTGCCCTTTTCTGAACCTTTTCCAAATCTACAACATCCCTTTTGAGGTGAGGCAACCAGAACTGTTCACAGTACTCCAAGTGCAGTCACATCATAGACTGGTATAATGGCATTATAATAGCAGTAGTTTTCATTTCAGTTCCTTTCCTAAGGATCCTTAGCATGGAATTTGCCTTTTTCATAGCTGCCACATACTGGGTTGACATTTTCATTGAGCTATCCACAACAACCCCAAGGTCTCGTTCTTGATCAGGCACTCCCAGTTCAGACCCATCGACGTATATGTAAAATTAATATTTTTTTTGCCCCAACATGCATCACTTTACATTTGTTTACACTGTACTGCATTTGCCAGTTTCCTCTTCAGTTTTGAAAGATTCCTTTGGAGCTCTTCACAATCCATTTTTAAACCACCCTGAAGAATTTAGTATCATCAGCACTGTTGGAAGTTTCACTTGAGTCAATGCACTGTCTTGCTGTATGCTCTGAATCTATTGACCATTACAGGCAATAGATGTAGTTAGTCAGTTGAAAGGGCCCCTACTTGAATTCTCTCCTTGTTACTTTACTCAAGTTTAAGCACACCTCTGATTGGTTACACTGATATTCTCAGGGCTACTATCACTTCCAGATCTTCTTTCTTCTTCCCACAATTCTCTCCCTTCCTTTTGAATTCAGCTAGTGTAGATGATTAGGCTTTCCTATCCACTTCTTAATAAAATTTTGTTTTGTTTAAGATAAACACCACACTTTTTCATATTCTTTTGTATCTGTAATGAACTCTGCTGCAGAAAGTAACTTTCTTCACAAATTTGGTTACCTCATGGCTCACCCCTAACCCTAGAGATTATCTATGCCATAGCATGATCTTAGTTCGAAAGAGTCTTCTATGTTTGTAAAACCAATGAGATGGCCAGAGAGATAGGTGCTGCTGACAAATCCTATCTGACTTGAAATATAGGGTTGTGTGGAGGGTTATGATTCCCCTTCCTATCTTCTCTATTGAACCCTGCCTTTTAGATCCCTGACAGTTTATTCCTGATAAAGAACCAGGCCAAAATGGATTTGCGGATTTGGGGACTGAGATGATCATCTAACCCAAAGAAGCCATGTGCTGGGAAGAGCCATGGGACCTCAGAGCTGTGCTTACTATCTCTTAAGGTAGGGACATTGTATACTTTGAAAGCCACTGGAGATTTCTCCTAAACGTCATCTTCTCTTTAAGCTGACTAAAAAGTCAAGGAGATGGGAGTGTTGTATCTGAACTGCAGAGATGCGTTCAAATCCTTGCTCAGCCATAAAAAGTGTTATGTGTCCTTGGCATCCCTCTCCCCATTTTTCCTAATTTAATCTATCTCATAAGGTTGTTGTGAGGATAAAATGTAATAACCCCATGTGCACTACTCCTGGGTTCATTGGAAGAAGGACTGGATACAAACATAATAAATAAAAAGACACTGGGGCTCAAATTAAGGTGAGGTCAAAACATTCCAATTCATTTTGGAGAAATACTTGACACTGCCTTCAGCACTCTTTTTCAGAATCGCAAGTATGGAGAGAAATAAAGATTTATCAGAGCAACCAGAAAGCTTGCTGTGCAATTCAATATATTCTCAGAACCATGTCTGTCATATTCGTTCAAATTTGGTAACATTTACACCAACCGGAATGCTCCTTTTTGCTTCTTATGCAACAGCAGGAAGGACTTTACCTGTTGCAGTCCAAGAGGCAATTCAGATGTTTAAGTGCACCTGCAGGGATTGATTAAATGCCAGGCTGTGTGGATAGATTTTTAGAGCAGGCTTGAGCTACTCACAAGGCTCATTGACTGCTGGATAATGTCCTTACTCTTTCATAGATTTTCAGGCTATTATGATAATCTAGTTTGACCTTTTGAACAACACAGGCAAGCTGCATTCCCCTCTGTAATTCACACAATAAGCCTATAGCTAGAGCTAAACCAAACAGTCACTGTGACATTCCTCTCCATCAATATTGATTCATTCAAATGGCCCACAACAGATACAAAGTCTATGCCAATTCTGTGAACTTCACAAACACAGTTCTCATATAAACACAATGTCTGAAGAGCAGTGGAAGCCTGTACTGGAACACACAAAGGCATTTAGTTTTGATGAAGTTTCTGATGTGGTAGAGGCATGTAGTTCAATAAAGGAGGGCTGGGGAGACATTTGGCTGAGGGCAAAACATTGCATAGGACAGGAAGACCTTCATGTTATTGGCAAGAAGACTGTGGTTGTGGTTGTGTTGGGGAAACTGTGGACTAATAAACTGAAGGAGATTAGGTTTGCCTTCTCTAGAAACCGACTGTGTGCTTTGTATGCAAGTATCTATATAGTATAAAAAAGTTCCAAATTGCTCATTTCATAATAAACAACCCAACAAAATAAGCCAACACTTACCATGGGATGAGTTAAAATGGTGTAGACTTTTGAAAGCAAAGACATCACACTGCATATGCTAGAACCTCATGAAAAACAGGGCACCATTCCTAAGTAGGTCCAAAGTCTTCCCTAATATTTTTTATCTATTCTTTGAATTTCTACCACACTGTCAGGCCCAGGATGTGACTCAGGAACTAGACCAGCGGTTGTGGTTAATTCGTGTTTTATTAGGGTAATGTCCAAACAAAGACTGCGTTTTCTCATGAAGCAATACAGGGATACAGGTCCTGTGGCATTGGGAGAAAGTTGACAGAGCAAGGGACTTCTTCCCGCCTGTTCTTTAAGAAGGGGCCAAACGGGCGCGCAATCTTTCGCTCCTCCTTAACTGCCCCTCAGGTACTGCCCGCCTTCCCCCCCTTCTCTCCTGTCTTTTCAGCTGTCTGCGTGTGCGCGGTGAGGGAGGAAGCATCACCCCCTCCTCTTCTGAAGTTTCTGATTCCAGGATGGGGGATAGGGGAGGGGCTGATGGTAAACTGCCTCCCCGCTTTTCGGCTGTGAGCAGCCCTCCCTCTTCCCCCTCTTGCTCTGAGCCTGAAGGAGGGGGAGGCGTGAGAATGTCCAGGGAGGGCTCAGGCTCCCCGTTGCTAAGCGACCTTATCACTGGCAGTTCCTCTATTTCGTCTTCGCTCCAAAGGGGGGAAGTTCCTCCCCTTTCCCTCTGCCATCCATCTGAGTACTCTTCTCCCAACTCTCCGGGATCCAGCTCCCCGGGATTGGGACCCCAGCTCTGCCTTCCGACA
The DNA here is from genome assembly GCF_030035675.1 of Rhineura floridana. Classification (NCBI taxonomy): domain Eukaryota; kingdom Metazoa; phylum Chordata; class Lepidosauria; order Squamata; family Rhineuridae; genus Rhineura; species Rhineura floridana. Next base: position 16,975,267 of record NC_084488.1, on the reverse strand, counting down.
CCATCCCCCCTCCCAGGCTGTGCCCCCCTCCCCTTGTCTGGCTTGGGATGGTGGGGAGAACGTTGATGGAAAAGTTTTACCAATTCTGGAGCATGCACATCAGCTGCATCTTCCCATGATCTGTCAGCCACCCCATAGCCTTTCCAGTGAATCAAGTACTGCAGCTTGTGGCGTCTGATCCTGGAATCTAAGATCTCCTCAACTTCAAACTCAAGCTGCTCATTTACCAGGAGTGGAGCTCCGGGAGGTTCCTCTGGCCGTAACTCACTGGGAGGGGCGGCTTTCGTTAAGAGGGATCGATGGAACACAGGATGTATTTTAAACGTGTCAGGCAGCTTCAGTCGGTACGCCACGGGATTGATTTGAGTTTCTATTTCGAAAGGACCCACCCTCTTGTCTTGTAATTTTCTACATTTGCCCGGCATCTGGAGGAAGCGGGTGGACAGCCATACCTGGTCTCCCGGTTGAAGGGGGGGGCCTCCTTCCTGTGCAGGTCAGCAACTCGCTTGTACTCTGTTTTGGCTTCGTTTAACTGCTGTTTCAGTGTCTGTTGCGCCGCTTGCAATTCCTTAAGGAAGTTCTCAGCTGCCGGTACCAGCATTCCTTCTGAGCTGCTTGGAAAGACTTTAGGATGGAATCCATAATTAGCGAAGAACAGGGTTTGTTGAGTGCTGGAGTGCAGAGAATTGTTGTAGGCGAACTCTGCAAAATGCAAATATGATACCCAGTCAGTCTGTTGATAGGACACATAACTTCGTAAATATCTTTCCAAAACGGCGTTCAAGCGTTCCGTCTGCCCATCTGTCTGGGGGTGATGGGCGGAGGAGAGTTTTAATTCCGTCTGCAACTGTTTCCACATTGCTCTCCAAAATTTGGCTGTGAACTGAGTTCCTCGGTCTGAGACTATGCTGTTTGGCAATCCATGCAGTCGGTAGACTTCTTTTATGAATAACTTGGCCATTTCTTTAGCCTCTAAGGCCCCTGCACAAGGAAGAAAGTGTGCCATTTTGGTAAGTAGATCCACCACTACTGAGATGGCTGTCATTCCTTGGGACTTGGGTAGATCAGTTATAAAATCCATGGAGAGGTCCTTCCAGGGTTCGTGTGGGACAGGCAACGGTTGTAACAGTCCTGCTGGTGTCCCTGTTTGTGTTTTTGTCCGCAGACAGACAGAGCAGGACTTTACATAACTCTCAATATCCCGACGCATTTTAGGCCACCAGAAGTCCTTGGCCACGTTCTGAATGGTCTTGTAAATCCCAAAGTGTCCCGCTGTGATGGAATCATGACACTGGCGTAGGATTCTGAGCCTTAATTCCCCTTCTGGCACATATCTGGCAGTTTTGAACCATAACAGTCCATTTCTCCAGTGAAAGGTTACTTCTGAGTCTTGACCTTGTCCCGTCTCCTGCTGATATTTTAGCATGTCTGCATCTTCTTGTTGTCCCTTTTTGAGTTCCTCTTCCCATGAAGGCTGGCATACTCCCAACGTTAATTTCTCTGGCAGGATTACGTACTGAGGCTGGTCCTCGGATTCACTTTGTTTATATTGTGGCTGTCTGGATAAGGCATCCGCTCTCTGGTTTTTGGCTTGGGCATGATACGTAATCTGGAAGTTAAACCTAGTGAAGAACTGGGACCATCTTATCTGTCTCTGGTTCAGCTTTCTGGCTGTTTATTTGGAAAACCCTGGAATGAACTTTCTGTAATAATTGGCAAGCCCCAAAAACCGTTGTACATCCTTTTTGGTGACAGGTTGGCCCCAGTCCAATATGCAGCTTACTTTCCCTGGGTCCATCTCCATGCCTTCCGCTGAGATTCGATATCCAAGGAAGTCTAGAGACTTGAGGTCAAATCCACATTTCTCTAATTTAGCATACAGGTGATTTTCTCTCAGTCTCTTCAACACCTTCTTCACATGCTGGTCGCGGTCTTCCTGGTTCTTTGAGAACACCAGGATATCATCTAAGTAACAGATTACAAACGTGTCCAACAAGTCTCTAAACACGTCGTTCATGAATTTTTGAAAAATTCCTGGACTTCCACAAAGCCCGAATGGCATGACCAGGTATTCATACTGTCCATAAGCGGTCAAGAATCCTGTTTTCCATTCATCTCCCTCCTTCATTCTGATCAGATTGTACCCTCCTCTCAAATCCAACTTCGTGAAGATTTTTGCAGAGCGCAGTCGGTCCAGCAACTCTGAGATTAGGGGCAGCGGGTAGCTGTTGGGGATGGTGATCTGGTTCAATGCGCGATAGTCATTACAGGGTCTGAGTTCCCCCCCTTCTTTTTCACAAACAATAGTGGCGCTCCAGCAGGGGATTGTGAGGGGCGTATGAATCCTCGCCTCAGGTTTTTATCCAGGAATTCCTTCAGGGCCTCCCTCTCATTCTCTGTGAGAGAGTAGATTCTCCCTGATGGGATGCTGGCTCCTGGCACTAGATCAATCACACAGTCGTAAGGGCGGTGGGGGGGTAAAGTCTCTGCCTCTTTTTCATCAAACACATCTTTGAATTCTTCATACTTTGGCGGCAGGGTCACTTGCTCGATCTCTTGCACTGCCCCCGCTAAGGTGTTCTTGATTCCTTCAGGTTGACAGTTCTCCTGGCAATACTGTGAGGTGAACCACACCACCGCCTCCTTCCAACTTATTTTGGGTTCATGCTTTGCTAGCCAGGGCATTCCCAGAATCACCTCAAAGTTCGAGAGATCTGACACGTATAGCGAAATGAACTCTTCGTGCCCAGGGATTTGAAGTTTCACTTCCTCCGTGGCTTGTGTCACCCCTCCTGACTTCAGGGGTCTCCCATCGATAGTCTCCACAGCTAGGGGAGCATCCAGTTTCCACCGGGAAATTCCATGACGCTTGACTAACTTTGCATCAATAAAATTTGTGGAGGCTCCACTGTCAATTAAGGCAGTGGAATTAAACACCACTCCTCTGGAAGTTGCAAGACCAACACCCCCTTTGAGGGAGGTTGGATCGTTGGGGGGCCTTTATACAACGCTGCCCCCAGTCCACCGGCCTGCACGTGGACTGGGTGTTCTAGCTTCCCGACGGCTCGGCTTTCCCCCCTTTCAGTCCACAGTCTCTGGCCACATGGCCTGGCTTTGAACAATAAAAGCATAAATGTTTCCGGCGTCGTCTTTCCTTTTCTTCTTCCGACAGTCTTGGCCTAGCCCCTCCCTGTCCCTCAGCTGCATTACCTGCCATCCCTGCAGTGGGAAGGGTCTTGTTGCGGGATGCCGAGGCTGAGTATCTCGGGACCTCCTGCTTCTTTTCCAGGCACCTTCCTTCCATCTGGTGATCTATCTGTAGGCATAGCCAGATGAGCCCTGGTAGGTCAGCGGGGGGGGAGGTCCTGGCCAACTCATCCAGGATTTCAGCATTTAATCCACTCCGGTACATAAACATCAGGGCGGCGTCATTGTAACCAGTTTCCTGGGACAGAATTTTAAAAGCGTTAGTGTACTCGGAAACAGTCCCTTTAGCTTGCTTCAGAGCGCCTAGTTGCCGCGCTACTGTTTCAGCCCTTTGCGGGTCTTGAAACATCTCGGTCATCTCCTGTATAAATCCTCTGTACCTTCCTAAGACAGTATCCTTTCTCACGAGATACGGAGTCACCCATTTTGCAGCTTCTCCCTCCAGGAGGCTAATCACGAAAGCTACTTTAGCCCCATCGTCTGGAAATTCCATGTGCCTGACATCCAGATATAACTCACATTGAGCCACGAAGGTTGCCAACTGATCACTTTGTCCCGCATATTTTGGGGGCAATCCAATGGGAACCTTTACTACGGCAGCTGGAGGGGCTGTTTGCATCTGGTCTATCGTGGCCTTCAAGGTTTGATTATCCGTCTTCAGCGCCTTGACTGCTGCTAGCAGGGCTTGAACATCCGTCTGCAAATCAGCTACCTTAGTCCTCAAGAGTTCCACTTCTTCCATCTCAGAAGTGGGGTTCATCCCCCCCGCTGCTCCCTTTGACATCTTGTCCCAGTCAAGTGAAGAGAGCATTGAGGGTGATTTAGTTGGCTCTGTCAAGCTGTCAGGCCCAGGATGTGACTCAGGAACTAGACCAGAGGTTGTGGTTAATTCGTGTTTTATTAGGGTAATGTCCAAACAAAGACTGCGTTTTCTCATGAAGCAATACAGGGATACAGGTCCTGCGGCATTGGGAGAAAGTTGACAGAGCAAGGGACTTCTACCTGCCTGTTCTTTAAGAAGGGGCCAAACGGGCGCACAATCTTTCGCTCCTCCTTAACTGCCCCTCAGGTACTGCCCACCTTCCCTCCCTTCTCTCCTGTCTTTTCAGCTGTCTGCGTGTGCGCGGTGAGGGGGGAAGCATCACCCCCTCCTCTTCTGAAGTTTCCGATTCCAGGATGGGGGATAGGGGAGGGGCTGATGGTAGACTGCCTCCCCGCTTTTCGGCTGTGAGCAGCCCTCCCTCTTCCCCCTCTTGCTCTGAGCCTGAAAGAGGGGGAGGCGTGAGAATGTCCAGGGAGGGCTCAGGCTCCCTGTTGCTAAGCGACCTTATCACTGGCAGTTCCTCTGTTTCGTCTTCGCTCCAAAGGGGGGAAGTTCCTCCCCCTTCCCTCTGCCATCCATCTGAATACTCTTCTCCCAACTCTCCGGGATCCAGCTCCCCGGGATTGGGACCCCAGCTCTGCCTTCCGACACACACACTTCAAACAGCAGAAGGGTGTTGGTCCTGTGAAAGCCTAATGCCTCCTGGTTTCCCTGGGCACGCCCTTGTCCCGCTGGTGGTAGTTACTGTTTTGGAGGCATTTCTTGTTTTTCCCCTTTTTTTGCTTGAAGCTGTTTTTACTGGCTATTATGTTTGCGGTCCCCCGCCCACTGTGAGAGTGTCCAACAGCAGATGGGTGTGGGTTCTGTGAAAGCCTAATGCAGGGGGAGCCCCCAAGCATGCCCAGGGGTGCAGCAAAAGGGTACTGTTTCATGGACAGGTGGTGGCTTTCAGCGAGCATGGGGCGGGGAATGTTTGCCTGTAACACAGGGACATGGGTTTTGCCTGGATGACGCTAACAGCAGAAAATAGGAGAATAGAACCCCCCAGTGTCCACAGACTTTACCTGCAGGAGACAAGGAAACACCGCCCCTTCAGTTAACATTTTAATATGGGGGCGCGGCAAGAAAAAAACCCAAATGCAGTTAACGTGAGCACATGTGAACACAAAGAAAAAAAATCCACAGCGAGGATGGACGTATATGAACCGTCCAAATCAATCCCGCTGCAAAAAGCAGCATTTATAATGTGGATCGAGGGACACATGTAAACAGGCCCTAAATAATTTATTATGGCATGAGTTTTTGTGAACTGCATGAAATGTTACTCTGAGTTGCAGGTAGGGATGTCAAAACTGACCAAAAAAAACAAGGAAATTGCTGCAGTTTATCTGTTATCATGTTTATCTGTGGTCAGGCATGGAAATATGAGTGGTTCATTCACATTGCTTCTTTTTTAAAGACTACAAATGACACATAATGTATCAATGTAAAAAGTTGTTTTGACATTTCCTTTACATTGAAATGAATGTAAGTTACATACATTATGTAAATAGTTACTTATGTGACTTACATTAATTAGCGGACAGCAAGATGAATAATGCAGTATTTTGAGGAAACTGAACTGCAGTGGAACAGAAACAACACTGATTGTGATGAATACAGGTAATAGTGGAAATCATTGCCTTCTTACATCCCTAGTTGCAGATACATAGACATAGTTGGGGAGAGAATGTCAGCAGTGAGGTCAGGCAAAAATGAAATACAGAAAAGTACAGATGGTATTTAACAATGGGCATTCTCCAAACAAAAACAATTGAGTTGACAACACAGACATCCTGGCATTGGTAAACTAATTAACACAAGTAGTTAAATAAAAATCCATTGTTCTGATTTAATCCACAAGTGATAGCATTTATTTATTTATTTATTTATATAATATACCGCCCCATAGCCAAAGCTCCCTGAGCGCTTTACAGCAATTAAAAACATTAAAAGCAAATATACCAATTTTTAAAACACAAAAAACAATTTAAATACACAATTTAAAAAGAATTAAAAACAATTTAAAAAGCATTGATGTATTGTAATCCAGAAGTTCCACATGCAGTCTCCCTTTACAGTTATCTATGCATACAGGGGGGGGGGGAACTATGCAGAGGGATATATTGGAGATCTGCATACAAAGTTGGCTTTATTTTTTTTTCAATAGTACTTGCTGGGTTTTAGATCCTCCTTCTCCACTGAATCACAAAAAGAAATTTTTAAAAGCTTCTTGGAACATAGCATCGAAGAGAGCAGTTGCAGTTTTGGAATGGCAGTAAATGCTCCACAGCGTATGGGCAAGTTCTGACGTGCATTGTTGGGATTCTCTGGTTCTGGGTCATTAGAAAATTCAGCATCATATACCGTATTGTGACCTTCCCTGAACCTCATCCAGCCCCTTAGCTATGCATTATGCTTTGCCAGATTCTTGAAAGCCATTCCCCGCTCAGTTAAAAACTAGCGGTGGGCTCAGTTTATTACTAGGGCTGTGTTTCCAAGCTGTTGGGAGGTGGGTAGCAGACTGATGTAGAACACTTGGGAAAAGGCTCTTTTTTTTTTCTTGAATAGTTGTCTTCCAGCTTGTAAAATAGCCCTCTTCCTCAACTTTCCCAAAACTTGCCTATTGCAACCACGCCCACTCCCACATTCTGAATTGTCACTAGCAAAACCAGGAGGGGGTTATCAAACCCAGATTGGCCCCCACCAAACATGGCTGAATAGCTTTGTTTGGATGGATGGACCAGGACTGGATTTGTGCAAATCTGGATTATGCCAAGCAATATGAGTAATTACTAGAGCTGGCCCAAAACATTCCTCACATTTCAGGGCCCATTTGTTTCAGGGATTTTTGGAGACTTTGGGTGCGATTTGAGGTGGAGGGAAAGCTCACTGTTTCCATTTCTCCAGGCAGCCACCTGCTGACAACTACAAATTATTTCCCCAAAAGGTTACAGATGATACTACATGATGACATAGCATCACTCTTATGGATTTTTTGAGGCAGAATTATATCCACCAGTAGGAGACGCCATTTCACCCCTAAACGTGGCCATCATGATATAGCTTCTTTGTGAGGGCAAAGGAGAAAATGTGGTGTTCCTGCTGAAAGCAGTAATTCTCTCCCCCCTCCCCAAAATGGCAGGGGGTTTCAGCCCCCTTTCAGTCCCAATGTGCCCAAAGGAGCTTTCTACTCAGCCTTAATATTTGTAACAGTGATATTAGCAAAATCTTGCATTATAAGCAACTCGGAATTTTCCTGTTTACCTATTCATCCTAAATATCATTACAGGAAATTGTGAAGTTTATCAGTATGTTAAAACTAAGAAAAATAAGTCAGTTTCAGAAAGATCAAATTGAATCTAAGCTATGACCCAAGATGACTTGAAAGGGTAACTATTATAAAGTGAAATGCTGCTACATTTAAATTTATTGAGTTGTATCATAAGTCAGCAGTTCCCAAACTTTTCCCCCCACAGACCACTTGAAAACTGCTGAAGTCAGACCATATAATGTTTTTTATGCCTGCTGTAGCAATTATAATATGCTATCCTAGATGCAGATTTATTTGTATTTGTATTTTTACAATTGAATGAAGCTTGTTGACCACTGGTGGTCTACGGACCACAGTTTGGGAACTGATCTAAGTCATACTCAGAGCAGACCTGTTGAAATCAATGGATTTAAGTTAGTTAATTTGAATGAGTCTATTCTGAGTAGGGATGGAAGGATCTGTCAATTTCAATTCTCTCTGTTTCTCATTTTTCCAATCTTAAATTTGGTTTTCCACATTTCTGCAGCAATGTGCAATTTTTAAAAAAAGAAATTCTCATGAAAATTCTTTAGCATTTTAATAAAAAATTCTCCTAATAACACATTTTTGTATGCAGCTTTGGCTGTTTTTTGCAAGCAATTTCTCTTAATATAATACATTTTGTATGTTATTTTCACTAATACATTCGTTTTATGCATACTTTCCCCTAACATATGCATTTTTGTAAACATTGCTTGGTTGGAGAACTACGTCACAATATGCGGATAATGTAAATTGTGAAGGATGGCTGGTTTCAGTTCTCATATTGATTTGGAAAGTGCAGATTTGATAGATTTATCTTTAAATGTCAAGAACTGGAAAAAATTCTTCCCCATCCATAACCATGAGTATGATGTAGTTGGATTCAACTGGTCTTTTAATTATGAAAATAAATACTAAGGATATAATCTAGCCACTTTTAAGTTCCCTTAATGCAACAGAAGAGTTACATCTCTTTCACTGACATCCACTCCGAAGTGCTTAACTTTGTCAGGAGTGTGCCTAAATATAAGAATGCAGCTAGAGATGGTCCCAGACATATCTCTTCTTCAGGCAGCAATCCAAATATCCATCCCCTTGATGGTTAAATTATGATATCAAAGAGTTGGCATTTTGCTGCTCTTTAAGTTGTTACTCACATGAAGGATCATTGTGTGATTAAAAAGGCTGTGGGGCTATGACTGATGGGGCCCTGATGACACACAGCCTTCCAACCTCAGGTGTCCAAGCTAACGTGTATATTTTACAGGCAAGGCTGGAAGCAGGCATGTATCATTACAGCTGGGTCCAGAGGTGCAGTCCTATAGCCCCTTTATTTTATAATGCCCTTTTATGCAAATAACAAGGAACAGGGGTAATGGTAATCTGAAATCTGCCACCAAAGGTGCCTCACACTACCTAATAGTAGGGCTGGCCCTGAGTACAAAGACATCTACCTAAAAGAAAGAGAGGTTTTGTAAAAAGGAATCTGAGCCGTAAAATATAGCACAAGTGTATAATATATAAATCAAAGCAAATGGGAGGGGGGAGATAACATAAATGAACAAAACACTCTCTGCCAAGCAGTCCATAGATTAAATAAATGAAAATGGGAGTTATAAATGGGAGCCTGACAAACACAGTTTTCAAAATTCTAGAGAGCACAACAAATTTAGAATGGATCAGATGGCACCTAATGACATTCTACAGCACAATGAAGCAAATATTTGCATGTGTTTGTTTGTTTGTGCATACTTAATGAGCCAAAGTCACTTCCTTTCATTTACACCAGGATAAACTAGGATTTTTATTTTATTTTATTTTTGTATTGCTGTTGTTCGTCAAGCAAACTGTTATTGGGCAAGTTGCCTGCAGGAATATTGTGCCCTCTCAGCTATCATATTTAAATCCCAAAGGCAGCTCAGGCCAAAAAATTGCTTCATGACTTCAGAAGTTCCATTTCACCACTTTAAACAGAAATAATATCAGTGGAAGTCAGACGCCCTCAGGAAATGCAGGCACACGCTGACTGATTTGCTCCTGCTACCTCACCGGCTCATCAGTGACATGACAAAACCCTTGTAGCATCTTATTCAACTCAGCAAAATGGCTGTGAGTGGAATGAAACCAGGGCTGAGTGTAAAGTAATATGTCTCTGCTCTTTCACCAGCAGACCTGCCCCATCTTTAGTCATTGACACAGTAAATTCATGTTCTTACTTAGGGTAAGCAAGCCATGAATTTTCTGAATTGAAATCAAACTTCATTCTTTGCACTTTTAGAATGTGCACAAATAAGAAATCGCCTCCAGATGAGTCTGCCTCTGTCAGGGCTGACCCAAGACATTTTGCTGCCAGGGGCAAATGACAAGAGGGTACACATGAACTCTAATTCCCTATACTGAAGCTGACTGGGCTAGCAACTGGATTTTGATTCAACCCTGGCATTTGGATGACATCCTCCACCACAGCTGAGGGCAGCAGGTAGACTTAAGGGGCCCAAGGCAGGACATGTGACATAGCCCTGTCCTCCAGCCAAGGGGAATGCGGGGCTGGGGCTCAAAAGGAATACCTGGTGAGAGGGCTGTTGGCCATTGCTCCTCCTGCACCCTAGTATCTGCTGCCTTGCTCTGCCTAACAGTAGCCGTGACCCTGTTTTTCTGCAGAAGTTAAAGTCCTCTACTGCGGACAGATTACTGTGCTCTGCATTTGCACGGGGAGTGGCTGAAATAGCTAGTCACTATTACTCCAGAGTTTAGTCAACCATATTCTGTTGTGTTTCTTTTCCTTTTCTTTTTTTTACTTGCTCTTTGTATTTTTTTAATTATCTCTTCATTTTTCAAAAATATCTTGCTGAATAGGCAAATTAGTGTATGTTCAGCTGTACTGTAAGCAGGTTGGCCATGTACCCTACATTATAGAGAACAATATTTGAAGGGCTGTCAGATGAGTGTCCTCTGTTTGAAGAGCTATCTAAATGGAGGTAAAAAATAGATACGAAGGGAGACCATGGACTTGAACTTGCTCATCAACAGCACCTGATAGCAGACAGAGAAGGTATATAGGTTGCCTGGTCACAGTCTTTCCTATGAGATGCTTTGTATTTCTATTTAAATTACAGTAACTATCTCTAAATTGCATCTATGTGTATAAATTATCATATGCAAATGTATGCAAATATGTATTTACTCTTTAGGGGATGGAGTTTTTCCTATTTTTTTGGTGATGTATTAATAGCCACCTTAACTGTTAATTGTTTAGAACAGGAATGGCTAACTTGTGGTTTAGCATGTACATGGAACTTAGCATGTCAATAACCTGAGGGGAGGCATTTCAGGAAGGAACTGTGGGAAATACACACTTATTAAAAAATATCTTGTATCACCAGCTGTAAGACCCCTTAAACTGTGTAGAATGGACCTGACCTAGCAGACCATTTTGTGTCATGATGCCTATGGACACCCAAATGATTCCTTGTGTCTTTGACAACCTTTTTTTAAAACAACAACAACACTGAATTGTGAGAAACACCTGCTTGGCAAGCAAACTAATTTTTAATGTTCTGTAAGCTCATGGGTCTCTATGACAAGCCTCATTAAAGATAATGGAGAACTGAATTGCAAAAAAATAAACAAGGCCAGGAGTAAATAATGACACTCTGCTACTCCAAAATAGTCAATGACAGATACCTCAAAACAACAATGTAAATTGCTTCATTTTGGGAATGTTGCCTCTTGTGCCCTTGAAACAAATAGAATTACCACTTCTTCCCCTCTAGAGTGCCTTCTAATTTTGTTTTAGGGGAAAATATCTAGCTGCAACATCGGAAAGGCCAGAGACCCAATAAGATAAGTGGCTTCTCTTGAAATTCCACAGATGTTTTGTCTAAACTGACCTCCGCATTCAAAAACTTGTTGAAATTGTTGTAACTTCTCAAAACTATACATATATCACCTGAAGACAGACTATGGGCTTTCACTCAAGTTCCAGGCAGGTGTAAGAAATGCAAGTCATTAGCCAGAAATGAAATGTAGATGTTCTCTTCCTTTGATACCAACTTCCCAATTAAAGTTGTTTATGCACAAGTGACTTGGGCTTAGCTAGTTTTATGTTGCATGAAAATTATGAAGATTGTATCAAGAAGCTCATTTATCAAAATAATGGAAGAATGTCCCAAACATTTGGATAATAATTTTTGTACATGTACTTATTATGTACATTGGCCTTTCTGAAAGCCACGAGTTTCAGATAACCAAGGCCCATGCATTCTTGTTACTTTGAAGTAACCTTTTATCCTATTTTTGAATACCTTCTACACATTTAAAATTGCAAACTTTCAATTACTAAAATATAGTTACTAAAATACCTTGTAGTGAAGGAAAATGGTTAAGCAAATGATTTGTGAGCTGAGACTTTTTCATTCAAATTTCATCTCAGTTCTGATTTCACCAAAAGGCTTTTAGGTACAATCTCTCAATCTCAGCTCCCATCTGTAATGTAAGGGCTCATCCAAACTCACCTGGATAATCCACATTTTGCCTATTCGCATTGTGCTTGGATAGTCCCCACTTCTCTTTCCCCCCCACCTTTTCACCTGTTTTTTTACTTTTTAAAATGTCCAGGAAACCGCTGTTTTTTCGGCCACACATCAAACATTCTTTCCGGATTTTCCCAAAGCCCAACCTCTAACTCCGCCCCTATGAGCCAATTGGTCCACAGAATATGACGTGTGCTCCCTGCACCGAAGCACACGCAGGCGCTTGGATGCAAGAGCGGGAATTCTGAATTTAAGTTGCTGTAATGGAGGAGGAGCGAGGGAGCTAGCGGAGGGTGAGGGAGCAATGTATCCGCTCACTCCGAAACAATTTCCCCCTAAATATGAAATTAACAAACAGCAGATAGCAGCAGCAGCAGCTCGGCAAAATGGACATAAAGGGATTGGATTATTATGCTTTGCAACTATTTTGTTTTGGATACAATGTATCTGCTCACCTTGAAACAATTTCCACTTAAGTGTGAAATTAACAAGCACTGGCAGCAGGCATTAGCAGCAGCTCTGCAGCTCTGCGGAGAGCAAAAAACACTCCTTCTTTCATCTTTAAGAGGGGCAAAATAAAAGGGAAGAAGGGGGGAGAGAAAAAGGGGAAAAAACCTAACTGCTCTACCTCCCCCATCAACCAATTGGTCAGCAAAAAAATTACTTACGCTCCTCTCCCCCTTTGCAACGAAGCACAATATGGCTGTAAAGGAGTTCTCGCCTAGGAAGGAAAGGCTGCTGGTCAGTTTCACGCCTGATTTGTTTGTATTTGCGATATTATGCTTAAATGAATGTATGCTTTTCTGCCTTTATTGATATTTAAGGAGATACACACGCTGGCAATTGCACTTATTTCTCCAAAAAAGCAAGAAAGGTGTCACACACACCCCTCCTTCTCCCTTTCCTTCCCACGGAGAATGAAATTGACAAAGCTTTCCAAGCAGGCTTGAAACCGACTAGAAGCCCTTTTCTTGTTTGTATTTGCGATATTACATTTAAACGAATTTATGCTTTTCTGCTTCTATTGATATTTAAGGAGATACACACGCTGGCAATTGCACTTATTTCTCCAAAGAAGCAAGAAACGTGTCACCCCCCCTCCCTTTCCTTCCCACGGAGAATGAAATTGACAAAGCTCTCCGAGCAGGCTTGAAACCGACCAGAAGCCCTTTTCTTGTTTGCATTTGCGATATTACACTTAAACGAATGTTTACTTTTCTGATTTGAAGCAAAAACCCCAGCAAGTACAATGAAATTGACAAAGCTTTCTGGAGGCAGGCTGAAACTGACCACCCCCCATTTCTCCTTTGCTGTGCATTGCAGATCTCACCCAGAGCGGCCACCCAGTTTGCAGGCTGGCAAAAAATAAAATGCATCTGCACAGTAGTTGCAGACCCCCCCCAACACCCCACCACTGCGATGATTGGTTCAATTTTCCCAGGCTTATTCTCACACATGCGCAAAAGTGCAGATACGTGATTGGTTGGAATGAGGAGAAGGGGCAAGGGGAAATGCCCCAAAACCGCCCATCAGCTGTAAAGTCTGCAGTATTGCATCCTAACTCTTGAAGGCACAGCGGATGATTCCCGATTTTAAACAGCAAATCGCATTTTTGCCGGTATTGCAAGGAGCAGATTTAACCCGCGAAAATGCATAACAGCACGAGACGTCATTTGGACGACTGAAAAATAATGAACACACTTGGCGGACGTGTCACACATTTTGCAGTCATCTGGATGATCCCTAAGACTACCTCAAAGAGCTTTTGCACTTAGAAATACAGGATAAAGGGAAGGGCACAGAGAGGCACCCTATTCAGTAAGAAAATATATCTTTGTTATCTATGTTGCTACTTTATTCCATCTATGGTTTGCATCAAAGCAACAGCTCAATTTGTTCCAACAAGTAAGCTAACGTTTTCAAGTCAGAGATTCATGTTTAACCCGAACCTGAAATAAAAGACCAACTTTTAATTTGTTACTGCAGTTTAAGACCACTTGTTTAAGCCAACGATTTTAAACTAACTGTGAACCCTAAAAAACATGCCCCAGAATCTGTACAATGCACATAAGTTCTAGGGTAGATATGCAGGGATTCATTGGCAGACAAGTTGATGTAATGGTTCTTGAAGGTAGAAAGGGTGAAAACCACAAGGGTGAATAGAGCATGCGTCATTACACAGGAAGATTTTTGTCCCAAAGGCTGTTATAAAACTCCAGGTGGATTGATATACGTAGATAAACTGTATTGCAGCCCATTAACTTCTATGGAAAAGCTGATTAAGTTAAGGAGCAAGTCACTCAACTCACACATGTTTAAAGTCATTCAGAGGTATCTGCTTTTATTTATGCTGTTCCATTTCAGTTATCTGGATGATTTGATTTCAATTTTTTTTATTAAACCTTGCAAATGGCACCAATTGGAGATGGAAGCATCAAGCACCACAATACATTACGGAAGGATAACCGCTGTGCAAACTGTTGACACCACATACAAAGACATTATAATTTCATTTGTTCGCAAGATAGATCCACGTTGCTAAAGAACAGCAAAGAAGTTCCATTTTTTTCCTTCTTGTTGTATGAAAGAAAGGATGCAGAAACATCTGTGAAGGTCCACACTGGGAAAGCAATGATCATTGTCAGCTCTCTCATCATTGCTCCCTTCAGCCAGAAATCAACTTTCCTTCTTCCTTAATCAGAACAATAATCACTTCCACAGGTGTCTGTAGCTCCTATTCAGGTTGCTGATTTCTCTTCAGGGACTGCCACCACCAACATTTACCACATGGTGGAATACAACATAAACAAAAGCCTCCTGTGGTGACAATGAAATTACTCAAATGAGACCTCTCTGTGACAAGCATTTGAAATAAGGATTATAACTTGTTTGCCCACTGTACAGCATACTATTCTTCCTAGAAAGCATATGGATACTTTCTCTGTGAAGAAACAAAAGTTCTAGTAAGACTAAGGATCATTTGGCTATAGTTGAATACTATCTGCGTTTGGTATCAATTTGGCGGGGGGATAAAACAACTAATAATCAAATTTCTCAGAAAATAAAATGTTGCAAAAAACCTAAGCCCCCTTGAAGACTATTCACTAATAGGCAAAAAAAACCCTTGCGGTTTAAGAACGTACATATAGCTAACAGATACTTCTATCCAACTTTAACAAGTAGGAAAGCTGGGCAGTTATAGTGAGTGCACCAGGGGAGCAGGAGACCTGACCTTCTCTCGGAGATACTGTACTGCCCTACAAATTTGTCAAAATGCAAACACCATTTGGCTTCATCTTGCACAGTCCAATCCACTTCTTGTGTAGCTTGGAAGAATTTGGTAGCATGTGCTTCTGAGCATACGGTGAATGGTGGCAACATCTGCCATCTCCAAAGATGGAAAATTACATTTTTGTATGTTTGCTGGTGTTCTTCTTGCTTTGCTTCTTTCCTGTGTTACTACTGTTTCTACAGATAATCAAACCTAGAAAATTATATTTCTTTCATTATTCATCCTAGAAATCTCTGTCAAATTTATTTATATAATTTAATAGCCTTTTTATTGGTCAGTGTCATCTGATGGTGAACACAGCCTTTTGTGTTTCAAACAGAATGGTATGTTCTATTTCTATTTTGGGTGCATTGACAGTTGAATTTGAAACTGCAGTTTGATGTAAAATCAGACTGATTACAATATGTTGCTACTTCAGCAATGAATCTAGCTGTTGGAAAAAAACAGTTTGGCCTGCCCAAGATGCATGTTTTCAGCTTGCTATGCTTAAACCACTTCACTTAAGGAAAGGTGGGCACAGTCAATTAAAAACATAGAGCACACCTAGAGATTTGCTAGAATATATTTCACCTCCCACTGTTTTATCTTGTGCAAACTGTGACACTCCTCATGTTCATTGGAAACTATTCTGCAGAATAGTTAGTGCCATTATTCCACAATTATTTTTGGAGCTTTTTCAGTGTAAATGTTGCAAAGTGTTCCTGTACTTCATATATTCACAGAAACAGAAGCAAAAGAAAATGATTTGCTTTAGGAAACTTCACTAAAATTGTAAAGAAAATCAAACATATTTAAAGGGAATATCTGAACTGTCTTAATAATGTTGCTTCCTCCCTAATAAAATAAGATCAGCACAGCACATGTCTTGTTCCTGTTATTTGGGCTGATTGCAGGTGTTGCCACCACTCACCATATGCGCAGAGGCACATGCTACCAAATTCTTCCAAGCTACACAGGAAGTGGATTGGACTGTGAAAGATGAACCCAAATTGTTTTTGCATTTTCACAAATTTGTAGGACAGTATATCTCAGAGAGGAGATATTCACTATAGCTGGCCAATTTCCCTGCTTTTTAAAGTTTGATAGAAATATCTGTTGGCTATAGTTATGTTCTTAAACTGCAAGGTTTTTCTGCCTATTAGTGAATTTCTCTGCTTTTTAATCAGGAATGTAAGAAATGGGATCCTGTGCAAGATTGCTAAGAATGGATTGATCATTTCCATGCTTATTGAGTTCAATGGGATTTATTCCCCAGCAATCATGCTTAGGACAGGTGAAACTGACTACAAGGGATGGGGATGGAAGGAGGAGGAAGGGAAGGGGGAGGGGGGGAGGGGGAGGAGGGAAGGGAAGAAGGGCAGACGTGTTGGAAGCAGACAGGAGGGGGAGGGGAGGACAGCAGGTTTGATCAATTACATGCTTAGGATAGGTGAAACTGACCATGGGGGAGAGGGAGGGGGGAGGAGTAAGCACAGAGGGAGGGTGAGGGCAGGTTTGATCATTTGCAAGCTTATTGAGTTCAGTGGGATTTGTTGTTGTGTAGTTATGTGCCTTCATGTCAATTACAACTTATGGCAACCCTATGAATCAGTGACCTCCAACAGCATCTGTCATGAACCACCCTGTTCAGATCTTGTAACATATGTTTGAGATATGATCTCTTCCCTTTCTAAATCCAGCTTGGATGTCTGGCATTTATCGCTCCATATATGGTAAGAGCCTTTGTTGCCACCACACCAAAGAAGACTCGTGACACATATATGGAGAAATGTTATATTTATTAAAATATAACACATAAACAATCAAATTCAAATCAGCCAATTAATGAATATCAAATATTTCGGGCAGGTGAGGCTCAACCTATCTATGAGGGTATAGACCCTCCAAACCAGGAGGCAAGTCAGTCACATCGTACTGCAACTTCCCATTCAAGGATGTGGGAAAACTTATTCCTCCTTGCAATTGGAGTCAGGTATGTGGTTCCAACCTCTGCATCCTGGCCCCACCGTACAGGCGTTCACCATGATGCGCAAGCCAGTCCCACATGGACACTCCCCAGATCCACACCAGACATTATGCCTTGATGTTTCACCATGGTGTGCCCTTTACCAAAATGCCTCATCCATCTCAATTTTAACCCCAATTACCTCACCTGCCTGAATTCGACGCCACAAGAAGGGATCAGCTGAAGCTTGGTCCCCTCAACCCAAAGAAAACAGAACCCCCAAACCCAACCTATAATCCTCCAATAATAAATCACACCCACTATCCGAGAGATGAACACCATCATCCCGAAACAAATGTGGGGAATGAAAGCGAATCCTGTCATGCAGGATATAAGCCCCACCCAATGACAAAACCAAATTCCTAACCTTCCTATTCACCCACTTTCTGGCTCTATCGATTCTGTTAGGGTGCTGCGCACCCCTCTAAACTCATCTCACCAGCATATCAGACCACACTAGAACAAGGTCTGGATATGACTGGATGAGTCCAGTGAAATCCCGCGTGCTCTTGAGCAGCAGATCCATACCTGGCCGCTGCACCAAGTCTTTTTCCCCAAAATGAACCACCAGCACATGGGGCCGATTAGTGGATGACATAATACGACACACCAAGGGCATTAACGCATCCCAAAGCATGCCCCTCTGAGCCTCCCAGCCAACCGTTGCTCTAGCAGAAAGCTGCAGCTGCGTCCCAGCAAGAGAAGAGAAGGCCCTCCGATGGGCCCAAAATAAAATCGAGTGGCCACACAGGACGACCCTCGCCGGCACTGGAAGGCTCAGCACACCTAAGAAAAGAAAGAACAAAACTTTAGAATCAATACCTGATATAAGACTTAAAAGCAGAAGAACGCCACCTCCCTATCGCCTGAATATCCTCAACGCTTATGCCCACGACGGCAGTGGCTGTAGCCGCCCCAATCCGGAAGGAATGCAGCCCATAGACTCCCGCATCGCGACCACTGGCCAACAAGGCCCGCCGAACAACGGCCCAAAATTGAAATTGAGTCAGGGCAGAACCATCTGCATGTATAAAGAGGTAATGCTGGCCCGCCGGCCTGATAGACAAAAATAGACGCACTGCAGCAACTGGGCATAATTCAGGAACCTGGCAAACATTCAGAGTAATAATACTCCCACGGCCCTTTCGATCAGTCTTAGAGACTCGTAGTGAAAGCCTAACTATATCAGCACCTAATATGCAATCGCCAAAGCAGAAGGCCCGGTAGGACACATCACAGTTCGAGGAAGCCAATACTTCACTAGGTGAAAGGCACCATAGAACATCGTCAGAGTTACTGCGGAGAACAGGTGCGACTCATACGGCGATGAGCACATATCTGAAGGAGAACATTGGGCGTGATTGGCCTCCTTCGGTCAGCGGGCCTGTGGGCAGAACGCGACCAACCCTGAAGGACCTTTCTGACCCTAAAATCTACAGAATGATCCTGCAATCCTCTTGCCTTGGAAATAAAGGCCAGCGCAGAGAGGTGTCCGGCGATGGTAGAAACAGAATTATTTTGACCTTTTAAATATAACATAAACTGCAGCAAATGTGAGACAGGAATAGGCCATGCAGAAGGCAAAGCACTACTGGCACGAAAAGACTGAAATGATCCAAAAGCATGCTGATACGCTCCCTGGGTGCTGGGAGCCAGGGCAGAGGCTATGGCAGCCCCCACTTCTAATTCCCAAGGCTCCACAGGAAGAAGGGGACCGGGACCGAATCCTGAGCTGCTCCTGGTGCCAGTTCCTGGAAACGTGCCATCTGTAAGCGGGAGAGAGAATCAGCAACACAATTCTGTAATCCGGGAACATGGCGAGCGACAAATAATATATTAAATCACAAGCATGGCAATACAAAGGCCCACACCAGGTGCATCACCTGAGGAGATTTTGAAGTCTGGGTATTGACCACACACACTGTGGACAAATTATCACACCAGAAACGCACAGTGCAATTTTGGAATGCCAAAGGCCAAACATAAACTGCCACCACAATTGGGAAGAATTCCAAAAAGGTCATGTTTGAGGTGAGCCCGGAAGCTAGCCACTCCGAAGGCCATCTCTCAGCGCACCAATGAGATCTAAAAATGACACCGAAACCAATGCCACCTGCAGCATCGGAATGTACTTGCAGCTCAGCTTCCAATAATAAGTCCTCATGCCAGAAGGAGAGGCCATTGTAATTATCCAAGAATGTAAGCCACATTTTGAAATCCTCTCTCATTCCCAACGTGACCCTGATAAGATGAAAACGAGAATGAACTCCCTTCATGGCGTCACAGAGACGACGAAGGAATGCTCTACCTGGCAAAATGACTTTAGAAGCAAAAACTAAATGACCCAGGAGCTCTTGCAACTGAGCAAGTGTAACCTTCTTAAAAGTCAAAACTGAGCGCAATCTCTGCCTCAGTGTGAGCAACTTATCCTGAGGCAGACTGGAAGACTGGGACTGCGTATCCAAAAGAATCCCCAAAAATGAAAGGGAAGTAGAAGGGCCCTCAGACTTTTTGGGAGCTAAAGGAACACCCAATTCCATGGTTAACTCCTCAAAAATTTGCATCAAATGCAGACAATGAGAAGTGCCTGCAGGGCCAACAAACAAAAAATTGTCCAAATAATGAGCAGACAAGGAAGAACCAGCCCTTGTCCGTAAGGTCCACTCGAGGAATGTGCTAAAGGTCTCAAACGCAGCACAGGACATGGAGCATCCCATAGGCATTGCCCTATCTACATAATATTGGCCTTGAAAACGAAAACCTAATAAGTCAACATTGCCCGGGTGCACTGGGAGCAATCGAAATGCGGACTTTATGTCACACTTCGCGGTCAATGCACCCTTTCCAGCCTTCCTGACTACTTTAACAGCCTCATCAAAGGAAGTATATCGAACTGACGTATATAATGATGAAATACCATCATTAACAGAGGCACATTTTGGGAAAGACAAATTATGAATAAGGCGATATTCACCTGGCTGCTTTTTGGGAACTATCCCAATAGGAGAAATCCTCAAATTTGACAAAGGAGGATGAGTAAAAGGGCCAGAAATCCTATCAGCAGCTATTTCTTTATTCAATTTTTTGAGGACCACAGGAGCCATAGCCAAAACAGAAGGCTGGTTGGCAGGGGAAGTGGAAACCCTCGGGCCTTCGAAAGGAATACGAAAACCCTCTGAAAAACCATACCAAAGACATCTAGCCGCATATTTATTGGGATAGCTATTCAATAATCTTGCTAGGGGAAGCAACCGAATAGGGCTACTGGCCTTGCGACGTACTGCCGCTGTTGCTGGATCCACATTTAGGTTGTTGTTGCTCCCCTGATCCCCGGCGAGCCGGACGGGCTCTCTGGCAGGTGGAACTGGGGTGAGAGCCACCGCAGAGTCCACATGCGTGCCTAAACCTACATGGGCACCTGTAACAGCGTCCAGTACTATTGAAGGTCCAACAGACCTGAGGGGGTTGAACCCGCTGCCAGCCCTGGCTGGAACTGGAGGCTGAAGTCTGCACACGCACGAAAAGATGCCCGCTATTGGCTCTGTCTCCCAAGGAGGGTCTGGCTGACGTCATAGAACGCAGCCAAAGACCAGGATGTTCAACATCCCAACGAAGCGTGGGGTCCAAGGCCGCCCTTTGCCTAAAATTCTCATCGTACCGCAACCAAGCGGTCCCAGAGAATTCCCTAAAGGCCCTATGAATGATGTCCTGATATTTAATCAGGGACATGGCCCTGGATGGATAAACCTGAGTCATCACACCCATATACACAGTAAACGCATTAAGCCAATTAGGCCAAATGCGATCAACTTTCTTTCTTATTGCTACCTCATGCTCATTCGGGTCCGAACCCTCTCTGGGCTTTATTTCAGATTCCCGAAAAAGGAGTGTGAAGATATCAATATATTCACCACGCCAAATCTTTTCCTTAGTGGAATATAGTAAATGATCACAGGGAAGTATCGCCCTGTGGATAGACCCCAGAAGGAAGAGGCAGCGGAAGAGACGATGTACTAGCTGAAGCCACGGATGGCTGCCAGGGCGTTACTGCTACAGTGGGCCAAGGAAGCACAGACTGCTGTGGAACTAAGACGCCTCCCATATAAACTAGAGATTGCTGTGTTCCACCTAGCACCTGAGGAGCTGCAGAATACTGCTGTGTCTGTTGAACCTGTGAACCAGAAGAATGTGATGGTACACACCACTCACCCGCATAAGCAGCTGGAGACACAACCACTGCAGGTGTGGCTACCCCGGAAGGAGCAGTAGGAAGAGCTTGAATGCCAGGGTGTACCGGATGCAGTTGTTCTTGGGGAAGACCAGCGCCAGCGGAGACTGGAAATTGGGAAGAAGTGGATGCCAAAGGTGCCGCAGATGTACAGACTGGTACCGCTGGAATGGTGGAATCGTCTCTGGGTGCTGCCACTTCAAGGATACCAATTCTAGCAACCAAATCAGAAAGAATACCTGATTTAGTTGCCTTAGCAGCCAAACGGGCCGACTTCTTACCTGAAGGGGCTGTGCTAGGCCCGGCACCAGGCTCTGAAGGACGCCTGTGCTCTCCCTCAAGGGCCTCCACCCTTGCCACCAAAGCACGAATTGTCCCCATATCATCTTCATCATCCGATGACAGGTGCTCTTGCCGCGAGGGGGGGCACTTAGTCGCCTGCTTCACCACTTGAACCCTTCTCTTTTGTTGAACCTTCTTTGGCGGCATATTGAATTCCAGCTAAACTTAACAATATTAACAACAACAACAACAACAAGAATAACAACAATTATTAGCAATATGCGATGCAGACCAAACGCCCTGGTGAAAATAACCCAGATACTGAATCGACCACCACCGTAAAATGTGAAGAAATAAATCACAGGCACCACCCAATTGACCAAATCAATTAAGGCACAAGTAAATTAAAATGGGGTGGGTGGGGTGGGGTAAATTTGGAAGGGAGAATCAATTCAAAATATTTATAATCAGTTATAAATATATCACTAATTAAAATTTATTTAATTATATGGAAACAATATCACTTAATTATCCTTAATTAACTATATGGCTTAACTAATTAAATTAATTAAGAAGAGAAATATGGATTATATTTAAACCTAAATTAATTTTATTTTATTTTATATATTTATTTATTTATTATAAAAATCACAAATCAATTATAAACCTATTAACTTTTATATCAAATGAGGATAAATATTGCTAACTTATTGATTAATGGAAACAACAGGGAGCAATTAGATCCCGACCTCACCCAAACTCGCCAACTAGCAGGCTGAATCTGGAACGCAGAGAGGCAGGAAATTCGAACAAAATTACCTAAGGCAGGCAAACGCTAATGCCTTTAGCAACACTAAACAAGCCCAGAAAAGCCTCCCACGCCCACCTCACAGCTGATCCGCGGGGAAAAAGGAAGGAAATTAAAGTGCCGCGGTGGGATCAAAGCGCCCGGCAGGGCCCCAGAAGCCACGAAGACGACGCTCACTGGGACCACAGATTAAAGCAACGCAGGGAGGGCTACCACACGCCGCGACTAATAGCGGCAGCAGACACACCGGAAAAGCTGCCTCGCACACGCTGCCCGATCAAGCGAGTGGAAAGGACGGCCCTTCCCCGCGCTTCACAGCTGACCCGCGGTAGGAACCAAAACAGGAAAAGAGGAGCCAATAATCAGACTGCAAAGCAAGCCCACAATAATAAGGGAATATGCCGCTGTAATTATTATATTGCCGGAAGGCAGGGAGAACGCCACCAGGCCCCCGATCCCCAGCTAATGTGTGGGGACAGACAAAAAGAAAAAAGGGGGGGAAGGGGGGAAGCGTAAAAGGAACCCCCCACCCGCTCCAGCCCGCCTAAAAATTACAGGGAATTAAGGGTATAAAAACAAGAAAACCAGTTATGTGATACAATCACCAGCGACGACTCAGGAGCAAGGTTAACAATGAGCAGAAAGATCTGGGTTACAGAGTCGTGTCACAGCGTGCCGCAAGGCAAAAAAGGCGCGTTTTTAGGGAGGAGCAGGCAATATATAGCTGCTCAATCCCTATTCCCAATTGGTCAAGATGCCCCACCTGACCAATTACAAATTTTTCTCGAACCTTCCCGAGTCTTCCCAGAAATAGGGTGGCGGCAAACCCTCCCCTACAAAAATGCAGGAACATTATTATAAGATTTTGAACATTACTTTACTTGCATGGGATATTAAGGCAATTGTGTTGTTGTTGTTATTTGCCTTCAAGTTGATTACGACTTATGGCGACCCTATGAATCAGCGACCTCTAAGAGCATCTGTCATGAACCACCATGTTCAGATCTTGTAAGTTCAGGTCTGTGGCTTCCTTTATGGAATCAATCCATCTCTTGTTTGGCCTCTTTTTCTACTCCCTGCTGTTTTCCCCAGCATTATTGTCTTTTCTAGTGAATCATGTCTCTTCTCATGATGTGTCCAAAGTATGATAACCTCAGTTTCATCATTTTAGCTTCTAGTGACAGTTCTGGTTTAATTTGTTCTAACACCCAATTATTTGTCTTTTTCGTAGTCCATGGTATGCACAAAGCTCTCATCCAGCACCACATTTCAAATGAGTTCATTTTTCTCTTATCCGCCTTTTTCACTCTCCAACTTTCACATCCATACATAGAGATCGGGAATACCATGGCCTGAATGATCCTGACTTTGGTGTTCAGTGATACATCTTTGCATTTGAGGACCTTTTAGTTCTCTCATAGCTGCCCTCCCCAGTCCTAGCTTTCTTCTGATTTCTTGACTATTGTCTCCATTTTGGTTAATGCCTGTGCCAAAGTATTGCCAATCCTTGACAAGTTCAATGTCCTGATTGTCAACTGTAAAGTTACATAAATCTTCTGTTGTCATTACTTTAGTCTTTTTGATGTTCAGCTGTAGTCCTGCTTTTGTGCTTTCCTCTTTAACTTTCATCAGCATTCGTTTCAAATCATTACTGGTTTCTGCTAGTAGTATGGTATCGTCTGCATATCTTAAATTATTGATGTTTCTCCCTCCAATTTTCACACCTCTTTCATCTTGGTCCAATCCCGCTTTCCGTATGATATGTTCTGCGTACAGATTAAACAAATAGGGTGATAAAATACACCCCTCTCACACCCTTTCCGATGGGGAACCAATCGGTTTCTCCATATTCTGTCCTTACAGTAGCCTCTTCTCCAGAGTATAGGTTGCGCATCAGGACAATCAGATGCTGTGGCACCCCCATTTCTTTTAAAGCATTCCATAGTTTTTCATGATCTACACAGTCAAAGGCTTTGCTGTAGTCTATAAAGCACAGGGTGATTTTCTTCTGAAATTCCTTGGTCCGTTCCATTATCCAACGTATGTTTGCAATATGATCTCTGGTGCCTCTTCCCTTTCTAAATCCAGCATGGACGTCTGGCATTTCTCGCTCCATATATGGTAAGAACCTTTGTTGTAGAATCTTGAGCATTACTTTACCTGCATGGGATATTAAGGCAATAGTTCGATAATTACTGCATTCCCTGGGATCTCCTTTCTTTGGAATTGGAATGTATATGGAACGCTTTCCATCTGTGGGCCATTGTTTCTTGACAGATTTTAGTCAAAATTTGGACAGATTCCATCTCAGTAGCTTTTAGCAGCTCTATTGGTATGCCATCTATTCCTGGTGATTTGTTTCTTCCAAGTATTTTAAGAGCAGCTTTCACCTCACATTCTAAAATTTCTGGTTCTTCATCATATGGTTCCTCTGTGAATGAATCTGTCATCCTGTCATCTCTTTTATAGAGTTCTTCAGTGTATTGCTTCCATCTTCCTTTTATTTCATCTCAGTCAGTCAGTGTGTTCCCCTGTTGATTATTCAACATCCCTACTCGTGGTTTAAATTTCCCTTTCATTTATCTAATCTTTTGGAAGAGGGCTCTTGTTCTTCCCTTTTTGTTGTCTTCTTCTATTTCCATACAGTAACTATTGTAATAGTTATCTTTGTCCCTACGTACTAGTTGCTGTATTGTTGCATTTAGGGTTCTGACTGTGTTTCTTTCGCCTTTTGCTTTTGCTTTCCTTCTCACTTTAACCATTGTAAGAATTTCTTCAGTCATCCATTGAGGTATTTCTGTCTTTTTAACTAGAGGTATTGTCTTTTTGCATTCTTCCCTGATAATGTCTCTGACTTCAGTCCATAGTTCTTCTGGTTCTCTGTCAACTAAGTTTAAAGCCTCAAACCTGTTCCTTATTTGATCTTTATATTCTTCTGTTAAAAAAGTTCCACTGGTTGCCAGTCTGTTTCCGGACACAATTCAAAGTGCTGGTGATGACCTATAAAGCCCTATATGGCTTAGGTCCAGGCTGTTTATCAGACCGTATCTCCCTGTATGAGCCTGCCCGGGCCCTGACATCCTCAGGAGAGGCCCTTCTCTCAATACCCACATCTTCTCAAGTATGACTAGTGGGGACGCGTGAGAGGGCCTTCTTGGTGGCTGCCCCTAGGCTTTGGAATTCCCTTCCTAGGGAGGTAAGAATGACCCCCTCCTTGCAGTGCTTCCACCGACAGGCAAAGACCTTCTTATTCCAACAAACCTTTGGAATTGAAGGCTAAAGATAGGGCATGAAGGGTGCTGCATTGCTAATGTCTATTATATTATTTTTAAACTAGTTTGAACTCTTTTAGCTATATGTGTGTATGGTTTTAATATTGGAAATAGTTTAATCTTATTTTAATATAGACTTTGTATGTTTTTAATTATATGTATTTTTTATCTGGAAGCCGCCATGAGTTCCAGTTTTGGAAAAATGGCGGGGTATAAATAAAGACAACAACAACAACAACAATAATAGTAATAGTAATAATAATAGTAATAATAATAGTAATAATAATAATAGTAATAATAGTAATAGTAGTAATAATAGTAATAATAATAGTAATAGTAGTAATAATAGTAATAGTAAAAGTAATAATAATAATAATAATAATAATAATAATAATAATAATAATATTTTGGTATTATGATTGCTTTGTCATTTTTCTTTAGCTTTACTCTGATCGGATGGGATTTAGTCCAATACAATCATGGTTAGGACAAGTGAAACTCACCATGGGAGAGGAGGAGGGAGGGAGGGCTGGAGTGGGCAGGGGAGGGGGAAGAATGAAGAGGGGAGGGGAGGAGGGAGGGAGAGGAGATGGGAAGGAGAGAGGGAGAGGAGAGGGGAAAGGCAGGTCTGATCATCTGCATGCTTATTGAGTTCAATCAGATTTACTCCCATGCAATCAAGGTTAGAATAGGTAAAACTGACCATGGAGAAGGAGGGGCCAGGAGAGGGAAAGAGGGGGAGGGAAAAGAGCTGGAGGGGATTAGAAGGGGCAGAGGAGGGAGGGGTGAAGGAAGGGAAAGGGGCAAAAGGGAGGGGATGGGAGGGAGGAGGAGGAGAGGGGAGCTTCGATCTTTGGCATGCTTTTTGAGTTCAGTGGGATTTACTCCTGTACACTCATCCTTAGAATAGGTGTAACTGACTTGGGGGAGGGACAGGGAGGGGGAGGGGCAGGAGGGGAGGACGGGGAAGGGGAGAGGGAGGGGAGGATGGGTGGGTGGGCCCTGGGCAAGGAGAACTCCCCTCTCCTTACCAAAAGAAAAGATTGTGAACAGTATCGTTGTTTTTCAGGGTTTCCTCTAACTTTTTATTCTAAAGCAGGCACATGTAGCAGGCACATGTACCCAAATTTAAACCAAAGCTGTCACTTTGGCCACATCTACTCCAGACCTTTATTTCCCTTTAGACAGTCCCCAAAGAAAGAGTTGTTAGGAGACTCCTATTCCCCACACAGAGTTCCAGTGGCCAGAGTGTTTTAACAGTTATCCCTTCTTCTGGGGATTGTAACTCTGTGAGGGGAATAGGGCCTGTCCTAACAACTCTCAGCACCCTTCACATACTACACTTCCCAGGATTCTTTGAGGGAAGCCATGACTGTTTAAAATGGAAAAAATGTCTGGCATGGGTGTGGCCCCGATTAGCCAAGCAAACAGCTGAGTCTGGCTTTTAGAACACTTACAGTCGATTCTTACTGAGCATACCCAACATTATAGTAGACTTCAATGTTGAGTTTCTTAAATTAATTAAAAATTAGCCAGACATTTTTCTAACTTTTAAACTGCAGAAGATGAAGGCCAGATTATCGGGCAAGGTCAGTAATAACATTACAGGTACTCTGTGAACATGGCTGCTTTTTAATTAATTTCAAGAGATTATGAGAACTCTGACAGAAATAAGCGAAAAGGGGTCTGGGTTTTTTCTCTCTTCTTTTACACGTTGAACTCTCTATTCTCTCTGACTGTTTTGTGTATCACCACAAAAACAGAGGGTTGTTAAGCAAGCATTTCTGAGTTCAGGACTATATGTTTTGTAAGGTTTTATTTTGAAATGTGCTTATGAGAAGCAGCAGAATGGCACAGTGGGTGGCTGTATAATTTGGTAAAATGGCCCTCTCAATTTCGCAGCCTGTGAACAGGGTGGAGAATTTGGGGTATAAATTAGGAACCAACCCAGTATATTTTAATATTGCTGAAGGAAGCAGTGGCTTGGCCCATACTCCTTCCAGTCCTCCTCTAGGTCCATTGCTATCATCCTCCTTCAGTATGAACTTACTTCAGTATTAACTGAACTGAAATAGGCCAGAGGAGAATTTCCTGAGACATTTTTTCCTACCTACCTCAAACTGTCCAAGCACTCCTTGATGGAAGATATTTGGCAAAATGTCCCATACATTTCACTACCAGCGAACTCAGGGTGGGAGAGATATTTTTGAGACACCATTTTCATTTAGCCCAAAGCTGTCTCTATTTTGCATTATGGGGAGATGCTAGGGATGCCATTTTAAAATGGAGTTACCAATAGAGTTGTTTAGGTTTCAGCACTCCCAGGACCTCTGCAAGTTACATCTCTGAGTTGGTTGTAAATGGACAGAAAACACTGACAAACAGCTCCCTGCTATCAACATGACAACATACATTTCTATATCTACCTATCCTGATATTATATGCTTCTGAATGTGTTTGCAGTTCTTTAATAATAAGTACAGCCAATTGTTGGATTAAACATTCTATTACACTTTCTTAAGAAAACAAAACAAAACAACAACAAAGCAACTGTTATGATCTCTTTACCAACCATTGCAGGGCCAGCTCTGGAAGAGTAAATGAGTAAAGCCTTCTGCTATGTGCCACTGGTCGAGAACTCAAGGAGAGATTCTTTGTCTTAAAACAAGGGGAAGGGGGTTGCAAGAATGCAACAGCATCCTTATTTTTGTTTTACTTGGTGGGATGTTGGAAAGTAAGAATCTGTGTGTGAATATCTTTATTAGATAAACATTTTCTGTATTTATCTACTAAGGAGGAAACAGTACCAAAGCTACTCTGCCCGTCTGTTCCCTGACCTCAACTAAACCGCAGTCTCCATCCCATTGACGTAATAAACCTTAAACAAAACTATGCAGGTAAGAAGCCAGCAGGGGTGTGGGGGCTTTCCAGTGTTTTGCACCGCCTGCAGCATGTACGACTATCTGCCTGTTGGACAGAAGTCTTGGGTATGCTCTCGGTGCAATGAGCTCCTGGCTCTCCGGGAACGACTTCATTTCCTTGAGGCCAAGGTGGCGGACCTGGAAAAGCTGAGAGAGGCAGAGAGGTGTGTGGAGGAGGCCTTCAGGGACGTTGTAGCTGTGTCCCACTCCAACGATGATAGCTCTCCTGCTATCATGGACAACGATGGTCTCGGGGAAGGAGAGCATCCAGCTGAGGAAGAGGGAAACGATCCCTTAGAAGGGACCCATTCCTTGGGGGATGAACAGCTATCCTCTCGTGCCGAGGATATATCTCCAGGGGCTGGAGGGATCCTTGTAGTGGGTGATTCGATCATTAGGAACATAGACAGTGGGGTGTGTGATGGGTGTGTAGACCGCAAGGTGTTTTGCCTGCCTGGTGCGAAGGTTGCGGATATTGCCCATCGTTTAGATAGTTTGGTAGACAGTGCTGGGAAGGAGTCAGTGGTCGTGGTGCACGTTGGCACCAACGACATGGGGAAATGCAGCCGTGAGGTCCTGGAAGCAAAATTTATGTTGCTTGGTAGGATGCTGAAAGCCAGGACCTCCAAGGTGGCTTTCTCTGAAATGCTACCGGTTCCACGCGCAGGACCAGCCAGACAGGCCCAGCTTCGCAGTCTCAATGCGTGGATGAGACGATGGTGTTGGGTGGAAGGGTTTAGATTTGTTAGGCACTGGGGAACATTTTGGGACAAGCCGGGCCTGTACAAAAGGGATGTGCTCCACTTGAACCAGAATGGAACCAGACTGCTGGCACTTAAAATTAAAAAGGTGGCAGAGCAGCTTTTAAACTGACTGAGGGGGGAAACCCGACAGGAGCTGAGAAAGGTCCGGTTCGGAATAAACCTCCCCCCTGGGATAAAAACCAAAGAAATGATGAAATTTTAAAAGGGGTAGGCCTAGAAGTAGGCATTGTGAGAGCAGGGGCACAGGATATAAATTCAGAAGAGCAAAATTACCACAGGCCTAACCACAAGTGCCAAAGACACTTGAAGAGAGAAACTGCTTACAAGTGCCTGTACGCTAATGCTAGGAGCCTGCGAACCAAGATGGGAGAACTGGAGTGCTTGGTCTTAGAGGAGAGCATTGATATAGTGAGCATAACGGAGACCTGGTGGAATGGAGAAAACCAGTGGGGTACGGTTATCCCTGGATATAAACTATATCGGAAGGACAGGGAAGGACGTATTGGTGGCGGAGTCGCTCTATACGTGAGAGAAGGCATTGAATTCAGCAAGCTCGAAACCCCAAAAGAGGCAGACTCCTCCACAGAATCGTTGTGGGTGGTGATACCATGCCCCAGGAGGGACTTAATACTGGGAACGATCTATCGTCCCCCGGATCAAAATGCTCAGGGAGACCTGGAGATGAGATATGAAATTGAGGAAGCATCCAAACGAAGAAATGTGGTAGTAATGGGTGACTTCAACTACCCGGACATAGACTGGCCGCATATGTGTTCCAGTCATGACAAAGAAGCAAAGTTTGTAGATATTCTAAATGACTATTCCCTAGACCAGTTGGTCATGGAACCGACCAGAGGGACGGCAACCCTGGACTTAATCCTCAGTGGGGACCAGGACCTGGTGCAAGATGTAAGTGTTGTTGAACCGATTGGGAGCAGTGACCACAGTGCTATTAAATTAAACATACATGTAACTGGCCAATTGCCAAGAAAATCCAACACGGTCACATTTGACTTCAAAAGAGGAAACTTCACAAAAATGAGGGGATTGGTAAAAAGAAAGCTGAAAAACAAAGTCCAGAGGGTCACATCACTCGAAAATGCTCGGAAGTTGTTTAAAAACACTATATTAGAAGCTCAACTGGAGTGCATACCGCAGATTAGAAAAGGTACCGCCAGGGCCAAGAAGATGCCAGCATGGTTAATGAGCAAAGTCAAGGAAGCTCTTAGAGGCAAAAAGTCTTCCTTCAGAAAATGGAAGTCTTGTCCGAATGAAGAAAATAAAAAAGAACACGAACTCTGGCAAAAGAAATGCAAGAAGACAATAAGGGATGCTAAAAAAGAATTTGAGGAGCACATTGCTAAGAACATAAAAACCAACAACAAAAAATTCTATAAATACATTCAAAGCAGGAGACCATCTAGGGAGGCGATTGGACCCTTGGATGATAAGGGAGTCAAAGGTGTACTAAAGAACGATAAGGAGATTGCAGAGAAGCTAAATGAATTCTTTGCATCTGTCTTCACAGTGGAAGATATAGGGCAGATCCCTGAACCTGAACTAACATTTGCAGGAAGGGATTCTGAGGAACTGAGACAAATAGTGGTAACGAGAGAGGAAGTTCTAAGCTTAATGGACAATATAAAAACTGACAAATCACCGGGCCTGGATGGCATCCACCCGAGAGTTCTCAAAGAACTCAAAGGTGAAATTGCTGATCTGCTAACTAAAATATGTAACTTGTCCCTTGGGTCCTCCTCCGTGCCTGAGGACTGGAAAGTGGCAAATGTAACGCCAATCTTCAAAAAGGGATCCAGAGGGGATCCCGGAAATTACAGGCCAGTTAGTTTAACTTCTGTCCCTGGAAAACTGGTAGAAAGTATTATTAAAGCTAGATTAACTAAGCACATAGAAGAACAAGCCTTGCTGAAGCAGAGCCAGCATGGCTTCTGCAAGGGAAAGTCCTGTCTCAGTAACCTATTAGAATTCTTTGAGAGTGTCAACAAGCATATAGATAGAGGTGATCCAGTGGACATAGTGTACTTAGACTTTCAAAAAGCGTTTGACAAGGTACCTCACCAAAGGCTTCTGAGGAAGCTTAGCAGTCATGGAATAAGAGAAGAGGTCCTCTTGTGGATAAGAAATCGGTTAAGAAGCAGAAAGCAGAGAGTAGGAATAAACAGACAGTTCTTCCAATGGAGGGCTGTAGAAAGTGGAGTCCCTCAAGGATCGGTATTGGGACCTGTACTTTTCAACTTGTTCATTAATGACCTAGAATTAGGAGTGAGCAGTGAAGTGGCCAAGTTTGCTGATGACACTAAATTGTTCAGGGTTGTTAAAACAAAAAGGGATTGTGAAGAGCTCCAAAAAGACCTCTCCAAATTGAGTGAATGGGCAGAAAAATGGCAAATGCAATTCAATATAAACAAGTGTAAAATTATGCATATTGGAGCAAAAAATCTTAATTTCACATATACGCTCATGGGGTCTGAACTGGCGGTGACCGACCAGGAGAGAGACCTCGGGGTTGTAGTGGACAGCACGATGAAAATGTCGACCCAGTGTGCGGCAGCTGTGAAAAAGGCAAATTCCATGCTAGCGATAATTAGGAAAGGTATTGAAAATAAAACAGCCGATATCATAATGCCGTTGTATAAATCTATGGTGCGGCCGCATTTGGAATACTGTGTACAGTTCTGGTCGCCTCATCTCAAAAAGGATATTATAGAGTTGGAAAAGGTTCAGAAGAGGGCAACCAGAATGATCAAGGGGATGGAGCGACTCCCTTACGAGGAAAGGTTGCAGCATTTGGGGCTTTTTAGTTTAGAGAAAAGGCGGGTCAGAGGAGACATGATAGAAGTGTATAAAATTATGCATGGCATTGAGAAAGTGGATAGAGAAAAGTTCTTCTCCCTCTCTCATAATACTAGAACTCGTGGACATTCAAAGAAGCTGAATGTTGGAAGATTCAGGACAGACAAAAGGAAGTACTTCTTTACTCAGCGCATAGTCAAACTATGGAATTTGCTCCCACAAGATGCAGTAATGGCCACCAGCTTGGACGGCTTTAAAAGAAGATTAGACAAATTCATGGAGGACTAGCCATGATGGCTGTGCTGTGCCACCCTAGTCAGAGGCAGCATGCTTCTGAAAACCAGTTGCCGGAAGCCTCAGGAGGGGAGAGTGTTCTTGCACTCGGGTCGTGCTTGTGGGCTTCCCCCAGGCACCTGGTTGGCCACTGTGAGAACAGGATGCTGGACTAGATGGGCCACTGGCCTGATCCAGCAGGCTCTTCTTATGTTCTTATGTTCTTAACCAGCAAAAGATTCAGTGACAGTCCTATATTCTCAAGGTGAGTAGTTACAGTAATTGTATTGCTTTTATTGTGCATAAATTATGGAGTGGTTATTGAGCCTCACTAAACAGATTAGTAAATCACAAACTCCATCCCATAAAAGTGATGGTAAGATTAATTGCCAATTAATTAATTGCCAATTGGACTAGATGGGCCACTGGCCTGATCCAGCAGGCTCTTCTTATGTTCTTATGTTCTTACCTATTGCTCTTCATGTAACATCTCCCTGGAAACCTCTGGTTTGCAGCCTTGTGTTGTTCAAGATTTATGTGATCTAGCTGCTTTCCTGGCAGAAACATGTAAGAACTCAGCAGGCATCCTGCTTCTCTTCAGTTATTAGGCAATTGAGAGAGGCTAAGGGGCCATAGCAACACTAAGGGCATGAACTCGCTCTCAAGAACCTCTAAGAAAGTCATCTTGCTCTTTTTTCTTTTCTTTTTAAAATACTGAACTATATTTTGAACTAAATTTTGAACCACAAAATTTAACACAGGACTTTTACAGTATAATTAGCTGTATATTTTTGCTCACAGGTGAAAACAGCTTGATTTAAAGACATGCAAATCTTATCTTATCGCTATTATTTTAGCTGCCCACAACCTTCCGGATGATTTTTGACTGAAGGGAACATTACTCCCAATCCTAATTAGGCTGAGTTTGATGCAGGGAGGGGGGATGTGGAATTTATTTTAGGAATATCACAAGATACTCCAAATTCTGACTGATCTTACACTTGAGTAGAAAATTTAAATTTTCTTGGGATTGTTCTATAGGTATTCCATGGCACCTGCTCAACTTTGGCCATTTGCTGAGTTTCTTTGATGAATATGACCCGCTTACAAACAGTCAATGAGGCATTCTTCCAGTGTCAATACTGGTATGCATAGATGCATGTCCACATTAAGCCATTAGGTGGAGGGGTAATCAGTAAATTGTTTCATGGAGGGCTGCACTGCTTACCTTGCTTTTTTAAAAGGGTTAACATATTCATGCAGTGGTGCGCTCTTTCTCTCTGCTGTCACCAGGGACCCTGAAACTGTTTTCAAGGGGGGGGCTCAAGACTGGCAGGCAGGTTATGTCATGATAACCTATTTGCAGGTGCATTTTTACATCTGCTTATTTAATGGGTTAAGTAAACAATAAATCTGTCATATTCTAGCACTGTCACAATCATAAATACACTTGAATAAAAAAGATAAAAACCATAAGTAGTAATTGCTCAAACTAAAACTTAGAGAATGCTTATGGATAATGGAATACCCTTTGTAAGTTCCAACTAACCTGTTTATGCTTCAGAGATGGAAAAGAAGAAAGCAAGGTCTTTTGTACAATGTTAGGAGCTTTCCTTTATTACTGGAACTTCGCATAACATCTTTAAAATAAAGATGTATAAAGATCTTAAAATAAATTAATTAAAAGTACAATAAATTGAAATAAATAAGTAAGATCTTAGAATAAATTTTAAATTAAAGTACAATAAAATAAATAAAAAGATCTTAATATGTAATAAATAAATAAAGCTTTTAAAATAAATAGTATAGTTGTGTTTCTTGTATTCTATTATTTATAACATGGATATCATAACACGCATGTATTATACTTAATAACAACAAACCCTAAAGATAGTTTCAGAAGGGGTGCCCATGTTCATCTGAGATATGAAAACACAAACAAGGAGTCTGTTGCATCTTAAATAAATTTGTGAGTCTTTAAGGTGCCATAGATGCCTTGTTGTGTTTTAATAATCCATAAACATTACTGGGGCACACTTAAGCCAAAGGTGGCTTGGCGTTCAGCAGTTCTTGTGATGCATTCATTCATGATGTTTGCAAAGGAATTTGGCCAGTTTTTTGCTTCTGCACATGACGAAGGAGCAGATGTGTAAGGCGCTTCTGTGTCATGCGATTACGCATGAGTCTTTACTCTCATCAGAGCACTGAAAGAACGTTCTCCTGATGCTGCTGATGCAGGTATGGTGTGTAAGAGCTGTACCAGCATGACGACTTGGTCTAAGAGATTTTGGACTGTCTGAGGCTGTCATCTCAATGGTTGTGAGATGTCTTCAATAGTCTTTACTTCAGCAGTTGGAATGACTGTTGGGAAGAGTAACAGTTGTGCCAGAAGCCTGTTCAAATCAAAGTCACAGCTGTGAACTCCAAGGGCCTCTCTGAGCTCTTCTGTGCTGCTGAAATGCCTTCTGCATGCAGCAGTTACTAAAGCATTTTCCAGTTTCACTAGTTGGTCCATTCCAGGCTGGTTGAACCGACGTTTGATTTCAGATGTTATGTGATCAGTTACATCAAAGAAATCCTTCTGGATAGTTTTCTTTGCATCCAGGACCACTGGTAGTGTTGGTGTCTTCGTATGCTCAAAACGTGCTGGTGGTTTTCTGCCTCTTGAAATTTCAGGCATCTTCAAACCTAGTTTCCCAGCAGCAATTTTTGTGTCTTCCCAAATTGTTTCAAATGCACTCTCTGATCTTAGGTTTGACAGGGTACAAATAAGCATTTCTGCTGCTTGCTTTGCCCCGCTTCACTGTATTTGGTGCCTTGTAGGGTTCTTGCAAGCTCTTCGCATGGCCCAAACACTGCTATGGATGTATTTAGCCCAAATACTGTTTCAAATTTACCAATGATTTTGTAGTAGCCTGTTGCCCTTCTGCCATCTTGGAAGGACCCTGGATGTTTCAGGATTTCATGGAGTGTTGTTTGAATTCTTTCATAGTTCTCAAGGAATCTCTGTATGGACTTCACTCTGACAGCCCAACGGGTTGGACACAAAGGAAGGAGACTGTTTAGTTTATATATCCTTTCAGCATTTTCTATGGCTTCAGGAAGAACAATGTTGGAATATATGCGCTTCCATTTTACTGATATCAAGATCATGTTTGTTACATCCTTAACAGTACTTAGTGCATCACCAGCCATGTCACAGCTGCGGGCAACCTCTTGCAGAGCCAAATCTAGTGAGTGGTTGCCGCAGTGTATGTAAACTGATTTGGGTTGAATATCAGTGATCTTTTTTTGAACACCAGAGCAACGCCCAGACATATTAGCTGCACCATCAAAGCAGTGTCCATGCAAAGCATGGAAATCAAGCCCCAGACGAATGATCATGTCTTTCACAGCAGTGAAAGAGTACAAGCCGTAGAGTCAGGAGGGTTATAAACACCAAGGTATTCTTCTCGTATGTCCAATGATTCACTCTCTACCCAACGCAGACACAATGTAAACTGCTCATCTCCAGGCACATATGTTGTCCCATCTGCAATTATTCCAAAAAAATGCCTTGATTTCACTTCTTTAATGATGTCATGTTGCAGTCTTTGAGCCATAATTTCAAGTAGCTCATTTTGGATATCACTATTCAGCCATTTGTCTCTTCTTGTCAGCCATCTTTTAAGGGCAGGTACATCGTCTGAGCATTCCTCCAAAAGGTCAATCAAATTACCATCTTCTTTGATGTGCCCCTGCAATGCTTGACCTGTGTGGCAGAGGTAGCACACAGAACTAACGATGGCACATAGTGCTTCTCGAGCCTCTTGCTGTTGCTTACTTGAATGCTTTGTAAGCAGCGTAACAATATTCATACCTCTCTCTTTTGTTAGATGGTATCTCACAGAATCCATGTGGTAAATGCTCTTTTCATGAGACTGGAATTTTTCAACAGCATGTTTCCAATTTGAGAAACCTTTTAGAATAAAATTCACTTCTACATTTGTAGAATCCTACTTCTCTGTAAACGCTCTGCTGCAATCATGGCAAAGAAGAACTACATCACGATCCACATCATAATGAAACCAGGTGAACTTCTCAAACCATTTCAGCTGACAAGACCTATTACCCTTACTTTTTGGAAATTTATAGGATTTTGTTGGCACAAATCTGGTGGACAAATATGCCGGTTCATCTCTTTCTTGTTCAACCTCAAGGTGTTGATCATCTTCATTCAGCTTGCTGAACTGATATTTGTCTTTAAGCAATTCTTCTGATGCAGAAGCTGTTTTCTTTGATGGCACCAGCCAGGCATCAATCTATGGCCTTTTTTTGGACGTTGTCCTGCAAGTAATCAGAAAAAGCAATCATTTCTTCTTTCTATTTGTGTGCGTACTGAAAAATCAGTGCATGCTGCAAAGAAGCCATGCTGTCACAGTGGCTCTACAACAAAAATGAATTTTTAATTCTTTTACAGAATTCCTGAACATACTGGGGATATTTCTCCCCAACAGGAACTCTGTGTTAGGAATTGTGGCTTAAACAGCTGCTTCCTATGTACATTTACCTTGGAGTAAATCTCATAACTCGATGGACTTCTGTGTAAACACACATACAAATTGGGCTGCGTAGCTTATTTTTTATCCCTTATTTATTCATGCCACAACTATAACCTAAAATCTATTTTGATGCTAAACAGGATTTGTTTTCTATGCAGGTCAGCTAAACTACTTAGGGGTTCACACAATGTCTGACTTGAGAACAAAAAAAAATAGCAATGACATGTCTCTACCCTTGTCAACGTAACTGCAGTATAAGCTACAATCTCTATTTATGAAACTAATTGCATTAAGTTAGTGAACCTGCTTATGTTAAACTGATTGAAAATTTGAGAATCCTGTATATTTGATTCTTTATCACAATTTCAGCTGTAGTATATGAGCAGCATTTAGTTCAAACTGATATTTGTAAAACATTATACTCACTCAAGAACAATTCTGAGTCACTGTGTTGCAAGCCTTTGTTCTTAATCTTCAGTAGGGCTCCAACATACAGATTAAAAATGGCTGCTGCAAAGCTCTCCTCCCTGAGTTCTCCCAGCTCCAAGAAGCAGTCCCTCTGTTAGCTCAATTAAAGTACTTTTAAAGAGAAAGTGTGCCTTTCTAAGGTGTGTGAGACCCTTTTATGAACAAAATACATGCAAAATAATGGGACAGAAACCTGGGGGGGAAGAAATGCAAATGCCCCAGCACAGATTTCTAGGCAACTGGGGAAAGGTTTAGTATTCTGAGTAGTTTAAGTGTGTTGCCACCTAGTGGCCAAAGGGCAGATGTATCGCTATAGCAAAGGGAGACTGAGCATGCTCCAGTTTGCTGGCTGGAACTGTTCTTAAGATGGCTGCTAGACAAATATTTTGATGAAAACAGAACCAAATAATCTGTTAGCATTCCTGGTGTGGTCTCCATAGATTGCAGAAGGGATTCTCATGCTCTGAAGACCTCTTTGTCGTGACAGTGCAGGAAACCATTCAATTTTTGCCAGAACTTAAGAACACTGCTGTACCACTATCAATTTTGCCTGGTCATTTCAGGAGGGGCTCAGCCCACCCAAGCTTAGTCTTGGGGGGGCTTCAGGCCCCCCTGCCTCCCCGTTCCAGGGTCCATGGCTGCCACCCTCCAATGTTCCGCACAGAAGGCAATGGCAGAGGTGCATGTGCTCTGTGCTGTTTCTGACACAGAGTTGCTAGTTTTTATAATATGGGGTTGTTTTAGTAAGATACTTTAAAATGTTATACATTATATTTTATTAATGAATGTTATGCAAATTGCTTTGGACAGAATTTAATTTTTAAAAGTCTGTATTATTATTATTATTATCTTTATTTATACCCCGCCCTTTTTTCCAAACTGGAACTCAAGGCGGCTTCCAGATAAAAACAAGCACACATCATTAAGAACCTATAAAAATATAAAACATATAAACATATAAAATCAGCATTAAAACAGGATTAAATGATTAAGATGTTAAAACCAATTACTCTTAAAATACTGCAACCCAGTTTAGGAGCATACAGGCAAAACAATAACATACAGCATCCTCTTCAGTCACTACCCTTAAAACCTTCAGTTCCAAAGTCTTTAGCTGTCGGCGGAAAGACTGCACAGAGGAGCCCATTCTTGCCTCCCTAGGGAGGGAGTTCCAGAGCCTAGGGGCAGCCACCGAAAAGGCCCTATCTCGTGTTCCCACCAGTTGCACTTGTGAAGGTGTTGGGATCGTGAGAAGGGTCTCTCCTGAAGATCTCAGGGCCCGGGCAGGTTCATATAGGGAGATACGGTCTGACAGATAGCCTGGACCTAAGCCGTATAGGGCTTTATAGGTCATAACCAGCACTTTGAATTGTGTCCGGAAACAGACTGGCAGCCAGTGCAGCTGTTGCAGCAGGGGAGTTGTATGGTCCCTGTAACCAGCCCCAGTTAACATTCTGGCTGCAGCTCATTGCACCAGCTGAAGTTTCCGAACAGTCTTCAAAGGCAGCCCCACGTAGAGCACATTACAGTAGTCTAGTAAATGAATACCTGCCTTTTGTGGGGGGTGGACAGCAGCTGGCAGCATTTGCTTGGATTTTGTGAGTGCTTGGGGGGAATGAGAAGGGGAATATTTTTTTTAAAAAAATTAAAACCTCCAGTAGGCTTGAGATTTTCTTTTACATACCAAAGGTAGAGGACATATATTTCTAGCTGCTGGCAGCACAGGGCTGTCTCTCTGTGAGTGTCAGGGCTGTGCCATGGGCAGTATTATGAAGTAACTCGGGAACTGCAAACCAGAATCCATAGAGCAATTTGGAAGTCAGGACTGACAAACAAGTCAAGACCAAAGCACAAACCAGGAGACATTCTGAAAGCTGAAAAATAACTTCAGCAGGAAGTGTAAAAACTGGAGTGTTTTCCACCACCTTAAGATGGTGGCCCAACTACAACCCTATCTGGACAAGGATAAATTGGCTATAGTATATGTATGTATGTATGTATTATATCCCCCCTTCCTCCCAGCAGGAGCCATGGGCAGCAAACAAAAGCACTAAAAACACTTTAAAACACCATAAAAACAGATATTAAAATACATTAAAACAAAACATCTTTAAAAACATTTTTAAAAAATCTTTGAAGAGATCTTAAAAAAGAAAAAAGTTTTAAAACATATTAGAAAACGATTAAAAACATATTAAAAAGCAATTCCCATAGAAGCAGACCTGGGGTAATATCTGAACTTAAAAGGTTTGTTGAAAGAGGAAGGTCTTCAATAGGCACCAAAAAGATAACAGAGATGGCACCTGTCTAATATTTAAGGGGAGGGAATTCCACAGGGTAGGTGCTGTCACACAAAAGGTTTGTTTCCTATGTTGTGCAGAACAGACCTCCTGATAAGATGATATCTGCAGGAAGCCCTCACCTGCAGAGTGCAGTGATTGACTGGGTATATAAGGGATAAGACGGTCTTTCAGGTATCCTGGTCACAAGCTGTATAGGGATTGGACACCAAAACGAGAACCTTGAATTTAGCCCAGTAGCAAATGGGCAGCCAGTCCAGTTATTTCAGCAGTGGGGTGACATGTTGGCGATACCCTGCCCCAGTGAGCAGTCTTGCCACTACATTTTGCACCAGCTGCAGCTTCATTACCAACCTCAAGGGCAGCCCCACAGAGTGCATTACAGTAATCCAGCCTGGAGGTTACCAGTGCATCAACAACAGTGGTCAGGCTATGCCAGTCCAGAAACGGCCACAGCTGTCTCACCAGCCGAAGCTGGTCACTTGGGCCTCTAGTGACAAAGATTGATCCAGGAGCACCCCCAGACTACGGACCTGCTTTTTCAGAGGGAGTATGACCCCATCCAAAGCAAGCAACTGACCAATTACCTGGGCTCAGGAACCACCAATCCACAGTGCCTCCATCTTGCTAGGAATCAGACTTAGTTTATGGGCCCTCATCCAGCCCACCACCGAGTCCAAGCATTGGTCCAGGACTTGCATGGCTTCTCCAGATTCAGATGTTACAGAGAAATGGAACTGGATATCATCACCGTACTGCTGATAGTTTGCTCCAAATCTCCTGATGACCACTTCCAAGGGCTTCATATTGATGTTAAACACCATGGGGGACATGATGGCACCCTGCAGCATCCCACATCACAACTGCCAGGGGGCAGAAAGACAATCACCCAATGCTATTCTCTGAAAACAACCTTGGAGATAGGAATGGAACCACTCTAAAACAGTGCCTCCAATACCCATTTCTCCAAGTCGGCCCAGAAGGATACCATGGTCAATGGTATCTAAAGCCACTGAGAGAGTAACAGGGTAAGAGTAACAGGGTCACACTCCCTCTGTCCTTCTCCCAATAAAGGTCATCCATCAGGGTGACCAAAGATGATTCAGTCCCATAACCAGGCCGGAACCCAGACTGGAACGGGCCAAGATAATCTGTTTCATCCAAGAGTACTTGCAATTGCTGCGCCACAACCCTCTCAATCACATTCCCTAAGAAGGGGGTACTTATGCTCTGGTAATTTATGCTCTGCTAACCTCACGATTGGACTTTTGGAATTCACTTTATATGAGGCTGCTTTTGAAAATGGTTTGGAAACTACAATGAGCAGAGAATGCAGCTGCCTGACTGTTGACAGATTCAAAGTGAAGAGATCATACATATACAGACCAATTACATTCCAGCTACACTGGTTGCCTGTATGCTTCTGAGCCCAATTCAGTGCTGGTCTTAACTTTTAAAGGTCTTTATGGTTCAGGACCCTAATATCTACTGGAATGCCTCTCCCAATATGAAGCTATCCAGACCCTTACATTATCTTCTGAGACCCTCTAACGGAGGCTTGGAGAGTGATGGCAAAGAAGAGGGCCTTTTCAGTTGTGGCTCCCTGTCAATGTAACTCCTCAGTAAGGTCTGCCTGGTGCCTTCGTTGGCATCTTTTTGGCATCAGACTTACCTTTTCCCAGGACTTTGATGGACAGAGTTGATTCTATTTTATTCTTAGTGTGTTGCCAAAGCTTCTAATGGCAGTTATTTTTTGGGGGGGGGGGTTGTATGTTGTATGAAAATGTTAAATTATTTTTCCAGAATTTTTCTTTTCTTTTCCTATAGTGTCATGTATAAATGTTTATATTTTTAACTCTGTCACTTGGCAACCTTTAAATAACAGGTGATGAATAAGTTTAATAAATTAAAGGTGGCTTACAAAGAAAAATAAACACAGGTATAAAATACAATAAAAATACAATAAAAACAATATATAATTTACAAAAATTAAATTAAATAACAAATAACATTATCATAATATTGTTAATTAAAAGCAGGGAGAGCCCAGGGTTCCAATCTGAAGAAGTTATGAGTTAAATTGAAAGTACTGGGGAGCCCCAGGTTCAAGTCCCTGCTCAGCTCCCTAGATGACCTTGGGACCATCATCTTCCCTCCAGCTAACCGACACTGCAGGGCTGCTTTCTTGCAGGGCACTTCGTGCTCAGAGGCTGGAGGCTTGAACACTTGCAGGGGCACCTTACGCTGCAGCTGGGCCTTACTGAGCCCGCTGTCCTCGGCCAAGTACTGCTGGTGTTGTTGGTGGTGGTTGTAATAGTAGTGGTGGCAGTGGTGGTGCGGCGGTGACGGCAAATGCTGCTGCTGTGGGCCGGGCTGCTCCTCCATTGAAAAGCCACGGGACCTCTGGATGGCGGCGGTGATGATAGCGGCAGCAGCAGCAGCCCGCAGTCCTCTTGCCTCCCCCTCAGAGTCACCCTGTTGCTGGCTCTCTTCACTGTCGGGGGGGGAAGGAGGCGGCTCGCTGGCTTCCCGGGCGTGCTTTCTTCCTCCTCCTCCTGCTGCTGCTGCTGATCTCCTTCTCCAGCAGCTGCAGTCAAGCGACTCAGCCTGGGCATATTAG
This sequence comes from Rhineura floridana, assembly GCF_030035675.1. Classification (NCBI taxonomy): domain Eukaryota; kingdom Metazoa; phylum Chordata; class Lepidosauria; order Squamata; family Rhineuridae; genus Rhineura; species Rhineura floridana. The sequence goes on along the minus strand of NC_084488.1, from coordinate 16,932,783 downwards.
GCCATTATGCTTTAAACTGTGAACTAAAAGAAATGGATGTCCACCCTACTGCAGAGTAGGGAGTGCACTACCTTCCCATGCTTCCACACGTGTGAGAATAGATTTTGGTAGCTACGGTGCTGAAATAGAGAAGCAGGCAGATAGACAAGTAGGATGTTTGAAGAGAAGAGCAGGGGAGCCAAGGGACATGAGGCAAGAAAGAGGATGGATTGCAAGAAACCTTGCAGTGCTTTTGGTCAGAACAGTGAGAGGAAGGGAGAAAAGAATGTTAGGAAAGCTGACCAAGAGATAAGGTAGCTAAAGTACATGATCTGAAAAATTGGGATATGAGTGGCAGAAGCCATGGATTAAAGAAAAGAAAGAGGAGAGCCTGAACTTTGGTTGGATCATGCCCACACTTCAGTGCAATCAAAAGACAATTATCCAAGCTCAGAACTATTCCTTGCCTCAAAAGAAATGTGCATGAAACAGTTCAAGCGGCACTTCCTGATTTCAAGCTTGTAAACAATATTTCCTTTATGCTGTATGATGTCTGCATGACTGTATTTTTCCCCTAGATACAAAAGATTCATTTTCTTGTGGGGTGTGACGGTGGTTGCAGTATATGCTTTGAAAACAACTTTGTGCATTAATTAGTCTCTGGTTCATGTTATTCTCTCAGCATTGTGGGAAACCCTGCAAATGTGGAACCTGGAGAATAAAAACCAGGCCCCAGTATGCCTGTCACAGTTTGTACTGCTCCTGTTCTGAGTGACTCTGAGAATTGACTGTAGATTGATCTGCTTTTCTTTTCCCCCACCTTTCCTGCTCACCCTTCCTTCCATACCAGTGATATCTGTCTTCTAGATAGGGCAGATGGTCCATTTCTCACAGGAAGTTCCCTAGCCCTCATTAAGGAAACAAGTTGTGAGTGAAGGGGTGAAATAAGACAAGGACACATCAGCTTGGGTTGAACAAGGGCCACTTTATTAAACTATACAAAAACACCTTTTAAAGTGACCTGCAGAGGGAAACCTAGGTGCGGAACTATCTATAAGCAAGCATCTTGCCATACAGCTCACGGGCGACCAGCCCCTGCTTGGGACAAGGGCAAGCCCCATCTGCTTACCCCTTCCACCAGCCACACCCAGTAGGTGAGTAGGGGGGCCTTCTCAGGTCACCAACCCCCGGGGCCGCACAACCCTCAGGTGGATGAGTTAAGTTGGCCCCAAAAGCAGCCCATATCCTGCCCTCAAGCCGCAAAGCTCTGACAGACAGGCCTCTGGAACCGCCAATCACCTCCAAAGGTGCCTAAGGGGGCCACCGAGCTGTCCTTACCTATTTCCCTTTCCGCACCTTCCCGCCACAAAAAGGGGACAAATCTCTATTTAGTCCCCTTTTACCCACTGCCGAGAAGCACCTCTCACAGACACCTCTGCAGGTCTGCCAAAAAGACGCTACCTGCGTCAGACAGATGAATGCCATTGGCCCTGTACAGTTCACCCATCCAATGCTGAATGCAGGGTGTGAAATAGCCAACCCTCCCTGCCCCAGAACAGCCAACCGAATTTGCCGGTTGACCTTCTTTCGTGCTTGGTCCATCCCTATCGGGCTCCAGACACTACGCCAAACCATTCGTGAGAGTATGTCTGACCAAAGCAGACGTACCCAAGGCCGACATTGCCTTATTAACTGCATGCCATGCATGCCTGCCAAACTGAGGGCCATGCCCTTCTGTTGCCTCCTGAACTGCATGTCCGCACATGCCTGCCAAAGTGAGGGCCATGTGTGATGTTCATGTATTAGTGTATATATGGTAAGTGCTGTTTGTATAGGAGATACATGGTAAGTGGAATGAAAGAGGAGGGGGGAGTGAATGGGCAGTAGAATGCTGGATGATTGGCTGAGTGTTTAGAATGGCTGAGGGTATAAATGGAAGGATGACAGTTAAATTTGGGTGGACGGTGAACGTGAGTGGGTTGTTTTGGTGGGTTTTTGAGAGGAGATTGGGTGGAGAGTTGGTGGATGTGAGGAGAGTGTGGAGTTCGGATTAATACTAAGACCAGTACCTCAGGAATAGATGAAACCATATGCTTAAGTGCCTTTATAAAGTAATCTTGTTATCTCTGTTATTTAATAAATATATTTGGTTTACCAAAGGCCTGATCCTTGGCTGGGGTTCCACAGACCAGAAGGGAGGGTAAGGTAAATACCAAGACTGAAGGGTAACAAATGGTGGCAGCGGTGAAGAGAATAACACCACAAATATTCAGAGCAAACCAGGATTATCTGCATTGATACAAAGGGATTGGGACAGCTTAAGCACGCAGTCACAGAGGTAACCTGATAGAGAGACTCAGGCAGAGTCTCTGGGAATACAGGTTATAGGATGTGACTGGTGGTGCTGCCTAGCAGGGGGATCTGGTGAGGTCTATGCTAGAGTGGAGAGAGAAACCATAAAAAAGGACAGTCCGGACTGGTGGAGTCCCTGGTGGTGCCTAGTGACAGGCAGTAACCACGAGCAGGTAGGAACCTGACAGGGAGAGCCAGGGAAGGGCATCACATGTGGTGGCAGTAGCGGTGGGATACGAACAAAGGAGACTACGTCACAGGTGTTGGCTGTAGCGGTGGTACGAATACTAGAGAATCCCTAACAGTGGTGTGGCAAACAGAAATAACAAAACAAGATTACTTGTGAGAGTGACTGGCAAAGAGTGTGTGGCAATGAGTGAGTGAACTCAAACACCATGGCTGAATATATAAAAATGAAAAGAGAGGAGCTGGTGGAGAAGTGCATAACGTTCAATTTACCTCACGAGGGTAAAGGGGTAGATGAATTGAGGGTAGCACTTATAGGATTTGCAACTGCCCAGCAAAAACAACCTGTCAGGGAAGAGACCCCAGAAGGATACTTAAGCAATCCCGCTTATATAGAGTATTTGAGAGAGAAGTTAAGATGGGAGGCTGAGGAAAAAGACAAACAGCGAGAGTTAGAAACTGAGAAGTTGAGGATGGAAACTGAGAGATTGAGGATGGAAGCTGATGGGAAAGATAAACAGCGAGAGTTAGAAACTGAGAAGTTGAGGATGGAAACTGAGAGATTGAGGATGGAAACTGAGAGAATGAGAGTGGATGGTGAGATACAAGGGGAAAGATTAAAATTGGATAGAGAGAAATTTCACTCTGAGGAGACAAGGAAAGACAGAGATGGAACAAAAATAAAAATTACTCCAAAGGACTTTGCTGTCTATGAGCCTGGTCAAGATCCTCAAATTTATCTCACAACCTTTGAAAAGGCAGCTCAGTTGTGGGGGCTACCTGAAGATAAATACATGCAGTATTTATCAAACCTGATCAAAGGGGAATTGGCAGAGGTATACCAATATTTCCCCTCAGACAGGCCCGTCACCTATGCTGAGTTTAAAGAGGCAGTATACAAAAGATTCAGACTGGGACCTGACTATTTTAGAAAGTTATTCCAAAACTGTCAGATCCAAGCAGGGAGGTCTTTTGTTGAACTGGAAGCAAAGCTGATGGATATATTTGGAAACTGGATGAGTAGTGCCAAAGCTCAGTCAGTGGAAGACGTGAAAAGCCTCATGATACTGGATCAATTATACCATCAGTTACCACCAGAAATAAGGCTCCTGGTCAAAGACCGTTCCCCTACATCGGTGCAGGAGGCCACAGAGATGGCGGATCACTTTGCCTCCAATAGAACTGGCTGGGTGGGGAAAACATCAAGAGATTTTAAACCCAGACCATATAGTGGTGGCAGAAAGGATGTGGTACCACAGCGAGTGAGTCCTCCAGTAAAATCTGAAGGGCACAGGACACCCCAGAGTGGATCTGTGTACCCTAAAACAGAGGAGAAATTATGCTATAAATGTGGTAGACCGGGGCACCTACGTTTTCAATGTGAGGTTGCCAACCCCATTAGTAATCCTGCTCAGGCAAGGGCAGTAAAAATAGAACCAAAAGATCTAACCATGAAAAAGGTTCAGTTCTGCCAGATAAACTGGACAGAAGTAACAGACCTTGATTCAAGTCTGAGAGAGGAAGTGAGTGTACAAGGGGCAAATTATTGGGCATTGCTTGATACTGGTGCCGCTCAGACATTACTGAGGCCAGATTTAATAAAATCTGAGGAAATATTACCTCAGGAAACAGTGACTATCCAAGGAGTGAGGGGAGAACCAGAAAGCTTACCCATAGCCCTAGTGAAAATGAAATGGAGAAATAAAGAGGGCAAATATAAAGTAGGTATTAATGCCCAACAACAAGAACCAGTGATACTGGGAAAAGATGTTATGGGGGCACAAGGGAAAATATATGTGGTGACCAGACAGCAACTTGGCAGAGAAACAGAAGCCATGTTAAAAGGGGCTGAAGGAAACAGGGTGGAATCTGTTTGCGAGCCTCAGGTCACCATAGCAACCACTAGCAGGCCTGCTGAAGGAGACAAACTGTATCAAATGGTCTCTGGGGAAGAGACAGAGCATTTCAGAGAAGAACTGGATAAGGATACCAGTTTGAAGCAAATAAAGGAGCAAGCCCTGACCCAACAGATTCCTTTCACTGACAAACTGAGGAATCAAGTTGTGTGTACGAATGGGATTTTATATAGACTGTGGATGCCTGCTGAGAGAAAGGATGAATGTGAACCAGTGAAGCAATTGATAGTACCTAGCAAATACAGAACCAGATTGCTAGAGGTAGCCCACAATGTCCCATGTGCAGGACATCTGGGAATAAAAAAGACCAAGAGGAGATTGGCTGCGCACTATTATTGGTCAAACATCTCCAAAGATGTAAAACAACATTGTCTATCTTGTGGTATATGCCAAAAGGTGGGAAAAAGTGGTGTAAAGACTAAGGCACCCTTAAAGCCCCTTCCTATAATTGGACAACCCTTTTATAGAGTGGGAATAGATTTGGTGGGCCCTTTTTCCAAACCCACAAGGCATGGCAAGAAATATCTATTGGTGGTGGTGGATTTTGCCACCAGGTACCCAGACGCAAAAGCACTAAGATCTGTAGAAGCCCCTGTAGTGGCAGAGGCTTTATTAAAAATCTTTATGAGGCTGGGTTTCCCTCATGAAGTGCTGACGGATCAAGGCAGTGTATTCATGGGAGAAGTGATGCAATGTATGTGGAAATGTTGTGGTCTAAAACATCTAAAGACCACTACTTACCATCCCGCCACTAATGGTCTGAGAGATTCAATGGCGTTTTGAAGGGCATGATCAGAAGCTATGTTCAAGATCACCCACAAGACTGGGATGAACGTTTGGGATGCTTCTTATTTGCATACAGAGAAGTCCCACAAGAGTCAACAGGCTTCTCACCCTTTGAACTGATGTTCACTAGAAAAGTGAGGGAACCTTTGGAACTGTTAAAAAATTCATGGGAAGGAACCCTGGGAGAGTACAAAACATCTGTAGTAGATTTTGTATTGGAATTCCGCAATAAATTAACATCAATGATGGAGGTGGTGAAAAAGAATTTGAGTCAAGCACAGCAGAAGCAAAGTTACTGGTATGACAGAACAGCCAGGGAACGTGTGTATGATGTGGGAGATATGGTTATGGTGTTCATACCCAGGAAACATGACAAATTACAGGCTAACTGGGAAGGACCATATACCATCAGAGAAAGGCTTGACACAGTGACATATGTAATCACCACAGACCAATTAAACAAAAGCAAAGTGGTTCATGTAAATATGTTAAAGCCTTACCATACCAGGGATGCAAAGGTGTTGCAAGTTACCTTATTCCCTGAGGGAAGTGGGCCTGAACTTCCAGATTTGGTACAGGAAAGCAAAGACAAAGGAGGGGTAGATCAATTGGAATGGTCAGAGGAGGTGCAGGAGGAAGTAAGAGAAGAGATTCTGAGAGTGTTGAAAAACTATGGGAATCTCTTTAGCAATAAACCTGGCCAAACCAGTATAGCCAAACATTCCATTGATACTGGAGATCATGCCCCAATCAGATCTATGCCGTACCGTGTGAATGGGAAAGTTTTGAGTGAGATCAAAAAGGAGGTCGAAGATATGCTGGAACTAGGAGTGATCAGGGAATCTATCAGTCCCTGGGCCTCAAGTATTGTCCTGGTTCCGAAAAAAGATGGAACGACAAGATTTTGCATTGATTATCGGCTAATCAATAAAATTACGGTCCCAGATGCGTATCCTATGCCCAGGGTAGACGCAATGTTAGAGTTATTGGGGGCAGCATCCATTATCTCTACATTAGACCTCTGTAAAGGATTTTGGCAAATGGAACTAGACGAACAATCCAGAGCCAAAACTGCCTTCAGTACACCAGATGGGTTATATGAGTTTGTGACCTTACCCATGGGACTAAGGAACTCACTAAGTTCGTTTCAGAGGCTAATCAATACTGTGTTGCGAGGCATGGCAGATTTTGCAGTGGCCTATATCGATGACGTGGCCATTTTTAGCAAGTCAGTGCCTGAGCATGTCCAACACCTGACAACAGTATTAGAGGCATTAAGAAAGGCAGGCCTCACAATAAAAGCGAAGAAATGCCAGTTTGGGTTGAAGGAGGTGGTCTATTTAGGACATAAGGTGGGGAGTGGGAAAATCACCCCCTTATGGAGCAAGGTGGAGGCAATACAAGCGTGGCCTATCCCCTTAACCAAAAAGCAAGTTAGGGCATTTCTAGGTGTGGCTGGTTTTTATAGGAAGTTTGTGAAAAATGTTGGGGAAATCGCAACCCCCTTGCATGAATTGACAAAGAAAAAGTGTTCTGAGCGTGTGGTATGGACGGATGAATGTCAGAAGGCTTTTGATCTGCTGAAGCAAGCCTTGTGCCAAGGACCCATATTAATAGCACCAGACTATGAGCAACCATTCATCGTGGCTACAGATGCATCAGACCTCGCGCTGGGAGTCGTCTTGCTGCAGGAGAGAGAAGGCACCAGACATCCAGTGGCGTATCTGAGTCGCAAGCTGACGCCGAGGGAGAAAAACTATTCGTCGGTCCAAAAGGAGTGCCTAGCGGTCGTGTGGGGACTGAATAAGTTGCGCCCATACGTGTGGGGACGAAGATTCATGGTAACAACGGATCTTCAGGCCTTGTTATGGTTACAGACTATGAAAAACCATAATACTATGCTGCAGAGGTGGTCCTGGGCCCTACAAGACTATCAAGTGGACTTCCAGTTCATCAAAGGCAAGGACAATGTATTGGCCGATGGACTGTCAAGGCAGGTGGCTGGGACTGCAGTGACGTGACCAGACGGAGGAACAAAGAAAGACATTTTCCCCAGAGAGACTTGTTTTATTTGTTAACGTGGCGTATGAATCCTGGAACAGGAATAATACTCTGCCGTTATTTTAAGGGGGGGGGAATGTGATGTTCATGTATTAGTGTATATATGGTAAGTGCTGTTTGTATAGGAGATACATGGTAAGTGGAATGAAAGAGGAGGGGGGAGTGAATGGGCAGTAGAATGCTGGATGATTGGCTGAGTGTTTAGAATGGCTGAGGGTATAAATGGAAGGATGACAGTTAAATCTGGGTGGACGGTGAACGTGAGTGGGTTGTTTTGGTGGGTTTTTGAGAGGAGATTGGGTGGAGAGTTGGTGGATGTGAGGAGAGTGTGGAGTTCAGATTAATACTAAGACCAGTACCTCAGGAATAGATGAAACCATATGCTTAAGTGCCTTTATAAAGTAATCTTGTTATCTCTGTTATTTAATAAATATATTTGGTTTACCAAAGGCCTGATCCTTGGCTGGGGTTCCACAGACCAGAAGGGAGGGTAAGGTAAATACCAAGGCTGAAGGGTAACAAATGGTGGCAGCGGTGAAGAGAATAACACCACAAATATTCAGAGCAAACCAGGATTATCTGCATTGATACAAAGGGATTGGGACAGCTTAAGCATGCAGTCACAGAGGTAACCTGATAGAGAGACTCAGGCAGAGTCTCTGGGAATACGGGTTATAGGACGTGACTGGTGGTGCTGCCTGGCAGGGGGATCTGGTGAGGTCTATGCTAGAGTGGAGAGAGAAACCATAAAAAAGGACAGTCCGGACTGGTGGAGTCCCTGGTGGTGCTTAGTGACAGGCAGTAACCATGAGCAGGTAGGAACCTGACAGGGAGAGCCAGGGAAGGGCATCACACCACGCCCTTCCGTTGCCTCGCCAACTGCATGTCCGCACATGCCTGCCAAACTGAGGGCCATGCCCTTAAGTAACCGAGGCCATTGTTGCCTCCTGAACTGCATGTCCACACATGCCTGCCAAACTGAGGGCCATGCCCTTAAGGAACCGAGGCCATCGTTGCCTCCTGAACTGCATGTCCGCACATGCCTTCCAAAATGAGGGCCATGCCCTTCCGTTGCCTCCTGAACTGCATGTCCGCACATGCCTGCCAAAGTGAGGGTCATGCCCTTCTGTTGCCTCCTGAACTGCATGTCCACACATGCCTGCCAAAGTGAGGGTCATGCCCTTCCATTGCCTCCTGAACTGCATGTCCGCACATGCCTGCCAAAGTGAGGGTCATGCCCTTCCGTTGCCTCCTGAACTGCATGTCCGCACATGCCTGCCAAACTGAGGGCCATGCCCTTAAGTAACCGAGGCCATCGTTGCCTCCTGAACTGCATGTCCGCACATGCCTGCCAAACTGAGGGCCATGCCCTTCCGTTGCCTCCTGAACTGCATGTCCGCACATGCCTGCCAAACTGAGGGCCATGCCCTTCCGTTGCCTCCTGAACTGCATGTCCGCACATGCCTGCCAAACTGAGGGTCATGCCCTTCCGTTGCCTCCTGAACTGCATGTCCGCACATGCCTGCCAAAGTGAGGGTCATGCCCTTCCGTTGCCTCCTGAACTGCATGTCCGCACATGCCTGCCAAACTGAGGGCCATGCCCTTCCGTTGCCTCCTGAACTGCATGTCCGCACATGCCTGCCAAACTGAGGGCCATGCCGTTCCGTTGCCTCCTGAACTGCATGTCCGCACATGCCTGCCAAACTGAGGGTCATGCCCTTCCGTTGCCTCGCCAACTGCATGTCCGCACATGCCTGCCAAAGTGAGGACCATGCCCTCAGGTAACCGAGGCCATCGTTGCATCCCAAACTGCATGTCTGCACATGCCCGTCACCTGAGGGCCTTGCCTCAAATACTGAGCTGGGAATGACCACCACATGCGGAGATGTCTGCACTGAACCAAGCTGGGACAAAGTGGGTAGGAGCCCGTCCCAAAGTATTCCTCGCCAGCCAAGCCACCACACTGCAGCCCATTGACTGAGGCCTAACTGTAAGCCCAGGATAGGGTGCGCAGCTGCTCCATCCCTGTCCAGCAACATTGCCGGTCCATCAATGTTATACAGGTACAACTCCCTTCCATGGAGACATCTGATTGCTGGAGGGCCCGTCGAGACAAATCTCCCTTGGATCCGGCCACCACCTCACCTATCCTAAAAGCTCCAAAAACCAGCATAAGGGCTGCCGCCTGGAATAGTCTGGCTTCATAGCTTGAGGAGCATACTGTTTTTCACTGGCCCACCATACTCAATAAAATGTCCTGTGAGAAAGGGCAACAGGGATCGAGGGTGGCAGGGTGTTCTCTAGCCCACCCAGCTAACATATGGCGGACTCTGAAGTCCCTGGAATAAGTGGGAAAATCATCAGCCTTTACCTCGAAGTGCTTGGACTGAGAGGCCCAGTCTCCAGCCATTCACTAGGCAATCCCAGCAGGTGACTCACTGAATAGGCCACTCTGGTGCATAGCCCTTGCCGGCCCAGAAGTCCTGGGAAAAAACCCTCCTGCATTCTGATAGCTGTTGAGCATGCTGGGGCGACAGACCGGCTTATGGCCATCTTTGACTCTGCTTCCCAATCTCCCAATGTGCGGTTGCACAGCACAGCTGAACCGCTCCACCTGAGTCTACCTTACCATGCCCCAAAAGAAAACATTAAAATCTGGGAACTAAAGAACAAAGGAACAGACAAGGGCCATAACCCTACCTAAAATGGATGGGAGAGTTCCCAAGCCTCACTGCCTATAAGTCCAAGCCTGCAGCCAGCACAAAACCCCCGATGCATCCATGGACTTCCAGTTCTACCTCCCAGCCCTACCTAGAGATGCTATGGACCTTCAGCCTGCAGTTCAGAGGCTCTAGCCCTGAGCTATGTCACGTAATTCTACAGCAAGTTAGTTAGTTCTTCCCCAGGAGTGTGGGAAAACTAGGCCAAATGATTTGGGCAAGAATATAAAATGTAACCTGCAGTTTGGCTCTAATTTCTTGATCAATATTTGATCACAACAAGCATTAAATTATTATACAGCCACAAACCTGAACCTGTAGTAAGGCTGTGGAAGCCCTCCTACGACCTCATAAACCACCGGAAAAGACCTCTAATACCTGGAGGGCAGACAAGAAACACTTTCTTGGCCTAACTGTCATGAAACCCTTACTGACTGACCACATGAGTATGATTGGTGGTGAATTAGGTGGTATGCCCAGGAAGGTTAACACCGGGCAGGATGGTCCATTGACACAGCCATTAAGATGAACCAGTTACATAGCCATTCCATAATCTGTGACATCAGGTGTTAACATGCATCCAAATTTTTTACCCTCTCGTCCCGACAGCCCCTTCAAGGAAGGAGCTGAAGCGCTCCATGCGAGAATAGAGCAGCCTATATGTAATGCTCTACCTCATAGAATTGACTGAAAAGGCAAAAACCCAGCAGCTATAAATCCCCTTGTATCCCCACAGTAGATGAAAAAACAGATTAGATGTCATACTTTCCCATAGGTAGTGCATTAACTAACTGGTAGGAAGCCATTACTGATTGCCATTGCATCTATGCCCAAGACAAATTTAAGAGTGCAGGTCCTTAAGGCAAGCCCTGAGACTACAATATGGGATCCAGAAACTGAAAGAAAACCCCATAACAAAACAAACCTCCCCAGGAACTGGGCAGTCTGCAAGCAAGGTCCCAGTACCTCGAGCTTAACAGGGAGGAACGCTTTCCTTGAGCAGCTACTGCTGGGTGCTTCTCCTCCCTGCTGTGAGGGCCACTGGCCTCATATTTCCCTGTTTCACATAAAGAAAGGAAATAATTTATGAGTAAGCACACTTTCCCAGCCACCATTTTAGTCCAGCTAACCCAGTTCCCCAAAGCACAGATACTGGAGATATGGCGCTGCCACCCATATTTGGCCCACTGCAGCGGCCTCCCCCTTGTAGGCTTCCAAACACCTATCATAATAGATGTCCAAAATGCAAAATTAACATCCTATATCCCTTTCTAGTAAATGCTATCATAAATCCAAGAGCAGCAGATGCCGAGGAAGTGTTGCTGTCACCAATATGTGGCTGCACTATAGCAGGTTTTCCAACACATATCTAAATAGATGAGCCAATGCAACAGTTGCATGCTGTATGTAATTCCAGGTAATGATATCAGAAGTCCTAACTAAAATGTAATTTCAGGTAATGATGTTTCGTTGTTGGTGCCACAATCCTCAGTAAAGGGGGGAAGAGTCTGCCTGGACCTTAAAAGGCAGCCCTGTGTCAATAAGAGTCTAAAATCCTGTAATATGAGGGATCTCTATTAGGCAAATCAGGCTTTCTTCTTTATTCCTATTCCCCAATCAATATGATTACCATCTGCTAAACTTTCCATTCCTAACTAAATTCAGGTAAATGCCTCTTCTGTCTCAGAGTGAACAAATAGCCTGAAATTAACACTTGGAAAGCAAAAGGACCACTCACTTAAGATACAGCGATTTAGACATTTTCTAGCAAACTGTTATCTCCGCCCTTATTATCATATAACTATGAAAGGCCCAAAGGCTAAAAAGGCTCACTAGGCCCCACCAATATACTAGTATGTAGTATAATAATCATATAATTAAGTACTTCAAACCTCATACATGCCCGGGCCTAGCAAGAAGTTGTACCTATGCCTGGGCCTAGCAAGAAGTCATAAGCCTCACGAAAGGGCTCTGCCATCACATCATGCATCCACCCTGTAATAATATAATAAAGAACCAACCTGTGTATATCATCGGGGGGGCTAAGCTGAACCTGTTGGGGGGAGAGTGCTCAGAGGGAACTTAAACTAGAAGGATTAGACACAATTTCTTTTGTTCGTCCCTTTTATTCTGATTTATTTTTAATTTCCCTTTATGTGCATGAGACTGTCTTTAACCAGTGTATTAGCATGACTATATTTAGTTTTGTTTGTATATCCAGTATAGTCTCATTTATTTTTAAACTTCCTGTGTCTTTCTTTTAACCAGCAGCAGCACTAATGTCGCGCTGCTCAGTAAAAAGCCTCAATCGACCCCTTCACAACTGCTAGGTGGGGGGGTATCAGATGTGCCACTGCTAGGCCCCACTATGAGGCCCACTGGTCAGGCCCCTTTACGAGGCCTGCCCCAGTCGCAGCCACACCGCAACGCCCAGGGAGCCATTGGTTATGGGTGGTCTATAAATGAAACTAAATAAATAAATAAATAAACGCTACCACCCACAGCTGTTGGGGCTCCCAAAACCCCCTCTGGGGGTAACCAATTAGGCCTAATAGGCCCAACCGCCAACTGTCCTGCAGCTTTCTCTGCTATGTCCCTCATCGTCCTCTCGTCACTTGTTGAAAGAGGAGGTAGGAGGGGCGGCCTGGCCTTAAATAGGCCCATGGCCCCTCCCCTCCCTGCCGCACGTCACGCACACATAACGCTGCGACACACGATGTTGCCGTTAATGAAGATGGCTGCGGCAGCATCGCTCCCTCCTCGCAACTATCCCCCGCTTATCCATGCTGCGCAGGTAAGTGGGGCTTCATATAGCTGTGTCGTAGCAAGGGCTGGTGCTTTTCCTGCTTAATGAAGAAATTATTCTAAATTCTTGGTCTCTCTAAGATAAGTCTGTGCTAAAAGTGCTGCTGCTATCACAAGTAGCATTTTTTGTTTAAATTTAAGTTATTTATCAAATCATAATTTCTCTTTATCAATCAGTTTCAATTCTGTAATTCTGTTGTTCATTATACTTGGCTCTTTTTTTAAACTTGCCCTTCCTAGGTGCTCTGTCTTGACAAGATGACTTCACTGTGCAAGTGCGCAGCAACAGAAAGGCAATGGTATAGTAAGCTGTAGTTAGAAGAATTGTTTCACAAATGCACATTACATGCTTCCAGCAGATGTGAAAAAGCAAATCGAAACCTACCAGAACCACCAGGCAGTTAGGCTGCCTCTCTGTGGCATTTCCGTATATACAAACGGTTTGTATGGGAACACATTAACCAATGGCAGTGGCCAATCATGTGAGCCATTCCTACCCAATTGATACCTTACCTTACAGAAGGTTGCTGACTGGGTGACAAAGACCAACATTTCCATCTGTAGTATAGCTGTATTTTTGGCTATACTAGAGCGTAACAAAGAGAGAGAAGCCACAGGGGTGTCATGTATTTTTATATTATGACAGGAACACTAATTTTAGACATGCCTCTGTCAATTATTGCATAGTTCTCATTGTGAGTATTTCCCCATCTTTTCCTTTCTTATACTAATGCTGCCTATTCACTTTAATCCTGTTCAGCATACGTATGAGAAATAGATCCAGCTTATTTCTTTCCACGTTAGAACATGCTGCAAAGGTTTGTTTACCCAGTTCATTGCTTTAAAAAGAGAATGGAGTAAAAGACCAAGGGCTCTAATTCTGTTATGTGGCATCATTAATGGGTCAATTTATAGACAAGAAAGGGAAGGCATTGCTGACAAATCTTTGGCAAAGCCAGATCTGTTTAGACTAGTGCTTGAGGAGCCTGGTATATTTGTGACACAGAAGAAGATGCTGTTTGATTTGTGGCTATTGGTTGGCTTCAGAATCAGTGGGTAGGTACATAAATAAGGACAAATCATTATTGCAATGCACGAAGGGAGCAGAATGGAAAAAGTCAGAAGTAAGGCATTAACCATCCTAAAGGCTGCGGGCATACATGCCAAATGCTTTAATAAATTCTTTTTACAGCTAGGGCTTTTGTTGCCTCCGAACATAATTGCTTTAAATTGGTTCTAGGGGCCACCTTCCTAAGCAAAGTTGTTACAGACTGATGCTGGCTTTTATATTGTTCTCCTCATTGTTCATGACAAATCAGATCACATAAATAGAGCTGTCACCCACATTTGCTGAAAGTGAAAGAAAATCGGGGTGTCCTTCTTCAGGTGAAACATCCAATGAATTTCAAGAAGCCAAAAGAATTTAGCTACGGCTAGCAAAATTTCCAGTTGGGTTGGTGGGAGTAGAGGCATCCCTTTAACTCATCTTTAGGTTTTCACCTGAGTTTGTCTAGGCCAAAATTCAAATAAAATGTGGATGTTTCTCCTGAAGTGAAACTTCTGAGGAATTGCAAAGGAAGCCAAAAGAGTTTTCACACTGCTGGTATTTATTTATTTATTTATTGGGTTGAATATGGGGAGGAGGGTTAAACATCCCTTCTAGATGCTTGTATCATTGCAGAACAAACTCAGAGAGGGATGGGATAAGATTACAACTTTTTCCCCCAGATTCAATTTTGGTAGAGACATTAAACACCCATTCTGTAAACTCTCACTGTCAGTGAACTGCAGCCTGAAAATGTCTGAGGAAAGATGCTAATATATATTTAATTTTAAAATATTCTCTTTTTTTTTCTTACAAGTTCAGGGTAGGGTAGAGGATAAGCTTTCCAAAGCCCCAAACCACAGATTAAGTCAAGATCTGATGAATCATCCAAAAATGTTAAGTCCCAGGGAATTGCATTGTTGGCTTCAGTCCAGCAGTGCAATATCTTAAACAGCATTTATGCCCTCCCTCTAGGGATGGTTTATGTATATATACACTGTATGGCTTCCTCTGAGAGTTCCTGACTAGTTTTACTCAGAATGCTTGAAAGAATAAAATTACATACATGTTTCATATATTTTAAGTGTGGAACATGCCAATGAAAATGTACTTACGCAGGGTTTTTTGGCTTGTTTGTTTTCAAATAATAATTTGGCAAATGATTAACCTTTGCAGCTTATGACTTGTCCTCAATCATTTCAGGAAGGCAGCAAGACAAACTAGGGAAAAAACCAGCCAAGGCAATTTTCACACACATACCACAGCCGTGTGAGATTGTATTAGGGATGCGTGAGAATTTCGATTCAGTGTGCATTTCAAGCAGAATGTATCAAACTTGCACTTTCCGAAACAATATGAGAACCGAAACCCAGCCATCCTTCGAAATTCGCATTTATTAGAATTTTGGGATGCAGTTCGCCAACTAAATGACATTTACAAAAATGCATTTATTAGGGGAAAGTGTGCATAAAAATGAATACATGAGTGAAAATAACATGCAAAAAGGCATGAAATGATGAGAAATGGCTTGCAAAAATGTGTACCTTTGTCAAAACTGCCTACAAAAATGTGTGTGTTTGGAGAAATTGGCACTAAAATGGTGGAGAATTTTCACGAGGATTTTTTTTAAAAAAAAACACACAGATCACTGTCGAAATGTAGAGAACTGAATTTAACATTGGATAAATGAGAAACTGAGAAAACCAAAACAGATATTTCCATCCCTAGATTGTATCATGGGGAAGTAGATGCTATGCAGTTAGTTACCTTGGAAGTGCTTAATTCTCATTGTTTTATGTCTTTATTTTGTAAATTTAACACTACTGTACACCAAACCATTTAGGGTTAGGGTAGCAAGGCCCTGGGCCTTTAAATAGAGCTGGGCCAAATATTTAAAAACAGGGTTGGAGGAAATTCATTTTAAAATTAAGATACATGTTGATACAAGGCAGGAGAGGGTTGCAAACAGTCTTTCTTTGTCACTGGCCATTGTGGGTAACTACCTGATATAATCTACTAGCTCCTATCAGAACTCCAGCAGCCGCATTTTGAACAATTTGAAGGTAGGATGTGTTCAAAGGTAGCCTCCAATTACAGCACATTGCAGTGATCTAACCTGGAAATGACTTGGACAGGCCATGTTTCTCCAGGAAAGAATGCAGCTGGTGCACATGACAAAGCTGGTAAAAGGCATTCCTGGCCACTATTGGCATCTGGGCATCTAAACGCAGGAGTAGATCCATGTGTACCCCCAAGCTGTGAACTGCTGCATTTAGGAAATGTGCACGATAACCAGAACCCATTTTGACCCTTGTTCAGGATTTTCATTGTCTTCCTAGGATAAGATGAGATAGAGCTGAGCATAATCTGTGTACTAGTGACACAAATATCTAGATGACCTTGTACAGCACTTTCATGTAGACGTCAAACAGGAGACTAGATGGATATTTGAAACATTTTGTAATCAAAGGCTATGGACTGGATCAGATCCTGGTTTCACAACCTGGTTTGGAGGGAGGAGGAAACATGTGGGCACATGGCTCATACATGGTTTGTTGGACTGGTATTATTATATCTGAAATAAGTGAGAGGCAGAAATCTCCACTCAACTCTCTCTTTCACACACTTTCATGTCAGAAGGGAAATGCTGCTAGCTTTTCCCAATTCCTCCGCTTATGTGCCATCACTGCAAAACTCCAAAGGGTCCTTGTCTTCTTCCACTGCCACCACCACCCTTTTGCCACCTCTACTCCATTTCACTTTTGTTTCCTGGTAGTTGCTTACTACCACAAGTGCCTCCGTGTCCTGGCAACTTGGCCAGTCAGTCTATAAGAAGCAGGCCTGAAAACCTCTCGCAGCTGAGCAGCACAATGCTGTTGTGTCTGTGGCAGTGAACTAGAAGTGTCAGGCTAGCATGGACCGTGCAGATGCTGCAGTAAGGACTGATGGACTTGGTGCTCACTGCCTGCCTGCCTGAGATCTGCAGCCAAGTTATGGTAGGGAACTTAGAAGGAAAATCCGTAGGAGTTGGAGCCTGCTTGAAAATCACAACAGCTGCAGCACAGCTTCAATGCAAATTTAGGGTTCGCTCCTTTTGTCCAGCAACAGCATGCCGGGCGCATCACCACTGATCAAGCACCTTTTGAGAAGTGGAAGCTGTTTTTTTCTAGATTGAAAAGGCTGCCCATTACCACTGCTCTGTGTGCGTTCCCACTGTTCAATGTTGAGGAAATAGAGCAGCAGAACAACAACAGAACCTGTGAACTTTTCTTTAGTGTTGTGCACAACTACAGTGTGAGATGGCATTGTCTGCAGCCTGCAGCCCTGCTAGTGCTGTATTGGACCAGTGCAATGAACAGTCTTGTTTCACCCACTGTAAATACTACCAGTCAGTTCAGGTTTTAATGGGGATTTGCACTGCAGAGTTCACCCAGTTACCATTAGCTCTTCCCCGTTGCCATCCTCCATTCCTCCTCCTCCCCCTTCCCCTTACTTTTCAAAAACTTCTTTTCTTTTGTTTGCTGGCAGTTTCTCTGTCACCTTCTCCACCTCCTTCCAGTCTTGCCTCACTCTCAAAGGGCCAAGATGGGCCTTCAGAGAGAGGCCTTCTAGCTAAGTTGGCCTGGAGTCCTGGCCATCTTGCCTAGAAGACCTTGCTCTGAAGAACCCTTTCTCAGGTGAGGCCATGTGAGGCAGGAGGTGGAGGTTATGACATAGAGCCTTGCTTCACTAGGCCACTGGCCAGTAGTTGACCAAACTAATAACGAGATGAATGGGGGACTTATGGAGGGCAATTTGATGTTCCCACTGCCTAATACAGTTGTCTCATTTTTTGCTCATTATAGGTCTGGCCCTGTCAACTATCCTGCAAAACATGCTCCATCAGTGATGGTTGCTATAATGTAGTAGTAAGAATTCTAACTTGGTTTTTGCAAAAATGCAAAAAATGCTATTCTCATAGCCAAATGAACTTTAAACTGGAAGCTGTGACGTTTAAGGCAGAACTGATCTAAATTCCATTAGTGAAAATAATGGGGGGGGTCTTCTCATGTGCCTTAGAATTCATGCAAGGATTGTAGCTAAACCACATTTGTTTATACTCAGCCATCAGGAAACATTTTTTAATTAATGCAGAGAAGCCCACTCTGGCAAGAGGGTAGTGAACTTTAATTTAATTAACTCACTGTTGAAAGTCTAATAACTTTACTTATCTGAACTCCAAATGCTGACCTTGTTCCCTATGACCTGTTCCTGTGTCCTTTAAAGCATTTTAGTCAAGATATTTTATACTGTTTCATCTATGAGATTACATCTATATTAGGCATCTTTTTGGTAATTGAAACTGAAGCCTTTTAGTTTTTAAAAATGTGCTTCTTGGACATATCCTTTTTTCCCTTTTCCTAGGCCTACTTTACTTTCCATTGCAAATAATATTGGAAATAAACACTCTGAATCCGACCTCAAAATTCTTCTGGACGTCTCTATACTATGTATGTGAATAAACATGGATTCACAGAACAGATCAGAGTATTAATACAGATATTTTTAATGCACACTGAAGTTAAGTCTCTCTCTCATAATACTAGACCTCAGAGGTCATCCCATGAAATTCAAATAGGTACAGGACAAGAAAAAAAGGAAGCATTTCTTCATGCAACACGTTTATAGAATTTACTGCCACAAGATATGGTGCTGGCCACTAATATGCCCTCCTCCACTATTCCCCCAATTTTCAGTCACAATATATTAAGGTCCTCTACAGCATGGATTATATCCTTGCTTCCCTAAAAGTCACCCCTATGGCTTCATGCATCTTGTTTCCAAATATTAAGCCTCCATCTGGAAGCACCCCTGTCACAGTGTTGTGTGTTTCCCAACAACACCACAGTGATGTAGGTTATATTGTAAGGAGGTATGCATAAAATGGGGGTTTATTCTCAGATTTATCTCACTGGATCAGAGCATCAGAATTTATAGCATGGGTGACCTCTATAATACACACCTTCTGTTGACCCCACATCACAGAATGTTGAGAACTGGCTTGGTGATCTCATGAAGACACGTACCAACAGAGTTAAAAAGTAGTAAGCAAGGTTCCAAATTCCAGGTTTGCTGAGAAATAATCCCTCTAACTAAACAATGGTCTATACCTAGTGACACGCAAGTCAGCAAAACCCATACAAGATAAGACTTAAGTTTAATTTACATGTATCTAATTTCTCCGGAGGCTGCAAGTAAAGATTTAACCTGGGACAGATAGAACAATCAGGAAATTCCTCCATGTACCAAATCACTTCACTAGTATCCCCCTTCCCAGTTTACATTAAGTTCAATGAAAGTTCAAAGTATATTTAAGCCTAGTATTTTCAGGGAGTCAGCAGTACCTCTCAGGGCTCCAATGACTTCCGCGCTACACACAACGCACTCTAGGAACAACATCAAGGCTATGCAGAACTACGACAATTAAGGAAGTGTGAGATATTTCGGATCTAGTGAAGGTTTCAGTAAGGGCGGAGCTTTGGCTCATGGGCTAAATATGAAAGTTCCATGCTGACCTAGTGTCTCGCTGCATTCTTCAGGAAAGGTATATTCACCCCAAACTCTTGAGTTTCTTTCTCTTTCTCTCTGTATGACTTGATGCAACTTTGAATGTATTTAGGTTTAGGGTCTCTGTCTTATGCTATTTGTGCTGTTAGGGAACAGATGACTGAGTAAAGTTAGACACTGCTCACATTCACTGTAATTGAAAATGCTACATTTTTCCTGTTTTCTCTTTCAATAAACCAACCTTTGTTTTACTCCTTGTGTGTTTTATTGAGGTTAAAGGTAAGGTTATATACTTGCATAAGAGTGACATGCGGGTTTAATTCCAGCAAAAGGTTAAACTACACTCTCAGAGGTGGCATTTGAGTTTCCAGTGGGTATACACACGTGGGAATTCACACGTATAAAGTAGCATCACATGTTCAGACTTGAAAGTGAGATTCATATCTTTTAATGCTTCCATGCAGAGAAATTGCTGCAAATCCATCCTTGACATAATACCTTTCCATGTACAATGAACTGTTTTGTTTTACATGACGGAACATTCAGACATGTTAAGTGCTACACTCTAGGCAGAACTCTACAATGTGCTATTTCTGCATGTGCTGATGTTGATTTCTAAAAATGTCCTGACATTTCATGCATAAATGCAATCTGAAAACATGATGAAGAGAAGAATGAATGGAGGTCACGAGAATTGCACCTTTCAGTAAAACTAGGTTGCTTATATGGGTGTTCTTAGAGGCTCAGAAAGGATACTTCTTGACAAAAATGTAATGCAGTGCTTAAAGATTTACTTAGAAACCTATACAAATAAAGATGTGAGGCCTTGAAACTCATAAATAAAAGTAATCTTTGAAGAGACATTCAAGTTTTGCAGCTATCACATTTTGCATTGACTTTGTCTTGATGTGTAGAAGATTGTCTTTGGGTCCTTTTACCACAACCTTATAAAAGTGATTAAAAAAAAGATCAAAATTTGGTGTGGACAATGTGATTTCTAAAAGCATAGTGCATGAGTTTTTGATGCCAATTTTCTTTTGTAGGGGCTAACATTTGAAACGAGTTTAAAAGCTGCTGGTTACAGCCTACCTCGGTGAGCATTAGGCTGTGAAAGAAATACAGAAAGCATCTCTGACTATTAAATAGAATATATCCCTTTATTTTTTAAATCTCTTTTAAACCACCTGGGTGACATTATTTACTCTTGAATCTGGATAAATCCAAGGCAAGATGTTTCTGGGTAACAGACAACTCGGTAAGTAATAATAGGTTGTTCACTAAATACAGGAAGACAGCAGCCATGGTGCCTGTGCTTCACTCCCAGAATTAATGATCTCCTTGAACTAGCAAAGACAAAAAATGTAATATGCCAAAACAAGGTACAGTTATAATAATGGCATCTGTGTGAAGTTAACAATTTGCTTCTGCTCTTGAGGGCCTCCATTCCTTTTAACCACATAGTATGTTAAAATGGGTGGGAATAAAAGGGGGAAATGACTAAAGCAATTGGCAGCACCCTCTTCATTCCACTTGTATATGTGTTAAATTTCTTCTGTTTGTGAAGTAGCCAGAAAACCCTCAAAGCAGCTGAAGACATGTCATCGTTGTAATGTCAACTCATAAATTAGAAGACTTGTGGCTAGCAAACCTCCAGACGTGAGGCGCCGGAAACACAGGATGGGCCTCCTATACCCATAATCTAGCTTTACCTTGTGTTGCCTCCTTCATCTTTAGAGACTGAGGGTCTAACTATGGGTTACCCTTAACGCACAACATGCAATTACATTGCCTTTTTAAAAAAAAAAAAATACATAATTTCAGGGATCGAGGGGAGGTTTATTCCCACCCCAGGAACATGTATACTAAGTATCATAGCCACTTTGGTGTGTGTGTGACTAGGGTGGAAAGAGATAATTTACCCCTTCTGCATTGTGATCATTGTAAGAATCTCCTTTTAGCTGTGATTAATTCAAGAAAAAAACCTACTCTAGGCCCTCTGGTATATCTGTGGAAAGCTTTGCAGTCACAGATGTGCTGCCAGCAGTGTTCTGCCAGTGTTTTGTGTGTTGGGGGAAAACAGAGCATTATAGGGTCATGTTAGAGGATGCAAGGGTAGCTGAAGTCCCCAAGTCCCTCCATGCCCCCCAACCCTGGAGGTGATATTCACTAATAGGTAAAAGAAACACTTGTGGTTTAAGATCGTACCTATAGCCAACAGATATTTCTACTGAACTTTTAAAGCAGGGAAATTGGGCAGCTATAGTGAATACACCAGGGGAGCTGGAGAACTGACCTCCTCTCGGAGATATTGGACTGCCCTACAAATCTGTCAAAATGCAAACAGAATTTGGGTTGGTCTTTCACAGTCCAATCCACTTGCTGTGTAGCTTGGAAGAATTTGGTAACATGAGCCTCTGAGCATATGGTGAGTGGTGGCAACACCTGCTGTCTCCAAAGATGGAGAATTAAATTTTTGTATGTTTGTTGGTGTTCTTTGCTTCTTTCCTATTAGAAATTTCCTATTAGAAATTATATTTCTCTCATTATTCATCCTAGAAATCTGTGTCAAATTTATTTTTATTTATCTCAAAGCCAATGTCATATGATGGTGAAGACAGCCTTTGGTATTTCGAACTGAAGGTTCTATTTCTATTTTAGGTGCATTAACAGTTGAATCTCAAACTGCAGTTTGATGTAAAATCAGACTGAGAAAAACAAGGGAGTAGAAAAAGAGGAAGACCAAACAAGAGATAGATTGATTCCATAAAAGAAGCCACAGATCTGAACTTACAAGATCTGAACAAGGCGGTTCACAACAGATGCTGTTGGAGGTTGCTGATTCATACGGTCACCATAAGTCGTAGTCAACTTGAAGGCACATAACAACAACAACAACAGTATGTTGCTCCTTAAGCAATGAATTTAGCTGTTGGAACAAACTTGGCCTGCCCAAAATGCATGTGTTCAGCCTTCTATGCTTAAACCACTCTACTTAAGGAAGAGTGTTGCCACCACTCACCATATGCTCAGAGGCACATGTTACCAAATCCTTCCAAGCAACGAAGATTTGTTCCTTCACTGCCACAACTTCAACTAGAATGAGGGGGAGATGAAAGACTTGTTTGTGGTCTCCAGGCAGTGCCTGACCTGGTCTGAAGTCCTTTTAAGAGTGAAGCCTATCACAAGTGTGCTACTATATTGATTTTATCATCCTGTTCCTTGAGCTTAATGGATAACGGTTTTATAGACAATCTCTGCTAAAAAATATTTTATACGCTTTGAGAAAATGTAAGAAGACTGTAAACAAACTGTCTTTAAACTTGGAGTGGGGAAGCTTTCTCAGCCTGAGGGCCACATTCCCTTCTGGATGGCCTTCCTAGGGCCACTTGCCAGTGGTGGGAGGGGGCTGAGACAAAAGTGGGCTGAGCAAAGAATGTAAATTTTCCCTTTGCATTCATTTGTATACACATCCCTCTCTAGCCTCTGTCCAAGCAAACATCATTATCAGAGTTGTAGGATATATTCCAGCCTGGCAAAAATGGGATGAAACAACAGCAGCAATGGGTGTGGTCTTGGGAGAGAGGGCATGGTAGGAAAGGGTGTATGGCCCGGTGAGTCACAAGGACCAAACAGAGAATTCTGAAGGGATGCATTTGGCCCCCTGGGCTGAGACATTGCTGCTCTAAACAAAATATTGTCAAAATACCACTTAGAGATTTTTGAAATATTAAATGGTCTAGAAATGCTTTTAAATAAATAAATAAAATATATGGCATCATTATGCATCATTTAAATTTTGTATTTCCACAATGTAGTGTAATGTACATTTCTTGAGCCTTGGGTTGCCATTAGGGTTGCCAGGTTCATGGCCTGAGACTGATCCTGTATCTTTAGGAGAAGAGAAAGTCAGCCACGTGCAGGTGTTCTTGCAACACTGTAATGAGAAAAACCACAAGGTGGAATTCTCCCTTCCCCCTGCACAACTTTTAAAGATACAGAAGACCTCTTGCTTGCCAGGCCCAGCCTCCAAGAGGTCTTCTGTATCTTTAAAAGTTGTGCAGGGGGGAAGGAGAATTCCACCTTGTGGTTTTTCTCATTACAGTGTTGCAAGAACACCTGCACGTGGCTGACTTTCTCTTCTCCTAAAGATACAGGATCAGTCTCAGGCCATGAACCTGGCAACCCAGGTTGCCATATTATGGCTACGACTAAAAGGGTTTGATCCAATATTTAAGGTTTTGGCCTCTTTCACAGAGTGGAAGGAGTTTAATCTCTTATCAGAAGCAAGGGAAGCAATATATCTTCCACCAGTTGTAAGCAGCCTTCTTCCCCATCCTAAAGTCCAACTAACCCAAACCCCATTCTACCAATTTTCCCAGCAAGGTCTTCTAATCTCAACATTTTTCTTCTGGGAAACCAAGAGCTGACAAGTCACCAAGACAGGCATAAAGAAAAGTATTTTCTGAAAATATGTGGGAAATGGGGAAGAATCCTACAGTTGAGATTATTTGGATGAGGAGGCTCTGAATAGTAGTAGTAGTAGTTGTTGTTGTTAGGTAATTTATATATATATAATTTATATATCACTAATATGCCATAATGGCTTCTAAGCAGTTTACCAGGTGTCCTCCAAATCTCCAAGTCTGAGCTACTAGACCTCACAACCCTAATCATGGTCTTAGTGATAGGTCTATAATGAGAGTACTGCATAGCCAAAATGAAGCGGCTACTACAAAATTCATGACCTGAATTAATATTCTCCACTGAAAACAGTTGTTTTTGTGAAATATACCAAGCCTTTGTCATCAGAACTTTGATATCTAACATTTCATCTGTTTAGTACAAATGGATGCTTTTTATGTCTCATAACATAAAAGGAAAATTTCTACTGAGTTATGAATCAATAAGAAAGTAAGGCCATAAGAACATCTGGTTCTGGTTCTCAACTGGCAAAGTATAATTTTGTGTATTAAGGCTGTTAAAATTAGAGCACTTTTATTTATATATAGGCTTGTGTGCATTTGTAGGTAATTGTTTTAATATTTATTTGTTAATTTGTATTATGTATGCTTTTGTACAGTATTGTGGCTTTATTGTACAGAGAAATTGGAGGACAAGTTTTGGCACAACACTAGGAACTATGCCAGTCATACCCTTGACTGTTGTGCAAACCTCACCTTAACAGAGCCTCCAACAGAACCTCCTAGAATCAAGCCAGATCCTGGACATCATGTCATGACCTCTTTTTGCTGAACATGCTTGTCACTGATGAAAGCAAAAGGGCCTCACCTTGTTTTTATCTCTTTTAATATCTTTTGTTCTTCTTCATAAAAGATTATATTTTTTCCTAAACTAATCTGTCTCCAGGAGTGACTCAGTCAGTTGGTAGGGAAGGGGTGTACAGTTCTGACAGGAAACAATTTTTCAGTAGTTTGCAAAAAAAGACTTCCATTGACTCAGAAGAGTTGGCTATGCCAGTCACTGTCTTCCATTTGACTGAAAACTCATTTTAGACTAATTTGATGTAAAACGGTCTCCCTAGGAAGTGCACGTTTTCACTCAGAGAACTCGGCAGTCTCATTTAGTTGCCTACGCACACTAATCTGATTGTAATCATGTTACTTATCTTTTAATTTTGCATGTGGCAGATGCACATCACACAAGGCGTTCAGGTGGGACTCTTGCTGATAAAAGAGATTTCACCACATTTAAACACTTCAGCACTGGATGTGTGTGAAAAAATTTCAGCACATAAAACAGGTAAGACTCCTAAGCATACAATACAGCTGAAGCAAAACATTCACACTGATGCATGGGGCTGAATTGATACCACATTTATTGTCACGTATTATGTTCATTTTGAACATAAGTATGTCTGCTTTTTTTTATAAATGGCCAGTTATTGGTTCAGTCCTGGGAGGGAGGATCACAGTGACTTTTGACCCTAAATGGGATGTTGGAGAAGTCATTCCCTCTGATAACTTTAAGCTGAAATAAATCAACCTGAGGGTGAAGACTGAGTTTGTTTTTTAAGTGTGATAGAAGTGGTTTACATCGTGGACCATTAGGCTCAGTCCATAGATGTCAAATGGAGCACTTGGGCAGATGTCCTTTGTGGTTGCTGAGGTAGTCCATGAGCCTATGGATCTATCCAGAGCATCTAGTGGTGCGAATACATCCTGGCCTCTTCTGAACATCGATATTAAGAGAGTTTCGCACCACAAAAAGCAAGTGGAGGGATAAGCATAAAAAATAAAGGGGTTTGCTCTCTGAGGCTGTTGAGTTTCTTCTTTCAATGCACTCTCAGATTGAGCACACTTAGGCCTTCAATCTCATACCGTGAGCTTCCCATTCTGTGTCTTCTTCTTTGAGCAGGTTCATCAGTTGGCTGAGGCTTGGGTTTGAATGCCCTCCTGTAGCCATCTCTGCAGCCGTGCTGCAACCTTTGCTGCCCTGCCAAGACAAAAGATGGGGGTTTATATTCCCTGCATACTTCCTCCTGCCCTTGTACAACCATCCCTCTCCCAGGGCATTTGGGTTTCTGCTACCAATCCTGCCTAGCAGTTTTCTGATGCTTGCACCCACAGGAACATAGAGAGCTGCTTTATACTCAGACCATTGGTCCATCTAGCTCAGTGACATCTAACACTTACTGGCAGCAGCTCTCCAGAGTTTCAGGAAAGAATTTTTCCCAGCCCTACCTGGAGATGCTGAGAATTGAACCATCACTATTGAGCTATGGCCCATTCTGCTGCTCTCTACAGGCAATGGGCAATCAGGGCTCCTCCTACCAGATAAATTAGCTGTCAACACAACTGTAGTGGAAGTGGTTCCAATGGAGAGAAAAGCCTTAAAATGCAGTGACCATGTGTTGAAACCACCTATATGGTTTTGACTGAAGAAAAGAGTTAGTTGCATAACTTGGTGAACTGAAGCTCCACCACTAAGACTCAGTAGGTTGTATCCAACACTGCTATTGCTTGAAGAAAACAGATTTCAACTTCTGCAGTGGGACTTCTTCCTTTCTTCTGCCCTGCATCCCTCATGCATCCTCAAAATATGCTCGAGAGGGTTGTTTGTTAGTGATCTATGTGTCATTAACTGTGTCTCCAGACAGCTATTTTCAGAGTGTTTCAAGAAATCCTGGAGTTTGTGACTTCCGGGAAGGGTGACTTAGCCTGTGCCTGCTTTTGAGACGGGCTCCTGCCTCAAAAGAAGCTTATTCAGATATATCAGTCAGTTTTTTCTTTTTTTTTTGACTGATTAAACTTCTCCCGGGTAGGGAGAAACGAAGAGATTAACCTCAAAGCCTATTTTTGTTGGGACGACCAGATCTCATTAATTTATGGGACGAGGTCCAGCCGACGAAGGTGGGACGGATTTTTAACAGCAAGCTCTATCTGATAAAGCGAACGTTCACCTTATCTTCTAAGAGAGAACGCACTAACAGGCAAGCACCCTTCTTTCTATATTTTTCTTTTACTTGACTTAAATTGTTGCTGTTTAAAAGAGATTTGCCAGATTGATCAGTTTTTGACATCTCACTGGGGAGCCATAACTTCTCTCTGCTACGCACTAATTAATAGCTTATCTCTGTTTTTGTTGCAAAAAGCTGTCCTGGATTTGCATTCTAAAGATATACACAGAAGAGGGATTTCTATTCCAGATTTTTATTTTGAAAAATATTATACTGTTTTGAGACTACTCTCTTTTTGGTCTATTTTATTTTGACGAATCTGTTTCTTGACGATTGCCATTAATTGTTTCGATCCTGGGAACTGCATTTTGTTTACTTAACTATTGGAGAGATAAGGCTGTCTGCTCTGTTTATACTGTGATGTCACCAAGTTTGGAGTATTAACCCAATTGTTGCTGAAATAAGAAGTGGTTTTCCTATATTTTTCTTTTAAAATGGCAATTAAGAAAGTGGCTGAAAATCTGGAAATAACTATGTTTCAGAAAATAATGGATGAGATTGAGATAATGAAAATTGAATTGAGTAAAATGAAGCAGGAGATTAAAGATATAAGGGTCCCTGTGAGAGAGGTGACCCTGGAAGGGGTCCCTGTGAGAGAGGAGACCCCAGAGATTGGAACAGGGGTCCCTGTGAGAGAGGTGACCCTGGAGACTGGAATAGGGGTCCCTGTGAGAGAGGAGATCCCGGAGATTGGAACCAACGTGGAACAGGAACAAGATTTGGAGTCTATGGACTTTAGAAATAAAATCTATTGTTTGGAACTCAATGTTATCTCTGAAGAAATGAATGAAGATTCTAGAGATAAAGTTATCAATGGCATGGATAATCTTCTGGGCTGGAATGATGTGATGGAGCCCAATATAGAGAAAATCTATGGAATTAACTGCAGCCATGTGACAATGGAAAAACTTTTAAGAGATGACCCAGTGTATTTTGAAAAAAAGAACAGAGATATGATTTTACAGCAGTATTTCAGCAACCTATTCAGAATGGATGGCAAGAAAATATGTGGGATAGAGGTAATCCCCATCAGACTCTTACTATATGACTATGGCTTTGACAGCAAGATTATTATGGAATACTGATAATGGAAGATTGGATATTGAAATTGCTGGACTTGGCAGGACTACTGAAGATGGAAGATGGAAAATGGAACTAATAGAGATAATAGAACAATGGCTACTGAAATTATTGAACCTAACAGATTCTGATGTGATGGATTAATTGAAATGTTTATTTTGACTATGGTTATGACAATAAGATTATCATGGTTAGTGATGAGATGGATTAATCGATATGCTTATCTGGAAAAAAAAATTGATAGATATATTTCTTAAAGAATTGAAACCTCTCTTTGACTTTTTGTGGAAAGAATAAAGTAATGTTTATGAGATTTGATGATTAAGTAAGATAACTACTGGAGGAAAGTGATTTTATAATATGACTTAAGAGACAGGATTGTTATATATTATAGACTTATAACTGATTTGATCTTTGACAAATGGGAAGTCAATATTTTACTCTTTATTTTTTATTTTTGTTTTTTTTTTTCTTTTTTTCTTTTTGTTTGACTATTTTTGATTTTGTTTTTTGTCTTTGAATGTTTTGTGATTTTGTCTTGTATGTTTTATGAAAATCTGAATAAAAATTATTGAAAAAAAAAAAAAAAAAGAAATCCTGGAGTTTGTCAGAGGGATATGAGGGTTCCTCAGTTAGGAGTTCAGAAATAATAGTCAGGCTTCCCTGAAGGGCAGCTTATCCACCACTACCAAGATTCCCTTGCAACGTGCAGACTCAAGTATCTTCGGTTCACACAAGGTATCTTTGAGAGCCAAGAAACCAAAAGTGTGCCCTCTGTAATATATCCCAGAGAATATGTAGAGTTTTTGTGGTGAATGTACAGGGGTTAGGGATGAGGAACAAATTTGTTTCCCTTCACATTTTAACGTCCATTTTCTGAAACTTTACATGAACCAAAATGCAGCTAACCTTTGAGATGTGTACTTCTCCAAGTTTTGTGATGCAGTTCTCCAAACACACAAGTGTACAACAATCCATATATTAAGGAAAAGTGTATATAAAAATGTTATCATGTCTTCCAATATGAACCTACCCAAAGCTTTTGATCTGAGGACCTCCACTGGGTGCCTCCTCTGATGGCCGTTCACAGGGTTATGACATGGAAAAGGGGAATTTCAGTTGTGAATGCTCTTACCCAATGAGGTTTGCCTGGTGCCATCATCAACGTCTTTTTCACAACAGGTAAAAAAAATCTGTTCTCCCAGGCATTTGATGGACTAGGATGATTTTGCTGTCTATTGATGGTATGTTTTTGCTGCTGTTTTATTGGGTTTGTTTTGAGGGTTGTTGTGTGATTTTTGTCGTAAAACATTGCTCCTTTTCTGATTTTATGCCATGCTGTTTGGAGACTTTTTATGTGTCAATCAACTAATACATTGAGATGATGATGATGATGATGATATGAGGAGGAGGAGGAAGGAGGAATGAAATTTATTTTCAAACTATGTATATTAGGCAAAGCTGCATAAAAATGTTTGCATACCAAAACCCTGAAGAATTTTTGTGAAGACATTTTAAAATAAAATCACAAACTGATGAAAATATGTGGTGAACTGCATTCAAGATAAAAATCTGAAACTGAAATTGATAGATTTATCCATTCCTAGCAGGGATTCCCCAGCAGATAATTTAGCGTGGAAAGGATAGAGTTCCCTGGGATGAAAAGCTTGAACACCAATGTACTAGGGGAGCCCCAATAAGGCTGTGATTATAGTCCCTTGAGGATTCATTTGCCTTTGTTGTTGGCTCCTTATTAAATTGGACATGCTTTAATGATATATTTATCCTGTATGATTTCCTTAATAATAACAACCTTAATAATATCAAGGTTATTGTAATGATGCTGGTAGTCATCATGGAGAGGCTGCAAATGTTCAGGTCAGTTCAACCTCTGCTGTGGCTTCCTAAGCATCATTATTTATAAAGTAAATTGGCCAAAGGCTAGGCTGGTCTGCACTGATTTTCCTAGGTTCAAAGCAAGTGGTGCAATTTTTCCAAATTATGTACATTTTAACTAGAGTAACTTAAAACAGAACCTGCTAGGTTGCTTAGGTCAAGGATGTTTCAAGCAGATATTGGAAGAATCTGCATTTGAGTCTTGTAGCTGCTCGTATTTAGTGAGGTGGTTTTTTAAAATTAATAATCCATTGGTTCCTTAACTGGTATGTGTGTGTGTTGTTTGCCAATCAAGAGGTATTCGGATTAGAATTTGCAGTGCAAGTGGAAGAGTGTTGAAATTAACTGTTCAATAATAACATAAAAATAAAAGCAATACAGAAAGGGTGGAATATGTTTCAGTGCAGGTGTCTCTCGACATCTTGGGCTTTGTACCATGCCACATACATTGCCACTGATATAAAAATGAATAATGATCTGTTAATAATAACATCATTGAGAGTAACATTTGAACCTGACTATTGATTTAATGATGTTTGTGAGTGAAGGGGCGAAATAAGACAAGGACACATCAGCTGGGTTGAACAAGGGCCACTTTATTAAATTATACAAAAAACCCAATTTAAAGTGACCTGCAGAGGGAAACCTAGGTGCGGAACTACCTATAAGCAAGCATTTTGCCGTACAGCTCACGGGTGACCATCCTCTGCTGGGGGACCAGGGCAAGCCCCATCTGCTTACCCCTTCCCCCAGCCACACCCAGAAGGTGAGTAGGGGGGCCTTCTCAGGTCACCACACCCCGGGGCCGCACAACCCTCAGGTGGATGAGTTAAGTTGGCCCCAAAAGCAGCCCATATCCTGTCCTCAAGCCGCAAAGCTCTGACAGACAGGCCTCTGGAACCGCCAATCACCTCCAAAGGTGCCTAAGGGGGCCACCGAGCTGTCCTTACCTATTTCCCTTTCCGCACCTTCCCGCCACAAAAAGGGGACAAATCTCTATTTAGTCCTCTTTTACCCACTGCCGAGAAGCACCTCTCTCAGGCACCTCTGCAGGTCCCCCAAAAAGATGTCGTTACCTGCGTCAGTCAGGTGAATGCCATCAGCCCTGTACAGTTCACCCTTCCAATGCTGAATGTGGGGGTGTGAAATAACTGACCCCCCCTGCCCCAGAATAGCCAACCGAATTTGTCGGTTGGCCTTCTTTTGAGCACGGTCCATCCCAATTGGGCTCCAGACACCACGCCAAACCCTTTGCGGGAGCATGTCTGACCAAAGCAGACGTACCCAAGGCCAACGGAGCCTTATAAACTGCATGTCCGTACATGCCTGAACACAGAGGGCCATGCCCTTCACCAAACTAACATCATTACCACCGAGGTGAATGACCAGAACTTGCGGAACTGTCCACACCAAACCCTGCTGGAATAGAGCAGGTAGGAGCCCCTCCCAGCGCATTCCTCGCCGGCCCAGCCACTGTACAGCAGCCCATCGACTGAGGCTCAGTTGCAAACCCATGTTTGATGTCACGGCTCTCCGGGCTGCCCAGAAGATCATGCTGTGGCCACATATTAGGATGCGCGTCTGCTCCCCCGTCCAGCAACCTGCCAATACAGAGTAATACAATTAGGCCTACAAATTCCGCAGCCCTTTAAATGGGCGAACATAGCTTTTATAAGCTCCTGGTGACCAACATCCAACAGCCTGCACCTTTTCCTGGGCAAAACCAATCACTGTTGCTGTGGAAGCAGCTCCTATCCTAAAGGAGTGCGTACCAAAATCCGAAGAATCTAGGCCCATTGCCCGTAGGGCCCGCTTTGTGAGGGCCCAAGATTGGTATTTAGTGAGGGGCTCCCCACTGGCGTGGATAAAAAAGTATCCTTCACCCACTCCCCTAGCCTTCAGGAAAGCTTGTAAAGCCAGCACTGGACAGATGTTAGGCATCATTGCAGGTGCCAAACGTATAGTTCGTCCTTTTCCTGCCTGGTCAGTTTTAGACCGTCTCAGCTTTATACAAGCAGTACCATCTGCAATGGCAACATCCGATAGCTGAAGCGCATATCGGGAGATGTCTTGTTTAGATCCAGTGACCACCTCCCCTATCCTAAAAGCTCCAAAGAATAGTGTCAGGGTTACGGCCCGAAATAACAAGGCTTCGTAGCCAGAGGAGCATAGCTTGTCCCACTGCGTCATTATACCTAACAAATTGTCTAATGAAAAGGGGAGACGGGTATCAGGGGGGGTAGGGCATTCTCTAGCCCACCCTGCTAACATGCGGCGGACTCTAAAGTCCCCAGCATGGTCTATAAAACCCTTCGCTTTAGCTAAAAAGGAAAGCCCCGCCAGCTTACCTTTCAGTGCCCGGACTGACAGGCCCTTCCTCCTGCCATCCACCAGGAATTCCAGTAGGTGACTCACTGGAATGGGCCACTGTGGCGCATAGCCCTTGCCAGCCCAGAATTCCTGAATTGCCCTACCTGTTCTCTGGTAACCGGCGAGGGTGCTGGGGGCAATGGAGAGGTTTATGGCCCTCTCCGACTCTGCTCTCCAATCTCCCAGATTGCAGGGGGCACGGCATCTGGCTGAGCCCTGGCCAGCGGCACCAGTTGATGAAAACGGTCTATCTGGTTCCATGACAGAGCATCAGCAACACTATTGTCAATGCCAGCAACATGCCGTGCCCGAAAAAGAACATTAAAACGCAGGCACTGGAGAACAAAAGCCTGGATAAGGCCCATAACCCTGGAGTTCCTGGATGTAAGGGAATTGATAACATGGACCGTGGCCATGTTATCACACCAGAAGTGAACTGTAGAGTTCTTAAACTCATCGGCCCACAGGTAGGCTGCCACGACTATTGGAAAAAATTCCAAAAAGGTCAGATCTTTGTCTAAACCTTCTTGAACTCAAGTCTGTGGCCATTGTCCCTTACACCAGAAAGACCCAAAGACTACCCCAAAGCCATAACCCCCAGAAGCATCAGAGTGCACCTGTAACTCTGCCTCCAATAACCGGTCCTGCCTCCAGAAGGATATACCATTGAAATCCTGCAGGAAGGAGGACCATACCGCCAGGTCGGTGCGTAATGCAGTAGTTACCCTGAACCTATGGTGGGGCCGCAACATCCCCACCATGGCATCATATACTCTTCTCAAAAATGCTCTGCCGGGCACTATGACCCTGCATGCAAAATTTAAGTGCCCAGCCAACTCCTGAAGGGTAGAGAGGCAGACTTTTTTTACACCTGTCACCTCTTTCAATTTTAAATATAGGATCTCAAGTTTTTCTTTGGGTAACCTGCAGCACTGCCTAACAGAATCAATTTCTATACCCAAGAAGGTCAAGACAGGGGCGGGGCCTTCAGTCTTTTCATCAGCTAAAGGAACCCCAAGATCCTTCGTTAAGGTCTGAAACTGAGTCATTAAGAATTGGCATTCACCAGTGCCAGCCCTACCCGCAAAAAGGAAGTCATTTAAATAATGAACCACTGCATTCATGCCCGTCTGTCTTTTGATTGCCCATTCCAAAAAGGTGCTAAAGCGCTCAAACACTGCGCAAGAGATACAGCATCCCATAGGCAAAGTTCTATCCATATAAAATTTGTCAGCAAAAGCAAAACCCAGTAGCTCAAAGTCTGCAGGGTGGACGGGTAATAGCCGGAAAGCAGACTTAATGTCGCACTTACCCATGAATGCACCTCGGCCACAGGCTCGCACCATGCGCACTGCAGCATCAAAAGAGGTATAGTGGACTGTACATAGATAGTCAGGAATGAAATCATTGACTGACTGTCCTCGCGGGTATGACAAGTGGTGAATCAGCCTGAACTCCCCCGCTGCCTTCTTGGGTACAATACCCAAAGGAGATACCCTAAGGTTAGGAAGTGGTGATGTTTGAAATGGGCCAAGCACCCACCCTGCTTGCACTTCCTTATTAATTTTTGCTTGTACAAGTGACTCCATGCCCATCACAGATTTTAGATTGTGTGACATGAAGGCAGCCCTTGGACCGTCATATGGAATTCGAAAGCCTAACATAAAACCTTGCAACAAAAAACGTGCATCCCCAACTGCTGGGTAACCAGCGAGAAGGGCCTGCAAAACTGGGATGTTAATTGGGGAGGGACCCTTTTCCTTGAGGAGCGCCAGGTGGGGGCTGTTTCCCTCCCCCCCCACTGGTCCCTACCTCCTCCTCTGAACAATCTGCCTCTAGGGCAGGCAGTGCAAGGGTGAGCCGCTCCACAAATGGAACATTCATGTCTGAAACGACACGGGTTCCGTGAGCAGACCCCCTGGGAACTAAAATCCCAACATAGCAGCCGTTGTTGAACCCCTTGCCCCGCATTAACGCGGGGAAGGGTAGCCGTCGGCTGCCTGCTGAGCAGATGCCTGCTATCACTCCTATCTCCGGTCATGGCTCTGGCTGCAGCCATGAACTGCAGCCATAATTCGGGCTCCTTTTTATCCCGCGGCAGTGACACATCGCATGCCACCCGCATACGAAATGCCTCGTCGTAAGAGAGCCAGGCCAGGCCAGAAAACTCCACATACGCCCTATAGATGATGTCCAGATACTTCAGCAAAGACAGCCCCCTGAGGGGCTGCCTTTCCAACTGCACTCCAGCATAAATTAAATATGCTGGCAACCAATTAGCCCATATACATTTTACCCGCCGGCATCTGGGCTGGTCAAATTCCCCTTCACTCTCTTTATCTTTATCCCTCTTGGGGTGCTCCCTATATAGCAATGAAAAGACATCCACATAATCCCCACGCCAAATTTTTTCTTTGGTGGCAGGGAGAAGATGAAAACCTAAGGTGATGGATGTCCCCCCAAAAGGGATGGCTGTGGGAGCAAATGACCCCAAGGGGTCCCCTATTGTTTCCAGCCCTATTGCACTGACTTGTTCATTAGCTTGTGCAGTTGGTGTGTTCATCCCACCGGGCGACATGGTTGATACTGCCAACTGCCCCGTTCCTGCATGCTGCCACACTTGTGAACATGCAGCCTGCAGACTGCCTGGCATCACCCCTACCCCAGATACAGGGTGGGATGCAACAATTGTCTCAGCTCTATCTGGGGTAGTGAATGTACCTTGCCATCCAGTTGTGTGTACTGACCCAGCAGACTCACCTGTGCCCACCAGCGGCCCTGGCACGTTAGCTGTCTGCCCCATGCCCACAGATGATGACGTCGCAACAGCGTAAGGTGCAGCCTCCTCTTGTCCGGCTCCACCCGCCTCAGCTGATGAGGCATGAGCCACAGTCCCTGCACTCACCACCTGTGCTAGGCCAGAAGTGGATTCCAAGGCCCCCAGCCGGGCTAAAACCAAATCAACAATATTATCGTTAGCCTTCCATTTTTGCCCCATGCCAATGCCACCCCACTTCCCAGCCTTAGATCTTTTCGGTCTGGTTGCCCCCAAGGCAGAAATCCCAGGCATGGGTGACACCACCGTGGTAGTCAGGGGTGGCATGGAGTGTTGTTCTAGGGCAGCCAGGGGCAGCATGGAGCCGTGACCCGCTGTCCTACATCCCTGATGCTCCAACGCTTCCAGGCACGCTAAGATAGCAGCCCATGGAGGGGCATCCTCCTCATCAGAGGAAGAAGGGGCTGGAGGGTGCCTTCTCGGGGGAGGCCTGTGGGCCTTTCCCTTGCCTTTTGCCCCCCCTTTTCCTTTCTTGGAAGGCATAATTATTAATTTGCCTGCCTGGTTATGTTTATTATTATTTTATTTCAATTTATTTCAGTTATGTGTGTGTATCTTCCTTCAGCAAGCAGCACCCCAAAAGAGGCGCTGTTTATAGCCTTATATGATTTTATTTCAATTTATTTTATTGTATGTATGTGTCTTGTTTTAACCATCAGCACCCTTAAGGAGGCGCTGATCAAAGGTATCCTACACTCCTCTTCAGGGTAAATGGGGTGGGTGCTGGGCTATCCAGCCAGCCAGACCCTACTTACAAGGCCCCTGACTAGGCCCGTGGCAGATGCCTGCTCCAGGAGCAGCCGCGCCGCCGCGCTGCCACCAAACACCCCCCCGAGGCAACTGAGCCTCCTCTGGGTTTCCTCCCCCTCCGGGGATCACTACAATGGGCCTGGGCCCAATCAACGCAGCCTCCACAGGCTGCAAAGCGCCGGGAATTGGCGCCATTCCCACGGCTAATAAAATGGCTGCCGCAACTCCTTGGAGCCCTCGTCGTCCACGCGACCGATAAAATGGCCACCGCAGCAGAAGCTCTCTCTTCAGCGTCCCTCGTCATCCTCATCGCTTGCAGAAAGAGGAGGTTGGAGGGGCGGCCTGGCCTTAAATAGGTCCATGGCCCTGCCCCTCCCTGCCGCACGTCGCACGTGCATAACGCTGCAACGCACGACGTTGCCCTTAGGCAAAATGGCGGCGGAGGCATCGCTCCCTCCTCGCAACCAGGCCCCATCCTTCCAGCTGCACAGGTAAGTGAGGCCTCATCTCTGTGTGGCATAATTATATCACAGCAATTAGAAGACTAAAACAGGAGTGTTATTTTCTCTAAAGCTCTTTCACCATCTGAAGCCTCGTCAAGAACAGAGGAAATCAGCAAGAACAGTGTGCTTTTGTGTAAAATAGAGCACAAAATATAATTACGGCAGTGACACTGCATAATGAGACTGAGATTTAAATGGAGCTACTAGCTAGTCACTGCAGAGGAGACAAACATTTGCCAATAGAGCTCAAACTGCAGGTCCTATCTATCTAAGCACTCAGGGCTCTATGGCACCCTAGGCAGGCATATGTACTTTTTTCCCTGCCACCATAACCTTCATTCGACAGCAGAGAAGCACTATAGTCACAATCTTTTTTTAAAAAACTGTGATCCAGGATACACATTCAGAAGAATCACTTGGTCAAAACAAATAACCTGCTCTTCAGGTTGCAGGGGGAGATGTAAGCATGATTCAAAATGTAGCTGCTCACCTAAGTGGTGTTCCTTGCCTTTATTGATTTAGTTATATTGTCAGTATGTTTTTTAAAAAAATTAAGTTGTGTTTAAATGACATACTGTTTTATTGTATGTTAATGTTCACTCTGTGATTGTATGGACAATGGAAAGCAGGTTATAAATCATTTAAATAAATAGAGCTTAGATAAGGGTTCCCAAATCACAGTGTTCTTCCACCTAATCTAGGTATAGGTCAGATCTGCAACTACTTGGCTTCATCAGTGCCTCAGGATTGTGGCTTCAATCCAATACACACATACCTGGGAATAAGTCCCACTGAACACAGTGAAACTTATTTCTGAGTAGACATAATAATAATAATAATAATAATAATAAACTTTAATTTATAGGCCGCCTATCTAGCCAGTGGCCACTCTAGGCGGCGTACAATAAAACATGATAAAATACAATAACCAATATAGCCAGTACAGTACAATGTAAAAATTACAGTATTTAGTAGATTGTTCATATTACAGTTCTAGAACTAGTTCACCTTGGAAGTCTCAAAGGTCGTAAAGGCCTGATGGAAAAGCCAAGTTTTCAGGCCCCGGCGAAATATATCTAGGGAAGGGGCATGTCGAAGATCCATTGGGAGGGAGTTCCAAATCGTGGGGGCTGCCACAGAAAAAGCCCTCTCTCGAGTCCTCACCAACCTAGCCACTTTAGTCGGCAGAACCGAGAGAAGGCCCTGAGTGGCCGATCTTGTAGGGCGGCACACTTTATGACGTTGGAGGCGCTCCTTCAGGTATACTGGGCCGAAACTGTATAGGGATTTAAAGGTTAATACCAACACCTTGAATTGAGCCCAGAAAATAACTGGAAGCCAGTGAAGATTGTATAACACTGGGGTAATATGATCACAACGGCGGCTATTCGTAAGTAAACGAGCCGCCGTGTTTTGTACCAGTTGTAATTTCTGGACTGTTTTCAAGGGTAACCCCACGTAGAGCGCATTGCAGTAGTCTAAACGAGAGGTGACCAGAGCATGTACTACGAGTGGGAGCTGGTGGACAGGAAGGTAGGGTTGCAGCCTTCGGATGAGACGCAGTTGACCCCAAGCTGCCCGGCATACGATGAAACCTGAGCCTCCATGGTCAGCCCGGAATCAAGGATCACCCCGAGGCTGCGGACCTGGTCCTTCAGGGGCAGTTTTACCCCATTAAACACCAGGTCAATATTTCCCAACCCTCCTTTGTCTCCCACGAGCAGTACCTCCGTTTTATCAGGATTCAGCTTCAGCCTGTTTCTTCCCATCCATCCACTCATGGAGTCCAGGCACTTGGACATGGTCTCCACAGCCAACTCTGGTGAGGACTTAAATGAGAGGTAGAGCTGAGTGTCATCCGCATATTGGTGGCACTGCAGCCCAAACCTCCTGATGATAGCTCCCAGCGGTTTTACATAAATGTTAAATAGCATGGGAGAAAGGATAGAGCCCTGTGGCACACCGCAGTTGAGGGGCCAAGGGTCTGAAACCTCATCTCCCAATGCCACCTGCTGGTGTCTATCGGAGAGAAAGGAACGGAACCAGTTTAATACTGTGCCTCCTATTCCCAATCCCTCCAGACGATCCAGTAAGATACCGTGGTCGACGGTATCGAAAGCCGCTGAGAGATCAAGGAGGACCAGAAAGGTGAATTCTCCCCTTTCTAGTGCCATCCTCATATCATCCACCAGAGCGACCAAGGCTGTTTCAGTTCCATGTCCAGTCCTGAAACCCGATTGGTATGGATCTAAATAATCCGTTTCATCCAAGTGCACTGACAGCTGATTGGCCACCACTCGTTCAATGACCTTGCCCAAGAATGGTAAATTTGAAATTGGGTGAAAGTTGTTTAGATCTTGGGGATCCAAGGAGGGCTTTTTCAAGATGGGCTTTATAATTGCCTCCTTGAGGGCTAATGGCAATACACCCTCGTTCAAGGATGCATTTACCACCGCCTTGATCCCTTCGCCCAATCTCTCTTTACAGCTCATCACGAGCCATGATGGGCATGGATCAAGGAGACAGGTGGTAGGCTTCACAGTTGACAACACCTTGTCCACATCCTCAGAAGGAAGAGGCTGAAAGCGATCCCATTGGATCACATTATGACTGGTCAACTCTGGTCCACTGTCTGCATTCACGGTATGCGAAATCGAGCTTCTCAGATGTTCGATTTTATCAGCAAAGTGTTTTGCTAAATTGTCACAGGAGGCCTTCGAATATTCCAAGGGTTCCTGAGCAACTGGACCGACCAGGCTTGGAATAACCTCCTGGGACAGCACTCTGCTGATGCAATAGAGGCAGCAAAGTAATCTTTCTTTGTTGCCTTTATTGCCACATGATAGGCAGCTACTGCTGCTCTAACTTGTGTCCGGGCATCTTCGGACCGGGACTTACGCCACCGGCGTTCTAGTCATCTCACCTCCTGCCTCAGA
The DNA here is from genome assembly GCF_030035675.1 of Rhineura floridana. Classification (NCBI taxonomy): domain Eukaryota; kingdom Metazoa; phylum Chordata; class Lepidosauria; order Squamata; family Rhineuridae; genus Rhineura; species Rhineura floridana. Next base: position 16,893,538 of record NC_084488.1, on the reverse strand, counting down.
ACACGCAACCGTGGTGTGTACCATGGTGCTGTCTGGGATCTTTTCAGGGGGAGAGGACGTTTTGGGGCCACTCGGTCTAATGTCCCGGTGATCCTTGTATTCCACTCCATCACCAGGGCATCGACTGAATGACCTTCAGCAAGTTCCAAATCCCCCAGCGCAGTCAGGAATCCTTCTGGATCCATCAGGCACCTGGGGCGGACCATTCTAATAGGTCCTGTGCCTTTGCAGAGGGTGTGCAGCATCGAGAAGTCTACGTTTACCAGATAGTGGTCTAACCATGACACTGGGGTAAAAGTAATGGCCCCTAACTTCAGAGCACTTTTCTCCTCTCCCAGGACAAATACAAGGTCGAGAGCATGACCGGCTACATGGGTGGGCTCAGCATTACTAAGGTGCAGTTCCCAGGAAGTCATGGTTTCTAGGAAATCCCGAGGGGCTCCATTGAGAGTGGCCTCGGCGTGCACATTGAAGTCACCCACCACCACCAATTCTGGGGACATCATGCGCACACCCGAGACCACCTCTAGCACCTCGGCCAGGGATTCTGCCGTGCAGCGAGGCAGGCGGTACACAAGCAGGATCCCTAAACTGCCCTTCGGGCCCAACCTCCAGTACATGCAGTCAACAAACTTGGTCCCATGGAGAGGAGACCTGGCAAAGACCAAGGACTCCCGATAGATGACAGCCACTCCCCCTCCCCGCCTTCCTTCCCTCGGCTGATGTGCATAACGGAAACCTGGTGGGCACATCGCCTCTAGAATAGGTGCCGAGGCTTCGTCCGGCCAGGTCTCTGTTATACATGCCAGGTCTGCAGATTCATCCAAGATCATATCATGGATGCAAGATGTTTTCTGTACCACAGACCTGGCATTACACAGCAGCAAACGAAGGTTGGTTGGAATCTTGCATCCCCCAGTTATCTTCGGGTTATGGGCAGACCTGGAACAAGGGATGGATATTATGCATCTATCCCTTGTTCCTCTATTCTGACATGGTCTGCCTCCAGCACCACTCCATCGTCTGCTGCCCAATGTTTGTATACCTTGGCCCCCATCCCTTTTTGTCACATCCCCCCCAGATCTACACATGTCCCTATCCCCAGACGCCGGAGAATTGGATCAATTCTGAGATTGAATCCAGGTCTGGATCAAGATCCAGAACCTGTTCCCTATAAGTTCGTACAGTATCACTGTCTCACGAAGTTAATTAATGTCAATTTATCTACTCATCTCATCACTATAAAGACTATAATAACTGCTAAAATATAGGATGGGAATTGGAATATTAAATGCCCATACCTATTTCCATGAACAATAGATATCCAATACAGATATCCAGTCCGAGCTAATTCCTAGCCTTAAATAAATATAACAATAATGGCAATAATGGTAGTATAACTATATCTCATCCATCTGAATCTACGTATCCATTCATTCAATTGCATTCACTCTTTCAATCATACATAGAATCCATTCATAACCACAGTCTACAATAATAAAAGCAGCCAGCTGTAGAATCTTCTTCAGCTTGATCTTCAGTAACGCCTAGTTCTTATCAGACCACCAGCCAGTTCACAATAGAGATGTTAATGTCCTGGGTAGTCACGAACCACAATGCTGACCCGTGACAATCTTTGGCAATGGAAACAGCCACAGCACGTCCAACCCAACGAGAGCAGCAAGCCCACAGCCAGATAGTAAGTGTGCGAAGATCGCCAGCAACAGCCGCCACACTCCAGCAACCGGCAGATGGCAATAACGGCCGCCCCAGCAGCGGCCCACGACCGCACGACCACACCAGGCAAGGCCGCGGCATCCGGACACACAGCAGCGGCAGCGGCAACGGTGACCCAGTCCAAGCCAGCAACAGTCCAAAGCGCCACAAGCGGCAATCCATGAGGGGCCAGGGCAGGCAGCGACACCCAAGCCCAGGCAGCAGTCCAGAAGGGGCGCAGCGCCAGCGACTCCAGTGGCCTGACGCACCCAGCGGCAGCTGCAACCCAAAGCCAGCAAGCAGCCCGGCGGCACAGCACAGCACCCGGACCCGGCAGCAAAGGCCGCAATAAGCAGCACTCGAGTCCGCGGCGCCAGAGGCCGCAAGGGAAAAGCAACTTGGCAGCTCGGCAGCGGCGAGACGGCCCCAGAGGCCGCAACAGCAGCACTCGAGTCCGCAGTGCCAAGGCCGCAAGAAAAAACGCATCCAGCCCAAGCAGCGACAGCCAGCAGCAGCCCACATACACCCACATCCACTCCGGCAGCAATGGCACAGGTAATGTGAGAGGTGGTAGGTGGTAAATGATGGTGGTGGATGATAAAATTAAATTAAATTACGGAGCTTCCTAAATGAGCATCCATCTCAATCGCCATCTTGAAGGCAAAAAAAGTAAGAGCACAAGATGGCGCCATATGTCTTCCCAGGCACTTGGGTCTGTTTTAATTCCCCCTCATGGGGGGGGACAGGGAACACCTGCACATATAAAAGTATTTGTCAGGGAGGTTAGATTTAATACAATTTAACAAAAGCTGCAACTCACCCACCTGCTGGTGTCATTGCCACATCTGCAGCCCTGTCATGCACAATGGCTGGAGCAGAAAGTGGAGGGAGGAAGCTTGCTGTGCCAGCCTGGTGCCTTGCTGCTGGGATCCCGCCAGCAGCACACATGTCCATTCAGCAGGTGAAATGCCAGATAGTGGTTAAAAGACTGAGCTGCATAAGTCAGGAAATATATGTTTTGAATATTGCCTCCACCATGGACTCAGTAGGTGGTCTTAGACAAGATAAACTCAACGTCTCCTTCTCTGCAATATTAAATGATATTAATTTATTTGTTATGTTTATATCTCATATTCCTTCAAAGTTCAAGGAACTCCCCCATCTAGACACTGACCAAACTCAGACCTGCTTTGCTTCAGCAAGGTTGCTGCACCTTGTGCCTTTAGACCTTAGCCCTGGGAACCCACCTAATGCCTCACAGGGATAAACGTGTTCTACCACTGTACTCTCCCCAACCACAGTCATGCTCTTGGCCATGCCCTAGCATTGGGCATGCTTCCTGGCTGTCCCAAAAGACATCCATATATTAGTCATCTGCAAAGAAGAAGTCTGTGTGCAAGCAGCGACTTGTATCTGAACGTTCATGTAGTCAGGACACCCAGTTGCTCTGGGGTCCTGTTCACATGGAACCCTAGGCAAGAGCAGCTGGCTTCTTCCCTGCAGTTGACCATGCTAACATGTGGATGTCTGCTAGGTAGCATACCCAACATTAGAATCAGAATCCCAATCCCTAACTAATACCTGTAGGGGACTTAGCATGAGCAAGAAACAGAACCCAGGATAAGACTTTGCAGATGAAGTGGTAGGGCCATTCATACAGAAGTAGGCTGATTTCTCGGTAGCTGAGGCCACCATAGGTAGGGACTGAGATTTAGCAGGATGTCCGCAAGGGCATTCCCATATAAGTGAGGGGCTGCCATTCATTCCTATGGGGGAAAGTAAAGTGCTGCAGTTTAGGGAGAAAGCAGCCCCCCAACACTGATGCTGCTCAGTGCTAGGGTTGGAATGAACTGTCAATTTTGGTTCTTTCCATTTCTCATTTTTCTAATCTTAAATTTGGTTCTCCACATTTCTGCAGCAATTTGCATTAAAAAAAATCTTCATGAAAGTTATTCAGCATTTTGGAGTGAATTTCTCTTTAATAAATACATTTTTGTATACAGTTTTGACTAATATACATATTTTGCAAGCAATTTATCCTAATATAATGCATTTTTGTATGTTATTTTCACCAATATGGTCATTTTTGTGCACATTCCTCCCCAATATATTCATTTTTGTAAATATTGCTTGGTTACTGCACTGCAAAATTAGGATAAATGCAAATTTCGAGGGATGGTTGCGTTTTGGTTCTCATGTTGTTTTGAAAAGTGCAAATTTGATAAATTTGGCTTAAGTGCAAACTGAATCAAATTTCTCCCCCATCCATGCTTGGTGCTCGCTATAAGTGGGATGTGTTCATGAGCAGTGTGTCTCACTGCGGCAATGAAATGCATCCCCCTCCCCCAGGGTTCCTGTCAATATACAAGGTGGCTATTATCATGGTGGACATTTTGGTAGTGAAGAAGGCATGTTTAAGCATGTCAAAAAGGTTTTCCTCTTATTGTTCAGTTTTTAATTATAATGGCTTTTACGATTTTATGATTCTATGAAAATGAATCCTAAAGGGTTTTTTTAAGCAGTTGTGTGCTAATCATTCCAACCGACGTGGTCTGTCATATATTTTAGCACATAAATTAATACTGATTTTATTATTACCACATGAACAGTTGTGTCAGCACTTAGTGAGCGTTTACATTTGAGGATTTGGACATTGGTCAGTATAGGCACTCAAAACAAAAAGTTCAGCTCCCAACACAAAGCAGGAAAAGGTGTTCCAGGCAGGTGAACTATATGTGTAGGGTTGCCAGGTCAGAAGCATCCCAAACCCTGAGATTTCAGAGGTCACTGATTCATAGGGTTGCCATAAGTTGTAATCGACTTGAAGGCACATGACAACAACAACCTATGCTTTGGAACTCCCTACCTATTTACATTAAGCAGGCTGGGCCTGGCAACCAAGAGGTCTTCTGTATCTTTAAAATTTGTGCAGGGGGAAGGGAGAATTTCACCTTGTTGTTTTTCCCATTACAGTGTTGCAAGAAAACCTGCACTTGGCTGAATTTTCTCTTCTCTTAAAGATACAGAATCATTCTCAGGCCCTGAGCCTGGCAACCCTAAAAGATGTTTATAGTGCAATCCTAAAGGATATTTACTCAGAAGCAGGTCCCAATGCATTCAATGGGGCTTAATCAGAGAGGGAAGCATGCACAGGACTGCAATTCAGTGATAAGGAACTTCACTCACCCAATCCAAAATTCAGAATCATGCCACTTTAAGCTGTTTTGCAACTGTTTTATACTTGTTTTAAGGTTATTGGATTTTAAATTGCTTTATTTCTTGTGAGCTGCCTTGGTTTCCAATCCTACCTCACAGGGTTGTTGGAAATATTCCATAGACACACACACTGGAGATGTAAAAATACATAAACCCCATATAATAGTTTATTGTCAAAACCAGTTGGCCACTGGAGAACATTTTTTTTAAAAAAATCAGTATTAGTTTCCTGCCAAATAAAAGCAGCGACACCTATGTAAGCCCTGCCTAACTGCTTAAAAAAGGATGGGAGGGGGAGAGAAAGATTTACAACACAATCCTTTTCTATGTTCACTCAAAAGTCCCATTAATTTTCAGCACAATCCTAACCATGTCTACTCACAAGTAAGTCCTACTGAATTCAATGTGGTTACCTCTCAGGTATTAACATAGTAGCATTGCATTGCAGCTTTACTCCCATAAAAGCTTCATATTGGGAAGGTTTTGAATACAGGTTATGAATAAGACAAACTGTCCTCTTCAACAGTCCAGTAAAATTCTAACTTGTTTGACTCCTTAATTAGAAAAGTATAACACTGAAGCATGTACAATTTTTAAACTTCTGTTCAAAAATTATTTGAAAGATAAAATGTATAATATGCAATTTTTTGTAAGTAATTAAAATAAAATCCTGCATGCAGACTTTTATGCCTAGCAAGATCCTGATGTGATCTTCTGTTGTAGTGCAATCCTATGCATGCTTACTCAGAAGTAAGCCCCAATCCTGTAAAGAGAAAGTACTCTTTATGCTATTGAAAGCTATATATTTACTGAATTCCTGATGTGAGACAAGCAGAAAAAAGGAAACTATGGGTTTAGGTATTGCCTGGGGGGTCAACAAATCTTATCAATCACAACCCTGACTTCATTTGTTGGCTAAAGACCTGAAAGGGCAGGTATTAGAGCAGCCAGAACTAACAGAAGTTGCGGGAGGGGGACTCACATTTTGGTTTATATCTTTTGAACCAGACCATCTAGAATCTTAATTTTTTTAAAAATGAAAGCTAAGAGTCCAGAGATTAAGGTGACTCACCCAGAGAGGACCCAAAAAAATGAGAGGCTCTGGGCAAAAACTGGAGTCTGGCAATATGTGTGGGATCAGATTTTTGCTGTGTGTCTCCTTAGCTGGCTGAGGAGACTGCACGTGCAAAAGAGTGATACGTATACAATTTGGCAGCCTACTTGTGCATTTGCAGACCCTTAAAAAAAAGGCTGAAGTACTACTGAACAGGGTGGGGAGCTTTCTTCCTGCATCTTCTTCTATGACAATCAGACAATAGGTAGGGATGCCATAATTTTCTTAACAGGCTATGCATGCATAGCCCAACTGCTCTGTGCATGCTTTGTTGGCTCAAGGCTAATTTGTTTACCCAGTCTCTATACATTCTAAATCAGGCATAGGAGACTTTTATCAGCCCTAGCCAGCATGGTCAATGGGCAGATATTGATAGGAGTCTTAGTACAATAACATCTGAATGGTCACAGGTTAGCCATCTCTGCTTTAATGCATTGGAACTAACTCTTGGGTTATTTGATAACAAAACCAATCTGTGAATTCCTACACACAAGTAGCATGCATTATTCAGAAAATTCTGTTCTCTCAGAAATCAGTGACAAGCGTATTCTCCTGACTTCTGCAAAAGATTGTTACAAAAATGCACAGCATTTTATGGCTTTTGTACTCAGAGGTTGCTTTCAAATTTCCTTCAAGGTCAACTGGCACAGCAGGTCGATGCACAACTATCAGCGGTTTCCCTCTGTTGCCCTATGCATAGGCCTTGCTCAAAATAGCATGTTCAGCTTGGTTGGTTGTGTTTGCATGGTGTCTGCAGGGCAGACTCTTCACCTCATCAGATAACCTTGAGGTAGAACATGGTCTCTCAGCCTGAGTAATTCAGTTATATAATGGGTGGCGGTAAAACATTCTGTGTAGTCCTGGTTTATAGGTCCCTATGGGTAACTATATTCAAACACAACTCCCTGCTTCTCCCAAACACTTACTCAACTCTTTAACAAATGCCACCATTTGGCTGCGCCTCTTTAGCCTCCATCATCATCAACATATTTCCTTGTTTGCAGATGTTTGAAAGAAAAACCCCTTGAGCATTTTTGTGATCAAAAATCCTGGTTCAATAAGGAAGATTAAGCATCTGGGTGCATGGGGCTCCTTTGCAGTCACTTCATGCCTCTCTTTACCTCAGCGCCTTAAAAAGCCAGGATTCAGCGCTTAAACCATCATTTCCAGAAACTAAGGTTAATAGCTTCCAAACAAGCCAAGATATTGTACCATGGTAAGAGATGAATCCTAGCTCTTTCAGCTGCCCAGATGAAGTGGCTGCAAAGGGGCTGCAGGTTGATTCATATCCTGTGTTTCAGCTAAGGTTTGCATTAAGAAAACACAGTGAAGGCTTATGGGATTGCAGGTTATAGAGTTAGCTTGTGAAGCCTGGGACTGCCCTGGTGCTCAATCGGTAAGAGATAATTTCATTGTGGATGAGGTGTCTGGCACATATCCAGTTCTAGAGGCACAACATCTTCCCGCAGCCTGCTGGGTGGAGCTAGTGGTTAGCAGGGAGCAGGAAGTCAAAGGTTATATCCTGAGCTTGGAAAAGTTACTTTTTTGAACTACAACTCCCATCAGCCCAATCCAGTGGCCATGCTGGCTGGGGCTGATGGGAGTTGTAGTTCAAAAAAGTAACTTTTCCAAGCTCTGGTTATATCAACAGGTAGACAGCCTGGAGGTGTTTCATTCAAGATACGACTCCTGAGATAACAAGGCCTTTTATATGCCAGGGAAAGAGTTGGCAAGGACAACATTCATATAGAAGACAACAAAAGAGCATGTGTACGGTTTTATCTTTAGGCAATGGTCTTAAGGGTAGGGCCAGAGGATTGTGTCTAGCCCTGTGTTTGTTCTTCTGCTCAAAAAAGAATATGCTGGTTTTCTGTAATTTTTACATAGGATATCTTTCTCCTAAACTCTGTATTTATATTAAACTTTAGATCTTATTTCATAAATCTGGTACGGTCTCTTCTTATTTTAACACTGTCACACCTGGAAGCCACATAACTGTGTTACCTTCAAGTAAGGTGTTTTTTAAAAAAATGTTATTAGGCTGATTGATAATGATCAAATTCCTCCCTTATCTGGCAGCAGCAAATTCTTTAAAAATGGAAGTGTGGACTATGCAGAGGGGTACAGTCTGTTTTAGCCAGAAATCCCCATTCCTCAGGTAGCACGGGAGCCAGAGTGTCTGGGAGGTGGCCAACACAGCTCTGCTTTTACCTTCTGCCCCTCCCCTTTTCTCCACAGGCTGGGCCTGCCAGTCATGAAGATTTTGGTAGACTTTGCTCTAGCTTTCCAGTATGTAGAAAACTTGAACTTATTTCAAGAAAAAAGTCTCTCTGAGCCCATAGATTGCATACTACACCACACATTCCTGCATGAAAAGCATTAAACAGGATGCTTCATTTTATAAACCAAGTAGCCCCAGCACCTAACTTTTATGCCTGGGTGTTAAACCCAAAACATACAAGGAAACATATAGCGTGTTCCTGAATGGATAACTGAACTGAGGAAAATGCATTCAAGATTAGAGGAGGGGCTTCCACTACAAAGGATGCTGCTCCCAGACAAATCTGAACCTGGCCACTATTTTTTCTACACATTAAGTACAGCAACTAATATTTTTACAAAATGTCACTCAAAGGCCTGGCAAGTTTGGGGCCATCTGTAAACAAGAAGTCATGACACAGGAATGCAGACTGAACATTTGGAATAAACCAAGGGAAGCTTTTTCAAGCATCCTGTGTTATCCATAGGTAAAATGACATACTGTGGGCTGGATGGGGGGAGGACGCTCCCCCTGCCTTTTGAAAAGCCACTACATACATTTGAGTGCAATAGATGTCAGAAGCTATTAACATGCCTCCGGACTTGTGTTACATTTGGCTGCACCACTTATTTCCTTTGAACTAAACGGATGCTACTGCTTCTGGGCAGCTGTGTATTTCAGTCTCTCTATGGGAGGAAAACAAGGAATACGAGTTAAGAGTTATTACTGCCATGTGCCTGTCCATTCCTTGCTGTGCTAATCCAGCGCTGACCACTGTTCTTTCTTCACCACAGGAAGTGTGTTTTAAAGTCTTTAAGTGCTGTTGAAAGCAAAAGGGTAAATAGCTCTGGGGTGACTTTTAAAAGGAGGAGAGAGAATGGCAGGCACCAAACAAGGAAGTCCTTGTTTGAGTTCAAGAGTAGTAGCTGTCAACATTTGTCAAAGAAAGATTGCTTTCTTCTGTCCACTGGGATAACACAACTCTTGATAACACACCGGGGTGCCCAAACTGTGCACATTAATAAATAACACAATTATAAATTATACATCATGCCACTCATAATATGGCATTGGATTTCAGCGGCTTCTCGGAACATCTCAGCTATGAGGCAGGGTTCGGCCTCCAGTGAAGTAATATCAAACAACCGGCACACAGAAAGCTGCTTTTTACTTCAGGTTCTGGAGAAGTAGCTTACAGAGATGTTTAGGGACATGTGTCCTGAGAACGTGTGGCAGCATTCCAGTGACCATGCTAGTGATGAGCAGAGTGGGAAAAGAGCTGTTTCTCAATGGCAGAGGATCTGCTTTGAAGGTGGAAGGTCCTAAGTTTATTCCCTGCCATCTCCAGGTAGGGTTGGGAGTGTCCTCTGTCTGAAACCCTGGAGAGCCATTAATGTCAGGGTGGACATGAATGAAGGAGATGGACCAAGGGCCTGAAAGGGAGTTTCCTGTGTTCCTTTGTTTCTGGACCTGATAGCAGACAGGGTCTTTGCCCTGTGCTTAGAGACACAGTCTTTGCCGCTCCAAACTGTGGGGCAGTTGACAGGAGATTAGCCAAAAAAGGAAGATGTTTATTCCCTGTTTTATATTGAATTGTGTTACATATCAAAGATTAAGGTTCAGAACTTGTAAACATGTCCTTTTTACCACTCTTACACTATCCTGATTTCTGTACTCAAATTCGGACTTCAGTCAGATCTGCACCAAGTAGGCGGTTAGGTAAGATATAAAGCATGTTTTATATGGATAACAGGGATGGATGAGAAATTTGATTAAGTTCACATTTAAAGCCGAATTTATCAAATGCACACATTCTGAAACAGTATCAGAACCAAAACATGGCCATCCTTCAAAATTTGCACTTATCCAAATTTTGCAGTGCAGGTCTTCAACCAACCAATATTTACAAAAATGCATATATTTGGGGAAAGTGTGCATAAAAATGAAGATATTAGTGAAAATAACATACAAAAATGCAGAAATTGCTTGCACAAAATGTGAGCATTAGTCAAGGCTGCATACAAAAATGTGAAATTTGCAGTAAAATGCTGGAAATTTTTTTTATGAGACTTCACATATTGTGCCCAAAAGTGTGAATCAGGTAGGTTTGCTTTTAAATGCAAACTGAATAGAATTTCTAGTCCATCCCTATAGCTAACGTACATATTTGAAATAATCCTAACTAGTTGAGACAAAAGTAAATTATTTACCTAGTTTGTGCTCTTTTTCGTATGCTTAAAAATAACTTCCACTTTCAGATGTTTGAAGAACTACCGGCATCACCACAGTCACAGGATTACAACATTCTTGTATTTGTGCTTACATTGCCGTGCATTTTTTTTTTTTTTTACTAATAATAGAGTTCCTGCTTTGTAGGTTTATCTTTCATTCTGGTACATAGGAGTGTGAGATAGGCGCCCAATGTAGGTCAGTGAGGTGTGAAAGTTCAAACTGTAATGCCACATTCCTAGTACTTCCCTTTGTTGACCATCATCAAAGTACCTCTATCCCCTGTTCCTCTGTGCCAGGGATCCCCAACCTTTGAGGTCTGAGGACATCACAAAGTATCCATTTCACAGGAAAAAACTGCTGATGCTTAGAACTTTATCCCTCCCCCAATTAAAATTAAAGATTTTACAGGCAAACTCCCTTCAAAACAGGCAACCTCTCCATCGAACCATACACACACACACCTATGCACACACAAACTTAAAAACATTGGGAGGGACAGAAGACCTTGGTGGAAACCAAGGGAGATGTCTAAGAATGCCCATGGATGCCACATTGGGACCCCAGCTCTATGCTAATATGACAACTCGGTACTGTCCAATTATATGTCTAATCAGCACCTCTTACCAGCTCACCCCATTTGTCTCCACATGGGGAAGAGGGGGGTATGCATACAAGCCCCACCTCCAACATCCCCACATGCATCAGCTCGACTTCTGACTATCACATCTTGATCATGAAGGTCCAAAGGAAGATTCTAATTGCATTCAGCTGAACACAGTTAGAAGCCTCCCCATGTTCAGAAACCCAGATAACATGTTTAAAATATGTTTTAAAATGCACACTTGTGTTTAGAGATTTGTGTTTTGAAAGAAATCCATTTAGAAATGCAGTTTTTGTGAGAAAACATTCAAAATATGTAGTTAAATATAAAATATATGCATTTGTATGGTTTTTTTGGAGGGGATTGCAGATTAACAAACGGCATAACAAATTTATGAATAAACCCTATACATTGATGTGGACCAGAAATAGACCATTCTGTCAATCCCTCAGCCTACAGCCAATCCCTACAGCCTTAGTTAACCTTCCCATATGAAGCAACAAATCTCTCATTTAACCTCACTGGTAAATTCTCCTTTGGCCACATACCCATGGTACATGCCCTGATCACCACTCGCTTAGACTACTGTAATGCGCTCTATGTGGGGTTACCCTTGAAAACGGTTTAGAAGTTACAGCTGGTACAAAATGCAGTGGCGCGTCTGATTACAGGCAGCCGCCGTAGAGATCACATCACTCCTGTGTTGAAGGAGTTACATTGGTTACCGGTTGTGTACTGAGCCCAATTCAAGGTGTTGGTTTTAACCTTTAAAACCCTATACGGTTGTGGCCCAGCTTATCTGAAGGAGCGCCTCCAGCATCGACAGGGATGCCGCTCAACAAGATCAGCCTCAGGAGACCTTCTCTGGATCCCACCAGTCAAAACAGCTAGACTGGTGAGGACTCGAGAGAGTGCCTTCTCAATTGTGGCCCCCACCCTGTGGAATTCTCTCCCAAATGATCTATGCCATGCCCCGTCTATAATGAGCTTCTGCCGGACCCTGAAGACCTGGTTTTTTAGGCAGGCTTTTGGAACGGGCTAGTTTTACCGTGTTTTTTAATTTTTAACCGTTTTATATACTGTTTTAACGTGTACGTCGCCCAGAGTGGCTGGCCAACCAGCCAGATGGGTGACTAACAAATCTCATAATAAATAAAATAAATAAATAAAAATATCCATCAACAACCCCACAATTTCAATAAATCTTCCCTCACCTCCAATGCATGTACCTGTGACCATGTCATTTCAGGCCATTACATGAACTGGCTGACCTTGTCCATAATCCAGGACTTGAGTAGCTCCTAATTCTTTGCAGATAAGCCTCTTTCCACTTAGCACAGCCGGGGCAGGCAATAGCATCATGCTGGCAGAGGATGCAGGCAAAGCAGCAGAAACCAAGGAGGTTGCAGTTGGTAGCTACCATTTTGTCCCACAGAAATAACTTATGTGAACAAAATCATATGATGTGCTAGTGCAATCACATGGTGTCATCATGTGCCCCCAGAAACAAATTACAGAAATAAATCAGGTTGCAGGGTACATGTGTAAAATAAGTCCTGTCTTTTGTAAATTCTGACATTCAGGAGAGCTATTTTGCGGAACCTGTAGTTTTCTGGCACTTGTTCCAAATACCTCTGGCTTGTATCCGTGCTGTTCTTCTCAATACCATTTCCTACTTTCTTCCCAATTAGCCTCATTTGCCCATGCAATATTTTTGTCCATGATGTCAGACATGCTTGAAGTCCCATGCATCCACACAACTAAATTAGATTCAATGGGCAAATGAGCCTGAGGACTCCAAGGGCTGATGGAGGACAAAAGTGTCGCTAAGAAGCGGCTTCAGGGGAAACAAAAGGGTGCTGGACAGCAGCAAAACCATGCAACCATGGTGAGCATGGTTTGGCATGATATTACATGTTTTGCAAATGTGCTAAATTTGAAGCCAATATCTTTTTTTTTATCCCCACAGGCCTATGCAGCTTTTCATGAGTAGCTCACGAGTAGCCATGAATATTTGCATGAGTAGCCAGCCATTTTAATGGTTGTCATACTGCTTTTAAAGAAATGTTTTTAAAAGAATTGCTGTACACCACCCTGATGTTTTCTGAGAGGGTGGTATAGTAATACTTTTATAGATAGATAGATACATAAATTTCAAAATTAGCAAACATTTCACTTGTCCCTCATTGTAACTGCAAGACCCAAGAATGTGCAATGCTAGGTCCTCCCACAGCTTTCGATTAATGAATTGGCTCAATCAATAGCAAAATGGGAAATACTGGAGATTAACCAGAAGGGATAGGTAGCACAATCAAGCCCTCATGTGAGTCACCATCATCATCATAATAATAAAATTTTATTTCTAGGCCGCCTATCTGGCCGAATTAACGGCCACTCTAGGCGGCGTACATAGACTAAAATATAACATAGAGTAAAATATAACATATAATACAAAACAACAATAAGTATACTCAATCCAAACCTACCCCCATCATACAAAAATTTAAACTAAATTAGACAGAGGTCTCGAATGCCTGCCTAAAAAACCATGTTTTCAGTTCTCGGCGGAAGCCTGTCAGGGAGGGGGCATGGCGGAGACAATAAGGCAGAGAGTTCCAGAGGGCGGGGGCCACAATTGAAAATGCCCTCTCTCTGGTCCGCACCAGCTTAGCTGTTTTGACTGGTGGGACCGAGAGAAGGTCTTGGGAGGCTGATCTTGTTTGGCGGCCTATCTGGTGATGCTGAAGGCGTTCCTTTAGATAAACTGGACCAAAACCGTGTAGGGCTTTAAAGGTTAAAACCAACACCTTGAATTGGGCCCGGTAAACAACTGGTAGCCAGTGCAGATCTTTAAGTACTGGAGTGATATGGTCTCGGCGGCGGCTGTTCTTGATCAGACGTGCCGCCGCATTCTGTACCAGCTGTAATTTCTGGACCGTCTTCAAGGGTAGCCCCACGTAGAGCGCATTACAATAGTCTAAGCGAGAGGAGACCAGGACATGTACCACCTGTGGGAGCAGATGGACAGGGAGGTAGGGTCGCAGCCTTTGTATCAAATGTAATTGATACCAAGCTGCCCGGCTCACCGCCACGACCTGAGCCTCCATGGACAGCTGGGAATCATGACCCAAAGCATCTCTTGGGCCACTCTTTCTAATCACAATGGTTAGCTAGAGATGAATCATGATTCACATGGTACATCTTATTTATTTAATTATTTATTTAATTATTTATATCACACCCTTCCTCCCAGCAGGAGCCCAGGGCAGCAAACAAAAGCACCAAAAACACTTTAAAACATCATAAAAACAGACTTTAAAATACATTAAAACAAAACATCTTAAAAACATTTATTTAAAAAAGCTTTCAAAACATTTTTTTTTAAAAAAATTTAAACATATTAAAAAGCAGTTCCAACACAGACACAGACTGGGACAAGGTCTTAGTTTAAAAGGCTTGTTGAAAGAGGAAGGTCTTAATAGGTGCCAAAAAGATAACGGAGATGGTGCTATTAATATTAATAATATCTTATTAATTGGGTCCCTAAATATAATTCTAACATCACCGGACTGAGAGCCCACTGATTTATACATTTTAACTTAAAAAAACCCCTCTTTATTTAGTGGTATCAATATGCCAGAAGGACCTTATAAACTAGAAAAAGGCAGAAGGAAAAGGAGAAATAGGCTTTGCTTTGTTTTTGTGCTTGGCGTGTGACTAGCATGTAGCGTAGATTAAAGATGTGAATTTCTTCCAAACTGAATCCTATTAACAAGGAATTGCTTTCTTCAAAGTAACCTGAAGAGGAAAACCTTCGCTTCCCCTCTCCTAAAAGATACCGGGGGGGGAGGAGTCTTGATTGTGCTCCGAGAAAACACTTGGAAGTTCTCATTAAGATGCTTATTCAAGTAAGCCTGTTTTACAATAGAGGATTATGGGGGGGGGGACTCATTCAAGTATCTGTACACAATCTGAGCTCAATCTCCAGGAATCCCTCAATGCATGAAAAAGTTTCGCTGAGACTGAACTTGGACCAGCTATGCTGTTAACAATGCTAATTCTTGCAACTTCCTATTTCTGTTCATGCTCACAGAGAAATCTGAAATGACATAGCACCAAGCCAGAAATAGCTAGTGGGTTTGCATAGCCAAACAGTGTGTTTCCTGCATCTGTTGTGGCCCATACATATGGACTGGCTCACACATAAGGCAGTTCCTGGGCAATTGACTTGGGAGGTTCAGAATTGATGTCAAGCTTAGCGCTGATGTACCCTTTGGCTTGACTTTGTGAATGCCACATATCCACTTTGGCGGGAATGTGAGAGAAGCCAGCATGCAAGAAGATCGACATAGCCTTGATAATGAAAGGTATATATTATACACATTCCCAAGGTACACCATTGGCTTATTCTGCTGTAAAAGTGAATGTGTCGTTTCTAGAGCTGTGTGCAAAATGGCCTCTTGAAATTTGTGGGCCTAATTGTGGGTGTAGAAATAGAAGGAGGGGGACCATTTCATTGAATTGCCTCGGGGGAAGGAGAAATCCAACAATTTCTCAGGGATAGGGCTCACCATTAGCACTTGCCGTGGCACAACTTCTCTTTTTTCCCTAAGGGCTTTTGTTTGGTTGGTTTGGTTTGCCAGAAAGGGCAGCAGTGGCAACTGTGTTGGCAGCCCGGCTACCATTTTGTATCCTCCACAGTGTCCCAGGTCTAGGTGTTCCAAAGCACGGTTTGCAAGGGGGAAAGTGGTTACCCCTTCCCCTCAATATATTTAGAGAAATGAATTGGGGGTGGGGAAAAGGGAAAAAACTCCAAAATTTTATCAGAGAAATCTCATTTGAGAAGTTTTTGGATCAGCTCCATTTAGACTTTTGTGTAAACAGAAATGGAAAGTTGCACAAATTACTGTGGTCAACAGCATGGCCTCCTTCCCTCTCTCCCTCCCTTTGCAAAATGTCTAGGTGAATTGTGGACTATTTCTGCATTCTGAGGCTTTCCTGAGGAAGTGGAGTAGAGAAGATGTGTATGTGGGTAGGGGGGAACCTATATTGCTGATGCTTGAAGGGAAAACTGTTGAGGAACATAACTGCTGTGCTGCTCCAATGCACTTTCCAAGGTGACGTTAGAAATATGACCACTATGGGATTGAAGATGGAATATTACAGGATGGAGCAAGGCTTCCACCCCTTAGACTTTTCTTTCCTATTCCTTTCCATTCCTTCCCAGTGTTGTTCCAAAAATAAGCAATCTGATATGGAAGTCTGCAAATAAAGCACGCATTTTTATAACAATAAATAGATGACTTACAGATTGTCTGTAAGAGAAAAATAGGCAGCCCTGTAGCCAGACTTCTTTGCATCCACATTTCTAGGTGGGACACTGTTGGGGAGAGACACAGAGTGCTAACCAATCCCCCACACACACCCGTTGTGAGGACGTAACAGCCAGGCCAGGGGAAGGGAAAGGCAGTGACCTTCTCCCTAACTCCTCCTTCATCCAGAGAGTATGTTAACTTACATGAATGAAGTTTGATCTGTTGAATTATTTCACCCTTTTTTTGAAAGATCCCCAGGAACACCAGACTGAAAAGCTTGACTTTGCCTATAGTTGCAGTCCTCTTTCACCTATAGTCTATCTCTGTATTATGATTCTTCATGAATTGAATGACTTTGGTAATGACAGTGAACTCATGAGCTTGGATTTGATGCTGCATTAGGTACCTCAGTTTTACATTCTACCCAAAAAACAATTTAGTCCATACTACAAGTTTAGGGAAGGGCAGAGAGAAAATAAATATTTTAGGGCATGTTTGTTAACTCTTCCTTAAGAATCCCTCCTTCTAGTCTTATTCCTGACATATAGATTTTCCTTCCTGACAGACAATCAAAGGAAAGCTTTTTAACTGGCTGTTCTATAAAGTATTAACTAAGCAACTGGAAACTAAATTTGGAAACCAATTGGATTTTTTTGTTTACTGGTTGCTGGGTTGCTTTTTCTGTCCAGAAACCCTGAAAAGGCCTCATTCTGAGCTGCACATATTGGGAAAATCAGAAATTAGTCCTGATTTTGCAGCCTAGGTGGCCAGCCAGCCGGCCACCTAACTGTAATGTACACAGCAATGTTTCTATAGGGCTGTTTTTATACTTTGCCATCACATTCTCAAGAAAAAGGAAGAAAATATAGCCTCTATGATTGTGAGTAGAGACAGTGCTTTAAGAGTAAAGGGTAGCTTAGGACAGCCATTTTTTTTAGATCACTTTAAGTTATCTCTTTTATTTCACCCTTTAGCAATAAGCACCTAATCCTGCTCTACTGATTATAATCACTTCAGAATAAATGAACACTTACTTTTTACTGCAGGCAAACAAACATGCTTCTTCATTTCTGGTTGGACTGAGACTGAAACTGAAAACAGAGCAAAGGAAGATCCAAGGGATGAAGTCTAACTCTAGCCTACAATACAGAGTTCTAATATTTAACTCTTCAAGGGCCATACAGGCTGTTTTTTCAGAATCACTTAAAATTACCTTTAAAATTATAGAATTATCATGATCATGAAAAATCCACCCAGAGTGAGCAGACTTTTGGGGGCTCTTCCTGATGAGGCTTTTGTTGTGGACTCACCCTGTCTTAGAGGGCCTTATTCCTAAATGGCTCCTGTTCTTAAAACAAGCTGACATTCTTTAAATGGAGGTTGTCATTTTCTGTCATGTCTCAGATTAAAAAGACAGTTTCCCAAATAATTTGTGGGGGGGGATGCAGGTCTAGGGGGGACTGCCCCATCCTCCCCCCAGGCTATAGGACTGAAGGCAGGGGTAAATGAAGAGGGTACAGTTCTGCCTTTCTCCATATGAGAGTTTTGACCAAAACAACAAAACAAAAATTTTGAGGCTTTGGATTGAGGGTTTCTGTTTGGGAGTACATGTGAGTTAATGACCATTCCTCAGACCCTGCTTCTTGCTGATTCTAATCCTGATTCTTGATTTCTATTTCTTGGGAAATGGACTAAGCCCATTGATAGGACCACAAACAGGGCCTTCCCCATTAATATCAAAACCCAGATTGGCATTTAAAGTGGCCACTTTAACTGCCAATCTGGGCTTTGAGATTGATGGGAAAGGGCCTGTTTGTGGTCCTGTAAATGGGCTTAGTACACTGTATGGTAATAGGGGACAGACCTTTTCTGCTGTGACATCCTGACTGTGGAATTCCCTCCCCCTGGAATCACACCTGTCCTCCCTTGCTGTCAACATTTTGAAGGCAACTCAAGATACTTTTTTGCATCCCAGCATTTAGGAGATGAAGGTGTTCCAGTGCTTAATAGTGTATGTGGTTTCATGACTTGTCATGAGTTAAGTCCCAATGTTTTCAATGGGAACTAAGTCTAACTAACACAGAATGTAATCCTATATATGCCTACTCAGAAGCAAGTCACATTAAACTCATAGGGTTGTAGCTATCATTAGTCATAATTGGAGTGGAGCCGTTGAAAATAACAGACATGACTAACTTAGGTCAATTTAACTTGGTTGGATGCAACCCAAAGAAATTCGCTCCAAGGAAATTATGTGTAGGATTGCAGCCTAAATCTGGGTCCAACAACAACCCTATCATTTATCATATATCTGCACCTGGTATAAATAACAAAGCCAAGTTCAACCTAGGCTAGGTTGGTCATCTCTATGGGTTTTGAGAGGTGACGAGAAAACAGAGAGGGTGAGTAAAGAAAAATGCAGATGATGAGGAGCTGAACTTCACGTATCAGTTTGAAATGGCCAGCCAAATATTTGGCCTTAGTCTCCATATAGCTGCCTGAAATAATCATATGTTAAATTCACAAAACAGAGATTTCACTTCACAGTTATAGCAAAGTTCCCTTGATCCTCTCTGCTGCAGCAGCTCATGAAGCAGAATCCACCTTTTCAGTGAACCCCAAGAGTAACCCATGATTGCTTCTGAGAAGAATTTCCATCCCCACAGCTCTTGCCAACAGCTTTCCCTGTACAACATCCCTCATGCATCTTTCTGCCTTGTTGATTCTCCATCTCATTAAATATCATTCTAAAAGACAGCTTTCCTCCCTTGCCTACGCATCTTAATTTCTATGTCCCTTTGCTGCAATTTATTATTTAGCTCTGACTGTATTACTGAATGATGTGAAGCATTTTCTAAATTTTTTATTTTTTTTGTTTTGCTTTTTGCT
Source organism: Rhineura floridana (assembly GCF_030035675.1). Lineage (NCBI taxonomy): Eukaryota > Metazoa > Chordata > Lepidosauria > Squamata > Rhineuridae > Rhineura > Rhineura floridana. Next base: position 16,874,195 of record NC_084488.1, on the reverse strand, counting down.
TATTCATTATGGAAAAGCACTACCACAATATAAGTTTCATTCAACACCTTGAATTTGGGTTTTTGTGACTATGTTTGATCTACTACTGCATTCAAAATTAATCTGGAGGGTCCTTCTCAAGTGAAAAGATCTGTAGGAAACTTGGAAGAAGTTAAAAGAATGTCAACAACTTTTCTTGGGTGTTCTGCATATCATTCCCAGTTTTGTGGGGTGGAAGTTTCCTCCAGACATTTTCCCACATCTATAATTTCCCACAGAAAATTTCTCATTTCTTAAAAAAAAAGGAAACCAAAAAGAGAAAGTATTGTTTCCTAAAATTAACCAGTAACATGATAAATGAATACAATGGCAGTCAAATTGTGCAGTTTCAAAGTTGTGATTAACTTTTTTCAGGTGGCTATACCTAGGAAGCAGGCATGCATACATAATGAGTATAAATGCTTTACACTTGATAAAATTAATACATTTTCTGTGCCTCCATTATTTTTTCTTTAAATTTCAATAATGTAAGGAAGTATGTGCTATGCTATTGAGGTGCCATGCCTTAAAATATGTACAAACATTACAATGAAAATAATTTCCAAATGAATTCATTTGAATATAACATTTAACAGTGCTTTTTATTTTTATTTTTATTTTTATTTTTATATGATAAAATTGTAAAAAAATGGTGTACCTTGATAAAAGTATCATGGGTGCCAGTACAAAATGGTTGCCATGGGCAGGAAAGAAAGAGGTACCACTATGCAGTACCTCTGAGCACTGTTACAAAAAAAAAGCCTTGACATTTAAACCACATTAAATGTGCTATTCAATTTGTTGCTTCCTCATCAGATATTTCCATTCAAATACTTTTGACTATTGGAAAAACGTTTCAGACTTTTGTATAAAGTATGCAAAATTAACATAGCACACACACCTTTTTATTTTTAGTTTATTAAATATAAGTCAAACATACTGAATGAGATTCCAATCAATTTATGGCACTGGGGGGGGGGAATTCTGGCACATTTTCCTGTTCAAAAGTTTCTAGAAAACTCCCACCACCATATTTTCCTGAAACCATAAACAGGTGTAGTAGTCTTAAAAACAGAATCTACTGAGTCTGCCAAATGATTGCCACTGAAATTTTGACTAAAATGAAGTTTAAAGCTTAAGATAATTCCACAACCACTTGAGGAATATCAAGGAAGCCAATAGAGTTTAGATTAAGGTGGGGGAACTAGTGACATTTTAAGGGTCAGCACATTCCTAGGTTTTATGACTGTAGAAGTTCAAAACAGAAGTCCAAAGAAAAGTTTGAAGTAGAATTTCTTCCCCAGCCAAAACATCTGAGGTATTTTAAGGACAGATAATAGAGTTTTGATATGACTGGTTAAACTGATTGGTAAGGGAAACTCTACTTCTTAGTTTTTGCAGTGACTTAGGTTGTTCTTAAAAGATGAGTCCCAGAAGGCTGTGCTGGTTGACTACAGAGTTATCCCATCAGCTTTGGCTAACAAAGTTCCTTAATGTTCCAACTTGTCTCCCATGCTTTCTAATATCTACATGAAATTGCTGAGGGAGGTGTCCAGAGATTGAGGTGCAATACATTCAGGATGCAAATGACATGCAACTCATAATGCAATCCTAAACATATCCACTTAGAAGTAAGTCTCATTGTGTTCAGTGAGGCTTACTCCCAGGTAAGTGAGTATAGGAGCGCCACCTTACTCTATCCTTTCCAGCATATTCCAGGAAGTAGTAGAAGTTCTGAACTGGTGCCCAAAATTAGTAAAGGATGGGATGTGGGCTATCAAACTGAAATGTAACCAGCTAATATGAAAGTATTTTTAGCTGGGTGTGGAACTGATCCAGGTCAAAGTTCAGCCTGTCCTGAAAAGGCAGATTCATAGCTTATGGGTGTTTCTGGATCCAATGCTGCATCTGCATGCCCAGGTGGTAGAAGCAGCTGAAAGTACCTTGCATGACTTAGGCTATTGTGCAAGCTGCACTCTTTTCTGTTGAGATCTAACTTAGCGTAGCATGTAGCGGCTTCCTTTGAAAAAATGCTCAGGAGTTTAATTGGGACAAAAAGCAGCTGTGAGACTTCTGACTGGTACCTGGGGCATAGAAAAGTGATATTGGGCCAATTGCATTGATTCCCCATCTGCTACTGGGCACAATTTTAAGTCTGGAATGAATCTTTAGAGCCCTGAATAACATGGGACTAGCATCATTTAAGCACCATTTCCTCCCATATGCACTTGCCCATTCAGCCTGCTCTGTGCCCTCTGTCCTTTGGAGGTTACGAAGATAGGTAGGAACACAGGATAGGCCCTTTTTGATAATTGCACCCAAGCTTTGGAAAGTCCTTCTCTGGGAGGTCCATTTAACTTCCTCATCTCTGTCCTTCATGTTTTGGGGGGGAGGTGTTTGAAGATGACAGTTAATTTTTGTCTGCTTCATTTCCTCCTGCTCATTTTAAACTTTCTGCCGCTTGGTTATAATTTTTAGGATTGTTTATTTATTCATTTATAATTGTACTCAACTGCTTTTGAATTCTTTGAGATTTTGTGAGCTGCGTGGATGCGTCTCTTTCGACTGAAACTTGGAAAAGGAAGTATTTTCTTGAAAGGTAAATAAGAACACAAAGGCTCTGTAGTCTAACCCAAGGTACATAAAGATATATTCTGAACCTCTAAGAAGAGGAATCTGCTACTTCACACAGAATGGGTTAGAGTTATTGGAAGGAATCAAAGGTTCATCTTCATGCATTCTGTGGCCATTGTGTTATAATGTGAAGGGGTATGTACTAGAAATGTTAGAGTTGTAGTTTGCACATGTGTCTGAAACACAGATGGTTGATGTGTTGGGCATAGGCTTCTGCTGGAGGGGAAATGAAGAGTGTGTTGGGGTGTGACAGTCAAAGAAGCTAAGACATGGCTTAAGGGAGTGGGGATCGTGTACAATGAAACATCAGAGAGATGTATGGGTAACAAATAAGTGAATATAAAACACAGTCTCCTGGAACTTTTTGCTCTACAGCTGTCTTTTTGTAGTAGGGATTTACTCGTTGCACAGGCTGATGTGTGGGAGCTTGGGTTGGAAGCTGTGACAAATAATTTTGCTTCTGAGTAGTGGGTTGAGTTGGATGGCTTGCTGTTAGGGCAGGGGTACCTATTATCTCCGTATGCTGTTGGAGTATAGCTCCCATGAGCTCCGTCCAGCACAGACAATGGTCAGGAATCATGGGAGTTGTAGTCCAGCAACATCAGGAGAGCTCCACATTGGCTACCCTTGCATCAGAGTGTCCATAAAGAACGGCATATTTTTAAAAACCTCCTGCCTCCTTGTCACATGTTCTTATCAATGTTCTTCCATCCATTGCCAAGGTTTTGTTACTCCTGTGATGACAATGATGATGATATTAGCATAATTTGTGATGATATAAGTAGTGGGTTTGTTTTTTCCTGACCACCAGAGACTGTCTAATGCATTTCACTACTTTAAAAATGGTTTCTTTCCATTTCAGTCCCATGATCCTTTGAAGGGGAGGGAAATGGTAAAAAGGGTAGGAAGATTTATTTGATTTCACAAATTATAATGTCCCATAATTCTTAAGATGAAGTAAAAAAAAAGTGATGACAGTGGTAGGATAAAAGAAAAAAATATTATGGGAAAGGCAAGACATACAAAGTATTCAAAATAGTGAATTGAGCATGCACTTAAGGGTAACCCTGTCTCCAGATTCCTTCCTTTTTGTAGATTAGGAGAAATCCAACTACAGGCTTTTGACAGGGGCCTTTCCAGGTAGGCGTATGTAACTTTGTAATAAACCAGTTAACCAAGAAATACTGAGGCATGGTGGAAGGCAGAAACTCTAAACCTCCTTATCCAAAGTGCTGCTGGCAAGCAGAATTGATGGCAGAGGCATATTTTTGTGCTCCTCTGTCCTTTCCCAGTTTGTCTATTTCTTTATTTAGAACAACCTATTTCTCTCCCACTGTGACATAAATTTCTGCTGGGTTTGGGGCTATGTCAAGGGCTTGGAAAACTATGGATCCTGTCTGAGCATGTTGGATGGAGGGGAATTTGGGTGCAATCAGCCTGATTCACAGGGCTAGCCTGCATATTTCTGCTCAGAAATAACCCCAATTGATTTCAATGGAACTTCTTCCCAGGTAGGGATGGCTCGTGTTTTAAATAGACTTCCCAAAAAATATTTGAACTGAAATGCAACTATCTTTTGCACTTGTCTGAATTTTGTGATGTAGCTCTCCAACAAAGAAGTATATATTACAGAAGTGTGCTTAAAAATTCATACATTAGTTAAAAATACAAAAAAACCCCTCAGTATATGTCTTGCAAATGCACTAAAATATAGACAAATTGTTATGAGGAAGTTTTTTGTCTGTTTGTTTTAATGCAAACTGATGTGGAAATGTGGCAAACTAAATTTAAGACTGGAAAGCTAAGAAAGTGAGAAAAAGCAAAATTGACATCTTTATCCATCCCTAGTGCCAAGTAAGGGTATCTGAAAGTGGCGAGTGGTGTCTCCATGCCAATGGGACAGTGGAATCAGTTCTGGGTTTGAGTTCAAACTTTCAAGGAAAGCTCCTTAAAAGTTTGGACTAAAACCTGGAGCAGATTCGATTGCCCCACTGACATGGAGCCACCAGGCAGCATTGGCACTTGGGATTGCAGCATTTGCCCCTTTGCTCAAGTTACATGCACCCCTAGTTAGGATATTCACAAAGAGAAGTTTCTACCCTAAAGCAAAATTCAAAGTTAAATTGGAACCTCGGGAGGAAAAATCTGAGGAAGTTTGAGGTTTTTTATAAAACTAGTGAAATGTAGTTCAGCTGCACATCCCTAGCTTGTCATTAGATGGTTAGCTAAAATGAAATTCAATGTTAATGTGGGAGTGGGTGGAGGATCCTCCTTAGGAAGATCACCCGAGGAATTTCACAGGCAGCCTAAAGATTTTCAATAAGACGAGCAAAATGTCTCAGGAGGGTTTGAACATCCCTGCTTGAGACCCGCAGAAACTGTTAATGCAGTTTGTTAATCAAGTAGCACTGTGCAATAAAGCCTGCTCCAATTATTTTACCCTCCTCTCAGTCTTTTTAATCCTTTGGCCAAAGCGGATTTGTCTGGGAGCCTGGCCCCTTTAGTGTAGAACTGTTTCCCTGGTTACTTGGAAGTATAAATTCCAAGCCTTTATGAGAAACCTTTCCCTCAGCGTAAAGAGCACTTTATGCCCGAAACAAGGATGGCATTTAGAACTTAGCATAATCCACTGGGCTACTGTAAATGTAAAGATTCATGCCTTGAGTTGGTGGAGATGATTATTGCAATCTGGGAAGTCAGTACATTTATGAACCATTAAACATGTCCTGTGCACTTCCACGAGAGAAGTCATAAAAAAATTACTTTGGCTTAGGTCACTCATATCAAAGACCTGTGATTTACATATTCCAGTAAACTAGGGGGTAAAAACGAAGTCCATGCAATAGGAGACTCCCTGGCTTCCTCCTTTCCCACCCCTCTCTATGGTTTGGGAAATTCATTTCATCTCCTTTGAATCATTTCCCTAGATGTAGTCGGGTAAACAAGTCTTAGAACAGAATGAAGATAAAAGGCAGAGTAAATACAAATACGGTCAGTCCTCCCGCACCCCACTTAGTACAAAGTAAACATCAGAGCTTGATTGAAGCTACCCATTAAAGCAGCACCACTGAGCAGGTACAACCTGAAGGGTTTATGCTAAGTTCATTGAAGCACCACACACAGGAGGATTGCATTCCGTTTAAGACTTCTCAAAAACATCTAGATCTCAGCCCTCAAGGAGGGAATGATAGCACTCAGAAATAATTGTGTGGAGAAAACATAATCTCTGAAGAGATATATTAATACGTATAGGCTCATGCTAAAATCAACAACATTCTGCCAGAGTGGGGTTAGACCAGAAGAAAAGAAAGAGGGACCTAGTCAGCATTCAATGCTCACAAGTATCCCTTGTTACCCTGGCCTCTTCTAGTCACCCCACCCCTGCTTTTGCTGTTGCTGTTCCTTTTTCTTTTTGTTGTCTACTCCCTAGCTACATTTAGATGGAAAGTTCTTTGGGGCAGGTAACTGAACCCCTCTTCTTTTGGTTCTGGACTGTACATCACTACGCTCACTGACAGTGTTACATAAATTATGCTAATATTATAGACCAGAACTGTGGCTTTATAGTAAAATCTCTGAGTCCCCACCCCACAAGCATTCTTTCCTGATAAAGTCTGAAATTTGTATTTATCATAAAGGCCCATCTGCAGCATACACTTAAAGCAGTAACATACCACTTTAAACAGGCCTGGCTTCCGCCAAAGAATCCTGGGAACTGTAGTTTGTTAAGGGTGCTGAGTAGGATTGCCAGGTTCAGGGCCTGAGACTGATCCTGTATCTTTAGGAAAAGAGAAAGTCAGCCAAGTGCAGGTGTTCTTGCAAGCCTATAATGGGAAAAACCACAAGGTGGAATTCTCCCTTTCCCCTACACAACTTTTAAACATACAGAAGACCTCTTGGAGGCCAGGCCTGGCAACCAAGAGGTCTTCTGTATCTTTAAAAGTTGTGCAGGGGGAAGGGAGAATTCCACCTTGTGGTTTTTCCCATTAGAGTGTTGCAAGAACACCTGCACTTGGCTGACTTTCTCTTCTCCTAAAGATACAGGATCAGTCTCAGGCCCTGAACCTGCTGAATTGTTAGGAGACCCTAGTTCTCCTCACAGAGCTACAATTCCAAGAATGGTTTAACAATCAATCCCTCTTCCCAGGAAATTGGCAATTGTAGCTCTGTGAGGGGGAAAGGATGCTCCAGACCATTAACAAACTACATTTCCTAGGGTTCTCTGGGGGAAGCCATGCCTGTTTAAAGTGGTATCTATATACTGTAGTGTATAGTGATTTAATTATATGGTGCAGATGGGACCAAAATCAAGATGATTTAACCTTTCATTGTGACACAGAGAGCCTCCCATGTTCCCAATTATCTGGCAAACATCCAGGAAAATCCAGATGAATGACTGAGGATGAAATATTTTACTTCGAAGGTCAGAGTTCTTATTTCTGTAACCATTTTTGTTTGTGTGCTCACTCAAAAGAAATGATGTGCTTCTCCTTTTGGCTGTTTTAGATTCTGTCAAAAATTCAAGGAGACTGCAAAAATGTGCTTTTTGCCCATCAGTTAAATCTGTTATGCTCTACCTGGTTAGAATTTCAGAATGCCTGTTAACTTATGTAGCTAAAGGCAAGTATTGCAATAGATGTCTTTTTGACAGACTAAAGCTTCCCTGATGAAGCCTGCTTCCCAAAAGAAAAATAGTCACTGCTGGAGTCAGCAAACAAAGTCAGTGGAAGACAGTAAATGGTGGGAGGTCAGCTGCTGTATTTGTGTGTGTGCTGCTGGTGGAGTGGTGGTAGCTATGAACTGCTGCTGTGTGTGATGGTTTGTGTCATGTGTACTGCTTGTGTGTTTATTATGGACTCTTTCTCAGCTTTAGTGCTTCTCTAGGGACAGGGACTGAAACAAGTTCAGAGGAGAGCCACAAGGATGATCTGAGGTCTGGAAACAAAGCCCTATGAAGAAAGACTGAAAGAACTGGGCATGTTTAGCCTTGAGAAGAGAAGACTGAGGGGAGATATGATAGCAACATTCAAGTACTTGAAAGGTTGTCACACAGATGAGGGCCAGGAACTATTGTTGATTATTCCAGAGTACAGAACCTGGAATAATGGGCCCAAGTTGCAGGAAGCCAGATTTCGACTGAACATCAGGAGAAACGACCTAACTGTTAGAGCTGTACAACAATGGAACCGATTACCTAGGGAGGTGGTGGGCTCTCCAACTCTGGAGGCATTCAAGAGGCAGCTAGACAGCCACCTGTTCAGTTTGCTTTAACTTGGATTCCTGCATTGAGCAGGGAGTTGGACTCAACAGCCTTACAGGCCCCTTTCAACTCTTCTGTTCTGTGATTCTGTTCTATGAGGGTAACATGACTGGGTATAACACACTGGAAATTTAATACACTCGTTGAACCATTGGAATATGAGAAAATTCCAATGAGAATAATAATTTATTCCATATGAGAATAATATTTTTTTAAAAAACAGGAATAATATGAGAATGATAACAGAAACTGCCTACCTTCAGAGTTGAAGCCACAATTACTATGTTAATATGTACAGGGTGTTTTAAATATCTTAAAGCACAGTCAAATGTTGGGTATTACAGCCACAGGAAAATTATGGTCCTGCCTCCCAGAGTGTTAATGTAATTCAGTCAATTTCCTTTTCAAAGAGCAAGGAAATTCTAAGGTCAAAAACCCCCACATTAGCAAATTCACCCATGCACTACAAAGAGAAATAAATAGTTATAGCATATGCCTTAACTTCTATACTTTGTAAACAGTAAACATATGCTACACCATTTTTGATCATACATAACACTAAGCCAAGCAATGGCTTAGCACAAACAAGCAAAATGTGCAGACTCCCAAAGAGGAGATTTCCACCACTTTGCTCATCCCCAGTCGTCCTGCTGCTGTACTGTGCTGAGTTAAGCCATGGTTTGGTTTTGTGTGTTTCTGAACCTAGACTTGTGGTTTAGCTCTCCCAAATAAACCATAATGTGTAAACTATAGGCCAAACCTTACTTACAGCTCATGGTTTGTCTGGAAAGAGTGAAACCACACACCTGGGTTTAGATGATACACTAAGCTTGGTTTAGATCTGCAGGACCGCAGAACAACTGGGGAGGATAGAATGGACACAAGTTCCTCTTTGGGAACTTGTTTATTTAGCTTAGGGTTATGTGTAAACCAAGCTACAGTCTCAAACTGTGCTTACAATCTTTTTGTGTTCTTTCAGCCCCAATCTAACTCCTTGGGGAAAAGACTAAAACTCTGGATGCTGTGGAGCACTAGCCCCCAAACTGTACAATGACCCTCTGCTTTCCCGATATGTTTTCGTTCATTAGATATAATAGCATACTTTAATAGTCATTGCGAACAGAAAACAAGTTTCATGTGCGAAGATGAGGACGAAAGCCTGGGGACAGGTGGGTACTGAGCCTCCATCATCATGGGATATCACACAAGTCTGCAAGAGAGAGATGTGGTGAGTTCTGCATTGATTGATTGATTTAGAGTAAAAATGGATGGAACTGGCATTTGCAACGTATTAGCTCTGTTTAAAATGAAACACTTTTAAAATTTATAAGCAAAGCAGAGCAAGTATGATATTCTGATAAGCTTGAAGAGTTACTTTGTTAATTTTACTTTTGGCTACTTAAACATGTACAAGTTTCCATTTTGCAGCTTAAAATAATTTTTCAAGAGGCCAGTTGTCAGTAATAAAAGATTAGAACACCAAGTTGTGGAACATGCATAGGATTGTACTTCTCAGATTAAGATAAACTATGCAAGCAGTTGGTAAGAGCTGAGAATATACAAGAAAATAGCTTATTACAGATCAACCTATCACTGAGCCAAGTTTCAATGTTTTCCCCAACCTGCAAAGGATGTAAAAAAAAATGAAGGACAGTTGAAAAATGAAGGGAAACTATGGGCACATGGAGACATGAAGCTGTAACTCAATACAATATTTCAGACTTTAGAATGTTTGCTCTTTATGGATATTAAGAAAAGTCCTTTAACTTACTATGCCCAAGTTTTGGTGTATGAGTGAATTGTAACTGTATTAACTTTTCTCTTTTTTATCCTAGAATTGTTCTTACCTTTCTGTCTCAAAAGCTGTTACGTTCTTGTAAGACTAAGAAACAGAATGCAGAATAGGGCTATTCAAATGGGAGTGTGCTTGATTCTCAGGGGTTGGTGCTCACTAGGGACATGCTCCAATGGTGTCTCCGAGTGCCCTCCTTTACTTTGCATGAACTACTTTGAATGAATAGATCTTTCCCCTGGGGAAAAAAACCCCTACATGGATACAAACTACATGTAACACTCAGCTATTAAAAAAAAATCTAGAGTTTCCAATATTGAACCCAGCAGTGGTAGGGGTTGCTTAACTGCCTCCCTTATTGTCCACTCACAAGCATGCTGTAATTTGCCTTCCCACCCAAAACATGAGGATTTGTATAACTTGGAAAAGGCACTTGGGGAATTTTGAGTGCAAAAATGGGGGGGGGGATAGTTAAAAAAATCCCCTGCTGGCCTTCCGCTCAAGTTACAGCTTCTCATAACTATTTCTTTCATTAAAAGAAAATTACTGGAAACCATCACATGTAGTCTGAGATTTAGAGGAAACAAATGAAGGTCTATTTTCTATCATTGACTTGCACCCAAAAGATATTCCCCAGAAATTTATCTGCACATCTGGAATTATCTCCGCTTCTCTGATGTGCTAATTAATCTTATTCCCTCTGGTGATTGTGGTTAAGATTCACTGAGTCTGTACCACAAAGGGTAGCAGGGCCCTCTCTGCTGAAGGCTACGGCATGGTTTTCATTTCTTGTTCTTTGTTTTCCATACCCAACAGTGAGACACAGCTGTGCAGGCAGCTTGCTGGATCACAGTCAGCTATTTTAGCACTGACCATCCCCTCCCCTGCCAAATATCTGTGAAGTTCCAAGCTTTTTCTTTAGTCTGTTCCAGCACCAAACACTGATTGAATAAAAAGGCCTCAATCTCTGCTATTCCATTCTCTGGTGCTAAGCAGAAGAATATCTGAAGTTCATCCTTAGCCATGGGATGTGATGGGTATGAAAGTTCAGTGACTTGCAGGCGTAAGCCAAGGGGGAGTCTCTGGCCTTGGTTATTCAGAGCTGATATGAAACTGAGCATAAATACAAAATTTAGCAACATTTCAAAATGTATCTTTTTGAAAACTTTCCAAATTAATTTTAAAAATTTTATCTCACAAGACATGATCAAGTTTTTAAAAACAACTAAGGTTTCAGTCTAATTGATTAATTTTAGAGCAGTAATGTAACATTGCAACAAATGCTTCTACACCTTTCCTCCTGTCCTCCCTAAACTGTCCGGAAGAAATGCACAAGTCAGCACTCATAATCAGGGTTTATTCTAAGTCTTTTTCCCTACTGCACAAGCAGCCAGCACACTGCTTGCCCCCAAAACTAGTCAAGCAATTAGTCCCATATTATTCTATTAACAGTGCTGTTTTTTTGGGACAGTATTCACCAGTATGGAGTACTGGAACCTCTTTCTTTTTTTTTTTGCTGCCCCTGCCAGCCATTTTGCGCTGGCACCCTTTTATCGAGATATGAGCACCAGCACTTTTTTTTAACCAAAAAAAGGACTAACTTTATACAAGATTATGAAGATTTAAAAGGAACCTATATTTATCTTCATTTTCTATTTCTTTTCGTCTTTTCTCATCTATTTCTTTTTTTTACAAACTACCTCGTTCTTTTATAAATCCCATATGCTCAACTGCACAAAATCTTATTTCACACTGCACAAATGTTTTTGACACTGCACTAGGGATGGAGCAATCTGTCGATTTCGGTTGTCTCATTTTCTCATTTTTTCTAATCGTAAATTCAGTTCTCCACATTTCTGCAGCAATTTGTGGTTTTTTTAAAAAATCATGAAAAAACTTCAGCGTTCTAGTGCACATTTCTCCTAATAAATACATTTTGTATTCTATTTTGACCAATGTACATTTTTGCAAGCAATCTATCCTAATATATAACGGGCCAGCTAAAGATCACCCCCGCAGTGAGTGGCTCAGGGGTTATGTGCCCTGTGCAGCTGTAGGCAAGCTGCATAGTCCCAAAGAGCCCAGTTGCCCCGCAGCTGGCAGTTGTGGACAAGGAAGGGGCTGGCTTGTGCAGCTGTGGCAAGCTGAGCAGGCCCTAACCAGCTGGGGAGGACTAGCCTCAGAGAGAGGCAAAGGTAACCCCCCTCTGGATACAGCTGAATACATGAAAACTCTATTCATAGGGTAGCCATAAGTTGGGATCGACTTGAAGGCAGTCCATTTCCATTTTCAAAGCAATTTTGAATGTTTTTTTCATTACTATATTCATGTTGTGCAAACCTTTTCCTAATATATGCATTTTTAAAAAAAAATTTTGCTTGGTTGGAGAAATGCAACACAAAATTCAGGTAAGTGCGAATTTCAAAGGATGGCTGCATTTCAGTTCTCATATAGTTTTCAAAAGTGAAAATTTAAGAATTTGGCTTTATATGCAAACTGAATTGTATTTATTGCCCATCCCTACACTGCACAAAAACGTGTCTAGTTGGGGATGGGTGAAAAAATCATACCGGTTTGCATTTAAAGCCAAATTTATCAAATCTGTGCTTTCCAAAACAACATGAGAACTGAAACACAGCTATCCTTCAGAATTCACACTTATCCAAATTTTTGTGATGCAGTTCTCCAACTGAGCAATGTTTGCAAAAATCTCCATATAAGAACATAAGAACATAAGAAGAGCCTGCTGGATCAGGCCAGTGGCCCATCTAGTCCAGCATCCTGTTCTCACAGTGGCCAACCAGGTGCCTGGGGGAAGCCCGCGAGCAGGACCCGAGTGCAAGAACACTCTCCCCTCCTGAGGCTTCTGGCAACTGGTTTTCAGAAGCATGCTGCCTCTGACTAGGGTGGCAGAGCACAGCCATCATGGCTAGTAGCCATTGATAGCCCTGTCCTCCATAAATTTGTCTAATCTTTTAAAGCCATCCAAGCTGGTGGCCATTACTGCATCTTGTGGGAGCAAATTCCATAGTTTAACTATGCGCTGAGTAAAGAAGTACTTCCTTTTGTCTGTCCTGAATCTTCCAACATTCAGCTTCTTTGAATGTCCACGAGTTCTAGTATTATGAGAGAGGGAGAAGAACTTTTCTCTATCTATCTTCTCCCTCTATATTAGAGGGAAATGTGCATAAAAATGAATATATTAGTGAAAACAAAAAATGCATTACATTAGGAGAAATTGCTTGCAATAATGTGTACATTACTCAAAACTGCATACGAAAAGTGTGTTCATTAGGAGAAATTCTCACAATGCTGAAGAACTTCCTTGAGGATTTTTTTTTAAAAAAAATCGCAAATTGATGTAGAAATGTGGAGAACTGAATTTAAGAATGGGAAAATGAGAAACTGAGAGAGCCAAAATTGACAAAACTACCCATCCCTAGTCTAGCTGCATGTTAGAATAAACTCTTGATGTGTGTTTTCCCAGACTGAAAAGAACCACCCAAAGGCCAGATGTGTGTGTCTCAAGCCCTGATCATACAGTCAACTGAATGCTATTTGGAGCAGGGTGTGACTGTGTGCTTCAACCCTTCCTGAACAGCTGATCTGCGATGTTCCATACTATGTGACTTGGATTGTGTGCCTGCAGTCCAGTTCCTGGATTACTTAGTCATCTTTGGGAAATGCACACACAGAGTGCATTTGTGAGTTCATTTCCTACAGTGGTTTGGGGCACATATATCTAACTCCATCCATAACTGGGAAAGTTGAAACCAAGTCAAATGAAAGTGTGGGTTGTTGTTTTTTGAGGGGTGGAGGAGTGAAGAATATAATCACATATTAGCTCATAGATCCAGCTTCATCACAAGGAGCTCAGGTGGCCTTGGTGGTTAGAATTAGAAGTGCCTTTTATCAGCTTTGGCTGGTACAGCAGCAGCTGTCATTCCTGGACTGGGATAGATTGACAACAGTAGTCCAGGCATTGGTAACTTCAAGATTTGATTACTGCAACACACTCTATGTGAGGCTTCCCCTCTGACTGGTCCAGAAACTGCAGCTAGTACTGAATGCTGCAGCATAGGGGCTGACAGGGATGAGACCCTGTTAGCATATAACACCAGTGCTCAGAGATCTGCACTGGATGTTGGTTTATAGACAGGCCAAATTCAAGGTGTTACTATTCGTATGTAAAGCCCTCAACATCTTGGGACAAGTTTACTTTAGTAATCACCTTACCTCATATATTTGATCTGCAGAACTGGCACTGTTACAGATGCTACATAATACTTGTTTCGCAGTTGTGAAGAATCAGTCTTTAAGTGGCAGCACTCTGAGATTCCCTGCTTGTTGTTATTAGGCAGGCACCTTCATACTGTTTTTGACGTCTGCTAAAAAAATTGTTTTGCAGACATGTAATTTTTATTATGTCTATTTGTTTTCATATCTGTTGACTTTATATTTTGATAATTTTATTATGTCTACTTGTTTTTAATATCTGTTGATTTTATCAGTATTTTCTTAGGCATATTGTATATTATTTTATGTAAGCCGCTTACAGGGTTAAATTTTTGTGGTCTTTTTGACTAAGCAGTATATGCAACATCTTTATTTATTTAAATAAATGCTGCAACCCATTGCATGGTGACTGGAAAGGAGTCATGGGAATGAGTTTTGACTAAGAAATCTTTTAGACATTTGCTGCAGAAATGTTTAATGATGAAAAGCCCATTTCATTGCCAACAGCCTGTTTATATCCCCTTCAGAAATGTTATCATTAGACTTCTAATTTGACATCTAGGTACACAATGCAAAATGCAGAGAAGCAATACATGACACTTAGGCCTAGTTCATAACCCACCTCCTTCGAAAGCATGGTGGATGAGCACTTCTATCATGCCTAGAATGTAAGATGTGACACAGCCATGAGCACAGATTATTATGCTCACAATATTAAATGAGTTATGCTATCATTGTGCCAATTTATTTGTCTTTAAACACAGGTCAAAAGTCTATAGTAATCAAAGTGATATAAATCTACAATGTAACACTTTGAGAAACTTCATGGTTACTTAATAGCAACAGTGCATATGTTATGATGCAACAACGAGGAGTGGCTAGCATCCAAACCAGGAAAAAAAAAGGGGGGGGCAAAAACCAAGATGCTAGAAAAAATAGGAATTTATTGTGTATTCAAACCCGACATGTTTCAGCCTATTGGTTTTTAGGCCTTCATCAGGGGAGTGCAGGCTAACAAGAAGTTCAAATGAGCAGACCACTTACAACAATATAAACCAATAGGCTGAAACTTGTCGGGGTTGAATACACAATAATTTCCTGTTTTTTCTAGCATCTTGGTTTTCGCCTCCCCTTTTTCCATATGTTATGATGACCACCACATGGAAACCACTGGAAATCACTCTAAAGAGTGACAGTCACTATGTGATGAGCTGTTAAGAGATTTTATGTTTAAATTCTTTCAGGGTTCAGATAAGAAAATTACTTAACACATACAGGTGGGCCCTGCTTATATGGAAGGTTCCGTTCTGGACCCTCGCCATAAAGCGGAAATTGCCGTAAAGTGGAATCCCATTGAGTATAATGGGGCGCATCGCACAAAAATGACACGAAAATGCCGCAAAAGCGGCAAAAGCGGCTTTAAAATGGGGAATGAAAGCTGCTGCATTAGCGGAACGCTGGGAAGTGGAAGCGGGGCCCTACTGTACAGTTAACATTTATTTACTGTTACAGATCAGGAGGGCAATGTTTATATACTCATCTCTTTTAAAGCAGTGAAAAAGCCAAGCAAGGCAGTATACACAGTGGGTAAGAGACTGAGATGTGAACCTAAAAGTCCACATTTCAGATCTTACCTCTGCTATGAAGCTCTTAGGTGGTCAAAGTAAGCTACTTTCTCTGAGCTTCAGTCCCTCTAGCAGTATGGATCTGATGATGATACTGAACTACGATATAGGGTTGTATTACTAATTACAGAGATAATATATGCCAGTACTTTGAAGACCCTAACATGCTATATAAATACTAAGTTCCCTCTGACTAAGAGTAAAGAAGAGTGAAGCTCTCTCATACAAAAAATACCTCTGTATAGCATTTTCTAGAGTGTGTTGATAGAAGAGGTGACACCACATTTGGGATTGGGAAATGAAAAAAATGGAGGTGGGGAAGAGTAGTATGGGTGGAGAAAAGTGGAGTGAAAATTACATTGTCAGATGCCAAGAAGGAAAGGCAAACCATCTATGTAACTAGCTTTAATACATCCTCATAATTATCTTTATGACTTCATAAAACTCAATAAGATAACTTGTTTACCATGCTCTAGAGAACAGTGAATCTTGATTGATGGAAACAGGAATAACTTCTTTGTTGTTAGCAGATTGCTCTAGGCATAGAAGACTGGGAGATTCACTGATGAACAATTTCAGTATGAATACATTATTTGGGGTAGGATGGAGGGAAAATAGATTGAGCATACATTTCATAGGGATGATAGCACATACTTTGGACTTATATGTGTGCAACAGCTCACACAAAAGAAAAGTTTGGCCTCTGAGAATGACATGGAAAAATGGCTATGAACAGTTAATCCACAAAGACATCACCATTTTCATATTTCATCTGTTTTACATGTGAATCCATTTTCTTCAATATTCTACATAGAAAGGACACAAATGAGTGACCATTTGAACATGTTATTTTTTAATTTGCAGAGACAAAAATGACAAGCAATTTATTTACATAAAACTGTACAAAAGCAAATTAAATTATGCAAAATCTTTTTCATAAATAGAGGTGGACTAGCGTTGAATACATTTTTGCCATGTTTCTTTTTGTTTCTAGCATAGTTGCGTGCATAGTGACTCATAATAAACAATGATAAGTTGTTCTCTGCTTCACTATCAACATCCAAGTTGCAGAACAATAGTCAATATTACAAACAGATCGTACCCACACTGAATGTAAGTGCTTCAAAATTCAGGAAAAGAAATGTCTGAAAGTGTACCCCAGGTAGCTGAAAAATGATTCCTTCTTCCAAATGCTATGTTATTCAGGCAACTGCTCAACATAAATGTCGGGATTAGGTTCATTTCTACCATTGTCCATTTCCTTTCTTTCAGCACTTAAGGAAACACTGGACCTTTTATCAGTGATGGAACATAAGCAAAACTGTTCTATTCTTCAACTCTTCCAATGCCGTAAAAGTCTTTTAGTGATGACTGTATTTATGGCAGTTTGTTTTGCTCCTCTCTCTTCATTTCCTACATCTTTGTTTTTCTATGTGACAACTTCCCAGGGTAGTCTTTCAGCCAAGCACCTTCAATCTCTTGTTTGAGTTCTTCCCCCACAGAAAAATAGCATCTACCTTGTTTTCTGAAACTCAGGCAGCAGGCCAGTCAGAAATTAGATTGACTAAATATTAGCATAACTGGAGGTTGGAATGAGCATTAGAGTTTAGACTGAAGTTAATACGTTTTCTAATTCATATAAAGTTACATAAGTTATGTGTCAATCTATAAATGTGTCCAGTGTAAAATGCATGCAGTTTCTTTGAGCTCCTTATGAAATTAAAAAGCAAACAAACAATAGGAGTCATCTTGTGAAATGAAAAAAAAGCTGCTAAAAGGATTTTTTAAAGAAAAAAAATCAACACTAAATCAACAATTTCTCCACCAAATAGACTCATAACATCTTGGTACACCACATGTATTGTGGTGTTTTTTTTTCTCAGATAACAAATGTCCTATCCCAAAACCACATTCTTGTTTTAAATAATGAATTATATTTAAGACTGGTCCATTATCTGAGTTTGGTAGTAGGCTTTTTTTTTAAATATATCATCTTTTTTTTCTCAGAAAATAAACATGGTTAAATATACAGATTCAAAAAAAGTGGGAATAGCCCATTATTTTTTAGTGTCCAACCCCAACCACCATGTTTACCATAACAGGTATAAAAGGCACAGTTGCATATTTTGCATTCGCTCGAAATTTTTTTCATTTTCAGTTTATTATTATTATTGTTATTTTACAAAAGCACTCTATATATGGAGTGTCACCAGATTTGACTAATTAAAATTAAAAAAAAACACAAAAATATATTTGTGTCTCATGCTGGATCATAAGAAGCAATTGACTATGTTTTGATGGCTAGGTTTTACTAGAATTACCGCAAATACATACAAGTACACTGTATTTTTTGCTATCCTTTTGTGTCCTTCTTTGCTCTATGGATAAATAGGTAATTTCCTCAATCATAGGATTCGCCTGTATGTAGCACACAAAATGGGAAGTGATTTCTGATCCAGTTAATCCTGAAGGCCTTCTCTGATCTGTATTGGCTTTGTAGAAAAGAGGTTAAAAAAGAAAGATAGTTTTAGATCTCTCTTATTTAGTGGTTCTCAAGAGAATATTCAATATATAAGGATTTTATTTTTTAAAAATAGTTATGTTGACCATTGGGGTGATGTCATTGTGTTTTTTGTTGAAACCTGCAAGAAATGTGTGAGTTTTAATGTAAATGAGAAGTCTTTTATCCTTAACAGATACTTAAAGGTTACACAGTACAGTAACTGATTTACTCAGTCTTCTAATAAAGTCAAATTTGCATCTCTGATTTTCTTTTTAAAAAGCAACAATGCATTAGAATGATAAATCACTCCTAAACTTTCCCTATAGGTTTTTTTTCCCTTTATAATATGTGCCCATTTGTAACTGCTACACACAAACTAATTTTAAAGTAAAATACAAACAAAGGAAGATGTACAATAAAAAGGGCACTTTGCTATAGAAAATTGAAAAGACAAAAGTTGTGATGAGTTTGTACCAGTTGATCAGCCCATATTTCAGACTGTTTAATATTACACTCTATGTCATTTTTAAAGCAAGAAACTACCCAAGCTACCTTGTTACTACAATCTACTAGAACCATCTAGTCATGCTTTAATGCCAAGTTAAACAACCAGAGGGGCTGGTTTCTCTTTCCACCCCTTCTCAAGCTGTCTCCACTGCATTGACCGATTGTCAGGTTCATTTGAATGTCCAAGTTCAGCCATTTTTTATTACGACAACATTATCAATAAAGAACTAGTTCAGATTCTACACACTCTGTAACTTCTTATTGCACAAAATATATCTGGTCCATTTTCCTATACACTTTATATAGTGCAAACTATGAGAACTGTCACAGCCCAAAGCTCTGCACCATCATGATCAGGTTTGGATTTTTTATAACTTGTCACAAATAAAACTCTCTTTTTTTTTTTTTTGCACAGAGCATGTTGGTGGTGACATTAATCAAGGCTACTAGTCACCTTGAGTTTCAACATTGGTTTTGTATTGCACAGGACTCAGCTTAAATGCACTTGTGTATTAAGAAAACCTGCATAATACCTTTGCCAAGAGCAAATGATTAACCTGGAACACTGATAACCAAAGGTTTACCATCCACTCTCAGCAAAGATGATGTCAAACTTGACTTGAAGCATGTTCTTCCCACTGTCCTTGTTTCACTCTTCTTTCAGATTTCCCTCTCAATTTGCATTGGAGCTCATCCTGAATGGATCTGATACCTCCTAAGAAAAACATACCCTGGAACTGGAGGATCATGTTAATATAGTTTATGATGTACCATGCCGTTACCAGCAAGCTCATGTTATCAGTTCCTTTGGGTATTCAACTAAAATCCATTTTGAAAACACCTATGTCATCTGGGTTGCAGCATAGATTGCTATGCATATGTGTGTGGAAAATATGCATATGTGTTTGTGCGCATCTGTGCCAGATTTCCTAAGCCACGACTAATGAGCAATTCTCCTGATCCATACAGTGTTCTTTGCCTTTTAGTTACTATGGTCATGCAAGCTAAATGTTAGTCTTGTAAAAATGACACCAGTATAGCAGTTTATCCTTACTATGCCATGATATATACCATCATTGTTTTAATTACGTTAAAGTTTAAAATGCCAAAGAGAGAGGAGGAGGAGAATAATGGCAGAAAGAGTATGAAATCAGAGACACAGATAGGATAAAACTAAACAGTTCATGATTATAGGGGAACTTGTCATAATTTGGACTATAATCTCAGGCTGAACTTGTTTTCTGCTCTTTCTCGCCACACAACAGTATTAAAGCTGAGATTGTCAAAAGGTGCTTTTAAAAATTATCCCTTTACTCTTGCATGGTTTCTAAAGGCATGTCTCTGATGGGAACCAGCAATATTCAGATGGTATCCTGGGTATGTGTGTGTGTGTATACACACACACACACACACACACACACAGAGAGAGAGAGAGAGAGAGAGAGAGAGAGAGAGAGAGAGAGAGAGAGGAATTTTCCCTTCTGACTTGCAAACAACTCAGATGACCACCAAATGAAAATCAGAGTGGCTTAAACAATGCTTCAGCAGTGGGGATGGGGCAGGGAGGGAAAACAACAGTTTCTGTGGTTCTTTTCCATTTCAGACTTGTGACCTTGAAAGGAATGTACAATCATAAATTTAGGAAAATAAAGATTGGTGAGCAGGGAATTAGGCATGCAGGAACAACAATGGTTTCTACATTGTACAGTATAGTCAGGCAAACAGGATATGTAAATGCCTGGCATGGAGGCAGAAGTGGCAGGCCAAGCTTTTGTCTCTTTGGTAGCCCCCTCTTTTCAATAGGCTTTCCTTTATTTTATGAGTTTAAAATCATTTTGATTTATAGGTTTTTGCCTTTTATCCCCTTCTAATGCACGAAAGAACTGTATTGTTGCTTCGTTGTTGCCTAAAGGTAAACTTCTCTTCTAGTTAAAGTATTGACAGGAGATGGCTTGTATTCCCCTGTCTGTGTGAGGGGAATATCCTCTGGGTTGGCTTCCTCATTTTTGCTGAAACTAGCTGCACTGAAGGTCTCATAGGATGAGGTTAACTTTTTGTTAAGGAGGTTTCTGTTGCGGTCACCCATCAGAGAGGCTTCTCCATTGGCCAGCTTCTCTTGACTGCCCCGTTCATCAACAGGCATGAAAGTGGAGAGTTTTGGCTGGCTCTTCTGCTTCCTTTCGGGTGAAGTGCGGACAGGCATCCAGCAGGAGTCCGAATGGCCATATTCGTCACATTCCCGAGTACACTTCCCAGTCAGGGCTACATCTGGTAAAGGTCTTGAATCTGTAAACAAAGAACAAGAATGGACCTTAGCTTTCAGTTCTTGAGTGTGACCAAGGACAAACATATTTTTAGGAGTAGGTTTTGCATTGTCAATAGTTTTTTCAAAAAAAGTACACATATTTACATCTATAATATTTTCCTTTAGATACACTGCTAGTGCTATCAAACCTAACTGAATCATTGCATTTGCCTAACATTTCAGTTGGGCAAAATCTAGCAACAATCTAGGGATGTGCAAGGTTCTCCTCAGAAATTGTGTTCGTCTCATCAAAACTCCTCTGCTTCTTTCAAAACTGCTGATATTTTTGACAAAGGAGCAACACTATTTTTCTTCAATTCTTGCTTTAGGTAGAATTTTAGTAGAAAGTTTAGAAATTCAGTACACAAGGGATTATGATATGCATATAGAGTATGGATCAATCAAAAACTATCCTACTCTCTTTATATCACGGGCATTTGAGAACACATGATTCAGGTGCAGGTGCAGTGGACAAGAGATCTCCAGTTCACACAGAACTCAGTATATGCTTATCACCCATGGAATTTTGGACCACAGCTTTATTAAGGATGAGAAACGTGTGAGCCAGATCCAGCCTGCAAAACCTGCAGTTCTCCTAGCCTGAGACCTGCCCCCAATGTGACAATTATGCTTAATAAAAAGGTCCCATTCATGTGAATGAGACCTTTTCCATAAGCCTAATTGTCATGTGGGTGAGGGTGTAATTTGGGGGGGAGATGCCATCTGCAAAATGAATGGTTTATCTTCCCCTCTCTGCATGCTGCCAGTTTGCAAAAATGCCCATCCCGGTGGTAATTAGGCTTAGAAAATTAGAAAAAAGTATTTGTAGAAATAGATTTCTCCAGTAGGTACTATCTGGCTGTAATCAGGGACTAAATAAGGATGAACAGGAGTCAGTTAAGTCTTATACACAGCAGCACCCATGGAAGGAGAAACTTACTTCATGCCTTCTTCTAGGGCCAAAATTTTAGGTGCCAGTGTGACTGGGCAACTGGACTTTTTGCATCCCTAGCTTTTACTGTACCCACCTAATATTTACAAATAGCTTAAGCAAAAGGACAGAAAAAGTCAAAGGTTGTATTCAACTAACTCCTAATCAAAGTAGACCCATCAAAATTAATGAACTTAAGTTAGCCATGTCTATAGATAGAAGAATCGGTCCGTTTTAGTTTTTTTCATTTTTTTAAATTTTTGAATCTTAAATTCAGTTCTCCAAATTTCTGCAGCAATTTACTCATTAATTTTTTTTAAAAAAAATCTTGTGAAAATTCTCCAACATTTTGGTGGAAATTTCTCCTAAGCAACACATTTTTGTATGCAGTTTTGACTAATATACACATATTTGCAAGCAATTTCTCCTAATATAATGCATTTTTGTATGTTATTTTCACTAATATATTCATTTTTATGCACATTTTCTCCAATTTAGGGATTTTTTGCAAACATGAATTTTTTTTTGCAAACATGAATTAGATGAAGAACAGCATCACAAAATTCGGATACGTGCGAATTTTGAAGGATGGCTGTGTTTCAGTTCTCTTCTTTTGGAATTTATTTATTTATTTTATTTATTACATTTATATATCACCCCATAGCCAAAGCTCCCTGGGTGGTTTACAAAATGTGTGGATTTGATAAATTCGGCTTTTAATGCAAACTGAATTGGCTAGACACATTTTGTGCAGTAGGGACCCACTGAAGTTAGTATATTTTTTTAAAAAGTGTATATTAGGGGAAAGTGTGCACACAACATGAACATATTGATGAAAATAACATACAAAAATGCATTTTATTAGGATAAATTGCTTGCAAAAATGGGTACATTGGTCAAAATAGCATGCAAAATGTATTTATTTTGACTATGTATTTTGCAAGCAATTTCTTCTACTATAATGCATTTTTGTATGTTATTTTCACTCATATATTCATTTTTATGCAGACTTTCCTCTAACATATTCATTTTTGTAAACATTATTTAGTTGGAGAACTGCATCACAAAATTCGGATAAATGCAAATTTTGAAGGATGGCTGTATTTCAGTACTCATATTGTTTTGGAAAGTGCAAATTTTATAGTTTTGACTTTAAATGCAAACCGAATTGAATTTCTTCCCCGTCTTTAGTCATGTCTATTAACTTCAGTGGGTCTATTTTGAGTAGGACTAGCATTGAATACCACCCCCAAGAATTAACTAAATTAATTAGACAAACATCACAATGCAAAACCTTCCTTTGAATCTTCAATGCCTTCTGTAAAACATATGGTTTTTATCTTCCAAAGACTAGTGTCCCATTGTGAACATTTTTAAAACATCTGCTTCTGGCTTGGGCTTAATTCCCATCTGTAGCTTACTCCTGAGCTATAGATTAATCTCTCAGTCTTAGTTAAAGTTAGGGATGGATCCACCATCAAGGAGAATTTGATACAGAATATCAATTCAATTGAAGAGGATATTGTAAAGCCAAATCATATGCTATGGTGGACTAATTGTTCGAGAACAAGATCAATGTAGACCAGTCCTGAATAAATGGTATTCATTCAAATCGCCTATGCAATTAAGTGAACTCAAGTCTTTGCAAGATTGCAAACTGTTTGCATATGAAGCGTTAAAAATAGACAGCAGTAAGAAATGGTTAGGAGCACACAAACAACAGCTTTAAGCAATGACAATGATTTGCATTTGCAAAAAAAATAACTCTATGTGTTTATGTAGCATCTGACTGTAGGAGTATTATCTGAATGCAAAGTGTTTCATGAATGTTATGTCATTCTATGAGTTTCACTCCTGATCCTACTGTGTACCTACATCTCTCCATGAATTCAGCTGAGGGCTACTCAGAGGAAAGTTCCAAGGGTCACCCAAGCCTCCAGAGCAGGTGTGTGCAGGGGTAGGTGGAGAATCACTGGAAATGTTAGGAGTGTGTGTGTGTGTGCGTGTGAATGAGTGAGTGAGTGAGTGTGGGCATTCCCACTTTTCTTTCTCAAAAGACAGAATGTCCCTTCTAAGATGGTTCCTTTAATTATATGGACAGTCTAAAAGCAATAGTAGTAAGCTTTTTTGTTGGTCAAAATGATTTTATTCATATTCATATTTATGCCAATATAAATGAATTAAATTGATGAAGATATCTTTAATCAGGTAACCATCCCAATTACAACTGATTAAGAAGTGAATATTAATTTAGATTAAGTCCCCCCACACTGACATACAAAAACTCAATTTCCAATATTTCTTCTGAAAAACTGGCTGCTGCATTTTGAACCAGGTGAAGTTTCTGAGTTGTCTTCAATGGCAGCCACACGTACAGGACATTGCAATAAGCCAGTCTGGAAGTTACCAGAGCACAGAGAGCTGTAGCAAAATCATCTCTGTTCAAAAGGAGCCAAAGCTGGCAAATTAGTCAGAATTTGAAAAAGACACTCCTAGCCACTAAGGCCACCTGAGGCTCCAATGACAATGTGTGATCCAGGAGTACTCCCCAAGTTGCGGACCTGCTCCTTCAAGGCCGTCTCCCAACCTCCTGCACATGAGAAATCTGGACACATGTCTTTTCAGGATTCAGCCTCAATTTATTGGCCCACATCCAGCCCATCACCGCTTCCAAGCACTAGTCCACACCTCAACTGCCTCTGCCTATTCAGATGGAACAGAGAGACAGAGCTGGATGTCATCTGCATATTGATGACATCCTACTCCAGATCTTCTGATGACAGCTCCCAGTGGCTTCATGTAGATGTTAAATAGCATGGGGGGGGGGAGATGGAACCCTGAGGAACCCCACAGGACAGCTCCCATGGTGCCAAACTTTTTGAAAGCAGCTCTGGAAGTATGAAGCATAGTGACCCTGACCCTTACTTCCCTGAGACTTTTCAAAAGGATACCATGGTCAACCCTATTAAAAGTTGCTGAGAAATCAAGGAGAATGAGCAGAGTCGCACTCCCCTTATCTCTCTCCCAACTGCAACTAAGGTCGTTTCAGTGCCATGGCCAGGCCTGAAGCCAGACTGGAATAGATCCAAGTAATTTATGGATCCATTAATTTCCTGTTTTTGTTTTAAATAGCAGTACATATTTTATATTCTTAATGTAATTCCCACTTCCATATGCCAGCAGCAGGGAATGTTTTTCAGCCCATGGGCCACTTTCCCTCCTGGGGAAACTTTCAAGAAGCACATTCCAAGAGTGGGAAGGCCAAAGGCAAAAGTGTGCAGATCAGTATTTCTGTACATGCATGCACACGTGCACACAAACACATCTCTCCATCCTCCATGCAGGCAAACAATAGGCATTATCATAATTCAAGGATACAATCCAGCCCAGCAAACTCATTCAAGGAGGATGTGAAGTAGGGCCAGTGAGCGGTGTGGCCTGAGGAGAGGAAAATATCCTAGGAAGAGTCCCAAGGTCCATATTGAAAGGTCTGGAGGGCTACATTTGGCCTTTGAGTCTGAGGTTTCCCACCCCTGCCTTATGCCATTCAAGAGAAGTGAGACAGATTAGATCAGACTCTGGATTTATTAATCTATACTTTTTGGCTTGACAGTACTCTGGTTTTTGCGGCTACTTCATCTTTTTTGGGAGGGGGAGTTTGGCTTTTCAAGGGTTTTTGAATTCAAATTTTTGGTGCAACTCTGACAGCTTTGTTCTTCTTCCTCAGTGATGGATAACAGATATATTGACATTTGTCAGACCTTCTAGTCTTAAACCACTGTGACTAGCGAGTGTTATACAGTATGCAGAGAACATAACAGGAAAGCACTGCTGTTCATCATGGTAAACCTGGAATTACTTTCAGACTCCCCAAAGGTAAGAAGCAGGGATAATAATTTATTACTCGGGCACACATGATGCTCTTTGATTTTTAAGCAGGCAAATCCTCTTAGCATTTTTTTAGAACAAGGCAAAATACATCCCTGCCATCACACCCTCTCTTAATAAGCTCTGTCATGGAGTCTATAATTCATTTTCAAATAATGACCATTTAGAAAACCCTGTTTATTGTGGTTACTTATTACTGGCATTAGTACCACCAGGAGAAATGTTCTTAAGTGTCTCCTGGGAGTACTCCCAACCACACCATATCTTCAGCTAATATTTCAAGGTCAGGATTCAAACAGCCACACCGAGGGAGCTTTTAGGCTGCCACTTCCTTTCTTAACCTCCTGTGCCTCTTAGAAAACCGTCCCTGAAGGTCAGAGGATCTTCTGGAGCAGCATTCCATTTGGTGTCAACAGCAACAGAAAACTAGCAACAGAATGTTTTGTGGACATTCATGGGTGTCTGTGTAACCTGGCCCAAATCTCAGCCTCCTTCCTTCCTTTATATATATACATAAGCTACAATTTTGCATAGGAAAATCTGCTCGTGAGGAGAGCCTGAGGGCCACATTACCTTCTGGGGGCCACATGCCAGTGGCCAGCAGGACCAGCCAAAGGTGGCCCAAGCAATTAATGTGAATTATGCCTTTGTATAGTAGAGTAGTCTCTGCAGACACTCACATTTCCCTATCTTCCATGCAGACAAGCAAGAAACATGAGGACAGTGCAAAGCAGGGCTGCTGAGGGGTGGGGCTCAGGAGGGCATGTAGCCTTGGGAGAATCTGAGGGCCAGATAGAGAGGCCTGGAGGGCTGCATTTGGCCTCTGGGCCAGAGCTCCTCCATCTCTATTGTATGGGGACAGGAAAAAGAGACTAGTTATAGTGGGGGAGGAGCAAATCTAGGCCAAGGAGCATAAAAAAGCTACCAGGACTCAATTTTCTAATACAACACAAAAGATCAGCCCTGCTCTCAGAACATCTATGGTTAAGTCCAGATATGGTTGGCTACCTTGACACTTCTTTTTGATTTTGAGAAATGTTAGGTTGATTCCCCCACTTTTAAAGCCAAAAATGCTATCTACAACTCCCCTAAAGCCAGTCAAGTAAAACTGTCAAATAGTAAGTCGAAAGCTATCCTTTGGGGCTGAAGTTCTCTTCTCAGCTATAATCCATCATCTCAAAATATCACAGTTATCTTTCAGGTTCCACCTCATCTATATTTAGGCCTGGTACCAGCAAAATAGTGTATGTAAAAGCCACAATAGAGAGGCAGAATTCCAAACAGTGCTAAGACAGATTTTTTGCAAGAAGCTTTCCAACCAATGCAACAAATGCTGGAATAGAGACCCTGGGTTAAATTCAACTACATCCTATTCACAGAAGACCTTTTAAAATTAATGAACCTAAGGTAGACATGTCTATTAACATCAATGACTCTACTCTGTGTAGTAGTAGCATTGAATAGCACCCTCTCTCCTTTACAGATCTAGAGAGAAAGTAAGCCAGGAAGAGACACTGAATGCCAGCTTATGTCATGTTCACACAGAAAACATCCACTGATTTAATCCACCACTACAGTGCTACGACCTGGGAAACCAGGGTTCGAATCCCCACATGGCCATGAAGCTCACTGGGTGACCTTGGGCCAGTCACTGCCTCTCAGCCTCATGAAAACCCTATTCATAGGGTCCCCATAAGTCGGAATTGACTTGAAGGCAGAACATGTACATTTTACAGTGCTAATTATTTTGTTGGTTCTAAGATGGGAAAAAGTTCTTCTGGATGCCTGGGCTGCTCTACTTGTAGTTGTTCCCAACCATTTCCAGGCTAGGGGCAGGGGAGGCATCACAATATGATACAGATAAGGATGAGTGGGAAAGACTGAATGTTAGTGATTATGAAATCAGGTGGTTGATGCAGGCCTCGGTTCAAACTACCTGCCAATGTTGATTGCTACCTGGATTTTTCTCTCTTAAATCATCTTCAATTACCTCTGTTGCTTAGATCCGTTCTGTTTATTATGCAGAAACACTGCGACTGAATTCTAAACCATCCCACTTCAGAGTGAAGGTGGTAGCATCATATTTGTAAATGCTGCCCTACTTAGAAAGCTCTATGCATGTAGTAAGCTAGTGCAGCGGAAGGAATACCATGCCTTTCTCTCTGAAGTGCTAGCTTATTACAAATGAGAGGGCTTTACGTGGGTCAGTATTCAAAAATATAATCTCTCCCTACCCTACCCCTTCTGTAGTTTGAAGTGCTAAACTCCAGAAATCTACCATTTTATCCTGCATAATGTGTAGACCAGCTCCAAGTTTCATTAACAGGCCAATTCGCATAGGACCACTTACACACTTAAATTTAACCAGAAGCATTATTATTTATTGCTGCTTCACTTAGTCCATGCTGAATCCAGTATAACGTATCTAAAGATGTTAGGTTACTTTTGAAAAGGCAACCCTTGCTGAAGAAGAATAGACTATTCAAGCGCTTTGAAAGTAAGTTTGTATTTAACTGTGTTGTGGCTCTGAAGACCCCCTTTGAACAACCAGTACAATGACATATCATGTAGGTTCCACAGATGTGTTCTCACTTAAATTAATGTAATACGCTTCCCATTGTTCACGTTCCTAATTCAATTTTGAATTCTTAATGATGCTTAGGATTAGATTTCATGCAATCTACCCATCCAAACCAGTTTCATCTTCTAGGTAATTAAATCTCCCCCTTCTGATTACCAGTTCTAATTGAAGGAAGGAAAATCACCATAGTTGTACAGTGTGCCTTGCTTCTAACTACTGTACAATACAGCCACAGTAAAATTAATGAGTGTTTGTCCTTTAATTTCAACAAAATGAGGATATTCAGTGTGATTAAGGGATTCACAAAATCTGGCAATATTGTACATTTCAAAAGTGATTTTTAGCTTAAATAAACCTCACTTTTTCGTCATCCCCAGAAGCCACTTCAAACCTGATTCTTATGGATGGCCTTTTTTTGTTTTGTTCTGTTCCAATAAAGAAATCATTTCCAAACTTAGACACTTCATTGGAGACCACACTGCTAGCTGACAAGCTTAATTGGATAAGATGTGTCACTATGCCTGTCAGCAGTCAGTAAATCATCAAGAAAGATTAACATTCCAATCTTTGCTGCTGACCTTAAAACTCAAATACCTTTCAAATATTAGTGTAACACACACACATGCATGCACACACACACACACACACACACACACACAGAGAGAGAGAGAGAGAGAGAGATTTTACCTTAGCACTACATTGGCAAAACCAACAGCCTAGTGGCATATTTTTGCTTGTTCCGATTTGGTATCCGCTCTTTCAAGACTGCTCTGTTTTAAACAACTCTGGGTTGACTGAAGGTGCAAATACAGTTCAGAAACTGAGCAGGACAACTTGTATTTCCTCATATTGCACAGATATTCTCATGTGCATGAGGATTTACATAGGACATTCTCAAAGGTACATGTGACAGGTGGGCATCTCAAAGTTATTTGATTTTCAAAGGTACTAGTCATCTAACTTCATCTTGTTTAACTGAAAATTTCCAGAGATGGTTTCTTAAAACACGCACACACACACGTACACACACACACAACTCTTGGCCTTTGACTCTAGAACCAGTTTTGGGCACAGGTATTTCACAGTTCTATGTTTCCAGATTGGTTCCCTCATTATAGGCCTTTCTGAGCTGCTAATTAACAGCACTCCTAGAAAGCCTTAGACATTTCTGCCACAGAGGAACAGGAACAAAATTTGCTGATGACATGCATGAAGAAAAAAATACTTCAGATATATTAAACATAAATCACAAAACTAAATTAAAGGAAATTTGAGCACCTTATCTCCTGGTTGGAGTTGGGGTCTGATTTCTAGACATCATAAATCCCTTTTCAGGGCCGGCCCATTTTTAACTGTTGCTCGAGATGCAACAGTAAAGGGTTACCCAATTCATTAACACTGCTGGAAAATTTACAACATCCCACACAAGCAGAAGACATGAAGCAAAGGGGCAGTGGGGTATTATGTAGATCATGGACAGAATCTCTTAACCCATTATGGACTAGTGTCCCCCACCTCTAAAATTCATATCCTCTTTTGCAATTCTCTTGAGTTACTACCAGAGATATAATTCAATTAACAAAGCTTCTAGCTGGACAGATCTTGTTCAGCAAGTACACAGTTACAATAATAAAGAAACTGTTCTTTCAAGGTTTTACTAACTTGTCCGAGAAACCTGCAGAGAACCTTTTCTTTATGTCAGAGTGCTAGTTTCACCTGTTCAGTAAAACTGTTCTTTTACTCATTAGCTGTCGAATAGTTTCCCCTGGGTAAGAATATGAATGTTCAAAACACATCAGAAAACCTGATAAATAATGTGTTAACTTTTCTTCTACATTTTAGCCTCTCCTTTTCTTCATGCTTCCCTGTGGTTTGGCAAGTCTTTTAAGTCAACTAACCTTAGGTTAGTTGTGTCTGTGTTGAAGAGAAAATCAGTTACACTTTACATACAAAATTCCTTTTTAAGATCCACAGTGTATATTTGGAAAACATGACTGATGCGATTAGTGTTTTGGATTATTATATTATTGTTGTTGCTGCTGCTGCTGCTGCCGTTATTATTAATTACATTTAGTAGCCACTATATATTTTAAAAAGCCTCAAAGCAACTTAACAAAGAAAAATAGATATAAAAAAATGTTATTCTTGTTGTTGTTATATGCCTTCAAGTTGATTATGACATATGGTGTCCCTATGAATCAGCAACCTCCAGTAGTATGTTATAAACCACCCTGTTCGGATCTTGTAAGTTGAGGTCTGTGGCTTCTTTTATGGAATCAGTCCATCTCTTGTTTGGTCTTCCTCTTTTTCTACTTCCTTCTGTTTTTCCCAGCATTATGGTATTTTCTAGTGAATCAGGTCTTCTCATGATGTGTCCAAAGTATGATAACCTCAGTTTCATCATTTTAGCTTTTAGTGATAGTTCTGGTTTAATTTGTTCTAACACCCAATTATTTGTCTTTTTTGCAGTCCACGGTATGCGCAAAGCTCTCCTCCAACACCACATTTCAAATGAGCTGATTTTTCTCTTATCTGCCTTTTTCACTGTCCAACTTTCACATCCATACATAGAGATCGGGAATACCATGGTCTGAATGATCCTGACCTTAGTGTTCAGTGATACATCTTTGCATTTCAGAACATTTTCTACTTCTCTCATAGCTGCCCTTCCCAGTCCTAGCCTTCTTCTGATTTCTTGACAATTGTCTCCATTTTGGTTAATGCCTGTGCCAAGGTATTGATAATCCTTGACAAGTTCAATGTCCTCGTTGTCAACTTTAAAGTTACATAAATCTTCTATTGTCATTACTTTAGTCTTTTTGACGTCCAGCTGTAGTCCTGCTTTTGTGCTTCCCTATTTAACTTTCATCAGCATTCGTTTCAAATCATTATGGGTTAATGCTAGTTGTATGGTATCATCTGCATATCTTAAATTATTGATATTTCTCCTTCCAATTTTCAAACCTGCTTCATCTTGGTCCAATCCCGCTTTCCGTATGATATGTTCTTTGCATAGATTAAACAAATATGGTGATAAAATATACCCTGTCTCACACCCTTTCTGATTGGGAACCAATCGGTTTCTCCATATTCTGTCCTTACTGTAGCCTCTTGTCCAGAGAATAGGTTGTGCATCAGGACAATCAGATGCTGTGGCACCCACATTTCTTGTAAAGCATTCCATAGTTTTTCATGATCTACACAGTCAAAGGCTTAGCTGTAATCTATAAAGCACAAGGTGATTTCCTTCTAAAATTCCTTGGTCCATTCCATTATACAACATATGTTTGTGGTATGATCTCTGGTGTCTCTTCCGTTTCTAAATCCAGCTTGGACATCTGGCATTTCTCACTCCATGTATGGTAAGAGCCTTTGTTGTAGAATTTTGAGCATTACTTTACTTGCATGGGATATTAAGGCAATAGTTTGATAATTACTGCATTCCCTGGGATCTCCTTTCTTTGGAATTGGGATGTATATTGAACACTTCAAGTCTGTGGGCCATTGTTTTGTTTTCCATATTTGTTGACAATTTTTTGTCAAACTTTGGACAGATTCAGTCTCAGTAGCTTGTAGCAACTCTATTGGTATGCCATCTGTTCCTGGTGATTTGTTTCTTCCAAGTATTTTAAGAGCAGCTTTCACCACACATTCTAAAATTTCTGGTTCTTCATCATACGGTTCCATGAATGAATCTGTCATCCTTGCATCTCTTTTATAGAGTTCTTCAGTGTATTGCTTACATCTTCCTTTTATCCTATCTCAGTTAGTCAGTGTGTTCCCCTGTTGATTATTCAACATCCCTACCAGAGCTTGGAAAAGTTACTTTTTTGAACTACAGCTCCCATCAGCCCAATCCAGTGCCCTGCTGGCTGGGGCTGATGGGAGTTGTAGTTCAAAAAAGTAACTTTTCCAAGCTCTGATCCCTACTCTTGGTTTAAATTTCCCTTTCATTTCTCTAATCTTTTGGAATAGGGCTCTTGTTCTGCCTTTTTTGTTGTCCTATTCTACTTCTATACAATAACTAATATAATAGTTCTCTTGTCCCTATATACTAGTTGCTGTATAGTTGCATTTAGGGTTCTAACAGTTTTTCTATCTCCTTTTGCTTTGGCTTTCCTTCTCTCTTTAACCATTTTAAGAGTTTTGTCAGTCATCCATTGAGATCTTTCTCTCTTTTTAACTAGAGGTATTCCCTTTTTTGCATTCTTCCCTGATAATGTCTCTGACTTCACTCCATAGTTCTTCTGGTTCTTTGTCAACTAAGTTTAAACCCTGTTCTTTATTTGATCTTTATATTCTTCTGGGATGTTATTTAAATGGTATTTTGGCATTATGATTGCTTTGTTCTTCTTCTTTAGCTTTACTCTGATTTTCAATATTACCAGTTCATGATCTGTACCATCGTTTCCTGGTCTTGTTTTCACAGAAAGTATGGAACTACTGCTACCAAATATGTAACCAATTTGATTCCTATATTGACCATTTGGTGATGTCCACGTGTACAGTTGTCTTTTTGGTTGCTCAAAAAATGTGCTTGCAAGAAACAAATTATTGGCTTCACAGAATTCAGTAATTCTTTATCCTGCTTCATTTCCAATTTCTAAGCCCCATTTCCCCACAATTCCTAGTTATTCTCTGTTTCCTGCTTTTGTATTCCAGTCCCCCATGATTATCAGTACATCTTGTTTTGGTGTGTGATTAATTTCTTTCTGTACTTCTGCATAAAATCTTTCCAGTTCCTCTTCTTCTGCATTTGCCATTGGAGCATAGACTTGGATGATGGTTATGTTTCCCGTTAAATCTCACTGATATCACTCGTTCAGACCTTGCTAGGCTGAAGGACATTAAAAAAACAAATATGGGAATCAAATTTTAGGGTAATTATCTTAGATGATAAAAGGACCTCTGTATCGGCTAAACTTCCATGCAAATCTATCTTGGCAACAATCAGAGTCTTCTTTTAAAGTTGGTATACACCTGTAAGATTATGGCATATTGATAAAGAGGCTTCAAAATAAAGAGCACTTTATTCCACATGGGATGGGAATGTCCCTCAATGAAAACTTTTTGGTCTCAAGTGCTTCACCAGATATCAGACATAACCAAGCAAATAATTGTTCCAGAACCTGAACTAGCTTTATTATATTCATTTCCACATAAAATCAAACATTGCATAAAAAAAAGTTATCTTCCTGCTTGCAGTAGCAATGATGGTAATAGCAGGGGGGGAAAGGAAGGCAGCATCTGGGTGCCTGATTGGATCAGCATATTTTAGCAGATTGCCTCTCTTAGTTAATCCTCTGAATAGATGAATAGATGATATTAATTTTTCAACTAGTACAATTTCATGGATGCATGGTTCCCATTCATTGTGTATAAAGTATATGAATGATGGGTCAACCAGACTTCAGTTACTGACGTCACAAACTTCCTTTTGGACTGGGTAGAAATAAAATCGTATAAACCAGTTTATATACAGAATATCTGGCAATGATTAGAAATAACAGTACAGACACAGATTGACTATAGTAAACAACCCTTCTTATTTATTGTTTTTTTCATATTAAGAATGTATGTTTATATCAGGGTTGGCTAACCTCCAGATGTTCTTGGACCACGATTCCCATGATGGGAGTTGGAATTCCAACACATATGGAGGGCCAAAGGTTTGCCATCCTCGTTTAGATATACAAATTGTAATAAAAAGGGGGGGAGGAAATTCTGCCAGGGAGGGCTCCCCTCAGGGGCAATCTGTTGGGGGCCTCATACCTGTGCTAGATGGAGATGGAGCCAAAAGTGGTTTTTTTCTCACTTTCTCTTTCAAGCACTCCTTCTCTTCATCCTCACACCTAATCCCGGTCTCTCACTCCCTCTCTCTATTTTCTTTCCTGTCCAGCAGTCTACTATGGGAGGCACAGATTGCGGTTGCCAGGAGCCTGAACTGATTACTTGCAAGGGCTACAGGAAATCAGGGTCACATGGGGTCATAGGATTGTAGGTTGTTCACCTCTTATTTAATATATCCCCAGCCTTCTCTATTCTCCTATGTACGCAGCTGAATGGTAGAGCTCATGCTTTGCATCAACAGGGTCCCAGGTTCAGTCTCTGCAGTCTGCATTCAAAACCATCTTGGACAGCAGCATTGGGAAAGACTTCTTTGAGTCTGCCAGTCAGAGCAGATAGCGTTACGATCAACCAAAAACAACAAAAAGGACGCTTCATGCATTTACATAGAAAACATTGGACTATTATTGAATAGCCGATGTTTTTTAAAAAATGATTAATGAGAATGAAATAATTGCAAAATCTAAGGGAAATGATCATATCTCAGAAAATATAAGAGAGGTAATACCAAATCCTTTAGGCTGTATTTCATATCCATGAGCCAGATGGAGCAGAACCACATCTGCCCCGCCACCACCACTCTGCTCAGTTGCAATTATGTGGGCCTGCTGATACTATTTCTTTTCTGTTTCTCATGATTGCTTTGCATAGCAGCATGCAAACAAACATGGTTGTTTACATACACAGACATGTTTATGCAATATGTGGATGGCTTTAGCTTTAGGGCTAGAATGATTGCTTGTTATCACTAAAGCAAGGCACCTAACACAGTGAGATTATAAAGTTCACATTAAGTTAGAACTGAGTCACCATATATTTTAAACTCCCCCCCCCCAAAAAAACATAGAATAAAACAAATTATGGACCTAACAGCTATATTGCACCAGCATCATTCCCGTAACATCACAATTGCGTCAACTTCACAGCATAGCATAAATATATAGTAAAATTGCATGAGTAATACATACATCTTGATTTTAAGCACTCCCAAGGAGATTGATGCTGCTAGCCTGTGTAAGCCATCTATATCGTTGTAGGCATTCAAAATTTAAATAAAGGTGAAAAATGAAAATAGGATATTTATAAAATTCTCACCATACAAAATTGTACCAGATTTCTGAATTACCTCTACTTGTTTGCAGAGTGGCACTGATGCATTCACAGAAAATTCATGCATTTTCTGTTTTTTGTTTCCAGGCTTTGCTCAGACCACCGTGCTAGAATGCAGAAGTGCACACTGATTAAAACACTTCCCAAAATTGCATCATGTGATTGCATCAAGATTCCATTTTGCTCAGTGTTCTAATCATTATGCATATGCACTTCTGTATAACAGTTACCTGCAAGAAAAACACCCACTCACACATGAATGGAAAACTGTGACAACTTGTGCATGTCCCCATTCAAAAAATAATTAAAAAATATTCAAGTTAAACCAGAAGGCTGGCAAATATGAATTATTATTATTTATTATTTATTGTACTTTTAGACCACCCTATAGCAACAAGCTCTCAGGGCGGTGTACAACAGAATAAAAACCACATTTAAAATACAGGTGAGAGTGGGTACAATACTACTATAAAAACATTTTTAAAAGCAAAAATTAAGACAAAAATTAAAATAAAATTACAATTACGATTAGATTTAAAATTAAAATTGAAATTAAAATTAAAATTAAAATGCCTGGGCAAAGAGGTAGGTCTTTACCTGGCGCCGAAAAGATAACAAAGAAGGCGCCAGGCACATCTCGTCAGGGAGGGCATTCCATAATTCGGGGGCCGCCACTGAGAAGGCCCTAGATCTAATTATCATTCTCCGTGCCTCCCTATGAGTTGGGATCCGGAGAAGGGCCTTCGACGTCGAGCGTAGCGAACGGGAAGGTACATAGCGGGAGAGGCATTCTACCAGGTATTGCGGTCCGATGCCATTAAGGGCTTTATAGGTAAGAACCAACACTTTGAATCTGGCCCGGAAATGTATTGGTAGCCAGTGCAGTTGGACCAGGTGTTATATGGTCAGATTTTTTAGTCCAAGTAAGAACTCTGGCCGCAGCATTCTGCACCAGCTGAAGTTTCCGAACTGTCTTCAAAGGTAACCCTACGTAGAGTGCATTACAGTAATCCAATCTAGAGGTTACCAGAGCATGGATAACTGTGGCGAGGTTCTCCCTGTCCAGATAGGGTCATAGTTGGGCTACCAGCTGAAGCTGGTAGAACGCATTCCGTGCCACCGAGGCTACCTGAGCCTCCAGTGACAGGAGCAGATCTAATAAGACCCCCAAACTATGGACCTGCTCCTTTAGGGGGAGTGTAACCCCATCTAGGGTAGGTCAGACATCAACCATCTGGGTGGAGAGCCCACCCACCAACAGCATCTCAGTCTTGTCAGGATTAAGTCTCAGTTTATTAGCTCTCATCCAGTCCATTATCGCGGCCAGGCAGTGGTTTAGTACATCAACAGCCTCACCTGAAGAAGATGAAAAGGAGAAGTAGAGCTGCGTATCATCAGCGTATTGCTGGAAACGCACTCCAAATCTCCTAATGACCTCACCCAGCGGCTTCATATAGATATTAAAGAGCATGGGGGACAGAACTGAGCCCTGCGGGACCCCATATTGGAGTACCCAGGGACTCGAGTAATGCTCCCCAAGCACCACCTTCTGGAGACGATTCTCGAGGTAGGAGCACAGCCACTGCCAAGCAGTGCCTCCGACTCCTAAGTCTGCAAGTCGCCCCAGAAGGATACCATGGTCGATGGTATCAAAAGCCACTGAGAGATCAAGGGAGAACCAACAGAGTTACACTCCCTCTGTCTTTCTCCCGACAGAGGTCATCATACAGGGCAACCAAGGCTGTTTCTGTACCAAACCCCGGCCGAAAGCCCGATTGAAATGGATCCAGATAATCAGTTTCATCCAAGAGAGCCTGGAGCTGGCGAGCAACCACACATTCTAGAACCTTGCCCAGGAATGGAACATTTGCTACCGGTCTATAGTTGTCAAGGTTGTCAGGGTCCAAAGAGGGTTTTTTTAGGAGCGGTCTCACCACCGCTTGTTTCAGGCAGAGTGGTACCACTCCCTCTCGTAAAGAGGCATTGATCACCTCCTTGGCCCAACCGGCTGTTTCATTCCTGCTATCTTTTATTAGCCACGAGGGGCAAGGATCCAGAGCAGAAGTGGTCGCCCGCACCTGTCCAAGCACCTCAAGCTGTACCAACTGAAACTCATCCAATAAAACAGGACAGGACTGTGCTCTGGACACCTCATTAGGTTCAACTGCTACAATGTTGGAGTCAAGGTCCCGGCGGATGTTCATGATCTTATCTTGGAAATGTCTCGCAAACTCATTACAGCGGGTTGTTGATGGTATTATTGCGTTCTGAGGACCAGAGTGTAAAAGTCCCCGAACAACTTTATAAAGTTCTGCTGGGCAGTTAGAAGATGACTGAATGGAGGCAGCAAAGTACTGCTTCTTCACTGCCCTCACCGCCTTCACATAGAGCTTGGTAGAGACCTTCACAAGTGCATGGTTACAGCCGTCAGGAGTTCGTCTCCATTTGCACTCAAGCCGTCTCCTTTCTTGCTTCATCACTCTTAGCTCCGGGGTAAACCAAGGAACCAATTGAGCTCTGCAAAAGAGAGGGCGCACCAGGGTGATTGCGTCAGCTGCCTGGGTCATTTCCGTATTCCACAGAGTGACCAGGGTTTTGACAGGAGCGCCAGTTTTATCAGCCGGAAAACTCCCTAGAGCCTTCTGAAAACCCTCAGGATTCATTAGTCTCCGGGGACGGGCCATCTTAATTGGTCCTCCACCCTTGCAGAGGGGAGAAAACATTGTGAGCCTACACCTCAATAGGCGGTGATCTGTCCATGACAAAGGAATAGATGTAAAATCCCTCACTCCCAGATCACCATCCCCTAATCCAGTGGCAAAAATCAAGTCTAGAGTGTGCCCCAAAATATGCGTAGGGCCAGTAACAAATTGAGACAGCTCCATGGCTGTCATGCAGGTCATGAAGTCCTGAGCCGCCCCAGACAAAGCGGTCTCGGCATGAATGTTGAGATCCCCCAATACCAAAAGTTTGGGGGATCACAACAATAAATCCGAGACCACCTCCGTCAGCTCAGTTAGGGAGGCTGTTAGGCAGCAGGGTGGACGGTACACCAACAGTATTCCCAGTCTGTCTCGCTGACCCAATGCAATGTGAAGACACTCCAGACCATTAGCCACCTGGATAGGGTGCCGAACAAGAGGGATGGAACTTCTATAGACCACAGCGATTCCCCCTCCCAACCCTCAGATCTACCCAGATGCTGAACCGAGTACCCAGG
Organism: Rhineura floridana; assembly: GCF_030035675.1. Lineage (NCBI taxonomy): Eukaryota > Metazoa > Chordata > Lepidosauria > Squamata > Rhineuridae > Rhineura > Rhineura floridana. The sequence continues at coordinate 16,835,738 of NC_084488.1, read as the reverse complement.
TGGGCACAGCTGGGAGAGATTAATGCCTCCCAGATCGCTCACCCAGGTCTCGGTAATAAATGCCAGATCGGTCGCCTCATCCACAATTAAATCATGGATGAGGGAGGTTTTATTGTTTACCGATCTGGCATTAAGAAGCAGCAACTGGAGATCCGAGAGTTGGCTGAAAGAACTACCAGCAATCCTGTGGGTGTGGGGAGGACCGGAACATGGCACAGCCACCAATTGTCTGGGCCGAGTTCCCCTCAACTGGCATGTCCTCCTCACAACGCCATACCTCCCATTGCCCATCACTACGCTCACAGGGGCCCCCTCTGGTCCTCCCTTCCAATACACTATCCTCCCGCCCAGGCACATAGTAAAAATAAAATAAGATAAATAAGAAAACTCACAATCTGTACACAATCACACCCTCACTCATACAACCACTCATACATCCAGACAATAGCAGCAACAATGGCTCCTCAACAGTTGGCAGACAGCAATAGTGGTAGCCGTAGCGGCAGGGCCCAAAAGCGATAGAATGGCAACGTCCCTCAGCTAAGCAAGCAGCAGCGGTGGCAACAACCACGAAAGTCACAAAGTCCGGGCAGCAGCGACAGCAGTCAATGGCGGCAGCGATGAACCCTAGAGCAGTTCGAGGCCGTCGAGACAGAGCAATGGTAGAGCGGCACCCGGGCCCGCGGCAGCCGCAACGACGACAACGATGGCTCGGGCACAAGACCACAGCATCAGCGGCGGCAGGGTGGCGCCTGAGCCCGCGGCAGCCGCAACAACGACGGCAACCCGGAGCGCAGAGCCGCAACAGCAGCAGCAGTGGGGCGGCGCCCGGACCCTCAGCAGCCGCAACAATGATAACGACGGCCCAGGTCACAGGGCCGCAGCAGCAGCAGCGGCAGGGCAGCGCCCCGGGCCCGCAGCAGCCGCAGCAGTAATGACAGCGGCCTGGGGCACAGGGCCGCAACAGCAGCAACAACGGGGCGGTGCCGGAACCTGCAGCAGCTGCAACAACTGTGGCAGCCCGGAGCGCAGAACAAACAGCAAAGCGACACCCGGGCCCACGGCAGCCGGAGCGGCAACAACGGCAGCCCAGGGCAACGTCGGCCAGAGCGCCACAATGGTCAGAGGTCGCAAAGATGGAACCGACCCGGAAGGCAACACCGGGTCTGAAAACAACTCGAGGCCGCGGCGCCAGAGGCCAGAAATGGAACACGACCCCCACACCTGACCAGGACGAAGGAGCAATGATGGACCACATGCATCCACACCCGCAAACGACAACAACAGAAACGGCACCGGCAACAGCAGTCCAAGGAGGCGGTAGGTGGTAGATTAGGTGATAAATTACAAATCTAATGCGGAGCTCCAAATCGAGCATCCGTTTCAGTCGCCGTCTTGAATGTGAGGAAGAGGTAGAATTTATTTATTTATTTATTTAAATTATGGAAACAAGGGACTACCCTCCAAGTGCCTAGCAAAATAGTCACATCGGGCATACGAGAGTTTTAAAACCCCATTTGTAGGAGCAGTTGTTCACAACCGATGTACCAGCTCTGCTGGATGGCTACTCAGGGATGCCATGGGGGTATAACTTCTTTGCTGACTTTAGTGCCATGCAATAGCCACTATCATGTGTTCTAGTTTATGTCTACCACATGTTTGGACATTGTTGTGCTGAGATTTAGGCCATTTGTATTCCAGTCATCATGCATCCTACTTCAGGGTTCCTAACTTTCCTGAAAGCCATAAGGCAGCACAAGTTCTGCAGTGTCAAAGAAAGGAGGCACCCATGAGTATGAGTATACATTGGATTCAGTTTGAATTTAAAACCAAATTATCGTATTCACACTTTCTGAAACAATATGAGAAGTGAAACACAGCTATTCTTCAAAATTCACACTCATTCCCACAAGATGCAGTAATGGCCACCAGCTTGGATGGCTTTAAAAGAAGATTAGACAAATTCATGGAAGACAGGGCTATCAATGGCTACTAGCTATGATGGCTGTGCTCTGCCACCCTAGTCAGAGGCAGCATGCTTCTGAAAACCAGTTGCCGGAAGCCTCAGGAGGGGAGAGTGTTCTTGCACTCAGGTCCTGCTTGTGGGCTTCCCCCAGGCACCTGGTTGGCCACTGTGAGAACAGGATTCTGGACTAGATGAGCCACTGGCCTGATCCAGCAGGCTCTTCTTATGTTCTTATGTTCTTATTCAAATTTTGTGATGCAGTTTGCCAACCAACCAATGTTTACAAAAATACAAGTGTTAAGGGAAAGTAAAAGTGAATAAAAATGAAATGACATACAAAATGCAATAAATTAGTAGAAATTGCTTGCACAAATGTGTACACTAGTCAAAACTGATTACAAAAATGTGTTAGGAGAAATTTGCCCTGAAATGCTGGAGAATTTTCATAAGGATTTTTTAAAATAGATTTAATAGATTTTAATAGATTCCTGAATGCTCTGGAGGATTTTCCAGATGATCAACCCTGATCATGCTGATGTCCTGTCTCATCCTACCATTCCATAGTTACCACCATTCCATAATGACCACCAACAGGACCACCAACTTTGTCATCTGGAAAATTCTCCAGAGCATTCAGGAATCTATTTTTGTTGTTGTTATGTGCCTCCAAGTCGACTACGACTTATGGCGACCCTAGGAATCAGTGACCTCCAAGAGTATCTGTCATAAACCACCCTGTTCAGATCTTGTAAGTTCAGGTCTGTGGCTTCCTTTATGGAATCCATCCATCTCTTGTTTGGCCTTCCTCTTTTTCTACTCCCTTCTGTTTTTCCCAGCATTATGGTCTTTTCTAGTGAATCAGGTCTTCTCATGATGTGTCCAAAGTATGATAACCTCAGTTTCATCATTTTAGCTTTTAGTGATAGTTCTGGTTTAATTTGTTCTAATACCCAATTATTTGTCTTTTTCGCAGACCATGGTATCCGCAAAGCTCATCTCCAACACCACATTTCAAATGAGTTGACAGGAATCTATTAGATTCTGTAAATCTCTAGGAACATACCAGGCCCCTTTTGGACAGAGATGGCTTGGCCACAGTACTCCATGCTCTGGTAACTGCCAGATTGGGTTATTGAGATACACGGTACGTGGGGCTGTCCTTGAAGGCAACTTGGAACTTCAACTGGTCCAAACTGCAGCAGCCAGATTCCTGGCTGGGGTTCCCATTAGATCTCATATAACCCCTGTTTTAAAACAACTGCACTGGTTGCTAGTTCATTTCTGGGCCCAATTCAAAGAGCTCACACTAGTGTTTAAATGACCTAGGACCCAAATATCTGAAATGCCACCTCCTTCTTTACAGACCCTCTCAGGTGTGGAGATCAGCAGAGGGGGGCCTTTTGATAGTTCCACCACCCCCAAAAGCTTAGAGGAGTGACCCAGGAGAGGACATTCTCCATGTTGGCCCCTGAGTTGTGTAACTTCCTCTCCATTGTGGTGTGTCTGGCAACTTCATTGTACAGTTTTAGGTGAATGATGAAGACACACCTCTTTACCTTGGCTTTTGACACCTGAGACATATATTTTTAGGACCCACCTTTTGTTGTGATTTTAGGCTGCTTTTAATTGTTTTAGTGCTTCTTAAAAAGTGGTTTTTTTGGCACCTGCTTAAAACCTTTCTGTTTAGGCAAGCCTTTCCAGACACATAGATGTTGATCTCTTTTACTATTTTTAGTTAGTAGCTGTTTTAATTGTTTTAGATATATTTTAATTAATTGTTTTTAATTGTCTTGTTGATAATGTTAATGTTTTTTGTAAACCACTTAGAGGTCTTTACATTCAAGCTGTATATAAATTTTGTTAAATAAATAATACAATATTTCAAAATTGTTGTGACCTTTGGTTGGAAAGCGGGTAATTAATAATAATAATGGAAATAATACCACCATCTTATGGCTCCCACACCCCTACAGCAAGAAAAAGTCATTGTCAAAGAAAACCTCACTAGGAAATCGCCTGACCAGGATAATGGAATTATTACTAGCTCCCGCCCACCCCAAAACAATACTATTCACACTACTCACTCCATGCTCCAGTGCAGAGACCAAATAGAGGGCATGTCCTGCCTTTTATGTTGGACCAATGTTTTATTGACGCAGCCTCATGATGTTCATGGAGGGCATGAAGTCCCAATCTGGCACACTCAATGCAGCCTTGGTGTGATTGTTGAAATCTGCAAAAAAATCTGTGGTTCTCCAACATCATTGGACAGAAAAGAGAGGGAGGCTCTGGTGCTTGGTAGGTTGATTACGGCTCAATGCGTTTCGGAGTCATCCTTCCTCAGGATGCAATGGAGATCTGTTTCCTTTTCTCTGCCTGCGCATTTCAAATTCTTTATCCAGCTCCACACAAAACGAACACCACAGACCGAATTCCGATGCTGCTGTTATCTATATTGGAAGTACGGATCAGCTCAGCTGCCTAATTACTGCATTTGCAAATACAGCTGGTCCTGCAAATACTTGCAGAGAGTAACTGACATATTCAGTAGTTGTAGTAAATCAGCTCTACTTTCATATAGGACCCTTTTTATAGATTTCATTTGTACTCAGAAAAATGCAATTCCTCATTTAACCCCAAAGGTACCAGACGTTTTAAAGAGATAATCCAGAATAATTCTCTCCTGCTAAGTAGTCTCTCATTGTCCACAACTCTTTCAGTGGCCCAAAATGTTATGTCAGTGCTCCATTGGTGAGACATTTTGTTGAAAAACATCACAAGCCAACTGACATAACATTTTGGGCCATTAATAAACCTACCAAGCACCAGAGCCCGCCTCTCTTTTCTGTCCATTGCGTGGTGCTTTTCCCTTTTGTTTCTGCTCTCCAACATCATCCCCGAGACCATCTCAGCCAGCTTGGGTAGGGAGGTTGCTGGGCAGCAGGTTGCGCAGCAGCATCCAAATTCTGCCTCTCTGGCCTGACACTAGAGGCAAAGACTCAAATTGTGTCACAAAGCAATAGGATTTCTGGTAAAGGAATCAATCCTATGATTAATCATTCTGTAAAGTACAGCAGTGAAAAACACAATTGTATTGACTGTGAGTAGCTCAATCTGTCTCAAATAATGCCAAAAATGCAATAGTGAGGATAACAACCTCACCTCTGGGAGAAGGGGGTTTCACAGACAGGGTGCCTGCCACCACTGAGAAGGCCCTATCCCACATCACTATGGCCATCAGTGGGAATACAGAAGGGTGTCCAAGCTTGGGCTGGCAGATATTGAGGGATGCACTTCTGCAAGTATTTAGAACCCAAGCCATTCAGGGTTTTATATGTTAGGGTGCAGTTTGCCCAGATCTCAGTATTATACATTTATATTTTATTCATACTCCAAGGAGCTTCTACCACCCTTACTTTGTCCTCATGACAACACTGTGAGGTAGGTTACAGTGTCACTCAGGGAGTTTTAGGGCTGAGTGGAAACTTGAATCTGGGTTTCCTAGCTTTAGTCCATCCTTCCCCAATTTGGTGTCCTCCAGATGTTTTGAAGGTCAACACTCATCAGCCTTAGCCAGCATGGTCAATGGTCAAGAATGATGTGAATGGTCAGGGATGATGGAAGTTGTAGTCCAAAACACCTGGAGGGCACTAGGTTGAGGAAAGCTACTCTCTGCATCACATGGGGTGCTATGCACTGAGAGGCATTTGTTAATCTCTAAGGGTGAACTTTTTTTTACCTCGCATGTGAATCCCATATCACACATTTTCTTGTTGCCCTGCCCACATAGCGTCTCCAAAAGCCCACTTTTTTCATGGCAGCTATGCCTACCTAGAGCAGTCTCACATTGGGAGGCATAGGAAAAACCAAAGGAAAAAGACAAGGAGACACAAGCTCACAGCAAAGGCTCCAAGAGAAGACACGTCTATAACACTCCTTTGATATCCAGCTCTCCTCAAGGGGCTGCCCTCTCCCAATAGTTCTTTGCATCTCCACCATCACATTTCTTTCTATATATTCCTTCCCTCAGCATTTGAGCCTGTCAAATAATCCATTTCCAATCCCAGGTGTGTTTACTGTTGCCATGGCACATATTTCCACTCAGTTCCCCTGAGTCTCAGTGTTCATAAATACCTTCCAGCCCTTAGATTCAGCTCTTTCCCTCCCCTGGCTTCCCCAGTGTAGTAATGCCTCTGCATCAGACATCAGAACTGCAGGTCTTGGTCCAATTTCTCTGATTCTCTCACATAAAACCTACTACATATATTTTTGTAGTATCTTGGTAAGAATGGAATGAGCAGCTTCATCCCATCCTATTTCAGTTTCAGCGATGCTCCACCACCATAGACCCATTACTTCCCATTTTATGCAGACTGCATTTGCCATGCACTTTTTAATGCCTTTCAATGAGTTTTTCCATAAAAGGTACTTTTTGTAGGCATTTTAAAGTAAAATATGTCGGATTCACTTTTTGCACACCAAAACTACATTGCCAAATGTAGAAGAGGGCATAATCCAACTGAGAGTTGCATTCTGAACTGCAAGTATGTCTGTGAGCATCAAGTTGGGTCTGTCTGCTAAGAGAAGTGGATCAAACAAATTCCTTCTCTATCTCTGTATCTTAGTTTACTGAAGAAACCCAACAACCATGGCAGGTTTTGCTTCAACTTTCATTGTTAAACATACCATAATGTGAGATGCTCACATTATTTGTATCTCTCTAGGGTTGGACCACTGTCTTTCTGAACATGGCATTATCATGTATGGTAAAGACAGTGCATTGCCAACTCTAACACAGTCTTGCTGAATAAGTCTGCTACTGGAGGTTTATAAACTGCATGGCAGTCAAAGGCACTCAGTTTCTGCTTAAAAACGTAAGAGAATAGATTGGAAATAGAAAAGGGCTTCCGGGAATTGGGTGAGGCCTTCTTTATTTGAATAGCCAAGAGAATGTCCAAAACTTTTGGTTAATCAAAAATACAGATAAAAGGTAAGACTATTTATATAGGATTACACTAGGAGCGGGGATGGGGGGATGGGGATTCAATTCAATTTGTATTTAAAGGCAAACATATCAAATTTGCACTTTCCAAGACAATATGAGAATCAGTTATATTCAACTAAGTTCTATTCAGGGTAGACCCATTTCAATTAATGAAATTAAGTGTCATGCCCATTAGCTTCAATGAATCTGCTCTTAGTGGGACCCATGAGAAGAAAGAAAACAGCCCCATAGCCATTTTTAAGATCACCCATGAGCCTTCTCTTAACACTACCTAGGATAGGCCCTACCATTAGGCAGATTTTTAATGTTACTTAAGGCCAGATAGCAAAACAGCAAAATCTATCATCTAAGGCAGCAATGTGGATTCTCCAGCCTATGAGGCTATTTCCCTAAACCACACCCACCTGCTCCACACCTGACACCATAGGGCATGTGAAGACACAGCCGGAGAGGAACAATCAGTAGCTTAAAGCATGTTCCCCATTGCTCTTTGGCAAACAGGGCTTGGTGATGTATGACATCTGTTTGATCTGAAACTGCCACTGAAGACCTTTGGGGGCTTTGGTTACTACAGGATGTTGCATCCTCTCCACTGGAAGGTATGTAGAGCAGAGTGAAAGAAGAACAGGAGGAGCGAAGCAGATGTAATTATTTCCAGGGACAGCTGTATTTCATATCATGAGGTTTTTGAAACGTGTCATCACAACTGCTGTTAAAGTGCACTGTTTGTTTTGCTTTGCAATTTACACTTGAACATATCCATGAGCAGGTCACTGACTCTTGCTGTGAATGGTGTCCCATCCCACTGATGAAATCCTTTTGCCTATCTTGGCCCTCCAAACCACAAATAGCATCCTTGGTGGTGAGCCAAGTGCATAATTCAACCATAATTCAACCAGACAGAAAGAAACTACATTGACTACCACTTTGCTTCCAGGCCTGAGGTGCTGATTTTGATCTTTAAATGCTGCCACAATCTGGGACTAGAAGTGTGCACATACTAGTAATGTGCTAAAATTCAACCTAATTTGGATTCGGTACCAAATTTTCCATTTATTTGCTTATTTGCTATCGTTGCAGATCAGATTTATATGTAGTGATTTTCTGTTGTTATTTTCGGAAACCTTTTTTTTAAAAATCAGCATTTAAAATATTGATATTAATATTGATTTTTATTGATATTTCCTTCAATTTATCAATATTTCCTTCCTAAATATCAATATTTCATTTCGTAATATTGATATTGGTATCAATATTTTTTTCCAAAGGGAAAAAACAGATTGGTAAAAGCAGTGGCTTGTGGACAAACTTGAATAGATCAGCCTGTTATGTCAACATAATGCTTTTCAACCGGCACTTTCCTATGGATCACATTCCAAGTACATACACACACACACACACACACAGAGAGAGAGAGAGAGAGAGAGAGTTTTTCTAAACATAGTGAGTTTATTCGTATACCACATTTTCCATAATTTTTCTATGAGGTCTTCGTTTGTCTCATTCATGTTAGGACATCTGAATTAAGAGGCGGGGATGGATGGATGGATGGGTGGGTTTGTTCAGTCAGCTTTTTGCAGAAGACTGACTCAATCCAATGCTCTGAACTCTGAAGGTTGGAAGGCAGTTCCCAGTAGGATTACACACTTCTCTGGATTTTGCCATTCAGTTTTGGTGTGCCAAAATATACACACAAAAATATGTATTTTACATTAAAATGCGTGAACATATTTTATGGAGAGATGCTTTGAAAAGCATTGAAATGTATGTATTTTGTGTAAAAAGTTAGTAAAAATGTATAATTTAAATACAAAATTTTCATGCATTCTTTAAAAAATCCACACCAAACAGGGTGAAACTGGCCTGTAATTAAATGCCAGCAAAACTGAAATAGGATGGAATAAGGCTGTTCAGTCTATCCCTAGAGGCAGATATTTTACGCCTATATCCTTCAGACTGTGGAATGATCTTCCAAAACAATGTTCATCTCTAGTGGCCTTTAGGAGGAAACACATTTGGGCTGTAGGGATAGGCTGCTGTGGGTCTACGTTCTACCTTTTGCTCTGCCTGGCATGTTGATCTTGATGATAGATTATCACTACCTTGTTTTGCTGAATCTTTTTTTTATAATAGTTAGGATTTTTAGGATGATGCTATCCGTTTATTGTAAGCAACCTCAGATACCTGGATAGGCAATATACAAACAGTTAAAATAACTAGTTAACATACACTGGGCAGCCTGTATGCCACTTTAATACAGCAGTTGTGCATAGTGAGAGATATGAATGGTAAATACTCTTCAGGTATATCACTCTCTCTCTCTATGGAAACTGAAGAGCCTCCCTGTAAGATACTGTTCCCCACTTACTAGGAGCGCACATTGTGTTCCTGTGCAGGCAGGGGGAGGGAGAGAGAAGCCTGTACACCTCCCATGTGACCATGAAATGGAGGACAGCCCCTCCCTTCCACCTGGAACCAATCAAAAGTGCCAGCTCTTGGGGAGGAGGAGATAAGGGATGGACCAGGCTGAAGACTTCTCTCGGTTTGGTCTGCACCTGTTACGTCTCCTGATCTTCCTCTCTCCCCTCCCCACATCACTGCACTTGGACCCACAAGCAGGGATATATGGAATCCCCACTTAGAAATGTCATTACTCTTGCTGAAATTCTTTTTGCTTCCTTAGAACATCTCTGAATATTTATCTCAGGCAAATTTACGTCAACATTTACTTCCGACAAAATGTGCTTACAAGTTGAGTCCCAGATCTCCCTTGTTTTGTCTACTCACTTTGTGGAGTTTCTTCATCAGCTTACCTTTTCACAGGATATGTATTGCTGATGAGAGCGGAACAACCCCAGAAGCTCAGGCTGACCCACGACATGCATTATATTTTCCTTTTCTTTAAAAGTAATATTGTTGGGTTTTTCCATGTGGGTTTTCCTACTAGGAATGTGCAGAACTCCCTGAGAAATCTTGCTAGTTTTAAACATGATTGTCCCATCCCCTGCAATTCTCCAGATGTTTCTCCCAAGAAAGAACCTCCATATATTTGCTTGGTGTCAAATTTTGTTGGAAACTAAAATCATAATCCTTTTCAATCTCCTGGGAGTTGCGGCTAAGTCCTCTCTAGTCCACTGTGTGGAGCAGAGGACGTCATTTAAAAGCAGCTGTTTTAATCTGCAATAAATAACCATAATGAGGCTTTAGCTCATGTTGTCTACATTGCTAAAAGGACATTTCAAAATAGCAATCAGGTTTAAATGAGCCTCCCAATGGGCACTACAGTGAGAAGTCCAGTTATAACAACATTTGAAAGCCCCATGAATCTTGCCATCAAGACATGAATCAACAAATAACCTCATCAAAGAAATGAAGAACTGAAACAGAAAAGGAGTAGAAATGTTAAGAACCATGCCTTCAAGGCACAAGTTGGGATATAATCATCACTTGTTACACTCCAGCTGAGTTGCAACATTCTACTTGTACATTCCAGTTGCTGAATAAGCTTCAGATGTCTAATGCATATCCTAACTCTCCTGACATTTCCTAACTTCTACACCTGTAAATTAAGGAACTGTACTGGTTTATTCCTTGTGGACCGGTGTCCTTTCCAGTCTTATTTTCCAGCACCTATCCCTCTCTTGTACCAGACTGCCCCAATTCTTCATTCATCTCCTTGACATTTGATTGAGAATTATTTCCATTCTTTGTTTAATTAATGAGATCAATTGGACTCTTTAGCCAGTTAAGGAAGACTTACACTTTCATCAGTCATAAAAGTCTGGCTTAAGAACACTTTTAAAGGAAAGGAAAGTACATTCTGCATTGGCTTCCAGCTTGGCTCTGTTAAACTGATCGTAAAGCTGCTTGACTAATTACCAAATGAATGTAGAATGCTTCCTCTGATATATGTTTGATCGGTAATATAGCAACAGCCCATTGGGAACCTTAAAATAATGCAAGAATATCTTTAGTATCTATGTGTTAACAGAGTATACTTTGCTGATCAATGAGGCCAAATTGCAAAGCATCTTCTGTGATCTTGAGGTCAAAGTTAATTCCCTTGGTCTAGTAGGAAACACAATAAACTAGCAAAATGCCCACCAAGTAGTAGAAATGTATATGGAAATATGTCCGCAAGGACACACATTGAGGCTGCAATCCTATACTAAGTTTCATGAGAGTAAGCCCAGCCCTCTCAATGGAACTTAGTTTTGAGTAGCATTGCACTGACTGAGTATTGGTTTTGTTCACTTTTTAACGCTCAAATTCATTCATGACTGTCAGGCCTATAACACATGACAGTCTTGCCTGCTAGGTATGCATTGGTCAGAGATAAAGATGAAGATTGATTCAATAGCTGCTTATATAACAAACTGTGTATGGCTTCCTGAAACAGTGCTCTTCTCTGTAATTCTTAAGGGTAAAAAGTATTGGGGGGTCTCTTCTAGGTGAAAACTGCAGGTTTCTCAAACTCATCTAGCTAACATATTTCTCTGCCCCAAATTCGCAAAACAGTTTAAGATACAGTGGTAGACAGGCAGGTTTGCAGAGATGTGAAGAGTCAAACAATAATAGTATCATCACCCATGAGTGTTTTATAGTCCAGTGTGTAACCTAACTTCTAAGTTTATGGTTGTTAATGTTAGGGTTTTATTGTATTGTGTTAAGTTAGGTTTTAATTAATTTATAGCCTTTACTGTGGTACACCATCCCAGAAACTGATTTGATGAAAGAACATAAGAACATAAGAAGAGCCTGCTGGATCAGGCCAGTGGCCCATCTAGTCCAGTATCCTGTTCTCACAGTGGCCAACCAGGTGCCTGGGGGAAGCCCGCAAGCAGGACCTGAGTGCAAGAACACTCTCCCCTCCTGAGGCTTCCGGCAACTGGTTTTCAGAAGCATGCTGCCTCTGACTAGGGTGGCACAGCACAGCCATCATGGCTAGTAGCCATTGATAGCCCTGTCCTCCATGAATTGGTCTAATCTTCTTTTAAAGCCATCCAAGCTGGTGGCCATTACTGCATCTTGTGGGAGCAAATTCCATAGTATGACTATGCACTGAGTAAAGAAGTACTTCCTTTTGTCTGTCCTGAATCTTCCAACATTCAGCTTCTTTGAATGTCCACGAGTTCTAGTATTATGAGAGGAGAAGAACTTTTCTCTATCCACTTTCTCAATGCCATGCATAATTTTATACACTTCTATCATGTCTCCTCTGACCCACCTTTTCTCTAAACTAAAAAACCCCAAATGCTGCAACCTTTCCTCGTAAGGGAGTCGCTCCATCCCCTTGATCATTCCGGTTGCCCTCTTCTGAACCTTTTCCAACTCTATAATATCCTTTTTGAGATGAGGCGACCAGAACTGTACACAGTATTCCAAATGCAGCCGCACCATAGATTTATACAACGGCATTATGATATCGGCTGTTTTATTTTCAATACCTTTCCTAATTATCCCTAGCATGGATAATAATAGCATGGATAAGGTGGTATCCTTATCCCACTGCAAATGGTCCCATAGCAACTTACAACAGGACTACAGAAGAAACAAAACATACAAAATTACAAGACACAGTAAGTAAAACTAAAACCAAGCCTGTAGTAAATGTCACATAATAAAATCCCCCTCAATCCTACAACATTAACAAGATCGCCATAAAACATACGAACAGCAAATACTTCTAGCAACCAAAACATCAACAATTTTATGCCTGGGAGGCCCCAAAGCAGCACACACACAAAAGTTATCTGCAACATCAAGCAGTGTCTTACATGAGTGAATGGCCAATATAACTTTCATAAAATGTCACATGGAAGATTTCTCAATTGAGGCTGTTCACATATTCTGCTTCCAGTCATCAAGAACTAAAAGAAAGATGTCTGCTTGTCTGAACAAGGCCACAATGACCACAATATCCTAGGACAGTTCACACATGTGAGAAGATGTGTCTTCCAGTTAGAAAAAAGCAATTTAAAATGTATTTGTCTTCGTAGAAATGAACCACAACTTGTTTTCTCCACTGTCACCTGACCACAACACAATTCTATACATATAACAGTTACAAAAAACTGAAAATAATCCATCAAAAACCAGACACTGAGGCACTAGAAGAGATTTGCAAAACTCTCTCATCAGCATTTAACATTTTTGATTGCAAACCAGGTCAGCTTGGTTCAGTCTACAAACAAAATATGTAAAGCATCACCATTTTATATATTTATGTCTGTAAACATTTCTGTGCCCAACAGAATATTTGCTGAAATATTTCACTATAACAATTAATACATCACCACTTCTGAACCTGACCTCAGATATCAGCACAATTTAATAGTTCATCATGTCAAAATGTATCAGATTCCTACTACCGCTGAAAGGGAATAAAGTTTATAATATCCCAAAAATATTTATTTATTGATTCAGATCAATGGCAAACAGATATCTGGATTTCTTTTTCTAGAGGCATGTTTTGCACATCCTTAGTTAATATCAACCCAGTCTTCACTGAAATTCCATGGACTAGAGACAGGATATAGCTGAATGTCCAATACTGGAGACATACAAGGGAAGATCATCATCCTCATGTCCTGTTTCTCAGCATCCAGAGTTGTTATCAGACAGGAATTCAAATTTCACAGCAGAATCACCTGAGCCACACCTCCTAGATCAATCTATGGATCGGAAGTGGGGGTGCTCTGGATTCCACACTCCTCCTGAATTGCTGGCAAGATAGCCTGAGGTCTGTTTTTCTTTTTTACAGAAGCTGGAACACCTAGAAAGTGTGACTCCAGCCACACATGGTGAAAATGTGTGGGTTGTGCAAATCCCACTGGGAGCAGTAGGACATGGTGATGTATTGCCACCATCATAAAGATTGCACAGGGAAAATCATTATTGCTGCCATGGACCTATGGGACAGCCATTTCTTTCCCATACAGTTAAGGTACTGGGGATGTTGAGGAAGAGGAAGAGGAAGAAGGAGGAGGAAGGAAGAAAGAGGAAGAAGAAGGAAGAAGGAAGAAGAAGAAGAAGAAGAAGAAGAATGGGCCCATGGCAGCAGTCAAGTCAAGATAGGATGTCATTATGTCCCTTTGCTCCCAGAGGGATTTGCCCAGACGCACTTTCTAACTACTCTGGTGGCTAGTATCTGTTTATAAAACAATAAACGATGCAAGGAAAATTCAGTCCTTGGACAAAAACATTGCAAGTAACTTTTAAACTACTTTTTTTAATAAAACAAAAAGAAAACTGAATTCATGCAAATTTTAAAGGATTATTTTCTAATGCTCTGCATGGAAACAGGATGGAACAGACCTACTGGCATACCCATGTGAAACGGATACAAACTGTCTTAACTCTGTTCCATCTATCCCTATCCCAGGCTAGTGTTGCCAGGTCAGAAGCATCCCAAACCCTGAGATTTTAGTGGCGGGTCCTAGTGATGTCACAAGGTGGACCCTAGTGATGTCACAGGAGTGGGACCTAGTTATATCATTAAGCATGATACAGTAAGCATCAGCCACAGTTGCTTGGAACATACAATTAAAAAAATGTTTCTCTGGTTGGAAATTAAGATAGAAATCTTAGCTAAAAGATGGAGCCTGGGTAGGGAACATTTAATCTAGCGTACTTGCTTCTAGCAAGAAGGGTTTAAGTCCCCTCAGGCCAGACCAGTCACCAGAAGGCCATTGTAGGAGGAGTCTAGTGTTGTGTGGAAATGTTAAATGGGAGCACTCAGGAGTAAAGATAGATGCCCCTGAAGGCTGCAATTCTAAACACACTTACTAAGGGACTAAGCCCCATAGAACCCAATACGACTTACTTTTGAGTACATATGGTTTGGATTGTGCTGTTGGTAAACCTTGACTAGGAAACCTCTGCAAAGATATCCATATCCAAGCAGGGTTGGCAACCCACTGCCTGGAATACCCTGCTCCTACCTTTTAGCAAGGCTGCACCAAACGTCTTAACAGATTTGATCCTTCACTTCAGACAGAGATTTGAGAAATGAGTAAGACCAAGAAGATTTTCTACCATTTTCTGACTACCTTGTGGGCTGCTATAAACTCACTTTGACAGCAAACCAATTCCAGTGAGTAATAATTGACACAAAGAAAACATACATGGTTAGGTCTACCTTCACAGGCAGCAGCTTGGGAACAACAATTTCAGCCACACTACCCAGTATGTAAATTATCTTTTACCACTAGGGCAAGAAACAAACCATTATGCAACCAGCAAGGTGCATCATCACTGGGTTTAAGGGGGTTGAGCTAAGCACATGGAACCACCGTTGTTGCTTCAATGGATGTAAGTGAGTGAGGTTAAATTACATGCAAAGAGAAAAGAAACACAAAAGTGATAATTTCCTAAATGCAATACCATATCAACCACAAAAAGATTCCTATGAGCAAGGCAGAAAACTTAGCATCCCACAACCAGTCAGGACTACTAACCAAAAACAAAAACAAAAAAAATTGTGGCAGCCAGTCAGCCAAGGTCACATAAATCCCCGTGCAGCACAACCTGACTCAGGGGCTGCAGTTAGTGCAGAATGCTGTGGCATGATTGCTGACATGAGTGGGACCCTATCGGCACATGATACCTTTGCTCTGAAATCTGCACTGGTTGCCGATTTGCTACCAGGCCAAGTTCAAGGTGTGCTTTCCATGTTAGGGGTGCCACATAGTACTTGTTCTGCTCTTGTAAGAAATCAGTCCTTTAGTGTGGCACCACCTACGCTTTGGAACTCTCTGCCTATTGACATTAGGCAGATCCCTTCACTGTACTCTTTTCAGCATCTGCTAAAAAGCATACCCAGGCATGTAGAAGCCATTGTGTTTTTTTATCCATTTTTAACTCATTGTTGGTTTTCTCATTTTGAATGTTGTTCAATACCTGTCTTTAACTGTTTTTGCCAATAACTTTATTGTTTTAATTCCTTCTATAAACTGCTTTGAGATTGTTTACATTAAAGCACTATATAAATGTTATAAATAAAATACATAAATAAATTTTGGAGTCACTGTGGCCTTTTGGTCTCTCTCCACTTTGCGGAACAAAGGAATCTGCCTTATACTGACTCAAGCTATTTGGTACTATCTAGCTCAGTACTGATGACATGGACTAGCATTGGCTCTCCAGGATTCCAGGCAATAGTCTTCTCCAGAGATTGAATTTTGGACATTTCCATGCAAAGCATATACCCTACCACTGAGCTTCAACACTTCCCCTGTTTAAAAAAGTATCTTTTAAAATTGTTCTTTTCAATTCACTAATGAATGCACATCATACCTAGGGTAGACCCACACCATTCATTTAAAGCACACTCAACACACATTTGAAGCACATGAACCCCACCACAGAATCCTGGGAACTGTAGTTTGTTAAGGGTGTTGTGAACATAACTGTGAGGGTGAAACTTCACTTCCCAGGATTCTTCATGGAAGGTCATGTGCTTTAAATGTGAGTTGGATGTGCTTTAAAAGTATTGTGTGGATCTACATCATAAATGTTGCCTACATGTAAATCTTTTTAATTAATTTTTTTTAAACGGAAATCAGCTATAAAGTTTACTGGGTGACCATGGGCTACTCACCATCCCTCAGCCTAATCTGCCCCTCAGGATGACAATAACAGAGGGGAACCATGACCACCCAAGGAACTACACACTTAAAATGTAGAGGAAATAATAATGTACAACAATAGTGTGAAATCAGATACTTATCGGGATATAATATGAAAAAATATTTATATAAGCATGACTGTCAAGGATATTTATTATTTACACAACCTGTACACATATGCATAGTACAATCCTATGCTTGTTTACTCAGAAGCAAGTCTCAATGTATTCAGTACTCAAACAGGGAAGTGTGTGCAACCTCAAGTGATAAGTAACTTCATTCACCCAATTCAAAATTCAGAATCATGCCACTTTAAGCTGTTTTGCACCTGTTTATACTTGTTTTTATGGTTATTGGATTTAAAGGGATTTATTTCATGCTGTGAGCTGCCTTGCCTGCCCCATAGGGTTGTTGGAAAAATTCCATATATACACACACTGGAGATGTAAAAATGCATATACTCCATATAACAGTTTATTGTCAAAACCAGTTGGTCATTGCAGAATATTTTTTAAAAAAATTAAGTCAGTATTCCTACATAATAAAAGTAGTGATGCCTAAGTAAGCCCTGCCTACTTGCTTTAAAAATAGGGTTGGAGGGGGAGAGAAAGATTTATAACACAAACACAATCCTTTGCTATGTTCACTCAAAAGTCCCATTGATTTACAGCACAATCCTAACTATGTCTACTCAAAAGTAAGTCCTATTGGATTCAATGGGACTTACTCCAGGTATGTAGGATTACTGCAGCTTTACTCGCAGAATAGCAAGTATTGGATGAAAGCTTCATATTGGGAAGGTTTTCAAAACACTGTCATCTTCAACAGCCCAGGAAAATTTAAACTTGTTTGACTCCTGCACACAAGAGAGAAAAAGCCTTTTGTTACTGATGAAAGCTGTAAACTTACTCAGTTTAAGATTTTCAGACAAGCAGGGAAAAACAGTTTTCTCGCCTTGCAATGGGTTCTAGCTACTGCCTGGAGGTCAACAAATCCCTTTTCAATCACACCCTTGATTTCACTTATTGGCTACAAACCTGAAAGGGTGGGTTAGAGCAGCCAGCTATGATGAAGTTGGGGGGGGCTGACATTTTGGTGTATATCTTGGGAACCACACCACCTAGAAACTTATTTGTTTTTTTAAAAAATGAGAGTCCAAAGATTAAGGTGACTCATCTGGAGACCTAAAGAGGACCCAAAAAATCCAGAGTCTCCAGGCGAAAACCAGAGACCTGGCAACCCTATCCCAGGCACATCTGATTAGCTGGTATTAGAAACAAAATGTTGGATGAGATGAGCCTCTGCTCTAACAAGTAATTACTGTATTCTTAACCATTTGCATTTGGATGTTGTATCTCAATATTCTTCTCTGTTGCTGACTTTTTAAACATTTTGGATGAGTTCTAACCCACCACTGATAGAAGGAAATTGTAATCAATCAATCAAAGTTGGTAGTTCTTTTATTAAAAGGACTCCCTAAAGACACTGAGGATCCTCCATGGCACAGAGTAGTAAGCGGCGGTAATGCAGCCGAAGCTCTGCTCACGGCCGGAGTTCGATTCCAATGAAAGGAGGAAGTCGAATCTCCGGTAAAAGGGGACAAGGTCCACTCAGCCTTCTATCCATCCGTGGTCGGTAAAATGAGTACCCGGCATACACTGGGGGGTAAAGAAAGGCCAGGGAAGGAACTGGCAATCCCACCCCATATATACGGTCTGCCTAGCAAACGTCGCAAGACTTCACCCTAACAGTCGGAAACGACTTGCACTATAAGTGCGGGGACACCTTTACCTTTACCTTTTATAGACACTGCACAGTTAACTTGAACATTTTCAACTTATTAGCATCCCCATGTTGTGTGCGTATTCTACTACACATTGACACAATGGTCAGGAAAACATAAAAGAGCCCTGCTGGATCAGGCCAAGAACCCATCTAGTCCAGCATGCTGTTCTCTCTGTGGCCAACCAGATGCCCATGGGAAGCAGTAGTGATCAGTGGGGTTGGTTTTGTACCTGGCTTTTGGATGCTGAGCATCATTGTCACTTATCGAGGGGAGGGGCAAGGTGCATGGAGCTCAGTGCAGTACAGCCATACAGTGGTAGGGCCAATCCAAGGCTCTTTCTGCCAGCATCCCTGCACTCTGTCCATTGAGCTCCCTGCACCTTCCCCTCTGAGTAAGCAGCAGTGACAGCCAGCATCAAGAAGCCAACTACTAGGGATGGAAGGATCTGTCAATTTCAGTTCTCTCAGTTTCTCATTTTTCCAATCTTAAATTAAGCTTTCCACCTTTCTGCAGCAACTCACAATTTTTAAAAAACCCTCATGAAATTGTTAGAATTTCAGTGTGAATTTATCCTAATAAGCACACGTTTGTATGCATTTTTGGCTAATGGATGAATTGCAAGCGAACATTTTCTCCTAATATAATACATTTTGTATGTTATTTTCATTATTTTTAGTAATATGTTTGTTTTTATACACATTTCCCCCTAGTATATGCATTTTTGTAAACATTGTTTTGTTGGCGAAACTGCATCACAAAATTTGGATACGTGTAAATTTCAATGGACGGTTCTCACATCGTTTTGGAAAGTGTGGATTTGATAGATTTGGCTTTAAATGCAAACTGAATCAAATTTCTTCCCCATCCCTACCAAGTACCCAATTTAGCCCCACCTTCACCCACCCATGCTATTGCATAGGAGTCCTGTAAGTAGAAACTGAGCACAATGGCACTCTGACCTGCAATTCAATTCTTTACATAGAACCAGCCATTACAGCTTCTGTTTCAGTCAAAATTCTAAATGTTATAATTCTCATCATAACCGTAAGAGTTTGGAAAATTTGCAACAAGGTGACCACAACCAAATAGTGTGTCCCAACCTGCCTATAAGGATTTTACCATTCTATTATAAATTAGTCACCCTCAAAGCTGTAACATTTTAATTACATCTCTTGGGTGGGACTGGGTACAAGGTTCACAACTACTTCTTGTTCCAAGACAAATAGCTTGGTTCAAATGATCATGAGCAAAGAACCATAAAGGATGTGAAAGCCTTGCTAATGTGTCTTAAATTCCCTTCAAATTGGGGAAAAAGTTAAGAAACCTCTCCATGCCCTGCATACAAACAATCCTCTAAATAATGCACAGTGCAAGAGGAATCGTATGTGATACTCGGGGTGGGAATACAAATATCTTGAGACTTCTTGTCTTTTTAGGTAACTGTCAAGGAAAAGTTGCTCTGCAGAATGAAAAGTAGCAATAACCTCAGGGATTTATTTAGCCTTCATGTCATGTTAAGATGCTTCATTTAGTTATATGAAATCCTGCTGATTTTTTAAAAAAATAATTGCAATTATTTGCCTCTGGTGTACCTGTACATCTGAGAAATGCACGAAGATTTAGTCTGAACATAAAAACTTGAAGTTTTATCATAAGGTTTTGGAGGTATGTGATGAAATGAAAAGTTCATATTAGAAGTAATTTATTCATGAATTAGAAGGCATTCTAGTCTATGTACATACTGTGCCTGAAACAAATCTGATCCCAATAATTCACATCAAAATTCTCTTTTTCAACCCCCTTTTTTCCCTTCACAATTCCCCAGATGCTTTGGCACCTCCAAATTCACCTAGATATTTTGTTTTATTCAAAATTCAGTGGCAACTCTGGTGCAGGATCACCAGATTGGCTGATAAAGAAACCACATTTGACCGCAGATCCTTGAGCAACTGTCCTTCAGATATGAAAAATACCTCTGTTCAAAAGAGCCTGAAGAAGTGCAAGTATGATGTATGATGACTTATGTGTACTTAATGACACAGAGGGGTGAAGTTATACCAACTCCCTTCACACATACAGTCCAGCCCTATTCGGGCATTCACCATACAGGTGTATAAGCCATCACACAAGAGGGAACAGAGGTACACTGCCAAACCCAGCCCTGTCTGGCACATCATCATTATTCCATATAAAGCCCTCCACAAGCTTGAGGTTGAAGATCAAAAGTGGGAAGTTTCCCCTACTTGTGGAGACTCCCCACATGATTTGGAACTTTGCACAGTTACACCTCTGAGGAATGGTAATGTTCCAACTTTGTTAATCCCAGGTCAACTTTCCACGCATAAGTACTTG